>NC_138906.1:126213636-126940098 GCF_965231255.1 Vanellus vanellus | reverse complement strand
GATCAGAGAGATAAGCAAAAGGAAAATTTTTGTTTGTTTGTTTTAAATAAAATCTAGGTCAGTTGCAACACTCAGTACAATTCATGTGTGTGCAAATATCCATAGGATTACAAAACAGGCAGTAAGCAAGGGTGGCAATGAGCAGCTGGGGGTGACTGCTATTAAAGGAAGCAGTGCCAGCTCACTGGCCTAACAAAGTTTTCTGTGTAAGGTGACTTCATTTAATTAATATACTGAAGAATTTGCAGCACTGAGGCTCACTTTGACTTTTTTCATGCTCTGTCAGGGATGACAGAGCCACAAGCTTCAGGATCCTTACTGCCGTGCTGCACGGGATAGAGTTCAGTGTTCAGCTCCAAGAGGCTGTGCACCCTTTGATAGATCCATTTGATCTTACAAAGTTTTTCCCATTTAAGCAAACATTCATTAGAGTGTGAACGCATGTGGAAGGAGCAATGTCATGTCCTTAACTAGTCTCATATCTGTACAACACAATTCACAATTTGCTATTTTCCATTGTGTTCCTCAGTGTGAATCAGTCAGGCTGGGAGACATGTAAAGCAACACATTCTAAACAGTATTTGTACTGCTTATAAGCTAACTTGGGTTAAGTCACAGCATAGTCACTGTTGGATAAATAATAATGCAAATAATTCGTTATTAAAGGGACGGCAGTAAGCCTCTTCAATTTCTCATTTTTTTTATTCAACATTTAGAGAGCCAAACTTTGAGCACCCCTAATCTTACAAATCACTCTATGCAGTTAGACTGCAGCACAGAGTATTGAGTAAAACTCAGGTCTGAAAACTGCTCATTACATCATGGTACTTGATTATTAGCCTAACATCATAAAGACATAAAATTTGATGTTTCACACTCTTTATTGTGTTTGTAAGTTTTCCAAAGTTATGTAGCACTGAAATGCTACTGAAATATTAGTATAAAAGTCAGTATGGACATGCAGTAAAAAAAATAATAAATGCATTAATGTATTTGGAACATTGTCTGACCTAAGATGCACATCTTACCTGTATTAATACTAAATAGTATAGAGTTCAAGTGCAGCTTTATGCTAGACTAGACTATCCCTGCCACCAAAGGAAGCCGACTTGTCCCCAGCCCACACGCTATGCTTCTTTTACTCACAGAACCTCTTGTGCTGACATAAGCAGTTGTGTTGCTCTGCGTTGGGCAGGTCAAGGAATTAAACTAGATGAAAACTAACTTTTGTGTAACTAATTTTCAGCTGGTTTAGTTCCCTGCTCTGGCTGACTGCACAACATCTAGCAGCAGTACAAAATAAACGAAAAAAAGCAGGTGCGAGCAACTGGAGACAGAGGGAGGGGACAGCCGGCCCACCCTTTCTGGCAGTTGCCTGTACACACACCAGATTATGCGGCGACTTTAGTTAACACAAATACACCAACAATATCTGGTCACAAATGTATCATTACATTGACCAGACTTCAGATTGTCAGAGGAGCCCATCAAAACTTTTTTTTTACTGCAACTTGTTTGTGAGGTCAAATGCTCTTAAATCGGCTTATTTGAGAACTTCATTAATCACAGAATAAGGTTATCAGACACCAGAAGAAAAAATATTAGAGAAACAGAGCTGAGGTCACTTGTACAAACTCTAACTGAAGGCAAACAGTTGCAGTAACATGGGGAAAAAATGCTCCTTTCCTAGATGGAGTCATAAGTTACTTGTTAAAGACACAATGAGCATACAAAAATCTCTGATTTCAAGATTTAAAAAAAAAAAAAAAAAAAAAAAGTGTTTTCCCAAACATAACAGCTACCTTCCAAAACAAAAAATCCTGAGAACAAACACTGGTAGGAAAGTTCTAATAAACCTCAAGTTCAGACTATTTCACAACTTCTGGTTGCTAAGCCCAAAAATACCGTTTTGGAGCTTGGATTACTTTGAAAGACCTTAAGAATCACCACTCCAGTCCTGTACAGGACTGCTTCTTCCAGCTCTGCTTGACCCTGGCCAAGATGGGCATTCACAGCTCTGAGTGAAGTAAGTAACTTGACGGGGGGGGGGAGAAATTTCCATTCTCTTGTGTTGTCACAGGTCTAACGGGTTACAGCTATACAGTACTCACCAGCACTGTAGGCATCTCTAGATCTCTAGGGAGCCTTGAGCACTGACAGGGAAGTGCTGCTTGGTGCTCCCTGTCAGTTCTCTATTCTTATGACTTTAGCCCTTGAAGTTCTCCCCCAGTTCACTGATATTTCCCTCAAACCAGGTGGGTTTCTTCCTGGTTTCTTTTCTTTACTCCTCTATTACTTTGCAAAGAGACAGAAAGCAATAGTAACAAGAAGTGCTGGCTGGCATCACATTCCTTTTCTTTTTAAGCCTTTTAACCTTCCCTTTTCAAATATATCATTCCATCCCATAAACAGTAATCCATTCTTTTTTACTATGTCTGCCAGTCCCCAACGATGGCCCTAGGGTTGTGCTAGGGCGATTCATCAGCCAGTTTTCTGTGGGGATGGCCACACACACCGGCTACAAAACATGCAAAGGGCAAGAACAGGACCACCACACACAACACTGCCAACAACCCCTCAGCCTTCCCACGCCTATTCTGGCGAGGCCGCTCTCCTGGGCGTGCCGCAGCCTCCTCAAAGATCTTCTGACAGCCCTCGAGGCAATCGCCACCAAGGCCGGGTGTGCCCGCTGCTGAGGCAGAGTCCCATCGCCGCAGGGAAAGCATGCCCGCGATCCACCCGAAAAAGCCGCAGGCACTCACCCGCTTTTTGGAACCTGGGCTGGGCCTTAGATTGGCCAGACTGACCCTGGGCAGAGACCGCAGCAGCTCCAGAGCCTTGCTCCCGCCATTCCCGCTCATGTCCGCTCACCTCCCAAGGGCGGCAGCGGCACTCCCCTCGGCGAGCTGCTTTACGGCAGAGCCGTAAACCGCGCCTCCCGTGCCTTCCCAGCAGTGTCGCGCAGCCTCCCTCGCCGGCGAGGAGGGGCGGAAACGTGCATTAGTATTCGAGACTTCCCATGTACTGCTGCAGTACTTGACCACTTTTATTATTTTAATCTAAAAAGTGGACCTACTGGAAAAAGATAGAGCAGTTTCAATCGGTATATGGGTCTGGCGGGAGGTTAGCCGCCCTCTGGCGCAGGGGGTGCAGGGTGTAGTTTCACCGTAGTGACGAACAGCATGAGGTAAGCTGCCGCGGAGACGTCACAGAGCAGAAAAGCCAGTTCCCGTTGTGACAGTCACCCGGTACTTCTCGGTGTAATAGCCCGCTTTCAGTCCTGAAACGTTTGCTTGACCAAAATCACCTTCCATGTTGAACGGCTGCTTCAGATTATGTCCTGGAGAAAAGGTCACGCCACGGCTCAGTCCCTTCTGAGAGTAAATAAGGGTGAAATGGAAATCACATTGCAGAAATTTGTCAGTTTCAGTATGAAATCTGTATAGCTTAGAGTCACAGAATCATCGTATGGTTTGGGTTGGAAGGGACCTTAAAGATCATCGAGTTCCAACCCCCCTGCCATAAGCAGGGACACCTCCCACTAGACCAGGTTGCTCAAAGCCCCATCCAGCCTGGCCTTGAACACCTCCAGGGGTGAATACTTGAACACTCCCTGATAAAGAGTCCCTCCCCATCTTTCCTGTAGGTCCCCTTTAGGTACTGGAAGGCTAATATAAGGTCTCCCTGGAGCCTTCTCTTCTCCAGGCTGAACAGCCCCAACTCTCAGCTTGTCCTCATAGGAGAGGTACTCCAGACCTTGGATCATCTTTGTGGCCCTCCTCTGAACCTGCTCCAACAGGTCCACATCCTTCTTGTGCTTCAGCACTGGACACAGGGCTCCAGCTGTGGTCTCACCAGAGCAGAGCAGAGGGGCAGAATCCCCTCCCTCGCCCTGCTGGCCACGCTTCTTTTGATGCAGCCCAGGATGCAGTTAGCTTTCTGGGCTGTGAGCACACATTGACAGCTCCTGTTGAGCTTCTCATCAACCAACACCCCCAAGTCCTTTTCCTCAGGGCTGCTCTCAATCTATTCTCCACCCAGCCTGTATTTGTGCTTGGGACTGCCCAAACCCCGGTGCAGGACCCTGCACTTGGCCTTGTTGAACTTCATGAGGTTGGCATGGGCCCACCTCTCGAGCTTCTTACCCCCTTAAAAAAAAATTAATAAAAAATCACAATGAAATGCTAGTATGGACCAACTGTCTCATCTAAGTCCATTTCAGTCACTAGGATAGGGAAAAATACATAGTATAAAGCACGCTTTGCTTTGTAAAGCTCTCACTACTTTAATCAGAACCTTGAATTTAGGTAGAAAAATGTCACTTGTATGATAAGATACCAAAACACAAAAAGCTACCTGTAAGAATAACCCAATTTTAGCAGTAACAGGCATCCCCTGGCATAATACATAAACACTATGTATCAAAGCAGCCTAACAATCATGGCAAAAGAGGCTGCATGCTTAGTGTTACACAGTTGGCGCAAAGGCTTCTCCAACATTATTTTACGCAGCCATGCTGATAGAAATATTAACGTTGTCGAGCAAAAGCTTTGTGAAAAAAACATCCCTGCCTGGTATGGAACATGCCAGTGGGAACGATGTGAAAGAAGTGTAGCGTGCATCCAGCTGCTGTTTGAGCTGCCTAAAAAGCATCCATGTTAGCCAGATACCACCCAGCAAATACAATGAGTAGATTGACTTTCTGGGAGGAAATATCTGACAAAGATGTATGGAATAGAAGACAAAGAACAAAGTATTTCATTTTGATAAAAATGTGTTTGCCATACTTACTCAGAGCTGGTCTAAGTATTCAGAATGGACTGGAATGATCCAGTTATTTCAATACGGAGTGCTTGAATAGCCCAATACATTTCAAGATGAATGAGAACCATTGACTCTTTGGCTGTAAACCAAGAGATTTAATTTGGTGATGAAGGCATCTGATCTGATGAGGACAAATGAGTTCTGTCCAACGATGCTGTTTGCTGGTTTTCCCGTTTCCCATGACTTACTATTTTAATATTTACCTCTTTAAGAATACTGTAATTTCCCTAAGCCTGATAATACAGCATAAAAATGATTTTTTACAGGAAACAAACCATTGACATGTACAAATTATACTAGAAAAGTGCAATATCATCTGGCAGGTATATCTGGCTATTTGAAAGGTGGTTTTAAAGGTGAAAGACAGTTCAAACTCTTTGAAACCACTGGAAAGCCAAAGACAGAACCAGCTGTGCAGAGCCTGTCTTTTAAACAGTGCATGCAGACTTGCCGCTCCACAGTGCACCGGGCTTCTGCCGGGCTTCCCCTGAGGAGTTTCCCCTACCAGGCGTTTAACTGCCGCCGGCCTACCCCAGCCCAGGCCGCAGTCCACGCCGCCGGCGCCTCTCACACACGCAGCAGGCGGGCCCGGGAAGGCACGTACAAGGCCGAAAGCAGGGGCCAAAGATCGCTGCGGCTGTTCCGCGGAGGCCCCGTTAATCTTTTACCTCACAGCCGCCCGTTCACGGGCAGGCGACAGCGGCTCCCCTCAGACGCGCGGCCGCCTCCGGGCCCGCCCTCACCTCGCGCCCCGGCGGCAGCCAATCGGCTCCGGGGATGGCCTGGCGGGGGGGGCGCTGCCCGGGAGTGGGGCGGCGGCGGCGGCGCGCTCCGGTGCGCGGGGGGCTGTGGGCGCCAGGGCCGCTCCTCCGCCCCCGGCTGCCGCAGCGGACCCCGTTGCCGCCCGCCCGCGCCCCTCCCACCCCACCCCGACGCCCGCCCCCCTTCCCCCGCCCTCCTGGCCCGGAGCCCGCCCCGCCTCCCCGCTCCTGGCCGGTGTCCCGCTGGCCGCCTCGCAGCCCGGTGTATGTGCGGCAACAACATGTCGGCGCCGCTCCCCGCCATCGTCCCGGCCGCCAGGAAGGCGACGGCTGCCGTGAGTGCTGGGTCGGGGCGGGGGAGGGGGAGCGGCGGGCAGGGGTCCGTCCTGGCGGGCGGTGGCCCCGCGCCCCGCTTTGTTCTCCGCTGCGGCCTCGGCCCCGGCCCCGGGTGGAGGACGGCCGCAGCGGCCCCTCGGCCTGGGGGCGACGCCGCCGTCAGGCCCGGTCCGCCTGCTCGGTGTGAGGGGGAATGGCGGGGCGGCCCGGGCCAGGCAGGTGGACGGGTCTGTCCCGTTACTTTCCTGTCAGAGCCGGGCGGGGGTCCCGCTGCCTTCGCGGTTGGAGTGGGCGCCGGGCGAGGGGAAGGTCACGGGTGTCCGGGCGGGGTTGGGGACGGCGGCGCCGAGCGGCGGCCCGGGGCGGGGCGCGCCCGCTGATGGCGACGGGGAGGCTCCGGGCGGGAAGTGAACGGAGCGAGAGTTTTCTTCTGAGAAAGTCGTTGTCGTGCTCCGAACTGGGTGTGATCTCGTGTGGGCGTCTGTGGTACGTGGGTTTGGTGCGTTTACTGTTTAGTGATCTTACACGGCTATGTTCTTGTTTGTTTTTGTTCTTGTGTTTTGGTTTGTTTTTTTTTTTTTTTTTTTTTTTCTTCCCTTTAGGTCATTTTTCTTCATGGATTGGGAGATACCGGGTATGTATTAAGATCTATTAGAGACTTAATAGTTATTATAGTTTCAAATATAGGGCTGTGTGGTTTTAAGACATGAGCAGTTAAAAGTTACTTCTTATTTTCCCTTAATTGACTGCAGTGGCTAACAACGGATGAAACTTCATATATGCTGTAATGATGGTGACAACTATTTACATAAAATTTCCCTGCATAAGTCCTCAAACCCTTTTTCTTCTCTCTTTTCAATCACTTACCTAATTTGGTCTGAACGTGCTCCCTCTTTTGTTCTTGAGTCAGCCTTGGTGGAGAAAAGAGGTCTGTGGGTTTCTGATCTTTTGCTTTCCCGAGAGTGGGTTCCTGGTTATTCTAATGCTTGTCTAAATTTAGAGTTCTCTTTTTTTCCAGACTTGTGGATTGCAGGTTTGCTAGTAGGCGCAGTTAGGCCATGTCGCGTTTCACACTTCAGTATGCCACACTTAGATTAAAATCTAGGCTTACTTGATTTATCTAAGCAAACTTCTAAGTAGTCACCTTATGTAGTCACTTAATGTCTACAGATTTCTCTCTCTGAAATATGGTCTTCAGAGTCCCCCCAAAACCCCAAACAAGCTGTGAAATAACCTGTTTGCTTTGCTCCTGTTATTTCCACGTTTGAGTAGAAATGGAAAGACAGGGAATTTCTGGGAGGCATTCTGGGTGTGGTGTAATATTTCCATTTGAAGCTTGTGTGTGCTGAGATATATACATACATTCAGTAAAGCCATTGAATTAACAATTTAGGAGTGTCTTGAAACCTTTTTTTGGCAGAAGACTTTAAAAGAATTGGCACTTAGATACTGAAAATAAGTAGCATGAATATTTTGTCTGTTGTGCACCCTTATGGGAACAAGTACTTTTTTTTTTTTTTTTAAATAATTCCATTTTGTTACCTGGAACTTGAATGTTGCCTGTAGATCGAAACTTGCAATGTTTAATACATAAACTTTTTCTGAAGAACTAAAACAAAAATCTGCTGTCAGAATTGAAACTTGTGTAACCTGGACGCTTAGTGAGTTAAAAAGAGTCAAGTCCATGCACTTGGCAGTATTCTGCTAATGGAGATGATTGCTCTCATTTGTTGTGCTGACACACCACCTTGTTTGCATTATCCCTCTTCCTTTCTGCTGGTGGGACACAGCTGAGGCAGCGGTGCTTCCTGCATCTTGGCACCAAATGTTCAGCAAGTGATTACAGAGTCTTTTGAGTCTTTGGAATTTGAGTTCTTGCAAATAGGGTCGATGTTAGCCTTGGCAAGGGGAAAAAAAAAAAAAAGGTTTGCTCTTTAACAGAAATTGCATGTCTTATACAAATGTGGTATTTCCATTTTGGTGACAAAGCTAACACACAGTCCTCAAGCTTGCAAATGTACTGAGCATACTGGAATGTATGCATTAGCAAGTCAAAACACCTCTGTGGAAATATGGTGATTTAACTGTATTTTTTCCTCTCATCTCCTGCAGATTAGATGAGCTAAAACTGCCTTTGACATACTGCCATTTTTTTTCCCAAAATCCATAGTAATGACTCAAAAAAGAATTGTCTGAAGAGAGCTAATTAACAATTTTATAATTTCCCACAGTTTAAACTGACTTGTTCTACTTCACGTGAATTTTTAAATTGCTCACTTCAGTTTACCAACTGTATTTCTCTTACTGTAAGAAGTGTCTAACAGAGGTTATGTTCTTTTTCTCTCTTAGCTCCTATATAAATGGCACTTAAAGATTGGTACATACTTGTCAAAATCTGAACAAAAGGTACAAAATAGAGGATTGTTCTAAGGAGTCTGCATAAATGTGTATATGATGTTGCTTTCCAAATTTGTCAAATTAATCTTTATAGTTGGCTAAAAATTGTCCCCAAATTCTTATTTAACTATTTTTTCTCAGTTGTATTTCTCCTTTAGATTCTTATTTGGCCGTCTGTAATATCACACACAATTTGTTAATTGTATATATAAAAGTATTGGTAGCAAGTAGGCTGAGATATACAGCCAGTGTTTCAAATGTCTGTGCTGTCTGTGTGTTTGAAATGTCTTTAACTTTAGGTAGCATACATTAACTTTTCAGGATGATGTTAAAACTAAACCAAATACGCTTTTATGGCTTGTCTGCTGTTGGTCTGATTAGTTCAGCTGTGTCACTGATAAATTTGTTACAGGTGTTTTCTGCTTAGAATCAACTTTCCAGTATTTAGTTTAGTGTGTGAGTTAGGAGCACTGAATAATGAAAAAAATCAGGAAATACAGGTACTACTAAGTGTTCTAGAAAGCAAAGTGTGGGCACAGACAGTGGTTCTGCACAGGTTCAGATTTGGGTCCAGCTCAGTTCGTGTCTAGATGAGCCCTGGAGTGAGTCTTTCAGAGCTGTTTATTTAAATTATGCTTTCCAGTTTCCTGGTTCGTAGGAAGCTTGATAACTCATCTGCTGTGCAGATCTCGCGTTGTTCTGTGCATTCATACAGCACATGCTCGAGATTAAAAAGCTACCTGCAATGTGGGGTGTTGTTCAGGACTGCCTGAATCTGAGAGCATTTGAGCTCAGCTGAGCCAAAGTTAATAGGTCTGATAATTTAGTGAAGTTAGCTTAGATATCAGTTTGCTGCTCTCCCGCATCAAGAAATTTGGTTCAGAAAAAGCAAAGTTGGCTGTGGAAGAAGCTGCCTTAACTTTACAGGAGCAGCAAAGCAGCCTCTAGGCTAGAGCTGCTTGGAAGCAGAATACCTGTGTTCATAGTTGTAGCACCCCGGTTAATAAACCCAGCCAGATACAGAGCAGACTTTGCCTAGAGCCAAAGTGGCACTTCTGCAGCTGTGCCGCAACTATGGTAGTCAAATTAGATGAAGCGTCCTTGACTGTATATATGCAACAAATATTCAGAGGCAGAACAAACCTTTTAAGTTTAGTGCTGTATTCATAGCATACTGCACTTGATGTAAAAATTTTGTAGAAATGTCTTTATATTGGTCTAATTCGGCATATTTCATACTTTCTCTGTGCTATTACACCAACATAGAAATAAGAGTTAAGCCAAAACATAAATGCCATTTAATATATTTTTTTGTTAACAGGCATGGATGGTCAGAAGCGCTTGCAGGTATCAAAAGCCCCCATGTAAAATACATTTGCCCACATGCGTAAGTTTGTAACTTTTCTTGTTTTACATTTTTCTGTAGTTCCTTATTAAGGCACTTGGATGGACAATGAAGTCAAGTGGGATTTGTGTGTCTCTGCACCATGCTAAAATAATGTTCATGCTATTAAGTATTTTGTTATTTTTAGGAACTGCTCTGTGATTTACTTTATGGCAAAACTGCATTTTTATTCATACTTTGCTGTTATTGCTAATTCAGACTTAAAATATATTTGGAAAGTTTTATGTGCAAAGTTAGATGGTTTTGACTTTGTTTTCAGTGGATTGAGTTGTTTGTTGATTTTTTTTTTTCCCCAAAAAACATTTGTTAAAAGCCAGTCTTAAGAAGGAAAGAAGGAGTAATTTTGTTTTATCTTACTATTAAATATACTTTGTATTAGGTACATGTACTTGTTAAACTCAGGTGCACGTATAGTAGATGAAATTTCCTTGTTACCTACAGCAAGTTTCAAAGATTCACAGGATATTTGTATTTTCAGCAAATAATGCAATTTGAGCTGTCTTTGTGCAATTTGAGAAGTGAAATATTCCCGAGCAGGGTCAGGAGTCAGTAAATAAAGCATTAAGATCTATCTAGTATTTACCTAATGATAGAATAACTAATTAAATATAATCTTGATTTATTTTAACACAAACTTCAGATTGTCTGTTTCTCCGATAGTCTTGGGAGATGTGGAGCAGGGATGATAGGAAATAAGTAAGCGATGTTTTGGTGTGTTACTGATTACTGGGCTGTGATTTATTTATTTATTTTACCACATGGCTACACTTTGCTGAGCCATTCAGAAAGAGCTTAGCAGTATCTGCTCTTCTTTTTGCTTACCCTTTGTCCTCTTTCAGTCTTTCCCTGCAGAACTTGTGTTCCTCAATTTCAGTAGGTCAAAACTATAGCCAGATTTGATCCATGGTATGGTCCATTGACTGTGACCTTGGTATATCTGAAAAGATGCCATACAGCAGCATAAGGGTGGGAATGAGTTGTGCAATAAAGGCAGGCACTGCTTAAGCAGATCCTGCTGTTGAGAGAAGCATGTGTGGCCAGACTCATGTCTGCCACAGTCCCGCATTTGGCTGCTTCCTTACGTTTGCTGATGCTGCTGTGTAAGGTGCCTTCATCCACTGAGCATGTGTATAGAACTGTGATAAATAACTGTTACTTAGAAATAATTAAATGAGGTATGTGTGTGTGATATATATATCTTATATGTATATGCTATATATGTGTGCACACATATCACATATTTTTATATAAAGGAGCCCGTTAATGTTTTGCTTGCTCTCCATAGGGTGCTAATTCAGCTCTGAATATTAAATGTGTTTGGGCTGGCAGGTTTTAAGAGAGATTTCCTGAAGAGATGCTACAAAGTGGCTAATATTAGTTATGGTTTAAAAGTAAGACAAAATTAAGGATACCTAATTTCATGACATAACTGCATCTGTGTTATTAATTTCAGTATTTATCTTATGTCTAGTGTTGTTCATTCTCATTTCTAGGCCGGTTATGCCAGTTTCTTTGAACATGAACATGGCTATGCCATCATGGTAAGTATTTGTTCAATTGCAGACGATTCTAATCAAAAGATATCTAGGGGTTTGAACTCATTATTCTTAATTAAAAATCATGAACAACCTGAATGTCTAGTTTTAATCAGATCTAACTATAAAAGCCTTTTTGCTTTAGTTCTGTTCTTCTAAAAGGGCACTCTAATTCCTTGTGTACCTAAGGTAATGGTTATTGCTCAGGACTAATCTGTATGTCTTAAAATACAAAACCTACTTCATTTTACAAGTATAGTCTGTATTGTGTGTGAATTCATAGTCAAGAGTTGTAGAGACTTGGAGTGGAAATTTAATTGCTACTAGTGAGTAATATTTGGTGGGTCATTGGGATATCTAGAAACTGTTCTTTAGAACATCCGTTCTGAACAGAAAGCAAGAAAAATATGGTAGATTTCAATGGTCTTAAACCAGTCCTCTTCAGTTTTTTTTCCTCAAGTAACTTGTATTTGGTTTTCCTATATTTCTTCAAACAGTATTTTAATTTTGTATATGCAACTGATAAATTGAAATTCCTGCTGATATTTTTGGAGCAAGTATCAAAACTGAAATGCTATATTTGCAGTAAGTTACAGAAGATAGTAAAATTCAGAAAAGCTTTGTTGACTAGATCTAACCTTTTAGCCACATTCACAGATTGTCTGCTATTTCTTGTAAACTGTGGGCGGTTGGTACTAATATGTCAACTAACATTATTATCTGGAAAATATCCCAATTTTATTATTTGTGTTTTAAGAAAGTGGAGTGGATGCTCTAATGAGTAATGCTCTTGTTGATATTTTTTGGAAGGTTTGATATCATTGGACTTTCTCCAGATTCACAGGAAGATGAAGCTGGGATCAAGCAGGCAGCGGAGAATGGTATGCTTAGGAATACTTTATATGCCTTAAAAGTACTTCCATGTATTCTTAAGAATTAATTATGAGTCTGAAACAGATTTTCCAAAGACAAAATCGTTAGAGAAAGTAATATGTATATATTGTATTATTGCTGACCAAAGTTTACTTAAGTGCATACTTTGGTTTTTTTGTTTGTTTGTTTTCTTTTTTTAAAAAACTTCATGAGTATGTAGAGTCATTCACCAGTACAAACGCTTCATACTCTCAAATATGAAACGTACATGGGAGCCAGTGTACCTGCTTGTTCAGGTTTTTACAAGAGCTTCTGGGTAGCATGGCAGGTTAGAGCTGCGCAAGCATCCACTTGTGATGCTGGATAGTTGGAAGAGAATACCATCTTCCTGGCAGTGGGACTTTTGCAAGACTGACTTGCATGTTTTTCTCTTTGGTGCAGTGGGACTGGAATTGCTGATCGTGCTCTAGATCTTTTGATACTTTTTAATGTATAGCAGATTAAATTTTCCTTTCACTAGCTTTCTGTTGACATCATGGAGAAGGTCTCTTTCCTCTTCTAGATTTTCTACAGAATGGAGTGGTTTTTAACTACCAGCCTTTATTTATATTGCAGTTAAAGCACTGATAGATCAAGAAGTAAAAAATGGAATTCCTTCTAATCGAATTATTTTGGGAGGCTTTTCTCAGGTAAGGCGTGGTTGGAAAGAAATGTGTCTTTTTCTAGGGCAGTAACCTATCTTTCCTAAGGTGGGAAATCCAGACACTTGAATGGAAAAGAACTGATGTTAGATGCTTCTGCTGCGGTGGGATTCAGACGCAGACCAATATGATCATGCTGAAGCCGTTTTATTACAAAGCTTGAAGTGTTATATACTTTTACTACAACGTGGGTTAGCATCGTGTCTTGTGCTCATTGTCCTTTAAACTTATACACACAAACTATTATTGGTTAAATACATCTGTAGCAATACACATTCAGCATCTATTTAGGAGTCGCAGCAGTTTCGGTATCAGCGTGTGCATTCCTCCTGTGAATTCCTCCTTCACGTCGACCTTCAGACTGTACCAGCTTGTCTTTTATCTCTTCTGTTGCACAAAGTTCATAAGCTCATTATTTCAACGTGTCTGTTGTTTTCCAAAAAGCTTCCCACATTTGATAATTTTAAGATGTCGGTTTTCCTTTGCCTTAGCAAATTAAATCTTTCAGTTTTGTGCAAATAATTACTATTCACTACTATTCTACATGAACATGCATGTAGAAAAAAGGTACTAAAATTAATAGTCTATTTAAAGTCTTTATGAATGATACTTGTGTAGCTTTGCTTGCAAATCTCGCTAGTATTTTTAATTTAATTTGGTAGATATTTGATGGTCTGGATTTATTTGGGAAATTCTTCCCTTCATACTTATAAGACATCTGCAGTAGGTAGATTAATAGACTTATTGGTCCATACACCAACTCTTCAGTCTGCATGCAAGTAAATTAATATATTAAAGTAGCGATAACACTGTCCTGAGTGATAGTGCTTTATTTAATGATTTGTTTGGTTGGTTTTTTCCGAGCTGTTAGTTACAGTAGATTTCTTGTTTTACTTCTGAATTGATCACATGGACTTGGAGGGGGAAAAAAAGCAAAATAAATGTTGTACAGGAATACTGTTTTCAGTGTTGGTTCTAAGGAAGAATAGGTTGGAATAGAAAAAGACCTTTAAAGGAGAAACCAGAGATCTTGAAACAAGCGTGAAAAGGAACGTTACTACCACCATTCTAATACTTGTATCTCTTTATCTTAGGGAGGTGCTTTATCATTGTATACAGCTCTTACAACACAACAAAAATTAGCAGGTGTTGTAGCCCTCAGCTGTTGGCTTCCCCTACGGGCTTCTTTTCCTCAGGTATTTATGCTTCTTTCATAAGCTAGTTTGCATTTGGGGAACGAGTATATCTGAAGGTTGTATCTTGTGCAAGAATGAGTGGCCATAATTGTTACTGAACATGGACAGTTGTTTGATAACTGAGAAATTTTTAAAATAGGCCCTGGAGTTTGAGAGTTTGGCAAGCAGGGAAAACAAGGAAATACTCACTAGCTATCTCTGCTTAAAATGGCGTTCCTAGGAAACTTAAAGGATGCAGCAAATTTTCCTTGAAGAGGAATTTTCTGTTTGTTCCATCTGCAAGCCACTATCTTATTAGAGACTAGGTATTTAAACCAAGTATAACTTTTTTCTTTTGGCCAGAAATCGTGCTATTCTGTTCTGAAATTTGTGCCAGAATTTTATTTGCAGGCTTTTGAATTTAATGTGTTGTCAGGCGCAGAGCTTACTTCATAAGGAGCTTGCGGACTATACATTGCATTTTTTCCCTTCAGAATTCAACTTACTTGTCATGCCACAGGGCATAGTGGCATGGGGTTATTTTCTCTCGAAGATGTTAGCCTTGCTTCCACTTACTGTTTCTTTTTTCTCCCCTCTCATTCCACCTGTAACAGGGCCCTATCAGTGGTGTCAACAAGGACATTGCTGTTCTTCAGTGCCATGGGGACTGTGACCCATTGGTTCCTTTAATGTTTGGTTCTCTCACTGTTGAGAAGCTAAAGAGTATGATAAATCCAGCCAATGTAACCTTCAGGACTTACTCTGGCATGATGCATAGTTCATGTATTGAGGTAATTTTCGTAATAGACAATGTTTTAGCTGGGTGCGGTTAATTTTTTTTCCCTCAAAACAAATATGTATTGGGCTGGATTTCTGGGGGGTTTGGGGTTTTTTTGGTGGTTTGTTTTCGGTTTTGTGTGTGTGTGTGTTTTTTTTTTTTCTTTTAAACAAGTGCTTGATGCTACTGACTTATTTTAGTGAGTAACTGAATGTCTGGCTCAAAAAGCATCCAAAGCAAAAGTTTATATGACTAGTGGGAACTTCCTTGTAAGATTATATTTTTGGCTAGTTGGTCTATAAAATACTCTTCCCCTCCCACCCCCCTAATTTTTAGTATTTGTGTACTAAAAAAAAAAAAAACCAACCAAAAAAAAACCCAACCCCAAAAAAACAACGCTGAATTGGAAGGCTTATTCTCACAGCTATGGGAGACACAGCCTCAGAACCTATATTTATGGTTCTGACTCAGCAGGCAGCTGAGCTGATGTAATGGGTTGCTGCTGCCAGAAAGGGGTGGACTAGTTCCCTCTGCTTGTGACCTTGTGGCCCTCTTTTCCTTGCACCAGCTCTGAAGCTGATCAGAAAATTCTTTGACCATTTAACTTAGTAAAATGGCAAAAGCTGCTGGCTTCAGTATTTGCAGCTGTAGTGAGATGAAGCATCAGAACTCACACAAAGTAAATGGTAGGAGCAAGAAACAGAGGAGGAGGCAAGGAACACATCTGCCATTTGTCAGCAGCAGTAACTTTTGTTAATTTGGATTGCTGCATCTTGTGGGAACTGTACCTTTGAACAACCTCTTTGGCACATTAGTTGTCACATGAATATATTAATGTGCTCTTTCTTACAAAAAATATTAAAATGAAATTATTTTAAATGTGGATTGGTTTCCAAGTTTAGTTCGCTGTATTGCTTTTCCTTCAGGAAGGAATTTGAATTGAATGGTTACGAAGGGGAGCTGCTGGCTTTTCACACTGCTGCTAACTTGCAAAAGTTTGAAGTATACAGGAAGCTATGGCCTTAGCTACATTCAAATTCTATCCTTGCTCAGCCTGGTGCTACTCAGATCATTTGGTGATTAATGTGTAAACTTGCCTACTCCAGAAAGAGAGAAAAAGTAGTCTTTGCTATTTTTCTTGTATTTGAGCCTCTTTTGAGTGCCTAGTGCCTTGAAGAGTTATCATCCTTGACTTGTGTGCAAAGTAGTATGATTTTATCAAGTAACTAATTAGTCAATATTTGTAGCCCAGCTGCTAATTAGAACTGAAATGTTGAAACATGATTTAGTGTAGCTAAATGTATATTAGCAGGGAACTTCAACTAATGCATACTTTTATCTTTAAACAGGAGATGATGGATGTAAAGCAATTCATAGACAAACAACTACCTCCCATAGACTGAAATGATATGAGAAGCCTTCTATATAAATGCACCAGCATCAACTGTGGTAGAGTGTTAATCTTTTCATATGCCTGATAGGAAGCATTATTTCTATACCTGCAATGTTACTACTGTGTTGCAAATTTATACTTAGGATGAGGGTTAAATAATACACATATGTAAGAAACAGTAATCTTTTTAGTATTAATCATCCACTGGTGGGACTGTATGAATAGGGCAGCTAGGTAACAATGACAGAATGTAAACTGAGCATACTGTTTTAAGACACCTGATTTTTTTTTTGATTGTGGAATTTTAAACTATTTGTACAAGTAATTAAAAGCTAAATTTAAGTGAGCAACATAAATGTGACCAGTTTAGTTATGCTTGAGACATTTGTTCTTCATACTCATTGAAAACATACTAGAACATTATGTAATGGATGCATAAAGTACACAACATGTAACATAGTGGGCATATGATGATAGAATAAATGTTACGAAGGACAAAGCTTTAAATACTAAATGTTTATTGTACTCCAGATAAGGGGGGTTGTTCTCCTAGAATGGCTAGAAGTCAGCAAAGATATTTTTTATATTTAAACCACCTCAATTTTTAACTGTTTTCATATAGGTAGATACTGTGGAAATTCTAAAGGGACTCATTCCTTGTTAGACCATCATTTGTTGTTCATTGTCTGTTTTCTTTTTATTACTGTAAACTCATGACAAATGCTGACTTGGAATGGAACGCTGAAGAAGTGCATAGGATTGATTCAAGTTTCATTTAAAAATATTCATACTGAATATTCATCTTGTGCTTTAGTCTTTGTAGCTTTCATTTGTGTAGAAATGTTGATATATTTCACATGAACAGTTACAGCCTATAGTTTTGATTTTTCTATCTGCTTTGGAGTAACTAACTGAAAACAACACAGCTGTGTAGTTTTGTGTGTTGTTGAAGTCTCAGCTGTAACAGACTGACTAATTTGAATTATTTTTTAAATAGAAATATAAGTTCAATTGGGATATAACTTAAACTTTAAATTGATACCATCTAATACTTTCTTCTATTGCATGTTGAGACTTTATTTTTTTTCTGAAAAAGAACAAATAATTTTATTTTCAAACAGATTGCTCTACATTTCTCTAGATCAGTATAGCCTAGGAATATGAAGATCTACTGTGGGGAAAAAAGTAAATCTAAAAGATACTGAATGTCTCTTCTTTCAGAAGCTTAAAATTTTAAGATGCACTGGGTTACAGAAATTGATGCACACTCAAGAGCATTTTGCAGTTAAGAGCCATAATTTACTACTGGGAACAGCTGTTCTTCTGTAGAGTTCGGAGGCTGTCACCGCACTAGGAATGTTTAAAAAATACACTACAGTTTTTAGTACATAATATGCTCTATAACAATGTTCTATACTGTAATATGTTTGCAAGCAGAAAATATTCTTATTTTGGATGCATCTATCATATCAGCACAGGTTTTCATACCTGCATTTAAGGTACCTTCTCCTCTCCCAGCTTAATCCAATGATCCTCTTACAGTGTATATGGATTTACATCCAAGGCATCTGCCAGTACAGATACATAAATGGGGAATTATGCCTTTGTATCCCTTCTTTAACACAGCTGCTGCTGGAAAACTGACTTGTTCACCTACTGTGAGTTCTCAGTTTTCAGTGCTTTTTTTCATGTGTATTGCACTTCATTTTTAGGAAGCTTTTTTCTTTTCTAATCCACTTTCTCTGGATTATTAAACATCTTTTAATACATTAAATTGAAAAGGAGTTTCTTTATAAATGGTATTGAAACACTTTTTGGATGTTCCATCTGTGTGGTTGAGAGGGCATGTCTATTAACTTTGAAGTTTAATTAGTCCTTTCCCTTAGTCACTCTGTTCTATAGATCTGCCAATTTGTCTTTCAGTTAATTTAGTTCACAGAAGAAACCATAATATTCTTATTGTAATTGTGCCAAAGTTCTGTTGAGAAAACAGTGTGTCCTAGCTTGGAGTTATTCCCAAATTGCATTAGCTAATTTTGCAGTCCTGCTGAATTGCAACTTGGTAAGCAAACTATATGTTATTTCTGTTAGTTACTAGATTTATCCTCATTCCCTTGTTGTCTAAGTAATTCCCTGAATATTGGCATCTTTCCAAAGTTCTGCACCAGCTTCTGTTTTTTTTTCCTTTATTATTTTCTTGTTCTGTTTGTAAGTTGTTTGGTAATGCTGTTCAGCTGTCTTGTTCAACTTCTAATTGACTGTGTGCTCATTTCACATATTCTTTCTTCTGTTAGAATGAATTTTAAAAAATATTTCTAAGATGTTTAAATGAGATCAGTCCTAGCTTCAGTCTTCGTTAGCTTCATAACGTTTTCTTCAGTTTGGTGAACTGTGTTCACAGTTTGTGATCAGTTTCTGGTACTTAATGTGTTTTAATCCAAGTCAGCTTCAACTGTTGTCTCCATGATACTTTCAGATGTTTTTCTAGAAATGCTTAATGTGCTAACTTTGTTCACATGTTCAGCTATCGTAACAAGGTTTTTTCATACTGGTGTTTTGTCGCTTGCTTTTTCTACAGAGAGCTGTGTTACCAAAGTAAATGTAAGTAAATGTTGTGACTTATTCCAAATTTCTGTATTCTAGGAAGAATTCTTCCCCTCCAGTTTGGGGTGGTTTTTTTTTTTTTTTTTTGCAGGTTTGTTTTTTCTTTTGTATGTTGTAGTTGGGGTTTACTAAGAAGCCCAGAAGCTAAAGGAAACTCCAAGGATGTATTTGAAGCCTCTCCTGTCTCCTCCCATATTACAGTGTGTACCTTGAGCTCCTGTCTTTTGTAACTTCCCAGCTGGTTGGAAAGCTGTGTCTATGATCTTGTAGCTGAACATTTTCACTACCTGAAGTGATTGGATGCTGGGATTATTGTCATAGTTGCATGTATTTTCAGGCTGAATGATAGCTTAGTCTGGTGTGGGGGTTTTCATAATATTCTATTCAAATTGAGAAGTTGGACTGTCAGTGTTTTAAATGTGAATGTCCTATCCTCATAAACTACTTTTTGAAACTGCCCAATAACGAAGTTGATTTTTTGTAATGTTAGACTTTCTCCAGAAGGGGATGATGTCTGTCAAACTTGCGATAGCATTGATAGGAGAATAACTTGCTTGCAGATCAGTTTGTTTCAATGGGTACGTAACTCCCTAATGTGTTTTTAATTTCAAAGTGGTACTTAAATTTGACTGCAGTTTTTTGCAGTCAGAAGTCTGACTTCTTGTTGGAAGATGTTGCTCACTTTTTAATAAACGTGTTGAATTACATATTATAAGCCAAAACTTCCAGCCATTCTTGTCTGTACTGTGGTGAAGGCTGTATGATTTGGTCTCTTCCTCCTATTTTGTATAATTACAACACAGTAGATTGGTAAAAAGTACTGTACACTGTAACTGGTATTAGAACTGTTAATTAAAACATGTTCTCTCTAATGGAGTATACTGCACTTCATTGAAATCATTAGGATGCATCTTTATCTAGAGATGCTATTTGTATTGATGGATATGACTGAAAACAAACTATGTAAGGTGTAAATGAAGCCATATGTACAAGGCCTGTGTATCTTAAATTTTATAAAGAAATACTGAACACATGCTCTTTGTGTTATGAAGTATAAGCCATTTATATTTAATATAAACCTTTAAGATGTAATTTACTTAGTTTACTCATTTTATTTATGATAAGAAATCTTAACTTTGGAAATTATTTCTGTACTAGGGAAAATGTAAAATCTTCCGATTTTTATCATTGTGAAATAAATTTCAATCAGTGTTTGGGAAAGTACTAAAGACTTTTTCCATACTTACCTGAAAGAAGTCAAGCTTTCATGTGCTGTGAAACAGGCACTTGAGAGGCTTCTTGCAAATATATTGCATGGTAATGTGTGCATGATTCTATAATACAACAGAACGGTGATTTGTAGGTACTGAAAAGAAAAAAAAAATCACTTACTAATTTTATATTTTGCTACCTTATTGAGAGAATGCTAAGTATGATTTGAATTTTTTTTCATATTGTGGGTTAATTTTGTTTTAACTTGTTTTCTTGGAATTTGCAGTAATTTTGAAAGGTAGAGGAACCTCAGGAAAAAAAGACCTCAGGAAAAAAAGAAAAGTTTACATTCTCTGGAAAAGGGGGTTGGCAACTTATGAGGATTATCAAGATATAACAAAGCTATGTAGGGGGAAAATGAGAAGGGCCAAAGCTCAATCAGAACTCAGCTTGGCCACTGCAGTCAAAGACAATAAGAAAAGGTTCTTTGAATATATCAATAGAAAAAGGAAGACTAGGGAAAATGTAGGCCCGCTGGTGAATGAGACAGGTGCCCTAGTGGTGGAGGACGCAGAGAAGGCAGAGTTACTGAATGCCTTCTTTTCTTCGGTCTTCACTGCTAAAGCTGTCCCTCATGAATCCCACCCTCTGAAGGCAAAGGGGAAGGTCTGGAGAGTGGAAGATTTTCCCTCAGTTGAGGAGGACCGGGTCAGAGACCACTTGGCCAAGCTGGACATTCATAAGTCCATGGGCCCTGATGGCATGCATCCGCGAGTGCTGCGAGAGCTGGCGGATGTTATTGCTAGACCACTCTCCATCGTCTTTGAACGGTCATGGAGAACAGGAGAGGTGCCTGAGGACTGGAGGAAGGCCGACATCACTCCAATCTTCAAAAAAGGCAAGAAGGAGGACCCAGGGAACTACAGACCGGTTAGTCTCACCTCTGTCCCTGGGAAGGTATTGGAGCGACTCATTCTGGATGTCATCTCCAATCACGTTGAGGAACAGGAAGTTATTGGAAGTGGTCAACATGGATTTACCAAGGGTAAATCGTGCTTGACCAATCTGATAGCTTTCTATGATGTTATAACTGGTTGGCTGGATGAGGGGAAAGTCGTGGATGTCATCTACCTTGACTTTAGCAAGGCTTTTGACACTGTCTCCCATAACATCCTCATTAGGAAGCTGAGGAAGTATGGGCTAGATGAGGTGACAGTGAGGTGGATTGAGAGTTGGCTGCGGGACAGGACTCAGAGGGTTGTGATCAGCGGCACAGAGTCTAGTTGGAGGCCTGTAACCAGTGGGGTCCCCCAGGGCTCAATACTTGGTCCTATTTTGTTTAATATATTCATTAATGACCTGGATGAGGGGACAGAGTGTATCCTCAGCAAGTTTGCTGATGATACCAAACTGGGTGGGGTGGCTGACACCCCAGAGGGCTGTGCTGCCATCCAGCGTGACCTGGACAGGCTGGAGAGCTGGGCAGAGAAGAACCTAATGAGGTTCAACAAAACCAAGTGCAAGGTCCTGCACCTGGGGAGGAAGAATGCTAGGCACCAGTACAGGTTAGGGGCTGACCTGCTGGGAGATAGCTTGGAGGAGAAGGATCTGGGGGTCCTGGTAGACAGTAAATTATCCATGGCCCAGCAATGTGCCCTTGTCGCCAAAAAGGCCAATGGAATCCTGGGCTGCATAGGGAAGAGTGTGGCCAGTAGGTCGAGGGAGGTCATTCTCCCCCTCTACTCGGCACTGGTGAGGCCACAACTGGAATACTGTGTCCAGTTTTGGGCTCCCCAGTTCAAGAGGGACAGGGAACTGCTGGAGCGAGTCCAGCGAAGGGCAACTAAGATGATTAAGGGCTTGGAGCACCTCCCTTACGAGGAAAGGCTGAGAGAGCTGGGACTCTTTAGCCTGGAGAAGAGAAGGCTGAGGGGAGACCTTATTATGGCATACAAGTATCTAAAGGGTGGGTTGAAGGAGGATGGAGCCAGGCTCTTTTCATTGGTTCCAAGTGACAGGACGAGGGGCAATGGGCACAAGTTAGAACACAGGAAGTTCCGTTCAAATACACGGAAACAGTTCTTTACGGTGAGGGTGACAGAGCACTGGCACAGGCTGCCCAGGGAGGTTGTGGAGTCCCCTTCCCTGGAGATTTTCAAGACCCGCCTGGATGCAGTCCTGAGTAATGTGCTCTAGGCAATCCTGCTTTAGCAGGAGAGTTGGACTAGATGATCTCTAGAGGTCCCTTCCAACTCTGATAATTCTGTGATTCTGTGATTCTGTGAAATTAAAATATTTTCTAGTAGCCTTATTCTAGGATACTAAAGAGACAAAGTCTTCTCACTCTGTACTGCTATACCTTTCTCTGGGGGTTCTGCAGTGTTGGGAAGCCTTTGAAGGTATATTAGGTTTAGTATACATATCACTTAACATATTTGTTAAAGAAGCAGTTTTCATGCTGGGTTAAATGTGCTCTTTAGGTTAACTGTAATATTTGAGTATGGTCAGTCGTATGCGTAGTGTGGGGCACTCCAGAGATCATCTGGGAAGAGATGCTGAAGGAACTTGAGAGGGAATGGGGTGTACATGTAGTAAACTTAGATCTTGCCCCTCAAGCAGTTTAAAGCAACTAAAAGGCTGCTTGTCTCCAGAGACTGTGAAGTCTAAAAGTCAGTGTGGAGTACAGATAGGAAGTTCACGAATCAGTGGAAATGCACATCGGATACAGTGCTGTCTGTGAATGTATTGTGGCAACTTAAGGTTATAAGACTACCTAGTAACAATAAAGATGCAATACTATACAGAGTAATTTGTCAGTTTATATTTTAGGAAAAACTTTTTGAGTCCTCTTCAGTTTCTATTTACTTTCAGCCCTGGCGCCCCTGAGGAGATAACTGTGAGGAGAAATGTTGCCTAGAATTAGCATAGTAAAAAATTACAATGCACTATTGTTTTAAACTTTATCAAATACAATATGAGACCACTGGTGTAAATGAAGAAGGTGACTCTCAGTAAGTTTTCAGCATGTCTGTTGGTTAACTTGGAAATGGGATTCTTTGAAGAATAATAACTGTAGAACAGATTATTTTATTCCTTTTTTTTTTTTCTTTTTCTTTTCATTGCTTGCTGCTCTCATTTTACCACTGTTTGCCTATGGGATAACAAGTTTTATTAATTGTCTCTGAGTGAAACAAGTGCCTTTGACATAGCTGATTAAAGCTGACTTAAACAAAGTACTTGTATAATTTAATGGACATCCACAAAGTGAATCAGTAGATAATGGTTTTCTCTGAGTTCCAGTTACTAGAAAAGAGCAATTCCTTGCCTCCTTTTTCTCTACACAACTTGTAAAACTTAGAACTAGTAGCCAGTTTGCTGAGGTGTAGTCAACTTTGCTTCAGGCTTCTGATTGGGAGGTTTAGCTTCTCTGTATGGAGAAGGTAGACTTCCCTCAGAGGTTGTTCAAGGTTCTTTTTTTAAAAGTCTACTTGTCTGCTTTAACAGATGGAGCAGATGGACTCTAAAAGTTGGAGTTTGAATGTTCCCTGGTTGTGAATACAAGCAAACTCTTAAATTAGCTTCTACATGAAATCATTTGCTAGCTATATATTTAAAATTATTGGGGGGAAATCTTTAAAAGGCTTTAATATTTTCAGTTTATGTACAAAATATAAGTAGAGGTTGCCCCAGAACATAGAACATGGCTTATCTAAGTGACAGTCTAATAATATGACCTTAAAAAACCCCCAAACATTTTCTTAAATATTTTTTATTTTTCATGTTTAACTGCTTCCGGTTACCACTTCTAAGTTGAAAAAAAGTGAAGACAGCTTGAAAATGAACTTAACATACTGCAAATGCCAGAATTTCAAAATTATACTTGGTCCAACTGCAGGTTGTACCACTATAATCTAGAGCTAGTCCGAGGAAAGAAATAAAACCCTAGCTGTTGAAGAACAATAGAAACAACTAATCAAGATGCATGTTACTGTTGCAGAATTTTTTTGAGGAAAATTTTGCCATTAAGAAGAATCAGAACTTCCATTTGCTACAGCTCCCCTTGTGTATCTGTAGTTGGACTTGTCTTTTCTCCTGCGAAGGTCGGGGACCAGTTGGCCGATTCAAACCAATTGAAATTCTGTTCTGGTAGACCTAAGTCATCATTACACCGAGGGCTGGAATAAAGAGAAAAGGCATAATGGATATAGCATGTGGTTACATACAACCTTTTGGAATGCTGTGAATTTTATATTTTCCATAGTTGTGTTAACACTTGATGAGAGGAGCTTTTTCCATACAGAATGTTAGTCCTGAAAATGGAATATTTTAAGTGCCTTAATCGGAGTTCAGAGATCCTTCATTACAAATTTTGTGAGTGCTATTGTTTGCCTCCGTCCCCCCTCCCCCCCCCCCCCCCCCCCCCAATTTCTCAAGATGCTGTCACATATCAAATGAGGCCAGTTAGGGAAAATCTACGACGTTTCATATGTGCACCCATTTAGGAGAGCCATCTCTGCCTATTAAGTCTGAGTATTGTGGAAGGCCCTGCGGTCCAGCAAATGACAGGCTCTAGTGAGTCAGATGCGGGCTCTTTGCAGCAGCAGGTGTACAATACCTTCTAGAGAATGTTGCAAAAGAATGGTGAGAATATGCTGTAAATGTAATGCAACAAATAATGTGTGTCATGGTTTAACCCCAGCCAGCAACTAGGAGCATGCAGCTGCTCGTTCACTCCCCCCACCCTGCCGCCAGTAGGGTAGGGAGAAAAGGAGGGCAGGAAAAAAAAACCAAAACGCCAGGGTTGAGATAAAGACAGTTTAACAGAACACTAATGGAAGAGGGTAAAAAGAATATACAAAATTAAGTGATGCAACACAAGTTGCTCTCATCACCCAATGATCAGTTGCTCAGCCTGTCCCGAGCAGCGATGCCAGATCCCTGCCTCACGGCCAACCCCCATTTGTATACTGGGCACAGTGTCTATGGTGTGGAATATTCCTTTGGCCAGTTTGTCCTGGCTATGCTCCCTCTCAGCTTCTATGGGAAGCTGAAAAAGTCCTTGACTATAGCAACTACTAAAATAATGCATCACCAACTTTATTCTCAAACTACATCCAAAACACAGTAGCTACTAGAAAGAAAAACCAATAACTCTATCCCAGCTGTAACCAGGACAGTGTGTTATTTCTTCTTTCTAATGTGTTTATTTATGAGAAAGAAGCTAAACAGAGAGGAAAAGGTTGCATAGTTTAATTTCTGTTTGGTCTCTTTCCTACTGTTTCTTGGACTTATAGTGGCGTGTTATAGAACAAATTGATGCTGTACATGGCTGCTTGGTTTAGAACCAGCTAAAAGAGAACAACCATGGAGAGTGCTGTGTATTTCTTTGCAATAAAGAATTGCTGTCCTGAGGATGATAGAGCAGCTAATATAAAGAATCTGGTTAATACTGGTTCCGTTAATTGAGTATAATTCTGATATGGTAGCATACAGTACAAATAACGTGAGCTGTATTTTGTTATCTTTTAATACATCCATTTGCAAAAAAGGAGGTGCATTACCATCTGGTTAGTCTTTGATTTCCCTACTGAAATATTACTCTGATGCTACTTTTATTCGTCTAGATGTTAAACAAGTGTGATTTGCTTTCCCCTTGCGGTCCTGCAGCAGGCCTTTTATAAGTGCTATATGGTATTTAATTTACAGTTTCCTCACCTGATACATTTTGGATGTCAGTAGACTTCATCTGAATTTTTTTAACTCTTTCCGTGCATTTCCAATGAAGAAGGTGTTTAATTGTATTCTTTAAATAAATTAATACTGGGAGACTTTATTCCAGAACTTAAATATGTTCAAACTTAACCATACAGACTGACTTGAGATTTCTAGTTTTCTGATAGTTATCCTTACTTGCTCCTACCGTAGAACATGTACAAGCTTGTTTCCGGTATAGCGTACCAATAGCTCTCAACTGCTAACACACTGTGTACTGCTTTTATCGATGTGGTTGTGGGAAAAATGATGATAAATTTCATTTGAGGTTATCATCTTATTTAACTTGAGTTGATTATTATCGGGTACTAGGTTACTGCAACTAGGCAAAATGGAATTTAACCTGAACTGGCATGATCTCTTAAACGTTGTGATGAGCACTGGTATTTTATTTTCTTTTTCTCCCCAAAATCTGTCCTTGAAAGAAAACAGATTCTTTTCCTTAAGAAATCATTCCTTTGGTTATTTTTGCCTTGGGCAGAACAAACAGAAAAACTGCAAAGTTTCTGTATGTTTGTCCAGTTTGTGGCCCAGATCTAGCCTGTCCGAAGATCCTAGCTAGCTCCCAAATAATCTTAACTCCTAATCTGTCTGTGGATGTGCAGGCCTTTCAGCTGGCAGGTGCTGTGACCATTGCGTGCGTTGAGCACAATGCAGAAGTGCCTGAAACCCAATTCTCTCTATGTGGCTTGGGAACACAAGACAGTCTTGCTACAAAGTGCCTGAGACGTAAGTGCTCTGGCAGCTCTTGCTGTCATCGTTTGCTTGAGCGTCGTTTCAATGAAAATAACCATCTTACCTCATCTCCAAAATGTACATATTTTAACAGTCCTCAGTTTGCTCTGGCATCTGCAGCTCTGGCATCCACAGCATTAAACTGCTTACTAATAATAAATGTGAGCAGCACGTATAAGCCCCCTCATGGATCTTAGTAGGGGATAATCTTTGTGCGATCTTTCTGTAACCTTCAGATAAGCTTACTGCTTTCTTGAACTTCTGTTTTACAGCACAAATGGTTCAACAATGCTGTTCTTTTCAACAACAAATCACAGTAACAAGGCGTACAATGCAATTAATGAACAGAATTTCATGGATGGTACATAACATAAATTTGTCAAACTTCATAAATGTGGTATGTCCGACTGGAACATATGCAACATTTAGACTAGTTTTAAGACTTGGAAGCACTGTAGCACATTACAGTGTGATACTTGGCCAGTGCAAAAGTTTACCTCCATCTCTGTTGGACCGACTCTCAACTTGTAAATCCCGAACTTACTCTAAAATTGAAATCCTTGAAATCCTCACTCCGTTTGCTACAAAGTTAACTCCAGGGATAGACTAAAAAAAAAAAAAACCAAACACCAAAACCCCACATTTTCAGTTACAGGGAAGAGGGGATCCACGTGAAGGTAACAAAAGCGAGCCTCTGCTGCAATTGTGAACCCTTTGACAGCTGAGCCGAAGCTCGATCGCGGGGACGGAGCTGACGGTGCCGCGCGTCCCGCCGCGCCGGACGGACAGGACGGCGCACCCGGACCGGCCGGCAGTGCCTGGCCGCCCGCAGACCCGCGTTAGCAGCCATGCTGAGGAGGGTGAGACGTCGTAAGGGCTCGGAGCATTTCACGGCGCTCCTGTCGGGTTTTTCGGAGGGGGTGGTTTGCGAGACCGCCGCCCCCGCCACCCCGCCCGCCGCTGCTCTCGGCCTTCCGCAGCGCTGCCTGGCTCCTGCCGTCGGCGCTCGACGCGCGCTGCCTGGCGCCGCCGCTCTGGCTGCTGGGTCCGGGCGCTGCGCCGCGGCCTCAGGCTCCGCTCCTGCCCGCAGAGCTCGGCGGCCGCCCCGGCCGCTTCCCGCGCTCCGAGAGGAGCTGAGGTGAGGTGAGGCGAGGGGAGCGGGCTCTGCTCCGTCGGCTTCAGTTCCCACACGCCGCGCCCCGCCGGGGCCGCCGCAGCCATGACCACGGAGGACGAGATCATCCGCATCGCCAAGAAGATGGACAAGATGGTGCAGAAGAAGAACGCGGTGAGCGGGGGCGGGACGGGACGGGACGGGAGCCTCCGCAGGCCTCGGCCGGCTCCTCGGTCCCTCCTTGGAGCGGGCCCGGGGCCTTCCCCCTTCCCGCCGTGCGGCGCCCGGGTCCCTTCACCGGCCTCCGCTTCTCCCGCCGCTGCCTGGCGGCCCTGGCGCCTTCCTCGCCGCCCCGTGGCTCCCCCCGCACCGCCCCGCCGACGTGGAGTCGCCGCCCGCTGCGGCGCGGGGGGGCGTGGGGGGGGAACGGCGGTCTCTGTCCTGACAGGCGGCCGGCCGTCCTCCCTCCCTCCTCCCCGGCGGCTTTGCCCCCGGCCGCCCTCCGCATTGCCGGCCGGCGGCGGGGAGCGAGCGGGGCCTCCCCCCGCTCCACCTCAACGTGGAGCCGCGGGGAGGTTCCTGCACCCCCCCGGGCACCGACTCTGGTTCCAAACGGTGTTACCCTCCGCTGCCCATTCATTAAAATCGCGATGTGGGGCTGACTGGAGAGCGGGATGTGAAGGGGAGCCCGGTCGCGTAAAGGAGAATGCCTGCGGGGGCGGCCGCCTTTGGATGGGCTGTTTTCGCTTTCAGGCGTGAAAGCCGGAGGCTTATGCGGGATGGGCAAACTAAAATATGAATGAAGAACCCTAATTCTCCTTCGGCAGGGCGGCCAGAGTTGTGTGGGCACACTTCTGAAGCAGATGGGGGATGGGAGGCACTTTTAAAAATATATATATTTTTTTTTTTTTTAAACCTGAAACAATGTATGAGTATTGCTTTAACTGAGTTTATTAATTCAGGAAATAACTTTTGTATCAGAGTGGATCTAAAATATAGTTAGGCGTGATTCCATTAGCTTACTTCAAGTGTTATTCTCATGTATGCCCTTAATACAGAACGTTTTCATGTAACATAGAATCATAGAATGGTTTAGGTTGGAAAGGACCTTGAAGATCAGCTAGTTCCAACCCCCTTGCCATAGGCAGGGACACCTCCCACTAGACCAGGTTGCCCAAGGCCACGTCTATGCTATCCTTGCAAAAACATCAAAATAAGTAAAATCAGAGTGTGCAGCGACAACCAAATACTTGGTTATGGTTACACATAAAATAGCATACAAGTAAATCGTAAATTCTGTTTACTACTTTATCTGGTGGGCACATTTTTATGCTCTTGTAATTTGTGTATTTGTGATTGCTGCAATCTTCCTGCAAGCTACTATTTTAGTACATAAAGTTAACGTCTTTTCTGTATGTTATAATAGTGGATTAAATGCTCAATATTAGTGATAGCTCAGAACTGAGCAGTGTGGAATTTCAATTAATAGACGACATTTTTTTTTCTGTTAAGATAATGGAAATTATAAATAACATTTTTAAATAAGATTTGCATATTTATAGAAATACTAATTGCATTAGACTAATGAAATTTGTTTGGTTCAGAATCCAAAAAAAGTAATTGCATGTACACACAGGCCATGCTTTGCTGTGTTTCAAAATCCTTGACGTTCGGTAATATTATATGCTTTAGCTCAGATACATTTTAGCTCTCTGATGATGCAGTGGGGAGACAGAAGCCTTGTCTAATGGAAAGAATTTTTTACAACCAACATTTGATTATTGTCTTAATTTTTTTCTGCTCCCTCTTTATTTCTATACCCTGTGCTTTTCAGCACAAAAGTATTCAGTGTCTCACTTCCCTGATTCTGAAATTGAAGTAGTGGCTCTTTCCTATGGGGTGTGGAAAGTGTGAAAACATACTGACTGTGGAAATTTTAAATATGGTAATGAGAATGACAAAATGCAGTCAATTCAATTTTATTTGGAAGATTTCTGACAAAAAAAAAAAAAGACAAATCTCAAGTAATATGGGAAGGACTTTTGATGCTGGGTAGCATCGCTGCAGCAGTACCAGAGATGCTCCTGGTGACCCCAGTGTATTTCTCTGTGATCTGGGAGGTGTCGGAATTTGGATGTAATTTCTAGCATCAGCTGGGGACATGTATTCACACTCTAGCGTGTGTAACCTAATTAACGTTCAAAGCTCTAGGGAGCGGTGCAGTGTCTTTGCTGAGGTCAGTGTAGGTCTGATGTGGCCAAAGGCAAGCGCGCACAGCTGTGCCAGGCTGGAGCCAGCGGCTGGGTCTTTATCTTCACCCCTGTCCCAGGAGTGAGAGCATGTGCAGCACCAGAAGCAGTTTTGCTTTTGTACTTTGTTGGAACAGAACTCGTTGGTTCCAGCTTGTTACCGCACACAAGTGGCTCTGTTGTTAGTTTGATGCTGTCTCAAAAACCTTTTAAGTCTGAGGACCTGAGCTGCCTCTGTGGCTGGTAGTTGAGATCTGACAGTTTATCCAAAGCATGCGTGTATACCGTGATAAAAACCCTTAGCTGTACGCTAGGAGAGGAAGTACATCACTATTTTAACTCAAGATGCCTCTGTATTTTTCATACTAGTCTAGTAAGATGTTTCTTTTCTAATTGTGCAGTGTGATTTCCTACCTAATCCTGCCCTGCAGTTGAAATGCAAACTTTAGAGAAGTTATTATGATCATTTCTATGAAGAGGTACTTCATTGTCTCACAAAGATGAAGCTGAATTGAGGAATGCACTCTTACTTAAGTACCTGCTGGATAATGATGCTCCTGACAACCTCTTGTATTCATTTCTCCATTTTTACTCAACAAGAAAAGGTGTTTGGTGTATGTCTTTGAGTGAGAAAGGTTTGATAAAACCCATCAATAAAAGGAAAAAGAAAAAGCTTTGATACCTTTTCACTCTGAAGTTGTCAAGACTCAGATGGCAAGAGATGCTTCATCTCATACAAAAGGTGACTCTGTGGCTGGTGGCAAAGTGCTGTTTGGCATTTCTTTTGATCAGTTGAAAAGGCAGGACGTGCAGACAGCCTTCCTGAGTCAGACTCTTGGTGATTTGCCTTGACTAAGGATTTAATTGCAGCTGTGCAGATTTTATAACTACTTTAGTGAAGTGATATACGCAGGTCTTTTATGTTGAAGGACGAAATAATAATGCAATGTTGTATTTAATACACTGTGAGATACAGATTTCTGCTGTTACTTCAAATACTGGTTGCATGTCTGAAATAGGTATTACTCCACCTTCAGAATAACTGTGATTGGATTAAAACACATGTAGTGCCTTGTAGCTTTTATTGTGCATAAGTACACTTTTCTTTCATTAAGCTGCTGTAATGAATAGGTATGAAAAATAGGGTTGCACCCATGGAGTAAAAAAATCAAGAACTGCTGAGTAAGTTTAAAGAAGAAAATGTAAAATTGTCCATGTTACTAAATGTTTGTTCCCTTAAGTAGAACAGAATTGTAACTGGATAGTTCCGCTGTCTTCCATTTTCTATTGCCTGAAGCATAGCGATATATAGAACATCATTCTGGTGTTATGATCTGATCAACTGAGAGGAGTAATCTACTAAATCTGTATGAAGCTGACTTCTGTTATTTCAAGTAACAAGGTAAACTGGAAGCCAACCAGCCTAGTGGAATGGGGCATTGCCTTTCATTTTCTATAAAGTTACAGAAATGCCTTTAAAAGAAGATTTATAATGATGTTCTTAATGGATGGGATTTTTTTAAACAGAGAAGTCTTACATTAGAAAAATAGGAATTACAAGTTTTACTGTGCGACTTCCACTGTGGTTTTGATGAAAAGAGAGCATTTCACATTATGCTAAGAAAGGTGGTTGTGAAAAACTGCTTAGTTAAACTCAATTCAATATAAATTTAATTTTAAAGCAGCTAATTCTTGGTACACGTAAAAAAATTGATTGGAGTGAAGGCTTAGAAGGCATTAGTGCATTAGAAATTTTGGTAATTTGATACAGAAAACAGCATGAAATGTAGGTAACATCTTCTGTGTAGGGAGTACCTGAGTTTTTTTACTTGTTGCATGGTTTGTTAAATTTCAAGTTACTAGTTTTAGAAAATGTTTAGACTGAGAATAATAAAGTTGTTTTGACATCTACAATTGGAAAAAGATTTTGCAGAGCTATCGCTGTTGGGACGGCCAGACTTCCCTCCCATGTCCCCAGTGGCTCACCTACTGCAGGTGTCTTCTTAAATATGATCTGGATCTGTCAACAGCTCTGCCCGCTGTCTTCAGCTTTACTGGGCTCCGTCCCCATGACTATTTCCAGTCGTCTTCTTCCTTAGCATCACGTCGGGGTCACCATTTGTGGCGGTTGAAAGACACAGACTCTGATATGCAGGATCGAAATCAAAATCCCAATCGGCTTTATTAAGCAAGCATGCTCTTTATATACTTTTCTACCAAGGCCAGTAATTTTCTACTTTACTTGTTTACACCATTGTGTACTCTAAAAGATCACATTCCCACCGAAAAGGGAATCTCTCTTCCCTGTGAGCAGCACCTCCTTATCTAGGGAGTAGCTTCACACAACTTCATTGTCTGCCAAAACAGTTCTGCAGCTGCTTATTCCTCCCTATTAGTTCTACCACACTTAACCCTTTTTTTGTCTCAGTCCCCATACAGAGCCAAAGAAATTTTGATTAGACTGTATTTCTAAGAGGTGAAGAGTGTGCTATAATTCCTACTTTGCATTACAGTATCATTGTTATGCTAAAATCACAGACTACAATAACCAGTGTTTATTTTGAAATCACATATCATGTACAGTTTGCTAATAATTGGTTTGGAGGTAAGTGTTATTGGATGGTATTTTTGAAAATGGCACATTGACTTTTGTCATTCATTTTGTTTTGCCTAAGAAAATTTTCTTGAATTTGATTTTGCTTTGTAGTAGTGAAGACAGTTGACTTGCTTTACTTGGGTCTGTGTTAGCACAGAAGAAACCATGCTTATGGCTGTTTAGAGAAAGAAATGGTTTAGTATGCTAACTCAATTTAGTACCTGAAAACAGCATGACATTTCCCAGTCTTGCATCATTGCTGCCAAAATTCTATGGTTAAAATTGGGGAAGTTTTGTGTATCATGAATAAGACTTTTTGCTATGATGGCAAAATAGTAAAACTTTTGTTTTATAAATGAATTGGGTTTGTGTAAGGTGGGATCATGGGGCAAGGCTTCTTTGGTGTCAGATGCGTTTAGAAAACAGAGGTTGCAGCAGACATTTGAATGCGTCCAAAGCTGTACATGTTTGGATGTGACACGCAAGTTCCACTTTCATCTTTCTTAGCCTGTTGGTTATTTCATGTGCTATCTTTAGTGGTTAAATTGTAAGACCTACAGATGCAGCAGGAGATGACAAGAGTTTCATTGCAACAGGTGTCCTATTAGAAGTTGATTAGGGAGAATTTAAAAATAAAGATGAGCACAATGCATATTGAAGTAAACAAAATATGATGAGCTGAGAGAGAGGTAAGGAAAGAGGAATCAAATTCCAAATATCTGCAAATAGGAAAATCTGTAGAGTTTGTTTCCAAACCTTGTGAAGTTAAAAAAAAAAAAAAAAAGGGCAGGAAGGTAATGTGCTTAGCCTGAGTAGAGCAAGCTCCTGTATGCGAAGGCTGTTGCCTTCTTGCTGTTTATAGCTTACAGGTTCAGAACCATACGCGCTTGACGCGCTTGATTAATAGCAAAACCTCTCAACCTTTAGGAGGTTGCTATAGTCTGGCAACTCATGTGGACAGTCGGAAGTGGATGGTGCAGAGCTTTGCTTAAGTAGGGGCAGTAAATCATCAGAGATGTAGAGGTTAAAGTAAATTATGGAGCTCACATTTATGAAAACTTTTTTTAAAGTAAAGCCAACATTGCCAAGGAATGAATTGTTAGTCAGAGTAGCTGTGTATAGAGTTTATTAGTGCCGAACAGTACAATCTCTGAAGTTAACTCCTATATCTAGAAAGTTGCTGCCTACACAGTATTAGTTTAAACCTTTCCTTAGAGTCTTATCAGGTGTCTGATCACAGTTTTTAAACCAATAAACTTTTCTGGCTTTACCACACAACCACAAATACAGTTAAGAATGTTGGTTATATACATTTTATATATATTGTTATATACGCGTGTATATACATGCACATTATATTATTTTTTTTTTCTTAAAAGAAAAACCCACAACAGCTGAATAATAAACAATTGCATTAGCTCAGATGTTACAGCACATTAGGATGGGCTCTGGCTTCTGGTCTGGAACATGTTGATGCTTGACAAGTCTGGTATAGGCTGAAGAGCGTTGTCTGCACTAATCTATGCAGCCTAATCTGTGTATTTCATTGAATTACTATTTAAAATTAATAGTTGAAAATAAGACTTGAAAGCAAGTCTTGCTCAGCTTTTTTTATTTGGGCATCTGTTGGTGGACACACTCACAAAGTTGTCTTTTTCTATAACTGTGTCTTTTTCTGTAGCTGTGTCTACTAAAATAGTGTAATCTAATCACAGTTTTTAAACCAGTAAACTTTTCTGGCTTTACCAGACAAATACAAATACAGTTAAGAATGTTGGTTATATATGTTTTATATATATAGTTATATGTGCGCATATATATATGCACATTATTGATGGCTGTGCAGAGCTTCTCAACTCCAAGTTCTTGTGCTAAAACAGGTGAGGTTGTTCTGAACTGAAAATTGCTGTAGACTGTCTGGCTTGTTTCTGATGCTGTTAAGTGAAGTACCCTTGAGGCTGTTTTCTTGAGGATGTGTGTTGGTTAAGTAGTAATTGACAGAATGCTTTAACTAGCATTTGAATTATATGGGATAAAACTTCTGTAGTCCTTGAGTGAACACTTTGATTTCTGAGTTAAGACTTGTTAATGCTTAGAGTTTGTGGAGCAGAACATTCCTTATCTTAGAGTTATTCTGTGGATAAATTGGGAACTGATGGCTTGAATCCAGTCTTGATCTTGAAGGCAGATAACAATATATTGTTGATATTATATTTAAAGTACCTGATTGCTACTATTCTTTTTTTCTTTCTTTTTTGCAGGCTGGAGCTCTTGATTTATTGAAGGAGCTTAAGAATATTCCCATGACCCTTGAGTTGTTACAGGTATGGTTTTCTTATTGTTGTTACATTGCAAATATTAACTCCATAATGGTGAATGTAAAGCCAGCAAATTTGGAAGAAGGTTGCACTATTAAAGTAGATTCCTATGTAGAAATTTCTTGGAGGAATCAATGTTGTTATAGAGTAACTAGTCTTATTTCACCCTGATTTAGGGCACTTAAGTGTTTTCTTCCAGTAGTGAGCTCTTAAAGCTTATCTTTCTATTTAATTTGAAAATAATGAATTTTGTCATGGACAAAGGGGAAGAGCTGCTTATAAACTTACCTTACATATAATCTTAACTTCTTACTAACACGGATGTGATGTGCTTCCTTCCTTCTGAAGGAGAATGCACCCAATTACAGCTGATATCTCTAACACAGTATTTTATATATTATGTATATATTCTCTCACAATGTAACTCAGTGAACTTTATTTGCATGACAATTTCAGAGTTTGTCATCACTGAACAACTTCTGTTCCAAAGTAACTAGATATTTCCTCTCTGTGAAAATTTTCAAATGGCAGAGATAAATGTAAGACCTGATTTGCTGTGGTAGCTACTTAAATTGGAAGAGACTGAAAAGTAGCTTTTTTTCTAAGAGACAATTAATAGTCACAGATACAGAATTAGCTATAATGTTCAAATCTTATGTGTCAGTGGCAATGCCATTCTTAATGTATGCATCCTATATATTTACAGAATGTACTTAGTACCATATTACTAATACTATTTGTAACAGAAGGTAGGAATTTAGAAGTGTCATCTTCATGCATGAATGAGCATGGCTGATATGACGCTGCAACCTTCTCCCCTATGTCCAACCTCCTTCCTTAAAAAAGAACAAACACAAAACTCCACTGAAAAAAACAAAACAAAACCCTTAAGCCCTACGCAAAACAACAACAAAACCCAGAAGAACCCTCTGTTAACGTGATTCTTTTCAGTTCCTTTGTGCAGGTCTTAATACAAAGCATTTGTGTAATAATGTTTTTTTTTTTTGCCTTTGAAATGAAAAATCTCTCTGCAAGTGCTCTGGAAATTCTGTAAATTCTGCTATGCAAACCTGTTCTGCTTGGTGTGCAGAATGAGGCTAGAAGGAGAAGCTTTACGCAGAACCGTGAGGATCTGAAGAATGTACAAGTAGAAAATACTCTTTTTTCAGTTGCAATGAAAACCTTAGAACTGCTATGAACAGAGGAGGATTCTTAATCTTGCTAAGTACAAACAAGTTCAACTGTCTGCCTTTTAGGGTACTTGTGTAACCCTGACTTAATTTATATAGGATTGCATATTAATTCTGGACAGTTTTCTAACCCACTTGAAAGCGGCTTACTTATGCCCATCCATATGGTAGGTACCTGGTTTTAGAGTGAAATAATATTTGCAGTAAAAGACTGTTTTTAATCTGTGTTGGGGTGGGCACCATATAAGTTTGTAACGAAGATTTCTCTGTGTTACAGTAGGTCTAAAGAGATCAGGTATTTTAGCGTACTCTTGCACAGTAGGTTGACTGTAGCTTAGTTAAGAAATCTTTTTTAAGTGCCCACAGCTGTATTCAAAACAGTTCCGCCATGTAGGATTTCATTTAGCAACATGTTTAAGCTCAAATTTACGTTATTTCTGTTGAGAGTTTTATGGATATGTAAAGTCTGCTGTAAATTTTCTGTTAGTCTCCCAGATTTGCTTAAGGAACAGAGGACACAGAGTAACAGTTGAAATGCGAAGTGATCATATGCATTGCTCTGGTAGTGGCTCATTAGTGTGCTAATGTCAAGAAGGGTGATGATCATGAGAAAGTGGGAGCACTGACTTCCTCTGTGTAGATGGAGATATCTATTGAATGTTTTTGAACAGACGAAACGCAGGACGCAAGTGAAAAGCATACTTCCACACCCATTTTTAAGCAGTTTTGAAAACTGTCTGCATTGAGAAAAGCACTGCTAGCTGATCCGAGTTTCGTTATTCCTGTGTAGTAAGAGAAGTGACGATTTTTCCTGTAACATGACTGTTGCTGTCAGTCTGAGTTGGCGAGGTCCTCTGAACAATTTACAGGTATGTGGAACAGGAAGGTACGCATCAGTAGTCTGGACTTGTGCTTGTGTCTCGTGTCTTTCTCGCCTGGTTTTTGTCACGGAAAGCCGAAGTAGTTACAGACAATAATACGACTGTGTCATATCTAACGAGGTTTATGTAAGCAAGCTGATCCTTGCTCAGCTAGGCAGGGAGCCAGTCGCCTTCCTCACACGTGACTGATCCGGTGGTCAGAATTGCAAATCTGTTTAGCAGCCGCACAGTATTAAAGGCATCATGTCACTGGTGCTAATTGTGGGTAGGGCACAGCTAAGCAGTGAGGGAGGCAGACGGTCTTTATTTTAACAAACAGGTTTTACTGGTACTTGTGCACATGCATGCAAAACTAGGCTGTGATGGACAGTCCTCGTTCATGACTTCCTGCCAGTTCACTGGTGAGCCGGGGAGACCTGGGAACCTGGAGGCGGTTGTTCTTCAGGGCTTAATTTGGCTCTGCTTTTGTCTGGGTGCTCACCAGCACTCTGTCCTCATACTCACTTACAATTTAAAGTTGTTAACACCTCTGCTTGCTTCAGTGGTTGCTTTTCTTCCCCAACTCTGTTCCTTACATTGTCTCATTTTGTCTGGCTTAGAGAAGAGTAGCTGCCACCGTATGCTTTATTTTGGGCTCAGTCATAGGTTACTCACGCCAGCTGTTGCTCACCCCGACCGAAGGCTGCTTGGCCTACAGCTTGAAAGCTTCAGGGGTGAAAACAGCTGTCTTGCGCTGTCTCTGAGCCTCTTTACTCTCAGAAGGCAGATGAAAAGGGCTCTAGAATTTGAAGTGGGGAAGAATGATCCATTAAGAATGCATTTTGGACAGGCTGAGGAAGGTTTTCATATACCTCCACACTTACAAACTAGCACAGAGAGACAGCAATTCCACAGGTTACACTGGGCTAGGCAAAAATACCGATGTTTTCCACTTGAAGTGGGTCTCACAAGAACAGCTTCTTAGGCTGGAAGACTGAGGAAATTTCAAAGGCTGACGGTTCATCATTAAAGCACAGTTATTTTGAGAATATAACACTGATCTTGTGATTACCTTTGTCAGTTTGCGGGCAAATAAATTGGTTGATCATTCCTTTCCCTCTCTTGAGGCAAGGCCAGATCAGGTGCTCTCTAAAAGCAAAAACTGTGTTTATGTCCTGCCTCAAGAAAGCCAGCAGTTTAGATAGTTACCGTAATCTGTTTCTTTGGTGTGATCAGACAAAGAAAATAATTTATCCAATTAATTTTGAGTTTTACTTGAGTTTTTGAGTTTCACTTACCTAAATAAGCCTGTAAGTTGGTGTCTTTCCTTTTTGCTGATGAGAGTTGGCCATGGTTGTACCCAGTTATCAGTGGAGGATTATTTTTTTTTTGTAGATACATTTTTCTCATTCAGTTATGATGAGTATTTTATGGTTTTCCAAGCACTAGTTATTCTTTACTGTCTGAACATAATGTCCAGAGTATGTGTTTAACATGTCAAGACTGTTAGTCTGAGTGAGCAGAATCCATCTTGAAACACTTTAGTTACAGGTGAGTAACCATATGTTTTCTTTAATCCAAAATACATGTTTAGAGTTGATGCTCAGACCTGAGGCTATTTGATGTGTTTCCTTTGCTGAAATAGCTACGGAATATTTCAGTACATTTTCCGTCATTTGGCACATCCATGGTGCCCCAAAAAGCGTTGTGTGTGTTGTAAGGAGTACTTTACAGGAACAAATAATTCCCATTTTTAGTGAGCCACAAAGATTTAAATTTTCTTTTAAAGGAGAAGGAAATTTATGATGACGTACTGCAAAAGTAAGTAGAATGAATTGTATTTACTGAGTCCTGTAAATAGTAAATGCAACAAAACCGAGCCTCTTGAAAACAATTTAAAAAATTTAGTCATCAATCAAAGTATGAAATGATAATAAAATACTTACTTGTATTTTTAAATGCTTATCTCCTCTTGTAAACCTAAAAGTGTGGAAATGTTGTACTTGTTAGATTAACACGGTAGTCTTCTAAAATGAAACTTTTGTTGCTGTTGAGCTAGATTTCTGTCGTCTTCCACGAGTGGATTGTAAATTAATCTCTTCTTCATTCGATAGGTGGCAGTAGTGCCAAAGGTTTAAAGCTTGTCACTATCTTGGCCTTTGAGAGGGGTAGACTAGTCTTACTGTTTCTGTGTAAGAGCAGAACCCTCTTGTGCTTAAGATTTTAAAGAATCTCAGTGTTGTCAAAATTATTAAGAACCTAAAACGTGGTCTCTCCCAACTGATATTGCAGCTTCTTCTACAGCCACTAAATGGGAATTCTAAGAGTATGAAGTTATTGAAGCAGTTGGCAAGCTTCTGATCATGCCAAAACATACAGTCATTGCTTCACAGAAAAATAAGGTTTTGAGGCTAGAACTGTTGCTAAAAATTTTATGTAACATTAATATGTATATAAGATTTTCATGTTAGATGTTTTGGATGTTGTACTTACTTTATGTAAGTAGTTCTGCAAAGCTTTTTGAAAAGGTTTGGGAGCAAAAATCTTCTGATTGACTCCCCTTAACCCTCCTGTCCATCGTTCCACCCTCCCCCCGAAACTTCTGCGATGGAGACAGATGTATACTGTTGTATTTCTTTTTAAAATGTCTATGTTGTTAAAGTAAGTTTTGTAAAGGCTTGCAGCATTTAATCCTGATAGTCTTAAAAAGAAAGAAGCCCACAAAAACAAGGGAAAAATACTTTAAAAAAAATTATGTCAAAGTACAACTTTATATATGTTTACTTGTTAAATTGTCTACATGTTGCCTTTTATCATGTATATTTTTATTTCTTTTGCAGTCTACCAGAATTGGAATGTCAGTGAATGCGATACGCAAGCAAAGCACAGATGAAGAAGTTACATCTTTAGCAAAATCTCTTATTAAGTCTTGGAAGAAACTGTTAGGTATGGCGACAGAAAATTCCCCCCCACACACTCTTGCATGTTTTAACTGTCTGCAGTCTTGATGCAAGTCCTTGAGACTGCCTTGCTTTAGATGTATTTGAGCTCCTGTGTAAGTATTGAAACTTTCTGCACTGATGTGGTTGGTTTTTACTCTTTTGACTATCACCAGTGCATTACTGTGAAAGTGTATTCAGAGAAAAAGTTAATGTATTTTTATTGGGGCTGACGAGCAGTAGGAAGCCAGCTTCTGTGACATGACTCATTTCTGAAGTCTTGTTGCCTGCTGTTGAGCTAGAGTGACAGTTCTGCAGTACTAAGCACTAACGAACCTGTTCTTGGCTATTTCCTTTGTCAAATATAAGAGGTACTCTGAAGAACTTGTGCAGAATATCATATGAGAGTGTGGAGGCTTTGAAGTTTTGTTATAAAGTGATCCATGAAGAGAAAAAGAAACAGTAAAAAAAATTTACGTTGAAAATCTGTTAGAACTTACAGGTAGTGAGAAATAGATCTGCACTTTCTAAAACCTTCATAGTTTTAAACAACTTATTAATTAGTGAGTTAATACTTTCTGTTTAATTTCCCTTAAAGCAATGAATGCAGTGAATGAAACCTTTCTGTTAGCAGGATTTTATTGAAGGGTATTTTGTAGTACTTAATTTTAATGCATTTGAAAACACTAAAATCTCAAACCATTCAGGTATTTTTGTTCATAGGGTATGCTGTACTCTATTTTGTTTCTTTGTATCTAATTTTAGGTAAACTACAATTTAGGAAGCTTAAAATTTTGAAATAGAAAATGGTTTACGTTATTTTCTACTATTTAAATATTTGACATTCTGTCTAGAAAAATGTGCTAAATACTAGGAAGGTGTTAGAGTCCCCTGCCATTTGAAGTCAGCCTAATTTTTATCGTAGAATCATAGAATTGCTGAGGTTGGAAGGGACCTTTAAGATCATCAAGTCCAACCATTAACCTACCCTGACAAAAAACACTTCTAAACCATGTCCCTAAGTACCACATCTACCCTTTTTTTAAACACCTCCAGGGATGGTGAATCCACCACCTCCCTGGGCAGCCTATTCCAATGTTTAATAACCCTTTCAGTGAAAAAGTGTTCCCTAATATCCAGTCTAAACCTCCCCTGACATAACTTGAACCCTTTTCCTCTCATCCTATCACTTGTCACCAGGGAGAACAGGTCAGCCCCCACCTCTCTACAACATCCTTATGAAGTATTTTATCAGATAGTTTATTACTGTCTTGTAGAAATGACTTTGTGTCTGTCTGACAGTATATGTATGTAGAAATGGATAATTTGTTACAACTTTCAACTTCTGTATTCTAGTAAGAAGCAACAACCTCTACAGCAGACATATTTTTTTAACTTACCTTTAAAAAGTTAGGTAATACTAATCAGGTTAGTTTTAGTAATGAAATTTAGATGATACTAGATATGCCAACAAATACTTCTTAAATCATGATAATGGCTTTTATTATAAATTAAATGCATACTTTATAAAGGATCTGATCAGAGTTTACTGGTAAATAGTGAAAATTATGTACTTCTTATGTTTAAATTTCCACTTAGAATTTGAAGTCCAACTGTATTCTATCAGGTGCATAAAACTGGTAAGATACATAAATGAAGAAATGGGCTTGTGTATTAACTTGAGTTACTATAAAGACTTCTAAAAGCAACAGCTGGAGTGAGTGACTTAGCTCTCAATGTATTAATCTAAGTTTAAAAAAAAAAAAGGCCCTATCAAAGTTTTGGTTTTGGTGTTTTGTTTTTTTTTCTCTAAAGTTCACGTTTTTGATACTTAGTTTAGGTAACAAAGTAGAGGAAATACTCTTTTTTCCTGCAGAATTCTCAACTTTTGGGAGTGCCCTCTGAGACTGCTTTTTTTGCAGGGGGAGCTAACCTGCTTATTGCTGTCCTTTGAGCAAACAAATTGCTTTTTATTTGTCGAGACTGTAAAAATAGTCTTCTGTCTCATTTTTTTTAATACAATATCTTAAGTCAGTCAGACTTGTCTTAATATATTATTACTTATAGCTGACTGATCTGTAAGTGTTCAAACATTGCGAAACACAGGGAGTATTGTTTGTACCGGAAGGCGTTCATGCTGTAGGTGGTACCTGATGGTCATGGCAGGTCAATCTGAGTGTAGGCTGCTGCTGAAAAGGGTGGTCCTGGCTTCCCTTCTGCACAAATGCCTCCTTGCTTCCTCCTGTGCTACAACTAGTGCTCCAGTGGCTATCCAGGAGACCACAGATGGGAACTGACCAGTTGGAAACTAATTGTTCCGTTCCTTTTTTCTGGCTTAAGATTCAATTGTATCAGATCTTTTTGGTTCAGCCTGTTTGCAGTTGCTGTTTCGTGCACAGGGATTGCAGCAGTAACATACAGCTGGGGTGAGGCGGACCTTCCCCCTTTTGATGGCTTGCTACATTCAGATTGTTTTAAGACAGTTGGGAGGCTCTACCTAAGGCTGCTTGCATCAGGTGAAGTAAAAAATGTAAGGAACTGGAAAGTAAATAGTAAATATTTGACATTAATCAGAACTGAATACTTTCTTCTTGAGGCAATGAGTATATGACCTTTGTTTATGTTCTAATTTTTGCTTGTCCATTATTGTGACAGGTCAAGTATAGTTGTGGTTGTGCATCTAAAATCAAATTATTCCTGAAAACTTCTGTAGTTAAATTCTCCATTGTAACATGGACCTTATAGTAAAGCATAGTAGGGCAAATATTTCACCTCTTGTTTCACTGCTCAGTAATTCATTAGAACTTAAAATCTCATAAGGGTGGAAGATAGGGTATCTGGGCTGCGTGAAGTATGGGTGGGAATCTTACAAAGTGCTCTTATTCTGTTTTGTCATTAGTTTTGACTTTCTCGGAAGAATACGAAATACCGTATGTTGAGCTGCTTGAGAAATCAGTTTCGATTATGCTGTTTATAGTGCATGTAAAATGGTATGGATCAAAGATGGCAACAGAAGCGGACAGCTGTTAATCGTACCAAGCATTGTACTCAGAGATCTGAAGTCTTTGTGAGTTATTTTTATAAATGACATTTTGAATTTAGGCAAGAATTTTTGACTGTTCAGGCTGCATGTACTGTTTAAGTTCAATGCTATCAGAACTTAAGTTTTAAGAATGCGTGGGAAACATGAGAAGAAAACAAAGTAAGGTTGTGAATCACCAGATGTTTGTGGCTTTACCAGAGCCATGCCAGGTTACCAATGTTTTTTGGGGGGCGGGGGGGGGGGGGGAGGGTTGAAGCTGCCCAGCAGAGGGCTTGCAAGCCTTGTCTGAAGTGACTCGCTGAGTGAACTACAGTGGAAGATTGCTCTTAGATGTTGCTGTAAGAACGCTAAACCACACAGCTGAGTTGGTCACAATTTACATAAGGAAGCAAATTCTGCTCTCAGAATAAAATACTGTTCAGTTATAACACGAGATTTGCAAATAATGATTTTTTTGCCAAGTAGCTGAGTATATAGAGCACAGTATGCAGATAATGAATCTGTGCATATCCATTTAGGTTAGGAGGAGTGTTCATTTATGTTAAAAAACAACAAAAAAAATCTTTAAGGAATATAACATGCCCCATCGCAAATAATTACTTACTGAACTCTAGTAAGAGTATACAGTAAGAACAATGTCCAGACCTCTAACTAAGTAAGCTTAACTCCAGTACGTTCGTGTACTGAACTGGAAATGCAGAATGATTGGACAATAATCTTGACGTTAACTGCAAGTGTGATCATCTATTGCCAGTAATAAAAACTGAAAATGGGACCGTGAGCATTTTGAAATGCCTGTTTCAAAAAAAGGTGCATGCCTGAGTAATTTTATTTTAAAAGAATGTTTAAGTGCTTAATGTTGTCAAGAGAAGATAACATCAGCCAGACTTCACAGGAGTGTTTTACTCAGATCACTTTGTTCATGCAATCCTTTATTATTTCGAACCCGAGTTCGATTCCACTGGAGCAAGCTGGTACAGTCTAGGACTCTCTTACAGGTATGTTAATGCTATCATGAGGTAAAGTTGTTCAAGAATATCTACTAACCTACTGGCTTTGCTAAAAAAAAATTGCAATTGACAAAGCAAATTCCTAAATTTCAGTTTAATAGTGTTTAAGAGTATTGTTTACTATTAATAAGAAGAGTACATGTCTTTATAAGATATTGAGTAGAATCAAGTGCAAAATTAATTTCAGTAGTTTCATTTCCACATCAAGTATGAGCTGCGGAAATTACCTTCTGTCAAATGTATATTTGGAACTGTTCCATGTATAGTTAGTAGGTCTATAATTTGTGAGGAGTATCAATGGAGAGATAATAACACATGATGCAAATGACATCATACTGTATAGGAGAAAAAACATGTATAGCAAAGTAGTTAGTGTCACGCTCTTTTGTCACTTAGGATAAAAAAAAATCTTTTAAAATGGCAAACAGTTCATACTTTTGTTTCATTATAGATTTTAGATAATATTCCTCCCTATGCTACTACTAGGAAGAAGCTACTCTGATCTTACCCTTCATGTCTTACTACATCTTGCAGAGGAATTGCTGACGAGTGTAGCTGCTTGTGCATCCCAAGATTATTTTTATCAGGGTCTGGAAAATGGGGCCTAAAGGATTACTGAACATGAGGGTCATTGTTAAATTAATGACTATGCCATCTGTTACCTGTTCTCATATCTCTTTCCTTTAACTTATTTAAACCGAATACTCAGAAAACTTTCCAAGTTTTGATGGTGAAATCTGAATCAGTAATGTAAATAACCCACTAAATTAAATTCTCATATGCTTCCAGGGAATAACTAGCCACCTTCCGTTAACATTTCTGAGAAATTCTTAGTTTTAAAAAAATTGTAATTTAAAGTTAAATTTATAAATTAATAACATTACATCTTTTTAATTTCTGGGTTCTTTTTTGGGTTACTAGAAAATGTCTTGAGTTCATGTGAAATATAATTAGAAGAATCTATGAGGAAGCTGTTAATGGCTTCTAACATTCAGATTAATTATGTTATCTCTGACCATATATTAGATTAAAAATTTTGTTCTGGTAACAGAGAACATTGTCGTGTCATGTTTTACCCAGGAGAGATTATTTCACTGGGAAAGGTAGAAGTATCTTCCAAATTCATTTCAAGTTCCAGATAGAAACTACAACTCAGTAGTCAGAATTTGATAGTCTTATTCCAAAAGCTAATAGTCAGTTCATGTTACTAGCTTGGTCTTTGTATTTTAAAGAAGCTTTAATATAAATTAGCTTATCTTATTTAAAAAAAAAAAAGCTTAAAGGTTTTTTTTTTATGGCCTTCTGAAGCTGCAATAGCTAAAACTGTGAAGTTACAGTTTTCAGTCCTCAAATTGATGATGTTTTCAGTTTGTTTCTGAAAAAAAATTTTGGCAAGTTTTAATAGCTGTACAAAGTTGAAAAAGTAATTGTGCCTCTTTAAAGCAACTTGCAATTTATGTAATATAAATATTTATGATGTTCTATACACTTCCTGATGTGAATCACTTGCTCATTGGAATTTTTAAATATCTTTCATTGAAGGGCCCTTTTTTCCATCTGTCTTTGTTAGAATTGCTGTGGTTGTTTGTAGTTCCCATTAGATGTCATTTTTCCTTTGCGTTAAGAGTCTGGCTGTTGAATGTAAAATAAGTTAATTAGTAGGGACTTTTAGTTTCTCAAGTATATTTTTTTTTTACTTTCCCCAGAGGATATTTGAAATGCTGTCCAGCAGGCTGTTAATTGCATTCTGTTGTTTTGTCAATGCCGTATTTTAATAAAATAAGAAATCCTTATTAATGTGTGAGTTTAAGAATACGGACTGCTTCATACTGGATCTCTCCTCAGTGTTTTCCAATTTATGATCCGTAAGAGTGAATGGCTTAAACACTTAGGAGAATATTTCAAGCAAACAGAGAATATTATTAAATTTATTTTCAGATTTCTGAAATTGGATTAAACAAAAGTGTCTATAAATTCTAATCTAAGTGATTAAAGAAATCTTAGTTTTGAAGACATTTTTGCTTGAAGATGGTCCAGTTGTCTCAGCTGCTGAAGTTTGACCTTGGTTTGAGACAGGCTTGCATAGACTGGTCTGCAGGTGTATGAAGAGCTGTGCTTTTACCTCTTGTGTTATCCCCATGCCTCACGTATACCTTGCCCTCCATAAGTGGAAGAAGCAAGTGGGGTATTGGCAGATGTTTTCAGGTGCCTGCCCTCACTGATGAATCATAGAATGGCTTGGATTGGAAGGGACCTTAAAGATCATCTAGTTCCAACCCCCCTGCCATGGGCAGGGACACCTCCCACTAGACCAGGTTGCTCAAAGCCCCATCCAGCCTGGCCTTGAACACTTCCAGGGATGGGGCAGACACAACTTCTCTGGGGAACATGTGCCAGTGTCTCGCCACCCTCACAGTAAAGAATTTCTTCCTAATATCTAATCTAAAGCTACCCTCTTTCAGTTTAAAACTGTTACGCCTCATCCTATCACTACACTCCCTGACTCCCTCCTCCACCTTTCCTGTAGGCCCCCTTTAGGTACTGGAAGGCTGCTATAACGTCTCCCCGGAGCCTTCTCTTCTCCAGGCTGAACAACCCCAACTCTCTCAGCCTGTCTTTATAGGAGAGGTGCTCCAGTCCTCATCATCATCTTTGTGGCCCTCCTCTGGGTGCAGTCCAACAGGTCCACGTCTTTCTTATGTTGGGGGCTCCAGAGCTGGATGCAATACTCCAGGTGGAGTCTCGCCAGAGCAGAGTAGAGGGGCAGAATCCCCTCCCTCACCCTGCTGGCCACGCTTCTTTTGATGCAGCCCAGGATACAGTTTGCCTTCTGGGCTGTGAGCGTACATTGCCGTCTCCTGTTGAGTTTCTCGTCACCCAACAGCCCCACGTCCTTCTCCTCAGGGCTGCTTTTAATCCGTTCTCCACTCAGCCTGTATTTGTGCTTGGAAATCGTGATGGGCTAACTGGAAGTGTTTGATAAACTAAAACTAGGTGCCAGCTATACCATAGCGGTGTATTTGATGCAAAATAAGCAGGAGATACCTATGTCAGCTCTGAATTTAACAGCTTATGTGCCAGAAAAAAATATGGAGGTAAATGGGCTGAAGCAGAGCTAAGCTCTGAGGCAGCTATGCTGCTTTGTAGCACCTGATCTATACCTCAAGATACCTGTTTGATCTATCAGTTTGTCTTAAAGCCTCTGACAAAACCGATCATGTACTTAAAAAATGATTAGGGTAAGTGAGATTACATGCATATTTAGAATATTTCTAGAATTACATGTCATGTAAGCATTTGTTGTCATAGAGAGTAGTCATGTGAATGTGTATGTTAATATGTGTTCCATACCACCAAGTTCCCCTGAGAAATGTGGGGATTGGGCTCTTTTGGAAATGAGGATACTTTTAGATGCTTAAACAAGGATTTAGGTACCTAGTTCAGGACATCTCTGTGGGAAAGACTGAGCCTTACAAGATTTCCCTCCTATTCTTGATCTCTTTGTAGTTCTTTTTAAAGTTTGCAATATATGTCTATGGATTTTGAAGTGTAATAGCAGCTTCGTGTGGGCTTAGAGGGAAGAATTCACAAAATATAGCTGTCAGTGATTGAAGCCAATCTCGCTAGGCTTTCTTTGTAGGCAGTGAAGAGTCAGCCTTTCTAGAGAGCAGATCAAGGCACAAGCTCAATTTAGCCACTCTGAATTCCTCTTTACAATAGAAGGGCGTATGTGTTCTCGCTAGGCTAAAGTTGTGATTGCCCTTTTCAATAAAGGCATTCGTCTTTATAAAATCATCATTAAACATGGCCTGAATGGGAAAGGCAAATTCAAGTATTTATAAACGCTAAGGCAAGTAATTTGAGAGCTATAGCAGAAAATACTGTGTTTGTGTCTGGAAAACTCCTTCAAAAGCCTATGAAAATGATCTGTATATTTTTTGGCAACCATGGTAGCTTTCACACAACAGTTTGTTTGGTTCAGTCCTTTGGTAGAAATCCTGTCAATATAATTAAAAAGAATAACATGTATTTAGTAGGAGCTTATATTTAAAACATGGAAGACAAACTCCAGAGACGATGCAGTAGTTTAAGAAGTTATCATCTACCTCATGCAGCAGAGCTGGCAAAAATAAATCACAAAAGTCTACAATTTCATTCTGTCTTCACTGTCAGTTTAAGCAGATGCTGGACTTGACTTGAAGGATCTGAAGTGTTGTCATATTTTCCAGTTGCTGGGTTGGGGAGGGTGTTGGGGAGTGGAAGACTGTACTGCAAGAGAAGGTCAAAGCAGAGAGTGGGAGCTGCTAGCGTTTCCAACTGCTGCAGGAGAAATCATCAAAGATATTTTACTCCTGGTTTAAATTGATTACTATTTCTGGGTAAAAGAAAGCTTCTTATGTTTTGTATTTCCAGATGGACCTTCAACTGATAAAGATTCTGAAGAAAAGAAAAAGGAGCCTGCATCTTCATCACAAAACAGCCCTGAAGCAAGAGAAGAAAGGTGCTTAATTCTTTATGTCTATACAAATAACCTCATTCAGTACAAATTAACATTAAACTATTTGGTCCAATTTTGAGATATTAGAGACAGCATCCACGTTCTTTTCTGAAATACATAGAGTTGTACAAGAAATGGTGAGTTTTTAGGGAAGTAAATCCTGCTGCTGCCATTAAAAAAAGATGAAAGCAGCAGGTCAAGGTATGGCCAGATTAATTATCGTTTATTCCATCTGTGTCATCTGTCAAATGCTCCTTCCTCTCTCAATACTAGCACTGAGCTTTGAGAACTGTAAAACAACTTTCAGTCACAGCTTTGTGGTAATTGCATGTTAGAGGTTTAGAATACTACTTCTGTCTGTTAGCTTTTACGTTTAATAAACAATCTCATTCTGCACTCTTTTTGGTAAACACAAAATACATGTTATCAGAAAAATGAGCCCATGTTAATGATGCCATAGCAGCTGAAAAACATTTGCAAAATAGTATCTGCAAATCCGTCTCTTTTGTACATTTCTGGTTTTAGTGAATCTGTTCCCAGCAGCCATTTTCAAATTGTAATTTAACCTCTAACCATTTGTCCTGATGCCAGCTGAAAACTTTTTTTGTTTACAGTTTGCAAAGCTACACTAATTGCTTGCTTGTGACCATGGTACCACTTCAGTACAGTAAGCAGACTGAATGTTAGTGTGACATATCTTCACTATTTTTTATAGTAAAGTTCCATGCGGAGGAAGAAAAGATTTCATGTTAATGTAGAGAACCAAGAATTAAAACTCATATGCTACATAATGGAATGAAATACCTGCTGTGTCTCTACTGTGTGAAATACCTTGATGAATAGTCTAAAGACAGTTCTAAAATTGTATTGACTCTAGAGCTATAAGTAGCTTTAAAAAGTTGGCTTGTGTTCTTGTTTTTGGAATAACATCAAATGAATGTAGGAGAAAACATGTGTTTTGCCCTGGAACAAAGTTACATGAAGAGCGGTGAAAAACATTAATATTAGTTTTCTTTTTGCCTTTTTTTAGCAGTTCAAGTAGCAATTCCAGCAGCAGGAAGGAGGAGGGTAGTGCTCCCTCAAATTCTTTCATCCCTTCTTTTCCCCGGGCTCCAAGCACTTCGGATTCTGTACGAGTGAAATGTAGAGAAATGCTCTCTGCTGCTCTCAGAACAGGAGGTGAGCTTTGTAGACTATATTTTAAAGATTATATTTCCTTCTTTTCTATTTCAGTCCTTCCCAATCTGTATTTTTCCTGCCCTGTAGGGTAGAATAAGCCCTGTTTATGTCCATTTATGTGTATATACCCACAGGCCAGTTCACCCCAGTTGCCAGTAACGAGTAACCTTGACAGCATGGGAATGTATTGAAATACATTTTTCTTGATGATGATATCGGACGTTTTGTGTCTTCTGTTCATCTGATATCTTGCCTACAGTGGAACTTGTTTTCAGGAAGGTTATTGCCTCCTTGGTGCCTCATTTAAATCTTTTTGTGGAAGCTGCTATTTTTTTGTCTTATCTCTGACTGAAAGTGCCACTATATACATGCCTGCCTTTCTTATACCAGAGTTCCTGTGGGCCTTCAGATTATGGATTTTGAAGCCTGCCTTTCTGTTTTGATTTAATCTTGGAAGGAATCTGTAAATTCCTTGACTGTTTGGGGTTTTTTTTGTTGTTTTTTCTTTTTCCCCCTCATATGCACTTGGGTGTCTTTAAACTGACAGATTGAACAATATGTTAGATCAGGAGCAAACTAAAAGTTGGACTCCTCAGAATGACTTGAATTTTTTCTTGTGGGTCCTTCTCTTCTGCCAGAATTTACAACCCAGATCCTGTTCTTAGCTTTGTGTAACCTGACCCAGTGTAAGCAGGCTTCTGAATCACCCATTTTTACCCTCTTTACTCTTATTCTTTCTTCTAATTCACATAAATTCAGATACAGACAGTAAGCAAAGCTGACTAAAGGCCATGAATTTGTGGTCCTTTGGATACGTAGTTCATAGACTTCTAAAATAATTTGTGACCTGAAAGTTGCATATAGTGTCTTAGTATTCATGATTCTATGTAGTCTTAATTTTGGCTAGTTTTCCAACAACTCTTTTTGCTATGTTACTCTCTACAGCACATATAAACTGATCATCCGTGGGTTGAATGCCAATCTCAAAAAAAAGTTATTTTCTGGTTTTAAGGCCTTGTGCATGAGATTGAAGGAGAAATGTTGTTTGGATTACTTATTGAAGTATACCAATGTTAAAATGAGAAGGAGGAAAACACCTAATGTGTCTAATTTGACCTGAAGTGTCTCAAGATAATTGTTTACTGTTTCTGACCAAAACCCTTACTCATAAAGACTTTCCAAGGTAGCTTAGGATAAGTGTTGTATTGTCTTCAAGGTTGCTATGGTTAATTTCTTCTAATTTACATGTTTTATGACACACCTCTGCTTTGCATTTTTAAAAAATATCTAATAACATTGTTTCTGTTCTTTAATTACTGTGTTTCTAATGAGATCTTTCTCTTGCATGGTCACAAAGCGTTAATTGCTTATGCTTGTATTGTGTGTGCTGAAAGAATTGATGAAACACTACAAAATGTTTTCTTTTTATAATAGTCTGCTCTTTGCACAGACATGTGGAGATGGGTATTTGCCAAGCCTATTAGAATATTTAAATTTTTTCTGTATATCAAAGTGTCTTGTTACTACTTGTGTTTGCAACTAGATGCCAGATTTTTTGGTTCTGTGAAAGATTTACGGTTGTTCTACTTTTTTAAACTTCTGTTGCTCTTCATTTCACTTATTTTTGTTCTCCCAAGTAATGTTAACAAAGTCTTGAAAGGATAAGTATACAGTACATGAAACTTTCTATACAAAAGAAAAATTCATTGCAGTTGTTTTGTAATTTGCTGAGTTTCAGAGTTTTGAATGGGCTGTCAAGGATATAGAACACTGATGAGATTGTCAGGTTGCTAATATTTTAATATTTGCTTTCCTCAGATGATTACATTGCTATTGGTGCTGATGAGGAAGAGCTGGGTTCTCAGATTGAAGAAGATATCCTTTGTTGTCTATGTGCTTTAGAACAAGACTTTTTTAAAAACATTGATAATATTAAAAGTAATTAACTTGATCTTTATATATTTTTTTAAATTCATTTAAAACAAAAGTAGCAAACTGTGTTCAACACATCGGTGCAGAAATTTAGTGTTTAAAAAGCCAGCACAACCTAAATCATTTGCCTTAAAACATGTAGGAATGTGTGTAGGTTAGTGTGTGTGGGTTTTTTCCAGTTCAGTATGTTTTCCTTGCAGCAGCAATATTATATCTTACTGAAGCATTCTGACATAAAATGCTGGGCTCTTCCAGCACTGGAACAGGCTGCCCAGGGAGGTGGTGGAGTCTCCATCTCTGGAGACATTCAAAACCCGCCTGGACGCGTTCCTGTGCAACCTGCTCTAAGGTGGCCCTGCTCTGGCAGGGGGGTTGGACTAGATCATCTCCAGAGGTCCCTTCCAACCCTATGATTCTATGTTTTTTTAAAACCTTTTTGTGTTAACAGTTTTAACATTTTTCCACAAGGTTATTTCTAAATTAATTTGGAATTTTCAAAAGGGTTGTTCTGGGGGCAATGTTTGAACAGTTCCATAGCAGATGTCTAGGATTCTTTTTATTTTGTTTGTTTGTTTTCTTGTGGGGGTATTCTTAAGCATAGAAATAGTCTGAGCTTCACGATTCTAACTTGCTAATGTCCTTTGGTAATTACAGTCAGCCACCATTTCTATTAAGGAATTTCCTGTTTCTGTTGCAAACCTGTTTTAAAATTCTGTCAGTGAGCTTCAGTGTTTCAATATTTGGTTTAGAAATCAGTTAATTCTCAGAATGAGGTCAAAGAACTGGACGTAAATTTATGGGTGACTTTTCACAATTTCAGTTGAGATCCTACTACCCAAAAATTCATGTTTCACTGACCATGTGCTAAACTATGATTAGGCTTCAGACGGACATGAAGTCTGCTGTGTTGAACAGAAAAGTAACTTGGTTGGTGTTGGGGTGGGGGGAAGGACTCGGTCAACAGTGAAGTACATTGCTTTAGAAAAGTTACCCCCCAAAATGAATCCTTTATAGTGCTCTGTTTTACTTGTTAATGTTTTGTTCCTTAAATCCAAAGCACCTATTTTTCAAGAATTAAAAAACACTGATATGAAATACAAAAACAGGGTACGAAGTAGGATAGCAAATCTCAAGGATGCAAAGAATCCTAACCTAAGGAAAAATGTGTTATGTGGGAACATTCCTCCTGACAAGTTTGCCAAAATGACAGCAGAGGTAAGCAAAGCATAGGCTTGAACTTTTTCCCAGTTGGACTTACATCCTGGCCTGTATTAGCGATAACAATAATTTATGTAAGCTGCCTGCACGTCTGAAAGACTACGGTTTGTTTGTGGCTTGCACAGTCTGAATTAGACAGGACTGTGTTAGGGCAGAGGGAATGAAAGTGGTTTTCATTAATGGTTCCTAAATATCTGATTTTGCCTCTAAGTCGGAAGGCAGGTAAGCTGTTGCGTGCAAATTTCCTGAAGTATGATACGTCGTGCCATTTTTGAAAAGCCACATGATTTATCGGTGATAGCTTTTTAAGTTCAGGAAGATGTAAATATATCTGGCTGGCGACTCCAAGCTGCTTGCCCATACACCTTTCTGGATATGTAAGCGTTAGCCTGTCTTGCCATTTGTTTTTCAAAGGCTAACCTCGGCTGTTATATTCCTATGCAAGGTATAACACTGTGGTTTTAAAGATCAGTCCCTCTCCTGGTGGCATTTTCAGTGTTCATTTAAAGCTTATCACAAATTTGACGGAATACTTTAAATTATTTTGAAGGAAACTTATCACACCCACCCCCCCCCATCGGGTATAAAAGAATATCTTGGAGACAAAGAAATTATATTTATGATCAAGTAATGAAAATCATGTTTAGCTTTATTCTAAAGGAAAGTTTTGGTGTGTTTGGTGTGTTCTGTTTTTTGTTGTTTGTTTTTTTTTTTTTTGTTCTATAGCTTTAGGTACAGGTTAGGGCAAACAGAGGCTGATAAAGGAATGTGTAAAGAAAAGTAGATTGGATCTTCAGCGTGTATTTAGAGTTTTTTTGTTCTATGTGTGTGTATGTACATACGCACAAACATTTTGTGTTGTCCCATGCCCAGTCTTTGTTTTAATTAATGTCTTGGATTAAAATTATAATGCCTAAAAAACACCTTAGTGTTAAGATTACTTCTGCAGTGAAACAGCATTGATACAAGATTTGCATTCCACATCTACATGGGATGTGGAGTAAAACTTTATTGAAGAAAAATGTCACAACTTGTTTTTGCCGATCACACCTGATTACTATATGTTGTGGGCACCTTGTACAGTAGAACTGTTTTGAAGAAAAAAGAAAATTGGTGAATCTCAGCTCTTCGGTTAATGTTCTGAAACTAAATGTATATGACTTCTGGTAACATATGGTAAATTATAACTGTACTGTATTTCTCAGTACAAATATGGAAGTAGTCAGAGTAGCGTAAATTTTTCCTATAATAATCTTCCATACGTCAGTGAGATAATTATGCAAGGATCCAAACTAGGAAGAGGAGCTTTTTCCTCCTCTCTGGAGAACATTTAAGTCCTCCTCTGCCTTGTCTCTGCATTACATTTCTGAACTTCAGAAATGCATTTGCATAGAAATGTTTCTAGGTGTTTAATACTGTAGCTTTTACAGTTTTTTTTCCCAGCTGTGTGAAAAAAAGAAACAAACAACAAAACCAACCAACCAACAAAAATCACCCCCCCCCCCCCTTTTTTAACTTTTTGTAGCTTCTGTGCTGTGAAATACCCCAACTTAGGTCTCATAAAATTAAAAATGTGTGGAGTTACTTTGTCCTTCATTAGAGTTGTTGTTCATGGATTCTAAATAAAAAATGGGCTCGCACAGTGGTAACGACTTATTTAAAGCTAAAACTGTATAGTAAACTATCTTCTCCTTGTCCATAACAGGAAATGGCAAGTGACGAGCTGAAAGAAATGCGCAAAAATCTGACCAAAGAAGCTATCAGAGAGCACCAGATGGCTAAAACAGGAGGTACCCAAACTGATCTGTTTACATGTGGCAAGTGCAAAAAGAAGAACTGTACATACACCCAGGTACATGGTTATTCAGGCTCTTTGTTTTCCTTTTTCAAAGCTTAAGTCCTATGTAAAGATTGTCAGAGAAAAAAGTTTTAATTACAAAATGAACTTCTAACAAAATGCTAACAAATTACAAAATATTTGAAGATAATTGGATCTGTTTAGGTGTACTTACAGAAATAATGTTTGATGTATTCATTTAGCAATTCAGCAAAGATTTTCTGTAAATCCAAGCTGAGTGTCTATACAGCCTGAAACAATAGTTTCTTTTCAATGCTGAGTTTTTGCTAATTCTTCTTATTACATCTTATTAATATGGTTTTATGTGGAGGAGAGCTAATTTACTGTTTTTAGTGTGTGTAAACTTTTCTTTACAGAAGGAATAAATAGCAGAAAATAATGATACATATTATAAAGTATATATACATATATATTTTTATATATATATAATCTACCATTTGACTAACACTGGACCCTGGTTTACAAATGTTGCTACAACTCTTTTCTATTTTAATCAGGAAATACGTGCAAGAAGGAGGGCTTTAGTTTGTTTAGCAGTGCTTCAGGGCATATAATTTTGATCATAGGATCAGCTGCGTTTAATTTAATATTGTATATCAGATGCTTTAAGTAGAAAGCTGGTTTTGAATCATGAGACTTTTAAGCCTTTGCATCAGTAAATATATGTAAAGCTGTAATGAACATGTAGTTTTATTGCAGAATCTTTTCATAGAAGTATGTGCACAGTTTCTGTGTCAAAATGGATATTTTAGTGCTACTAAATCTGTCAAAACATAAGTTTCTGATCGCTTTATAGTCTAGACAAAAAAACGGTTTCAATTGATACAGAAAGTTAGCTTGTATTTTTATGCAAATATGTTTCCTTAATGTTAACCTTTGATTTTTAAACCTTTACATTGAACACATACTAAAAAAAGCTGAAGATACTAATTTTCCTTTTCTGCTCTGGCTCTTGCCTTTGCCGAAGGTTCAAACCCGCAGTGCTGATGAACCCATGACAACGTTTGTTGTCTGTAATGAATGTGGAAACAGATGGAAGGTAAGACTGCTCTACATGTCTGATAGCAGAGAGCCAGGCTCTGTGCTTAATTTTAGTTTACAGTAAATTACAAGTGAGTTTCTGTTGAGTTTTGGTTATTTCTTAGCCCATTAATGATATTACGTGTTGATACTGCAAAGTAGCTTTAGATTAGAAAAGTATTTTTGACTGAAGGTGTGAGATCACACATGTAGGGCAGTGGCAAAGGGGAAGAGAAGTCAGGACATTGACTTAGTCCTTGTGACATTTAGTTACAATACTGCTTGGCCATATGAAGTAGTGGCAAGTTAGTCACTGTGTTTTCTCTTTCTTCACCCAAAGATATTCTAACTATTTTTAGTTTCTGCTTAGATGAGAGGAATAGGCCTTTTTAGCCCTTTTGTTGTTTTTTTTCCTGTGGTTTTTTTTTTTTTTTTGCTACTCCAAAAAGAAGGTGGGATAAAAAAGAGATGATTGCTGCCATATTCCTATGTCAGAATAAGCGTAGGGCAGTGATAACTAAATTTTTTTTTAAGTTCAGGAGATGGGAATTATAAAAGCTTCTGAGGAACACTGGTAGTCCAATAAAGTGGAGAGACACTGAAATGAAGGCCTGTAAAATTTACACCTTAAGATATGATAGCATGCAATATGAAGCATCATACCCTGATTCCATTGTTTTTCTGTGTTAAGAATGCTGCAACTCTGCAGAACCATGTTGTACAGCATATGTTGATTACTCCATAAAAAAAAATCTGTTATGTATCTTGTTTTACATACCTTAATACTGAATATTGTTCAAATCTGTACTCTGGTATATCTAAAAAAAAATATTTTGTTTGATGCAATACCTGGAAAAATTCATTTGTCCTTAAAACCTTCTGTAAGGTGGTGTTTACAAAAGTGTCCGTATAAAGATTCTTGAGTGAAGGAATGGTTATGATATAAGCAAATGCTTTAACTAGTAATTTCCATATCCTAAGCGTGGTGTCATATTTCTGTTTCTTCTTGCAAAGATTTAGAAATAAGCTGTATGAAGATCTCATAAAAATTCTTTTCTTTTGACAGTTCTGTTAGAAGAAGAAATTGTCAAGACATCTGGACCAGTATGAAAGAGGATTTTGTAATTAGCTTTAAAAACTAGGCTAAGCATCTAGCTTCCTGCAAATGCGAGCTTTTGGGGGGGGGGTGCAGGGGGGGTGTTTGGTTTTTTTGTTTTGTTTTGGTTTTTAAGCAGCATACATGCCTGAAGTTAGCCTTTGTTTTGACACAACCATCATTTCCTTAAATGCCTTCCTTATAGCTGATAGTCAGTAGGGCCAGGTTGCTCAATTGTATGGTGAATGTTAAAATATTTTTTCATTTTTATAAGTAAGTTGACATTAAACTTTTACCAATTAAACATTTTGGTAATTGACTTGTTTTTTTCTAACTTTGTGAAGAATGTACTGTATTTTTTGTGGTCTGAAACATACACGCTCCTCCCGTATGTATTTTACCTCTCCATATTTGTTCAGTTGTAAGAATGGAATTTGTTCCTTGCTGCTGTGTTCACTAGTTTTGCAAAGAGAAAATGTGTCCAACTTCATCTAATTACGTTAAACTTGGTTGTTAACTAAATCACAATTTAGTTAACTCTCTAGTTTGTACGTAGTGTTTCTGAATTAGGACTCAAGTTGTGGTCATGGGATTTGGCAATTTATTAGTGGATATGATGACCTCTGTTGCAGTGGTTGGTTAAGCTTGTTTATGTAACCAGCTTTGATCAATGCAATACATTTTATTGCCCAAAGCATGTATTTTACATTCTATCAATAGGTATTATGTCTAGGAATGTCTTAAAATAGTTGGTTAAATCTGATTTGAGTGTTCAGTTTTGCTTAACGTGCTTGACAACCAAGTTTGGTTTAGACTTAGTAAATAAGCAAAGGCATTGTGTTGTAGGCTGTCCTAGTAACACCAGCTAACCAATTCATCACAGTATGAACTGGCTGGGAAGGTAATATTAAATTCACGTCATATAAATGACATTAATTTGTTCATGAACTGAATTTTGAGATGTAGAGTATCCGATGTCAATCATAAACCTGCAGGTGAGAATAATTTATTAAATTTACGGTCTTTTCCATATGTGGAATGATATAAATACTGCTTTGTTAGAGGCTGCTTTTTAACAGTGCACATGTTTAGAAGTATTTTCAAATGTGCTTTCAAGGAAAAACTTGTCAACATCTTTAGAAGAGATTAAATTCTTTCATTATACCTAAGTTTATATTATCTAATTTATTGAAGTCTGGGACTGAGGAGGTCTATCCTGGCAATGCGTAAAGGATTCATGGGGGGATGAGAAAAGTGTGTGTGGTTCGTTGAGAATAAATTCCTTGACTGTAAAGGTAAACCAAGATTTTCTGTCTTGCATAACTTTATATAAAAACTTTTTAAACTCAATTTGATCGATATTAATGCCTGAATGTTTTCAGAAAACATTCTTTTTTTCTACTAACAGAATGGGTTTATTTTTAGCCTGTATGTCAGTCCTTTGGCAGGATTGCTTCTTAAGAGTTACTTAAAGATGCATAATTGATTTTTTTTTTCCAAGTTGTTTAAGACAAAAACAACTAATGACAGACATTTAATAGCAATTGCAGTGCTTTGTTTGGAGGCCTTTGCAAAGGAAGAAGTCCAAAAAACTATGTTAAAAATGATTGCAAATTTCCCCTGCTGTTCACAGCATATAAACAGGGCAGGCAGGGGTTTGTTTGCATAACCTTCCTCACGCTACGTGTCATTTAATCTTTATGCCTGACTGTGGCACTTAGGAAAATAACCTTTTGAGAAAATGTAGTAATTGTCTTTCTGTACTTACCAAATTATATCTGGACTTCATTAAAAGACACAGAACTGCAATATTGTGTGAGGTAGGTGTATCCAAGTAGGAGTTCAAATAGAACGTTTCATCTCATGTTACCTTATAGCTGTGGCAACAGCCTTCACCCTTTCTCTCTTCTGTCCCTGAGGTAAAAAGAACGTTGTCTTTCTCACAGTGAAAGATGAAGTCCAAGAACTAGATCCAAACAAAAATCTTAGGTGCCTGAATTCTATGTTTCATTTTGGTTACCCAGATCCAAAAATAGAACTGCCGAGCTGTGAGCTTTGGACACACCTCTGGTTAACAGGTGCTTCAGTCTTCCCGGTTGTCTGAAATCGCTCTCCTCTATCAGAGAGGATGCAAAGTCTGAAGGATGTATAGGAAAAGGATGCAGAGATGGGGCTGGGAGTGTGTGTCATTTCCTCAGCTGGCTGGCTTATCTACTCAGCTGCAACTGACCCAGTACATTCGGATCTTTTACACAGTGAAACATACTGGCAGAACTGGGGATGATTCTCTCCCACGCAAGAACATCAGGTTTGTTCATTACCTTTATGGACATTTGAATCCTCTCAGACAAGCGAGACTGGAACATGGTTGCCCTACAACTTAAGCTAGTTTTTACACTAATATAGTAGAGAAAAAGAGGGGGCCGTGTTCTTTTTGAAGTGCGGGTGTGTGTAGATCTGTAAGGATGCCATCTTTCCTTCTCTAAGGAAGGCCAGAGGTTTCTGCTGCTCAGAAAACGCAGCTTCCAGATCCTTAGTTGGAAGGCATTTTCTCATACGTTAACTTGCTCAGGAGAAAGTGTGGGTTTTAAATTACCTTGTACTGAATGATTTGTTTTGACAAGCACTAAGCAGAAGGTAAATAACTGTTCAATGATCTTGGCATTTGTGAATCCCACTTTGAAGCCCTATTGTGCTTTCCAAGCATTGCAAAGGAAACGCCTGGTTTTTATCCAGAGTTCAGGATTCCACTTGTGATCACACACATGAATTTTAAATTGAAACTTGCAACCCATACCAGCTTAGGTAGAACTTAAATTCATCACATGAAGTCTTCATTCTGCAAAAAGTGGTTGTATTACCTTTCAAACATATGCCTTTTGAAATAGACTGTTAGTAGTCAGTCGTATGAGTTTTGCCTCTTAAGTACAATTTCATACAGGTGTGTATATTAGCATATATATATATATAGTTTCACTAGATCATCACTAATCTTGGATTGGTTTACCATTTTAAAAGGTTTGGGATTAATTTAGTTGCAACATTAGGATAGATTTCATTAATGTCATTGAAATACTGATACCTTTCATGGCAGAAGACGTGTTCTTAAGTATGATTTAGAGCAAACTTACTGAAAAATTACTTCACGTTGTGATAGTCTTTCTCATCACTGTATCTTTTTCAGATATCCTTTGTAATCAGAAAGTGCATGAGTATGTGATGTTTGTGTGATAAATTTTAATCTATCTTTATATAGTAGAGCCCTTCAGGATATATATACATATAAATTTTTTTTTCCTCCGTTTGTATTGTGCTAATGACTTTGGAATTTAAAGGTCAGTGTAAAGCACAGTATGTTGGCTGCAGGAGCCCATGCAATTTTAATACTGCTTAGCAGGCTGGTGAAAAGAACAGTCTTTAACAGTACGCATGTTCTGTGGGAGTTACTGGTTTGCGAAATGCAGAGACTGAAGAAAGAATACCAGCGGACTGGAAAGTTGTTAGAGCTTAATGATATCCTGCAGTTAGATAAATGCCAAGACAAACCATCCATGCTTACTTTCAAGCTAGGATAAATTGATTTTGTGATAATTTCTTACTTGATGAACTATAAATAGTATCTTGTGTCAATATGATTATTTTCTCCTGGTATTCATGTAACAGCTTGTGTACAGTAACTTTTCAGTGCAACTCACTTTTGCCCTGAGAAAAGTTTGTGCGTAATGAGCTAGGATATAGTAATGAAATATAGTTAAAAACCTGTTTTCTGTATGGGTGGGTTTTTGTTTTCCTCGTTCTTTTATTTTCTTTTTTTTTTACTTTTTTTTTCCCCTTCCCCTTCCTTCAATTAAATCTGGCATTAAACAGCCTCAAAATAACAAGATATTTAGGGGAGTGGGTTGGTTGGTTGGATTTTTTAAGAGATACTCTCAGGGTATGTAGGGACCACCATTGTGCCATTGGTGTTGGATGAAAGTTTAAACCTAAAACACAGCATTAAAATTTGTTAAAAATTTTCAGGAAAGATGCACATTGCAAATGTCAGCTTACTGTAATGCAGAAGTAAAATGAAAATTGCCTAGAGAATTTTAATTCTTTAGAAGTTGTGGCACATGGAAAATAAGCTTAGAAATTATTTTCTTCATTTAATAATCTGATGTTAACTATAAAACTGCCCCAACCAATATAGGTTTTTCTCCCCTCCAATTTCATTGCATCTTTTCTTTTCTTTTGCTCTTTTCTTTTCTCTTTTCCTTTCCTTTTTTTCCTTTCCCCTTTTCCTTTCCCCTTTTCCTTTCCCCTTTTCCTTTCCCTTTTTCCTTTCCCTTTTTCCTTTCCCTTTTTCCTTTCCCTTTTTCCTTTCCCTTTTTCCTTTCCCTTTTTCCTTTCCCTTTTTCCTTTCCCTTTTTCCTTTCCCTTTTTCCTTTCCCTTTTTCCTTTCCCTTTTTCCTTTCCCTTTTTCCTTTCCCTTTTTCCTTTCCCTTTTTCCTTTCCCTTTTTCCTTTCCCTTTTTCCTTTCCCTTTTTCCTTTCCCTTTTTCCTTTCCCTTTTTCCTTTCCCTTTTTCCTTTCCCTTTTCTTTCTATTTCAAGCAATATATTGCTTGATATAAACCATGAGTGTTTGGTCTGTCTTCCAACTCTTAATCAGGTGACTTTGCAGGGAAGAGAGATAATTTAAAAGAAATTAAATCCTCTGTTTCATGAAATAACACACTTTGAACTTTTTTTGATGTGTGTGTCTGATCTTCCCAGCAAGCTGCATCTGACCTAGTTAAACTTTGTCAACTTTGGGTTTTAAAGCACTTTTGCCCACCCCGATTAAAACAAGTACAGCATCGTCAGTCTGAGTGCAAGCTCCCCATGAATGCTGCCTTACCAATATATCTAGTTTGTTTTGTTAAGTTACTATGGATCATGTAATACTTTATGTAAACTGAACTTGTCTTGATATTGCTTTGTGTGTGTTTACTAGAAATTCAGCTGAGATGACCAGCGTTGATACATTAAGCAGTGGCTACCGCTAACTGGACCATGTGTTAAGTAGTAGTATATAGCAGGGCTTCCTCTGAACTTAGTCATCCAGTGTTGTGCTACACAAGGCAAAAGCACTTTGATTTGCTGTCTCAAATTTTAAGTTTTTTCGATTTACTTTTTTGTGCTGACATGTTGAATAGCGTTTTGTTTTTGGAAGGAGATGATGGAAACTGGTCCATAGGTATTGTTAACTCACTGTGTATTGGGTCTTCTCCTGTGGTGCTGTGTAATGAGAAATCTCATAATTTTTTTGTTTAATAATGCGAATGCAGTAAGGGGAGTACATGTCTCTTGCTGAGCGCATTGAGGAAACGATTAAATTGATCTCCTAAATTTTGCTTTGTTATTCCCATTTCCTTTTTTCAAACAAAGTCCTCATTTTGTGCTTTTCATAGTGCTGGAATTAGGCAAAGAGTGGGTTTTAGAAAGGCTACAGTAAATGTCACTGAACTATGCCCATCTGGTTCTTCCCTCCTACGTGTGGGTTTTTTTCTTTCTGTTCCTCGTATTGTCATTTTCCTACCTGTATGTGTCATTTGGTTCATTTAAATAAACGTGCAGGAAAAAATAGAATTTAATGGAAGTCCGTTATAAACCCTGAAGCTTAATATAGTGGAATTGGAGTAAATCTTGTAATTAAAACAAAGAAGTTATTAGAATAACAGATCTAGAAATAGGTTTTTGTGGATGCAGTTTACTTTCTTCCTAGTACTTCCTGTGCTTAGTGATTTTGAGATAGGATCAGAAATCAAGTGTAATGTTTTGGGGATACTGTAAATGCATGTGCCTTATTAGCAGATAGAGCTGTTGCTTTTCTTTTGGACAGTCTGAAATAGTGCTATATCAGAACAGAATAGTTCCAGCTTCCTCCTTTTGTCACTTAAATGTATGAGTATCTGTAATAGAAACCTTACAAGATCTGTCAGGTAACAGGAGAATTCAATATGTACGAACCCAAGATGGGTGAAACTGCCATCCTCTCAGGTGCAAATACTGAAATGTTTTTTACATCTACCTACTGAGGGAAGAGAAGTATGTGTGAGAATTTTTGTGCTTTATTTCAGAATTTAAATGCCCAGACTGTTCTTCCTCTTAAGGAAATAATTTAACTTTATAAACATCAACAATATGAACTTAAAAATGCTTTCAGCAGACTCTAGTAGTAAAATAACAATTCTTCAGCAAAAGATTTTTATAGGCAGCATTATTTCAACCATTAGCTTTCAGAAACTTGAGATTGCCATACTGACTTCCATTAGCGTACCGTATATGCATTAAATATACCAAGACAAGTGGTATACCCGTGCCAGGTACGATTCGTACAATATGTGAAACTTTGTCTAGTGTAACTCAGATATTGACAGTACTGTTTTTGCTTTGGTCACAGTGTGGATGGGACAACTGGTTTGGTTTTCAAGAAAATTCGAACCCTCCACTTAAAAATAAAATTTAGTTTTCGTGCTCAGTTGGCATTTGTACCTCAGACATATGTTGTAACAGATTTGCATCTGAGTTGCCTGCCGCGTTTGAAAAAATACTGCATTTTCTGAACAACAACATTTTCATTCGCTTCATTCTCTTTTGCAAAGTAACACTGAATTTGATCAGGAACTGTAGTTAGCCGATTGTGTCAGAGCCTTGCGCGGGTTTAAATCATTCAGTCCGTAGTAAAACTTGCCTGAGTTATTTTCAGGTAAATATCTGATTAATTCTAAGTTCCCTGTGGGTTGGTGTAGCCCAGAGTTCCGTTTGCTTCAAAATAAATACATTTAAGAAAAAATTTTATGCTTCAATGGATTTTTCAGATAAGGACCGAAGCAAGTCCTTATAAATAGCAGAGTTCATAAACCGTGGGTAGGAGTCTCTGTGCATTAAGGTATAAATTTGAAGCTGTGCATCATCGAAGGTGTGTTGTGAGGGTTCCAGCATATTTCGGTTAATAACTTCTCTTACTCTGGAGTCCAGGCTGACCTGCATATTAAAATAGAAAGTAATGTAAATAATAGTGGTGAATAGTATGTCTGGGGGTTTAGGTTTGTTTTATTGGTTGAAAAAGCAGTCTTTTTAAACCATTTTAGCTGGTGTCCTTCAAGAGTGTAAAAACTGCTAAATACATGTAGGCAAAAAATGACTGCCTTGAAATTTGGAAGTAGTAATCTCTTGAGTATGGATAGAGGAGTTTTCTCACGGAGACGACCTTACTGTAAACAAGGCTGCATGCAATCCCGGTCTTACTGAACCCTGAGAGACTGGCAGATTATTTTCAGACCAACTTCCTGCTGTGTAGTAGAGAGGATTTGTAATTTTTTGTGACGGTTTATTTCCTTGGGAGTTAGTGCTGTTGTAAAGAGACTGAATTTGATGTAAGCAGTATGACGCAGACGGAAACTGTAACCCAGGAAGCTCTTGCTTAATCAAATTCCTGTTAAAAAGCAGGGTGAATTGATGCGAACCACAGGTACGGATATATAATGATTCCATACGTTTTCATTGTTTTCTGCAAGGCTGTAGTGTCTGCAGAACGCTGTTAGTATTACTGGAATACACTGACTAGATGTAAACAGCATTTTTATAAGTACTTAGGTGCAGCTTACACCGCAAACAATTAAGTATTAGTTTTGCAAGGATATTGTAAGGTTTAAAATTCCAGCCTACTTGGTGGGATTATATTCCAACTGAACTGAGGTGTCTTCAAAACTTGACATATTTGCTAACGTGTGTTTGTTCTATGCCATGTTTTGTCAGCTGCTCTTTGAGCAATTTGTGCTTTGCAAATAACACCTTATTTGTGGTTACTGTGCTTTTGAAGAGACGCGCACACCCCTTCCTAGTGCAAAGAAAAAAGAAACTGATTTGTCCAACAAATAAAATTTAAGTTGAGCAAGGATGAAGTCATCATCTCTATATTTGTGCCTCGAACTAAAGACTTCACATCAGCATGCCAGGGTAGCATAGAAGAGCTTTCTTAACAGCCAGTGGTTTTACCGTGTCACCTCAACGATGGGTTTGCCTTTTTCCCCTAAATCTCTACTTGATGGCAGTGGAATGTGGGGGGAAAAAAGTTCTCCCTGAGTATTTTTGTAGCTTTAAACACGTTAGAACTAACTGTGCAAAGCAGTATCAAAGAGTGTATTGGAGAAAGTAATATACCTCTTTTGGAGAAAGGATAGAAATATAATCTTCATAAATTAGTCTTGCTTTTTCTTCAATGACACTTTTGTTGGATTCTTGTTTTAGTTCCTCACAGGCCATCCAGAAAAGCATGTTTTCCTCGCTGAATTCTGTTCGTAGAAATTCACGGAAAGCGTTTCTGCCAGCTGGAGTAAGCATCAACTTGTCAAATGATTGAGCCCAGGCATTTACTTCTTCAAGAGTAGGAGCAGGGCTTGAGGAGGAAGGAAAGGACAAGAAGAGAGCAATGAGTGATTGTTACTCAAGTTGTTTACAGCTGGACGGAGGCATCTGGCATCACCACGGAACGAAATCACAAGGCTCATAGGGCTGTTAATTCTTCATCAGAACTACCCAAGTGCAAACTCTAGTAAACATATTTATAAGATGCTTTTTGAATGTGTACTTTTCATAAGCTCAAGTGCAGATGATTGGCTGCACTTTGATGCAGAAATCGCAGTTTACTGCTCAGAGTAATTGCAACAAAGTCCCTCTGCAACAGCTAAGCGTTTTTTTTCTATACCAAATAGTCCTTGTTGAATCATTGTTAAAAACTGAATGAAAACATGTAGAAAGAAGCAACGATTCAAACCCCATAAAAGCTACCCTCCCGTGTATTACAGTTTTACAGTGCTGCTACCTGTTTGAGTAATTCTGAAGAGACGCCTGACTCTTGGGGAGCATCTGAGCTCCCCTTTATATTTATTATTTTTGTAAGGCTGAGCACTGCCAGTCAGCTTCATCACGTAGCTGCTGGGTGGGAACAGGATGTATTTAAAAATTATTTCAGAAAAAAAGGGATACTGTGTTTACAATGGTGGTTTTGATCTGCCATGTTATGAACGTGGGGATGTGGTTACACGGTGCATATAAATAAGGTAAAAGATTATAGATCAGACCTTTGGTTCCTTAACAGGTAAGAGACGGGTGACTGCAAATTCAGCATAAATGACAAAGAGATAATAATAGTTATTTGCATATTTCATTCAGGTAATTCACTTAAATTATTTAGTATGGTTTGTTGGGCTTGTTTCATTTTAGTTTGACAGAACACTTAGTAAAGACCATACCTTTCCTCACAGTTTGGAATACCCTCTGCTTGGAGTTCATGAGATGTTCTCCGTGCTCTCTCTTCCTCTTGATTTCTAACAGTAAGACTGCAAGGTAGCAAACAAAATTTTAGTCAACTTTATAAAGGAAAAGGCTGAATGTACACCAGATGCTTTTCCTCCGATATTTAAAAAAAGATCAGCTAAAAGATCAGACAGTAGCCACATTACCCATAGTGATACTCTGACATGAATTTTATAGTTGTATAAACCTGGAAAACTTTAATGTAGCTGAATGGTGTTCAGTACTGTATCACATAGACTTTCTGTACAGGGATCAGATTCACAGAATATCTCGAGTTGGAAGAGACCCATAAGGATCATCAAGTCCAATTCCCTGTATATATGGGATATATACGTATACGTGAGTACCCTTAATCACATACCAGATCTGTTCTCCATTGACGCTTATTACACTGTGTATGCTCAATGCAATGTTTTTACTTAAGTTAGACTTGATGCACTGGTTTTATGTGAGTTAGTTTTCAAGGCTTGGTTGCTTTGGGTTTTGGTTTTGGCTTTTTCTTTTTCTCTCCTTGGCTATTTTTTATATCCATAGAGCACCATGAGGGCCAAGACTCTGGTTTAGAATGGTGATACCGTGTTACAAGAAAGCCAGAGCTCAGAAGCTGGAGCACAAGTTTTACTCAAGCTAGACATTTCTCTGGGTGATGTTGGAAGTGTAAGCATCTTTCAGAGTTCAGATGTAGATATAGCCAGATTGTGGGGTAATTGATTGCAACTTTAGGAAAAGTGCTAGTATGTGCTTCAAAATGTGAGGCCTGGAGCACAAAGAGCAGATACATCATTGCTGAATACCGTTCTGAGTATGTCTGACTGGAAACGAGTATTAGCTTGTTTGTAGCATTAAAAAAATAATAAAAAAAGTTTGCTGCAATCACTGGTGATCACTGAGAGATTTTTTCATGTCCTGTGGAAGGGTAGCTGTGAACTCCTGCTGCTTTCATCAAACGTTAGTTTCAATAACTCTATTTTTCAAAAATTCCTTTTGTAGTTGCAGATGATTCTATTTCATTTTAGACTGGATTTGAGAATACACATATTTCTTTTTAGGATTTCTTTTTAGGGAATGGGGACTATGTTCCAGTTCATAGGCTATCATAGTTTAGTGAGAAACGCATGTTCACGTGCACACATACATTCATATAATCTGTAAAGCTGTTTAAAATTTGTCAAGAAGAAAAGGTCCCAGTGAATTATAACCTCTAATTTATATGAAATGGGTCCTCTAGCTGGAATAAAGCAATACAGTTGTTATAACTTCTAGGAAAATATCAAACTTAATTTCTTCATTTGTATCTTACCGTTCTGCAAGGCCGATGTTGTAACAGTTTTGTTGCCTTAATCCTTAAGAATCTCACTTATCTCTAGTAAGGCTTTTTGTTAAACCGGTTGATTTTTCTGTCCTTTGTGCCTTCTAAACTGGTGGCTTTGTCTTATCTGTAGCCTTACTGGTTATCTCCTCTTGCTTTCTCTAGTGTTAGTCCATAATCTGCAGAGACTTGCTTTTCTCTTTCCCCAGGCAGTCCATGCACTGAAGAGGTAGAGGAGCTTTCCTATTGCTAAGATGGAGAGCAGATATTGCAAACATCTTTTTTTTCCTGCACCATCTGAACCATACATTCGAACCAATGAACTATTCCAATTCACTTTTTCAGGGAAAAAAAACCCAAAGAAGTAAGTAGTTAATGTTAGTTCTCTATTCTTTTGGGGTGTACAGGTCTCAGTCCTTCGCTACCCATTTTACCAATGATTCTGGCCTTTTTTTAATACGAAAAGCGACATATTAGGTACTCCTCTCGAAGTGATATGCTTGTCAGAGTTATTTTTGGATTGAGGGGAACTAACAGATCCAACAGAAAGGATTAGTCTTCATCGGATGATGCACAAAAGGGGAAAAAGACAAAATAAGTAAAAGCTTCCTTAAGAGAAGACGGCATGCCTCAGGAAATGACTTGCAGACAGGCTCTTTCCCTAGGAATGTGTAGCTAATAAAAAAAGAGACCAGTGCAACATTGCATCTTCTCAGGATCTGGAAGATAACAGGCTGGAGGACTGAGTTCTGACTGTAGGAATGAACACAGGCTCTGAGCATCCAGCTGAGAGACTCATTTCACTATTTCTTCATTCTGAATCTACTATTAAGAGTATGCTGAATATTGGATGTTCAGCAGCTCAGCTGCATGACTCATGTAGACTGTTATTTTTATTCCTATTCATAATTTTTCTGTTCAAAGTACTTGAGCTATTTTGAGGAAAGGCTCTATGAATAGGGAATATAAATAGCTTAATTATGGTTTGTTTTGCATTTCTTGCTACTAGAAAACAATTGTTCTCAAAAAAATCGGGAATTATTTTAAAGCTAAAACAAGCTGCTCTGGTTTGGAGCCTGTACTGGTTTCCCAAATTATTCTGAAATGCAAATAGGAATTCTAAGCATCATGAAATTTGGGTACTTTCACACACCTTATTGAGTAAATTGCTTTCTTTGAATTGTTTGAATAGTGAGGTGCACAGAAAACGAGCATCCTGGAAAATATCAGGTGAAATGGCAAAAAAGCACTTTACCAACAATTTAAAAGACAACATGCAAATTTTATGTACCCTGACTTAGTAGATAAATGTGCCTTATTTTTTCCTTTTATGGAAAGACATGTCTGTTTGTGTAATGCAGCTCTAGACTGAGCCATTTGCGACTGCACCGGACAACTGTTCAGATGACCCTGGAATTTGTATGGGATGCTTTAACATAGTCGCCATTCTGCAAGGTCGCAAACCCCAGTCCTGTACAGGCACAGTACTTACTGTCTCTTTAAACTCTACCTTAGCTTACCTCTAAGGACCTGCTGAAAAGCTTGGTAGGATCAGAGCCAGAGTACCTGGCATCTTGCAAAAAAAAATAAAAAAAAAAATCCAAGCAGCCTTTTGTCCTTGCAAAATACTCACTATTTGCATTAGAGATGGCAGAATTGGGTATCTTGGCTTCTGAGGAGCTGAGTACCAATAGCAAAGGAATGATCAGCCTGCTCTCCCCTTGCCTTCTAATGTTGTTCTCCAAAGGCTTTGCTGCTAGCTGCTGTTGGAAAGAAATAGCGGTGGAATAGATTCCTAGCCTGGACTGTAAGGTCATTTATGACTTCATCCCTTCACCTCAGCGCCAGGTTTGCTTGCTCTGAAGTGTTTTATGTGGTGGATAGTGCGTTTATAAGAAGCACTCAATGTTCTGTCAGTGTTTTGGTTGAACTCCTATGGCTGTTTAAGCCTTTTTATTTCAATGCAAGTTCTGGCCTTGCCCGTTAATTAACACTTGGCCCCAAATAGATACAGAACTTTTGAGTATGGGAAACTTTACTTCACTTTTGAATGAAATCACTTGGACCTGAAGGAACTGGTAAGAGAGAGAAGGTGAACACATTAATTTAAGGAATTGAGTGAATCCTTTTCCTCTTTTGCTTTGCTTCCCTGATAAATTTTCCTCCTCAACACCTTGTAATGGGAGTTTTTCTGAATTATGTTCTGCTTAACCCCTCATCTTCAGCAAATACCCACAATGTTTAAAGTCTCTGATCCCAAGGATTAACTTCATATTAATTGCAGATGCCAGGAGTTGGCAACACTAATTAATGACAACAGATCCAGTTGCCTTCGAAACAAAAGAACAGCGCTGGGCACCTGGTTATTTGTTTTCTGAGCTACAATTTCTTCCACCTTCTCTGAACTCCATTTAACATAGTCTGTGCTGCTTTTTAAGTCCCAGTACTAAATCTAAAGCTGTTATATATTCTGGTGTTGCTTTCAGTTTTTAGTGGAAGCCCTGGTGAAGCTCAAGGCTGAGGAGAACCAGTTCTGCACGAAACAGACTTTCCATTACGCGGTATTGACAACAAAAGTACAACAGAGATACTGTACAGAGATTTTTTTAAAATCTGTTACTTCAATGACAGGAGAAAAAAAAAAAAAAAGAGTAAACTGTAGTAGTAGGCTGCGTTTAGTACTAGAGCACAGTCATCTCTTAGTCCCAGACTTGCAGAATTGCCCAGGTGGTTTGTTTGGCTTATGTTGTCCTATGCACCGGCTATGACCTCCCTCCCCTGCTATTCTGTTCCCCAGAGGCTTGACGGAGCGGGGTTACCATGAGCAGCTGCAGCAACAGCACCAACAGAAGCAGCAGGCATTGGACCCTCGATTTCCTGCGCTGTGCTGAGCCTGTGCAGCGCCTGGGGTCTCCTGGGTCGTAGACATCTGCCGTTTGCGCATCTCCATCCGCTCTGATCCCATGGGCTGCAAAACAGCAAGAGAAATGGGAAGTAAGAAACTTCTCTTCTTACTTTTTTTTTTTCCTTTCAATTGCTTTAAAAGTCATACCAAAACTGCTGAAGGCCACAGGTCCAAGGAACTGAAAAGATAACTGCTTGTTTTTTCCCCACAAAAGCTCTTACATGTTGAATTCTTTGGAAAATGCACTCATTTTATTTAAATGCTGTGGTGGAAGGCAAGTGGCTAACAAATTCTGCACATGGGTGGGAATACAAAGAGAGCGGTGATGGAGAGAGCAAAAGGTGGAAGTGAGAGGTCTCAGAGAGCTGCAGCTCTTAGGATAGTGGTATATAAGCCTATGAGTTGAAAAGGGATTCCTGAGGTTTTGACTCCAAAGTCAGTCCTAAAGAAAAGGTTACAGAATTGAGGTAGTTGGAGCCCCTTCCCCTTCTCTTGATTAGCCAATGGACAGGCTAGTGATGCTTGAGTGAGACACCTCAGCTCTCTTGAAAATCTGGCCTTTGGCAACTATTGAGGATGGCTCCAACCTGCTGGTTGCCCTTTAGCAAAGGGGAAGGGCCAATGCTTATCTCTCCATTACAGTCTGACTGCCAAAGTTTTTAAAAATGTTTTTTCTCTCAAGAAGAAATCAGGTTCTGCTTTGTAGATGAAGAACTACTTATGGAGAAAGCACATGACTGTACAGCATTAAGATTCAACATGCAGGTTTTTGGTTGCTTTCCCCAACTGAAGCCAGCACGAAACAATTTTTGGTGGAAGCACTGGTTGTGGGTTTTGCACTGATCTAGGAAACCTTCTGGGAGCCCAGATTCTGCAGATCGTGCAGAGAAGTGGTGTTAATGAAATGACAAGTCCCCTTGAAGTCCCTGTCCCTTTCTGACCTGTCTTTCTGTGATCTTCAAACTTGCTCTACATCACTTAATAATGCGCTCCCTATTACGCTGAGGGTTATGCCATACCTAAGCGACAGATGTCTTTTATAGATGAAATGGCAGCTTGTACAAAGATGAGTATGTCTTTCTTCCTTTTGATTGTATTTGATTTTTGGATACATAACTAGTCATCCTCCTGTGTCATGAGATCCCTTTGTGTGTAGGTTCTTTCAGGTTGCTAAACCGTCTTTTGAGGCCGTGACAATTGTAGGGGAACCAAAATTAGCTGCCACAGATTTTGAGTTCTTTGTTTTCAAGTCTGATATTAAATTATCAATAAAAAAAATCTGATGAGCTGAATACTGGAGGGTTAAAAGTTGCCTTCCTTTCTAAAATGCTTAGCCAGGTTTAGGAAATATTATTGTTGTAACTTGGGGGAGAATGCACAGACATTGTCACGGACTTGACAGAAGCATCAGGAGAAGAAAGGAGATTATTTTAGCAGAGTGCAGCATTAAATTGTGGTAGATTTTTTTTTTTTCCTGCTGAATTTGTTTCTCTCTTACAGAGCTTAATAGTTTTTGTTTTTTGTGAGAACCACCCACTCTCCCAAGAGAAAAATGCACAACATGCTGAACACAAGATGCTCCTGTTTTGCAGAAAGAATAAAATATAACAACAGGACAGATAGAAATGAGAACCCATTTTGTAACTCGGTAGACCTAATCTGACAAGCAATACCTAAATGCCCAGAAATAGAAAATCAGAAAAAGAACACAGCTTCCAAAATCCCACAACCTTTCTTGTTTCAAAATGTGGAAGAATAAATGTGAAAGGTAGAACACATTTGCAGATTCGGGTTTCTTTCCTTTGGAGTTTCAAATTCATAGGAATAGAACCAATCCCTCAGTATTAATTTCCTTCCAGATATCTATACTTCTTGAAATAAAGCATCTTTGTATGTTGATTAGAAAGTGATAAAAAAAAAAAAGTGGTAAAGCATTATTGGAATGATAATATATCTAACAATATTTCAGGCTTCTTTGGACAGTAAGCAATTATTATTGATCAGAAAAGCGTAACTTGGATTCACATATGTGCTCTTTACATAGGCTAATCCATCCAGTCTTGTTTTTGAGATGTTTTATGTGGCTAGTTCACGCATTCGTACCTCTAATCCATATTACAATTGAACTGACGGTGGTCTGAGTGGAAAAGCTGGTTCCTATTTGTTTTTTTCCAAGAAGTGGATGGTGGAAACAGGAAGAATACATGCTTCCTCCCCATCTCATCCTGCTGTAGCCTCATTGAAAAAATCTTTCAGATCCATCATTACCATTTCAGGTTCTTCTTCAGAATTGTTCTTTGACATCTTTAATGCACGGGAGGAGTATGCATGTAAGTAGCTGTATTGCAAAAAACCCGCCCAGCAGCATTATGTACTTTATTTCACTTGTGAATCATACACCTTAGAAGTTTTCTGGTGCTATAGGTTTTTACGAATATTCATCATTGCATGATTTTTCACACAGTTTATGGAAAATGAGCAACACAAAAATTAGACACCTTTTTTCAGACTAAATGATGTGTGTTCATTTTTGTTTGGCAGAGGTACACAACCTTTCTCATTGAATAAGCAAGTAGGTTTTGGTCATTTATGTGATGAAGATTTGTTTTGAAAGATATTTTTTAGCAGATAAAGCATGCTTTCATGATAGATTATTAGAGTAATGGGAAATAAGAGAAAGAGGACTGGAATATATCTGTTGGCTGAAAGACAGCCCAAGCTTTTGAATTACAGAGCTGTTTAGTGATTATCATAGAATCACAGAATGGTTTAGGTTGGAAAGGACCTTGAAGATCATCGAGTTTCAACCCCCCTGCCATTATCATGCATGTATTTCCTGTGGCAATTGACAGTCACGTTGTACATTCAAATATAGGTTTGGAGTGGATCGCAAACTAATTAGGATGTGACTTTCAGCAGTGTATTAGCAGCAACACTGTGGTAAGATACAGGAAAGAACGTACTTCTCTGTGCAAGTACTATGGGTATCACGTTCCAAGAAAGATAGAACATCTATGTAAACATCTAACGAGATGTTTACACAAAAAAAATATGTAGGAGTTTGGATTGTTAATCTAGAAAGGGGAACGGAGAAGCATGTTGGTCAGTAAAAGTTTATGATGTTCTATTGTTCTCTATTTCAGAGATAAATAATGACTTAGCTTGGGCTCAATTTTATAGGATAGCAAGGTAGAGAGCTGAGCAGTGGTGCAGGTTATTACAAAGTTGTAGAAACTCCTTTGGCACAGATATTATTAAGACCCATAAGACACAAACACATCAGGCTGGTCCGGGTTCAGAGAACAAGCAATGAGTAAGTGATCCATCCCGGACTTATTTTTCTAACATCATTCTTCCCTGCCTTTTTTTTTTTTTTTTTTTTTTTAATACAGCTCTGGCTTTAAACCAAACTGTTGCCAAGCACATTGTTCTATATACCTTTCAACCTGGACCAACTCACTTTGGCCACATAAGAACGATTAATCTGCAGGAAAAGTTGATGTCTTACGTTAAAAGTCTAGGTTTTTGTGGTTCATCCTCTAACCAGAATTGCAAAATAAAGTTAAAATGTTCATGTTTGCAGAGCAACTTGTTGCAAATGTATATCCCAATCATGATTGTACTGAGACTGTGTAATGTCAGACATGAGGCCTGAACACAAAGTAAGACATATAGAATCTACGTAAAGGATGTGTCATAATTTTATATGTGTATTCACAGATATACACTGGCTTTCTAGTTTTCTTTGCTTTATTAAAAAAAGATGTAATTTAAAGAAAAAAAAAAAAGTAAACCAGGGAAACACAAACCCTGCAATTTTTCTGCCGTGCATGGTGATAGAAGTTTACCACGAGCTCCCTATCTGCTGCTTTTGCTCTCGCATAAACTGCTCCTTGGCTGGAACGGCGGCAAAGGCACAGGCACCGAGCTTGTGCAAGTCATCTAAGGGTTCATTTTCAAAGAAAAGTACCTTGAAAAGCATTGAGACTACCCAAGTATGACTGTACACAGGGAAGTATAACGATCTTGGAAGGTGTATGGGGAAAAAAAAATATCATAGAGATGAAGCAAGTTGTCTGAGATCATGCAGTGAGCCAATAATGACAGAGCCACTAACGGGACGCAAACAGAAAAGCCTTATTTTATGTCCTTAGTCGTTTTTGTGCTACCTCTAGTATGTCCAGAATTTCACTATGGGTCGTTGAAGTTCTCCATCACCCTTTGCTGCTTCTTGCTGCAGCCACCATAGCTGTGCAATGAGCCTTTCCAGACAACTGCGTGAATTGCTGTTAGAGTTGTGCTGTGTGCGGGAACGGACAGCAGATTTATCAGCAACTCCAGTGAATATTATTTGTAGGAGTTTATAAAATCCCTCGCTTCTTTACAGTATAACCCACATTAGCAACAATTTAAACGACTGCTTGACTGCCTTGCGGATCTGTGGGTAGGGAGGCGGCTATTTTTTTGCCTTCAGTAGACTTTAGATGCTCAGGGCAAAAAGGAGAGGGTTTTTTTTAGACATCCCAATAAAAAAGGTCTTCTGTTCATATGATGTTATAGTTCTTAATTTGGGACATCAGATGGTCAGACTGGGTCATGCAGTAGATGTAAAACCAATTTGAAAATCGAGTACCTGTGTTTTTTGCATCAGTGGTGTGACTAACAGTATATATTAGTTGAAGAATTATTCACCTGTGGATCCTACTGCTACAGTACACGGTACCTGTGATTGATGACCTCTTCAAGTTTATTATCCCACAGTATTAGGTCAAAGAGCCTCAACCAATTGTAATCAAAACCAGTGCATGTGTTGACGGCTAATTTTGCAAGAGGGCTTTACTTTTTTTTTCTAGACTGATACTGTGGGTGATCATTTTGTTTTAAGAATGAAAAATCTGAATCAGCAACAGCATTTTGAGCTAATAGCTTAGCTTGAAGTTGTTAAAGGGAATATGATACACAGTGATACTTAACATTTAGCTAAGTATTTTTCTTTCCCTACCCTAGTTGAGAATACATTTGGCAGACCCACAGGTGGTGGAGAGGGGAAGTAGGATTAGAAGCACATGGGTATTGCTGCCCTGCCAGCTGCTGCATTTCGTAAGCAGCATAAGAGGTGGCCTAAACTTGTCCCCACAACCTGACTGTGATGCTTGAATAATGATCTCTGTTTTCTTAAACCAGTCGTATGATGCTGCAGAGAAATGCAGGTACAGAGCTGGGCAGGGAAACCATTTGTTGTAGCAGTCAGTTGGAAGACTTTGGAGCTCGAGGAATCCTGCGAGCTGAAGTGTGTATAAAAGTAAGTGTATTCAAAGGTGGAGGGATAGTTCAGAGCTATTATTTGGCTGTTGAACAAAAAGGTGCCTTCCTGAGGAAAACAAGGTGTATCCATCCTCCTGCCCCTGGTGCTGTCAGGTGGACCACTCAAATCTGACAGGAGACTGTTTTTTAGTTGATGTGGTATTGAAGTGGGAAAGAACCTGCAATTGAAGTGGACAGATTTCGCCTCGTAAAGAAATTTTACAATGCTGTTAGAAAAAAAATTAATAAACTAGGTGCCTTTTCTATAAACATCAATGCAAATGTTCTTTCATCAGCCAAAATATTCTGTTCCTTATTACTAGGTGTGCACTTTGAAAATGGCAATTGGTAAATACAGCTTATTGTCACACCAGCCTCCCAGGACAAGCGTTGATTTGGTCAGCTGACGCTCTGAAATGAAAACAAGATGGAGGTGTTCTTTCTACAGTTTTCAGTTTGCATGGCATGCAATTAGTATGTGGTTTTAAATTAATTTTTTACTGGCCAGTGTCGAGTATTTTCTGGTTGATTTCCCTGAACAATCAAATATAACTATGTCCATCAACAAAGAGGATGTTTTCTGTGGAACGTCAACATCTCATTGTGATGAGATAAAATTCCATCCCAGTTTTTATACATTCAATTTTGAAGTATTAATGCAGATTACATGTAGTGTGTGTCAAATTTTCTACTGCTGAAAAACTACATTACTTAGCTATGGCCAGTGAAGACAAGGGGATTTATACCAGCTGAGGATCTGATCTGGTTCTTGTATTTATGCTGCAGAGAAAAGTGACTTAATATCTTGGGTTGGACTTAATACCAGGTGGTGCTAAGGAGAGGTGTTATGAATTGTCTGAAATGCCTTTCTTCAAAATTTGTATAAATGTGTTGTTTAAAAATCCTCCTTCTGCTTCCTGAATGCATTTACACAGATGGTTACAGACAGTGAGAGTTTTATCTTATCACTGAAAGTGACTTTTTCCATCTTGCTAAGAGAATGCAGAGGGTGACTGTATCTCTGCACATTAACTATTGTTCTATATTTCCGCTCTGATTGAATAGTTTTGTATTTAGTCTTTGAGAGAACTCTTACTGTTTTGACTATAATGTAAATTTAAAGAGGGATGTTTTTATTTTTTCCAAGGTAGTTTAAGTATGTTTAGATTTTTAGATATATTTCTTTAGATAGATCTATATCTTTCTTTAAAGATTCAGACCTATGAGATGCTGTTCTCCTATTCTCCTTGAGGTCCTTGCAAGTTCAGGAAGACCAATACCTCACAGATTCAAGCTCAAATTACTGCTCTGTTTTTTTTTTTTTTGTTTGGTTGGTTTTTTTTATTTTTAAGTCACTTGGGTAGTCGTACTGAGCTCTAGCGCTTTCCCTGGTTAAGATTCAGGCAAGGTTATATTGCTTCTTCAAGGTAAGAGAGGAAGGTCCAGGAAGAGAATTTACCTCTGGGCCCAAATGGAGGGATTCATCAACCTGTTTTTTGACATGTTTATCCACTAATACACCCGGATTTCAAAAACCTTGGATGCTCCCTGGTATCTTGTTCTTGTTTAATTCCCTATTACCTTAAACTCCCTTACTAGGTTGTTGTACTACAAGAGAGAGCCATACCTAAAATTTGCCTGTCTGAGGAAGAGTAAGCCAATCAAATATTGCTTTTCTTTCTCTAGGTTATCTCCCTCACACCAAAATGGAAATTTCACTGCTCTAAACTCTCTGTGCCTTGTTTATCTTCTCAGATTTCCAAACCTCTCAGAAGGTGCTATGAGAACGAACAAATTGTGTGAGAACCCTCTGTGCTGGATGCTCTCTGCACTTTGAGAATTGGGGTCTGCCTTCTCTGTCTCCACCATCTGGAGCAGATATGTGCCTTGGTTGAAAACGGGTTTGAGACGAAAATACAGAGGATTTAAAAACTGGAAATGGACTGCTATCTTGTATGTGTTTTCTAAGGAATCCAAAAGTGCTTTTAGATGAGTGATGGAATGAGGTGAGATACCTTTAACCAAAGGACTTAAACCTCTACCATCTCCAGCACTGTTTAAGCCCAGCCTGGGTACAGTTTTAGACATTGCTGGATATAACATGAAATGTATCTCTATGTCTAATTATATTGGTTTGCCCAAAGTGATGACAGCACTATCAAAGGTGCCTACGTCTGCTTGGTGAGGGCTTGGGTAGCCATACTTGAATAGAACAAATATGACTTTCTGGTTCATACAGATAGGGAAGGACCGAAAGGTGCTGCTGGTTCATGGGTAGTCCACTGGATCTGATTCTGCTAATATCAAGTGACTGTGGGGAATCAAATCCTTGAACAGGACAGTCAGTCAGTGTCCAAGTGGCAACAGGAGTTTATGTTGCAGAAGTCCTTGTAGTGGTGGTGTTGACTGGTCCAGACGACACTCTGAATCGTGCTTTACTGCACAGTTCTTACATCCATCTGGCTCATCTCGTTGGGACTACTCCAGCACACACATGATCCATCCCTAGTGATTACCTTGAGCTACATTCAAAACATCTCCGAACTACCTAAATTGTGTACAAAAGACTGTCCTACACGATCATTTCTGCATCTGCAGGAAGTTTCTTCTGACTACTTACAAGAGACCGGCTACTTACAAGTCTCCTCTGACTACCGGCAATCTATGTAGAGCTGGATCAACTTTGAAGATTTGGAGTCCCTGGAAGAGCCATATTCTCCACTCTGGATGTCAATCATCACATTGAAACAAAGCAACTTGTCTAGGCACAGTGCGTCCTGCCTCGAGGAATCCACAGAACTATCCAAATCCAGCATGGAGAGCACCAATTAGTTAAATACTTAATTGAGAAAGGAGAGTAGGAGTTGATCAGCTTGTCTCTGGTTGGTTCAGTGTTTCAAGTCAATCTAATGTAGCATCTATGCAGATGCCTGGGCGCGGAGTTTCTGGATCTTCCAGGGGGAGAGAGGTCCTGCTCCATATAATGATAACACCAAATTTAGTCCATTATAAAAATGTCCCTAAAAAGCAATGAATGAAAAAGAGAAGAAAAATAATGGCACGTGTTCTTGCTGCTTATCCAGCTAGATAGCATCTATGATTCATATAAAAAGTACATGCTCATATTACTGAATGCTAATAAGTATATATTTTTTTTTTTAAAAAGGAAGTCCAGGGCTTTAAGCAAGCATCTGAAAAGCTAATTTTGACAAGAGTGGAAAAACTACTGTATGCTTTAAGAGTAATGTTGAATTACTGGAATAAGTACCTGTCATACCTTTTCCACTCCAAGGCATGCCTATCTGACATTCAGGTCATGAGGCATTTCTGTATGTAACCTTATGAACGCAAAGGAGCGTGAAGGTCAGGAATGAAAATTATTTCCCTGGTTAAAAGCACGTCGGATGATATTTGGCTTAGTTGTAACATTTATAGTATTTGCTAATCTCTCAGTAGAAAGGTGGGCTACCAAGAAAATAGCCTTCCCAAAGGAGGAATATTTAAAACCTGAGCCACAAATGTCAAAGATAAAACCAAAACAACCCCCCCACCACAAAAAAAAAAAAGCCATCTGACACAAGGATACATAGAAAAGAAGATCGTAGACAAAGCTTTTATATTTTCATCCTCATTTTATGCTAAAGCGCAATGGCGTTTTCTCAGCTCCAAGTGCAAAGATCCTATTGCTTAAACATAATTACTTAAACACGACGTGTACTCCTTGTACAGGTTACAATTTGGCAGGTGTGCAAGCCTTAACGCGTGCTCGGGTCCGATTCGCGTGGCCGCAGCATGAAGCTTGCGCAGTAGCCCGCCAGCCCGGGAAGCTCTGCGCTGTAACTCCGGCTGACAGCCAGCTGGAGTGAGCGCACAGACGTGGATCATCCCAGTCCACTTATTTTGCAGTAAGTGCTTTGGGCCTGATCCAAACTCCATTAAAACAATGAAAAACCACCCCTTGGTTTCAGCGAGCTTTAGGTGGGGTTACGTAACTCTTGTCGCAGTTGCTGCTCTCCCTTTGGATCCCCCCCCCCGATGATCACCAGTGAGCTGGAAGAAAGAGATTCTGTCCTCGCCTGCTAATGTCCTAAGAGGCTTGCAACTGGGGTCAAGCTCCAAGTAAATCTCTGGATCTGTATTTTATGAATTTAGAAATGTTTGGGGCTGCAACGTGCTGCCACTGAAGCCTGTGGCAGTTTTTCATCAGCTGAAATATGAACGGGAAGCTTGATGCTCGTGCTTCTTCCTCTTCATTGACAAATTTGACACGCAGGCTTTCTGCATCAAGCAGTGTACTATTTTAGACAGAGAAGAATTAATATATGTTAATGAACTCACCCACACATATGCACATGCTTTAGGCAGCGTTATCGGATTGCCCGCTTAGTGAGTGAAGAGCAAGAACTCTCCGGAGTTTTTCTTTTATTGGAGATTTGGCATCTTGTTGCGGGTGACTGAAGTGGTTGAAGATTTAAGAGTGTGAGAGAGAGGTTAGCAGCAAGGAGACTGGCAGCCACACAGAATAAAGCAGCTTCTTATGTCACCGCTGCGCCCGAGTCCGTCAAAAGCTGAAGTGGATAAAATTGCAAAAGAAAGTAGTACCCTTCTACGAGTTTGAATAACATTTCTGGGGTGCCTTTATGTAAAACCGCCAGAAATTGAGTGCCTTTACCTGGTTTACTTAATATCTTTTTCCAGAGGAGCAGCAGCTCAGAGGAGCTGGGTTCATCTATTCACATTAAAGCATTGCTTTACACTTCAAAAGGAATGGCTAAAAATGTGTCACGCTCACATAGTAACAGGTAATGAGGTCTTGATCATATCACCTGTAACTGAGGTCTTTTTCTACCAAGGGCTTAGATGTCTTCTGCTCCTTTTTCTTTGCTATTCAGTGCTGCGCATTTGGCCGCCAGACCAGCCCACTGTCTGCAAAAGACTTCCTGCACTGAAGTATTTTTCTGAGTAAAATCTGACTTTCTTGTTAGGAAACGTAGTTACTTGGGGTTTCAGTGGGATTTTTGTGTATTTTTTGTTTAGAGAGATGCCATATATGTCCTCTGGTAGTATTGTAAAGTATTTCTTTACTTTGGATTTTATCACAAGAGACTTCACTGAAAATGTTACTGTGACATGCGATTAGCAGGGTCAACCTCTGTCATTATTTCTCCTGTGATATGGGAAGGATATGGGAGAACTTTTTTACCAGTTGCACATAAAAAGCAACAAATGCAGCCTGTCGCTCTGGTCCAGCCATTTATGTGGGTGCTACGCCATTGGAGCAGGAGGAATGCGAGTATGGATGTAACTTCCATCTCATGCTGAGTCCCTTCACAAACCAGGTCACTGCAAACTGCAATTAAGTGAAATCAGCGTCAAGTCCTTCTCCTCTGCACAGCAGACTGTCGGCATCCCTTGCCTTGTCTTCTGTGGCAGCTGGAGTCAGCCTCAGCGCATCTGTGGCAGTTCACACAGGCTGATCGGCTGTCTCAGAAGCAAAACCTAACAAAATAAACCCCAATGTTGGGAGTTCTACCACTGCTTCAGCCCAGCTTTGGCTGGCTTTATTGTCAGAGGAAGTATTTGCTTCTAGTTATTTTTATGCAGCTCGCTTTAAAAAAAAAATAAAAAAAAAGATTAATTCAGCCTAATATTTTACACACCTCTTTACTATGCAAACAGTGAAACCAGTACACGTAGCAGATTGCTCTGCTCACTCCCATCATCTCCTACTGAGCGCTTGGTTGCATCGTGCTTAATTATGAATGGTCTCCAAAAAGCCCATTTTACTGTACTATGAAGTGACTCATATCACACAGAAGCTCTGACAACTCGCACTGGGTATCGGAGTCACATGGCGCTGTATTAGTCGGTGACTCATTTCATATTGTACTCGGTGCTGAGATCTGACTCATATCAAACTGTGCAAGGAGCTGACTGACATTGTACTGGTCCGAAAGCTGGTTTGAATCAGGATGACTCACCCCCGGAGTGCATTAAATAGTGATTCACGTACCGTTTCCTATTGATTCCGATTGTCGCGATTCACTTCGGGTTGTACTACGCTGGCATCTGGCTGCTCTGGCAGGGCAGCACCGAGGCAGCTGCCCTCTGCCGTGCCAGCTCGGCTGTAGTGCCAAACGGAGCCCTGGCAGCCGGGAGGAGTATCACCAAAGTCAATTTAAAGCTGAAGTTAGGTCAGAATTTGACTTAGCGCACAGTCTTTTCGGTCATGACACTCTATGGACTTCTTTGCTTCACCCAGCTATGACAAATTTTGAAACATGCCAATAAACAGAAAAGTTAAGAGTCGTGAGCCTCTCGCTAAGAATACTCTGTTGCTTCTGAATGCCAAGAGGTCTCCGCAGTATTTCCAAGACCTGCTGCCTCCTTGGGATAACTTTTAATGATGAAAAGAAGGGATGAATTTTTATAAGCGACTGAGTACTGGTAGTTGCCTGTGCTTCAGGTTCATCAACTTGTCACCTGGGCTCCAAGAGACACACAAACCTTCTACTCTGACAACTCCTTTCTGGTACTTTAAGCTGAGCCCTCAAAAATCGCCACTCACTGTGAAAAATGCACACTGTTTTTTCCAAGGGATAAAGAGGTGTGTAACAGCTGAGGTGACGCTCTCGGGATTAGTTGGGACCCAGAGTAAAGATATCAAAATAAGTATTGGGGGGGGGGGGGGGGGTAGATAAGAAATTAAAGGGGAAATAAAGCAACTGTTCTCTCATCTTAGAGCGTTTTATAAAAGATAGTCCTAGCTTTACATTCAGTTGGCTTGAACACACACTTAGTTTAGAAAGACGTTCCTAATTTTAATGCAATGCTCCTAATTTTAACCCGACCACAACTAGGATTCTCCTAGCTGATAGTCATTTTGGTGCTTCGTTTAGCTGAGCTAGTGGTTACCGGTTTTTGGTCCTGTAGTACAGCAATAGCGTAACTGGCAGCGTGGTACCTAGCCCCGCGGAGCGCTGGAGCTGGTGCTGATATTCTGTTTGTGCAATGGGCACGGCGGTACAAGGAGGCTCCTCACCCTTATATCACACTGATGGCACTGTATGAAAAGTTTTGATCTCACATTTTTCAACAGCAAAAATGAAATAATGGAATGGTTGCATCAAGTACATTACATCGGTATTAAATTACTGTAATTCCTACTGGCATGTACAAGGATAATCTTATTTCACTTTCTGCAGTTGTGTCTAATTTTCATTACCTGCTTTTTCTTACCTACTGACGTTAACTAATGACAGAGCTGAGGAAGAGCTCTTTCTCCCACCCGAGGACACATGATATGGCAGGCTGATACTGGAAGAGTCTACATGGAAACACTCCCTTGTTCCTGCCCCTCTCTCTAACTTTGTGGGGGGAACCGGGGACCCCGAGAACGGACACGCCGCGGGACTCCATTCACGAAGGGGCGGGGGTGATGGATGCTACTTTATCTTCATCCCCACTCGTAAAAAGAGGTGGAAGGGCCCCGGGAGCGCGGCGGGGGCAGAGCCGAGGTGTCACCCGCGCTGGGGCGAGGGAGGCGGCGCGGAGCGGGTCGCGATCCCGCCCCGGGGAGCGGCGGCGGCGGGGCCGAGCCTGCGGGGAAGGGTCGTGCCCTCGCTCCCGGGCCCGGGGGCATCCCGGTGCTACGCGGAGCCGCGGGGACCGAGGCCAGCAGCCCGTGGGGAGGGATGGGGCGGTGCGAGCCCCGGAGCGGGGCGCTCCCGGCCGGCGCCTCCCGACACTCCGGGGGATGGGGCGGGAGGGGGAAGCGCCTTTTGCACCGGGTCCCTCCGGTTCCTCCCGGGGAGAGGCGGACGCGGGTCCTCGCCCGCCCCGACCGCGAGGGCCAACACCGGCAACGCCGCCCGTCCCGTCCCGTCCCGTTCCGCTGCACCTGGGGCAGCCGCGGGGGTGGCGGCTGCCCGGGGCGTGGGGCCGCGGTGCCCGGCGGTCGCCGGGCGGGACCGAGCGGTACTTACGGTGTCGGCGGCGGAGCCCCGCCGGGAGTCCTCGCCCGCTTCCCCTCCGGTAGCGGCGGGTTGGGCGCCCGGGGACGGCGGCTCGCCAGCCCCGCGCATGCGCCCGGCCCCCGCGGGCTCGTCTCACGGTACCGGCCGCGGACGCGGGTGGGTTTCGCTCGCCGTGGCCGGAGCCGGGGGGGAGCGAGGCCGGCAGCCCGCGCTCCCCGCCTCGGCCCCGGCACGACGGGGCGGGCTGGCGCCGGGGCCGCACCCCCGGGCAGGCGATCCCTGGGGGCCGCTGCGGCTCAGGGGCGGTTTTCAAGGGGAGCAGCCGCCGCAGCGCCCGCAGCGGGGCGGCGGGGTGGGGAGGGCGCGGGGGGAGCCATGGGGCCGGCGCCGGTGGGGGGAGAAATGCCGGAGAAACCGGCGTGAGGGCGTGTGTGTGTGTGTGTGTGTGTGTGTGTGTGTGTGTGTGCGCGCTCGGGGGAGGGGGTGGGAAGGGCTTGAAGAGGCGGCGATGCCGCCGCGGGGCTCGGCACTGGTGCTTTAATGTTCATAGATGCCTTAAATGAGCCGCGCTTATAAACCCGGGATTGGAGCACGCCTGCATTTTAAGTAACTGCAGGGATGCATCTTCCCTCCCTGCCCCCCCACAGCCGCCTCCCGTCCTCCGGAGCCGCACAGCTCACCGCCGCCGGGTCTCTCTCGCTCTAGTTCTCCCGTTTCGGCGGGGCACGATGTTACCCGGCTGCGGCGGGCGGGGGACGGCCGCCCGGGCTCGGCGATCATCCCGCTCCTCCGGGGCGGACCTCTCAGCACCGCCCTTACCAACACCGCCACGTTTTGGGGACCGTCTCACCGATAACGTCCCGCCACTCGCGGCTCCCCGGGCAGTCCCAAACGCCGTCTGCCGGCGAGCGCCGCGCCCGTTAACGGGACGGCTGCGATTGGCTTGTGTCACCGCCGTCCCCGGGCAGAGCGACACCGTCTTCCCGTGAAACCGAGACTGATCCGCTGCATGAACGCCCTGCGCCTTCCCAGTTCCCGGGGCTGGGCTCCCGGTTACCGGGAGACCTGGCGGGCAGCCCTGCCGTCGGGGCTGCTCCCTTCCCGCCTGCGCACCGGGGAGCGGAGCACGGCGGCCGCAGGAGCCGCCTTGCCGGAGCCAGCGGACCCGGGGGGCGACGGGGATGGCCGGTGGGGAGCGGCGGGCTTTGCCCGTGGCTCTCAGCGTGGGAAGGCTCACTCAGCGCCCCCGAGCCTCCCACGCCCGTGCCGGCTCGGGGGTTACGTGGGCGGGCAGCGGCTTCCCCGGTGCGGGGAGGAGGAGGAGGAGGAAGGGGCGGATGCGGCCACAACGAGCGGTACTCACAGCGCCGGGCGACTCGGCTCCGTGGCACGCCGGGCATCTCCGGCGCTCCGGGGGGAGGCGGCTGGGTGGCGGCGACGCCGGGGCCGGGGCGGGGACCGGCGACGGCGGCGGTTCAGCCCAGCGGCCCCGCAGCAGGGCGGCGAGCGGGCAGCGGGCGGTCGGCCCGCTCCCGGCCAGCAGCGCCGCCAAGCCCGAGGGGCCGAAGCGGGGCCCCAGGGCGTCTCGACGGGGCGCCGAGACGAAGCGCGGGCAGGGCCGCCGGGAGGGGAGCTGCGGCCGCAGGAAGGGGCTGGAGAGCAGAGCTGACAGCGGGGCGAGGGGCCCAGCAGGCCTCGGAGGCTGCGGCGTGCGGGGGAGGTGTGGGAGCGGGGCGGGGAGAGAGAGAGAAAGAGAAAAACACAAAATAAGCATTACCGGGGGGGCAGGCGGGCGCGCTGCGCAGCCCAGCCCAGCCCCGAGCGGAGCCCCGCCACCCCGGTGCTAATCCGGAGGGTGGGCGGCCTTGAACCCCCACCGCTGTGTCCCTGGGTGCTCGGGGCTGTCCCCTCACCCTCACCCCCGCACCCCACCCCCCGCAGGCGCGCTCTGTGTTTTTAACTTTTCTAAGCCGCCCCTTTAGGTGCGGAGTGGAGGAGACTTCTCGTACCGAGCCAGCGCCCCTGGGGGTCCAGGGGTAGCCATAGTGCCAGAGGAGCACGGGGACGAGGTTGACCACTTACAATCTACGCGCAAAGAGCACACACATCCCTCCACCCCACCCGAGAAACCCCACCCAAAAAGGCGGCGGGAGGAGCTGCGGCGGCGGGCGGACCCCGCGGAGAGGAGCAGAGCGGAGCCCCCCCCGGCTTCGGGCCGCCGCCGCCCGGCCCTGTCCAGGGTCCTGAAACCGCCCCGCCGCCTCTCGCCCCTCCGGCGGCTCGGGGCTGGCGCGCCCGCTCCGGCCTGCGAGCGGCAGGGCAGCATGATCTTCCCCCTTCCTTGCTGAGTGTCATGGTACTGGAAAGAGGAAGACACCCTACTGGAGTATGAGCCCGGAATGGGAATAGGCAGAAATCACTGCCGTCCGGGCTCTGCCTGCCATTTCTCTAGCAGTGATTTCTGCCTGTTCCTGTGGAGGGCTCCGCTTTTTCACCAGGGCCCAGCCCTTCCCAAAACATCTTCCCCATTTCTGGCCTACAACCAATCTCTTGACATCAAAGAGACAGAGAGGAATGGAAGTCTGCACAGTGTGAAGAAAGCCCTTCCCACCGTGATGGTGCCACCCTTGAAGGCCAAAGCCACAGCAAGGGGAGAACACGGCTGTGGTGCCAGTGGTGCCGAGGGAAGGTGCTTGTTAGAGATGAGAGCTGCAGGGAAAGCTGCCATTCCTGCACATAAGGACAGCTTGCTGTTGCTTAGCAGCAGAATTCCCCTAGGTCTGTGTGGAGAGTTGAACTAGGGTGGAAGCTGGACAATGTTCCCAGGAGAGCAGAAAAAACAGAAAGGTTGATTCCTCCCCCCCCCCCCCCTTAGTATTTCTCCTGCCTGGGTGGCAAGGAGCTCTTCTGCAAATCTCTGCCCTTTTGGTTGTGGCAAAAAGCACACGACTGGGATGTTAAATACACTGCTGTGCTGGATTACAATTGTCAAGGCCCAGACAGGACCTATAGAGGTATTACAGGCTTCACGATTATGATCATATGATACTGCCTCACTCCTTCACAGAGAAAAGGAACATAAGTGTACCAAGGTGGTTCTTCTCATATCCTGAGATCAAGATCAAAACACCTGTTAACACCACTGGTCTTTGAATCCAGCTCCTCCAGTCACACTGCTGGGAAGGGCAGCCATTTCTCAGACCAGTGAGTGGATGTGACTCCCTTAAGTCCTTTCTAGACTATAGTCCCAGGTGGCTTTCTGAATCTTAGCAGGAATGCTTGAACAAGTGCAGGTCTAAAATGCTGACACAGTGTAGCCGATTTGGAAGGTATGGTCTTGCTCCATCCTTTGCATTTCTCTCAGGAGGGTCATAATCAAATAACACCTCATTAAAGATGACTTATTTTTTCAACATTAATAATGCATAGTGACAGTGCATAATATTGTATAAAAAGATGGCACTCATGCTCCCTAGCATGAATGGTGTTAGATAAACAAAGCCACCTAAGCTGAGCATCTTCCAATGCTTTGTGTTTGCAGACAAACTCTACCTACCTCTGTAGGCAAGTACATCTGCATCATTGCATGTGTACACAACCACCTAAATCTGGAAACTGCCAAGTGGCTTGGAGGCCTAAATTCCTCTCAGAATTGGTAAAAAAGGCACCTCCTTCTGCTTTCTCCCTGACGAATGGATGCAGGCTGATGTCCAGCTGCATAACACAGAACTGCATAAACAAGTGCTTGGACTTCACTGAAATGGAGTTTAAAGTTGAGGGATGTTAAGAGCTGAGAGACACAGATTGAACCCCTTTCTCTGCCTAAAAGGAATTTCTCATGCGTGAAGGAAGATGCCCTCAGTCATCAGAGCAGCTTGCCCAGCACATGCATGTCTGTGACTGTACTCTTAGTCCCTGCTGCTCCCCCACTTTGCACTGGTTAATTCAACTTCACTACGACAGAGAGAAAGCAAAATGTGTACATCTTGACAATCTAGTTAGGCATGGGAGTATTGGGCCTGGGTCTTGGTTCTGTTCCAAAAAACATGTTATGGAAAGTGGAGAGTTTACATGTGAACTGTTTATTTAATAAAATTATCCCATATAGTGGCACCTTTGTTTGTAACATACAAAGTAAATACTAAACCAGAACTCAATTTCAATATTGATATTAGCTACTACTATATAAGGCATTAGAAAAAAAAATCTCTTTACTAGACTTTCCTGAACGTTTTGCATTAAGTCTACATAAGCTAAGTAGTTTTCTTTTATTCTACATCAGAAAGAAGTTACTTTATCTGAGGGTGCCCTTGCTATTTAATATTGTCCCTTTGTATATTCTTAGACTCCAGCCTCTCTCTTTCTGCAGATCTGTCTAGTTAATATATTTTCCTCATTTTGTCCTTGTGGGAATGAAGGAACCTGTTATTGTTGCTGTTGTTATTATTACAAACTTGTATGGTATTTTTTTTTATTTGTTCTCATTGAAGATTCTAAGAACAGGTTGTAAGAAATACCATATAGAACATGTATCTGTATTTTAATAACACTGTATTCCAACATTCTTGCCATCACACTTCAGTGGGTGACATAACGCACGTATTAGCTTTTTCGGGGCCTGTTTTGCTTTAAGGTATTAGGACAGATTGCTGGGTCCACACCTGAACTTCTGCTCCTTGCCCAACGAGAGGTCACACACGTTCGTATGGCGGCTTATGGGTACTAGTCTATTTTAGTGTTTTCTGCTCACTTCAATTGTTAAATAGAGAGTTAAATAGAGAGTTTCTAGACCATTGAATGGAGCTGATTCACAGTGAATTAGGGAGCAATTCAAACAGAAAGTAAGAAGCTATTTTTTACTATTTTCATTGACATGAAAGTGCATTGGTTACAAATCACTTTGAAGACTGGTAGGCTTTTCTGGGCAAGAAGGTATTTTCAGAAGTAAAATGAGTTTCCAGGGACTTTAGTTGAACTTAGTTTTTTTTGTTGTTTGTTTGTTTGTTTGTTTGTTTGTTTGTTTGTTTTATATATATACATATATCAGCAGTATTCCAGTATTTGCTTTATCTTACTCCTTAATAAAAACTTAAAAAAAAATATATATATATTTAAAAGATGCATTTTAAGTAAGCACATTTTGAAGTGAACATAATGCTGGTGATATTATGGGAAACAGCTTTCCTGAACTTTAAAATATTTGTATTCTTTCAACATTTGTTAGGTACAGGCGTAAAAAACTTTTCTTAATGGATCTATTCCCAAAGTCTCAGGAAGTCTGGAACTTAGCCTCTGCTGCCACCACTCACAACCCTGTTTCTTTTCCACTCCTACATATCACATCTCTGCTATTTCTAAGGAAGAGGAAGCTTAAAGAGAACTAATCTTTGAGATGGAATTAAATATTAGAAATGAGGAGATATTTTCCACTAATAGGGCTGAATGCTGAGTTTTAGAGCATCAGAGTCAGCTCAGTGACGATTCTGCTCCCCATTCTGGCCCCAGCCCAGCTGATGTATGCAGGCATCGCGGGGTTTGTGAGCCCTCGGACGGCGTTCTGTGGCACAACTCATGTGCTTTAAGCCCTTGGTGACTCAGAGTTTCTGGCAGATTGACAGACTACCCAGGAAGCCGGCAGCTTGGGCAAAGAAGGTCTAATTAGAAATTGCAATATGACACATACGAAAAAGGAAGTCTTTGCTGAAATATGACTGCATTAAGAAACTGAATCTCATTCATTTCATTTGCCACGTTTGGCAAATTGAAGCCTCACTATACTCTGTCTGACTCTCTCACCCTATGTATGTCAATATATAGTTAAAAATGTAATGACAGCTACATTTTTTCAAAAATCATGAGATTAACATCCATCTCTAACTTAATTTTTTTTTTACATAAACCTTTGAATTATTTGGAATAATTAAAAAAAATCTACAGGTTTGGGTTGATTTAAAAAAAAAAAAATCTCCCATGACGACAACATTCTGTTAGCATATTTCCGACGACACCAGAGAACTTGTACTAAAGGTCTGGGGAAAATGTTGATCAGAAAAAAGATTAGATTCTACATGTAAAAATTGTGTTTCCAGATGACGGAAGGAAGCTGCTCAGTAACTCTCATTTCAAACTTCCAGAAGGTGTCACTGTGCACCTACAATTGGAATAGCGAACCTCAACAGTTGATGAGTGCTAAAGAACTATTCCTCCTTGTGCTGTCAGGAGTCCTTTTCTATGTCCATAATGGAAATTAAATGAACTAAAACTGGAGACACAAATATTTTCCTCTTTTCATGATTAGCAAAGGAAAAATATCTTCATAGTATCAATCTCACTCAAGTGGTACCCATTCAACCATGACCTGGAGGAACATTCCTGATATTCTGGGTCACACATAACGTAATTATTCCACAGGATCCTTAGCACACAGGTGACTGGTAAGTAATAAATACAGTTAAATTAAAGAAGAATCCGAAACTGAAAAAACTGCAATTTTTAGGTATAGAAAGTAATTTGTAGTTATTTTCCAGAGCTGATTCAGAAAGGAAGATTAATGGGACAATTTGGAACTAATGTTCCTGAACAGCTCGAGCTTTCAAAGTAGTTCAAAGTGTATCTGAAAACCTGGTTGCACAATGTGGCTGCACAGTAATATTCAGCTGGAAGAGATTCTCCAGGAAGCCACTGAGACTCCTGCCATTGACTTTTGATCACATTTTTGGACCTTAGAAAATTTGGAAGCATCGGGGAAATTATGCAGCCATGTTACGAGGCTGATGGGAGAAAATATAACTCACAGGATGTGGCGGAAAACACAAAAAGACAGCAGAGCTAAAATGCACTATAATTTCTTTGAAAAATAAAAACAAAAGAATAAAGAGCAGGCAATGAGAGACTGCTACAGAGTATGAGGTTAAAAAGAACAATATCAGAAATTAGAATGCTCCATGCTGATAGATGCTGGCTTGAAGATCAAACTTTGTATTGGTCTCATTGCAGACTGGTTTGACGTGGTGACCGGAAATATTTCTCCAGCATCTTAAAAAGACCTTTGAATGACGATGGGAGGAAGCGCAGCTGATCCGATAAGAATGATGGTGAGGACAAGTTGTGAACATATTTGGGAAATGGGAAAAATTCAGGTGATATCTATCCCACTCTACTAAGTTATCAATAGAACTGAACAAATACTGATTTATAGAGGTCAGGTTATTCCTGCCATGTAAATACCCTGTGGAAGTGAGCAGAAAGGTCTGGGGCTTCCATGCAGAATCTTTTACTCATCTTCCTTTCAGAGACAACTTATGTGATCTTACCCATATAGGAGCGCATGCCTGGATTAGAGACTGAGATTGCAGACAGCACAAATGACTGGCTAAATGTCATGCTTGCTTTAGGCTTAGGAGCAGACTTACAAATGGTATCAGCTCCTAGGTCTCCTGTGACACCACAAATGTGGAGTTACAGGTTATAGATACAGAGGACCTCAAGAAAAAAGGAAGGAAAAAAAAAAAGCTCAGAGCTACTGATACTGAGCTTTTGGGGAAGACACTTGATGTGTTCCTGTGAAACCACATTTCTCCTCTTGATGCTCAGAGAAAGTGACACCCTTTCTGCAGGCTGGACCTTTTCCTCTGCCCACTCTGGGGTTCTCTGTTATGTTTCTCTGCAATTGGAAATACACTACACTTCGCTGCAGATTCTAGAAGTGTCCCAAGAGAGGGAGAACAGCAGTCCAGATGCGCAGAAGTTTGGACAAACCTATTTTTATATCCCATCTTTATGGATCGTTGTTCAAAACAACTCATTAAAAGACCACACTTGTGGCAGTTTCCTTCCATTACACTACTGTTTTGAAAGACCATGTCCTCCTCCTGGGCGGATGAAACATTCCTCCCAATCTCCTTTCTGCACTCCATTTCAAACCTTCCTCTTGATCAAACACAGAAAAGACAACGTAGGACTGAAATTGTCTTGCCTGCAACAGCCTGTACTTTCTTCTCTGATCTGTAACACCTTTGACTTATTTCTCCTGATGATTTGGAAAGGCTGGTAAGAAACCAGTAGATTTTGGCTTTTCTTTCCATTAAAAATGTGTCTGCTTACAACCCAGTATGATACTTGAGAGAGCACAGCTTTTTTTATGAATCTGAAACACTTTTATAGTCTGAGTACGCCACTGTTGATCAGGTAAATAATTCAAGCAGATGCTATTCTTGTACTTAAATGAAGCGCATGCATTTATCCGCACCGGGTCTGTATGAACAGAATAAACAGTGCAGTGAGGAAAGCTAGTCTGTCATAAAAATAGCAACCATCTTTCAGACTCAAAGATTTCAGGGAACATATAAATGCTAGTTTGAAGAAATGTCCCTGGCATTTAAGGCTGTGACTCACTTTATCAGTCTTCTGACTGGAGAACTATCTGACTGTTCCATGACAAACCATCCAGAAGATCTGGATATAAACTGAGAAACACCCTTTAACCCTCTTATTTAGAGCCCATATTAAATACAGATGTAAGAGGTGTCCCATTTATTGACATGCAGAATTCTGGGAAATGGGGATCAGTAAATGGAGCAAGAATTTGCAAATGAAAAGACAGGATAAAGGGATAGAGAGGAGCAACTCAGCCACTTTCCTGGTGCAGTCTGAGCATCCGTGCAAAACTGAGTACAAGTTCCAAGCATCAGAAGGCACAAAGGGTGCGAGTGCCAAACCTTATTTGGGATACTAACCTCCAGGATTGGCAAAGAATCCCTAAAAGGAGATCCTTTTCCCCAAAAACATCCCTCCCAGAAGAATGCTTGTGTTTAAACAGATCAGTTTGGTAATAAAAATAGAAGACCATGGATTTTACAAAATCAAGCACTGCAATGCAAGAAAATTAATACTTGAAAATATTATAATCCTCCTACCTCTCATAATTAATGCCAATCATTATGCAGTCCAAGAACAAATACTTTATCCTATCTTGGTCTAAGTCTGATCCACTGTTCATGCTCTTAACTTGGTTACACTCAAAGGAAATAGTGAAGTTGACAGAACAGTAAGAACTGTGTTTCTTTTTTATTGAGTCCTAAAGTAAATCACACAAGATGTCACAGGAAAAATCACAGCTACTTCCTGAAATTAGGCTGTGTTCACAAATGGAACCAAATGAATAATGAAACAAAGTTGAGATCTCCCCCTTTTTCTGTATGAGTTCCTCAGCCTACACCTGACTCCTGAGAATAATTTCATCCTTCTTGTGAGTGTAATTAAGTGCTTGTAACAGTGAACCAGGAAAACTGATGTGACATTTTGTAAGATCATCAGCTGCTGCTTGGATGGCGTCATTGGGCAGCTCCTGGTTTGTTGCAGTCTGTTCTTACCTTTAACAGTCGATGCAGTATTTTAGATTAGCTTTATTTTGAGAATAACACTAAAAGTATAATATTGAGGACAATTAGCCTTCTGAGCTGTTTCCAACCACATCTGGTGGTAGACCAAAGATCTGTTAAGTTAAAGATCTCAACATCTAAGTTCCTGAAAGTTTCATTGCAATCAGTGCCTGTTGTAGGCATGGGCTGTGGGAAAGGCCAACCCTTCTGAGACACCACAACCAGTCAGTAAGCTGGCACAGACCCACTGCGAGCCGGGCTTCACCAGTTCACCTGCTCACAGATCCTTGCCATTTCCCAAGCATTACCGTTCAGCACTTCTTTTGGCTGTGGCTGATGGAAAAAAATAACATTCTGCCTGCTTCAGTGTTAAGTTTTAATGCTTGTGACGAAACATACAGTTACTTATATTGTACATAAACAAGGTGCTTTCATCCCCTGTGTGGCCTCTGGGAGAAGAGTGATGGTTTCTCCCTTGCATTTGCTGGCTTGGTGGGGCTTTGGCTTTGACCTGCTCTCAGGAGGATGCATCTAGCTGTCACCTAGCAACCCGGAGCGGGGCTTTGTGGTAGGATATTCTGATCTCTTTTTGGATCTTTCTTTTGACTGGATGAAGCTGATTTATAAAGAGATGCAAATAAATGGGGGTAAAAAATTTGTCCTGTTATTGCACAGAAGGGGCCAGCAAAATGTAGGACTGAGTAAGCTCTAAATGGCTTGAAAGAAACATTTATTTTCCTTTAGAGTCTGATTTTTTGGTGGAAAGAAATTGCTGTGAAAAAGCATATACGTGATTCATAACTGTTGTGTCTTTTGTACCACTCATGGGAAATGCACATCAGGTAGCATGCGTTGTGTATAAACAGGCAAGGGGAAGGAGTAAATTACTCTTCATGCTCATTACATCTACAGCAAGAAGCAATGGATCTAAACAGGAGGCATGGATATTTAGGTTAAATACGTTTTTTTAACGGTAGGATAGTAAAGCACTTGAGCAGGCTGCCTAGACTGTGGAGTCTGCATTAGTAAGGTTTTAAAGAGCAGGGGAGGTAAACCCATGCCAGGAAGGGCTTGAGGATGGTTGATCCGAGCAGCAAAGGTCAGATAACGCTTTCAAGCCCCCACCCAGAACCACCTTTGATGATACTGTATCTCACGTCATTCTCCTGGTCACTGGAAGGATTTGCTAATTAGAGTGGACTGGCTGATACCCGCAATGCGGGCACGACTTATTCTGGCACTTAAGGATTCTTCTGGCATTCAGATATCCCTGAGAAATCCGAGCTGAAAAAACCACACCATAATTCCTCTTTCAATTGGAGATGAGGTATATTGGAAATAAAGCAGGGTGTGATGGCAACACTGTGCTTAGGTGGTCTCTACCACATGATGGCCTCTAGCAGAAGCCGTAAGTCAGAGCAACATCAACTATATTATGTCTTATCACTCTGGGGTGATGATGCAGAAAGGTACTTCATTTTAGTTTTGTATTTTACTGGAAATAATTTACTTTCATCAGTCTGGGGGTGAGACACATATCATGGACTGAAGGTCAAATCCTCCTGACTCACAGACACCCCAACTAGCTGCCTTTTTAAGAAGGCCTCCACGGTCTTTCAGAGAAATGTTGCTTTTTCCCGGTATCCTTTATCTAAACTGTTGATTCTTGCTGGTGGAAGGATATTTTAAATTACTATATTTGTAAATCTCAAGTTACCCATATGTCAAATTAGTTGATTTAGATTTAGGCTGTGTTATTTATTAACCAACATGACATTTTGTTCCACTTAAAGAAGATCATCTTATGTTAATGAAAACAGCCTCTGTAATTCAGGCCAGTCTAGGATTGTTTTGCTGAAAAATTTCCAGAACGAGTGTAAAAACAGTTTATCCTCTCGTTTTTGTATTCATGAAATTCTTTCTGACAGTAATGTCCTAATCAGCCCAGGATTCTGCATTTTTCCATTTCAAAGGTGCACAGCTAAAGAGAAAGTTTTAGGGCTACTCCGAAGGTAAAATATGTAAATCACTAAATTGGAAAAACACATGATTGCAAACCAGTACAAATTATCTCTGAGGACTAGAAAATTTGCACACCATTAATATGCAAGTAATCCACCCATTAATGTGTACTACATTATTATTTTGACAACTTTTACAAAAGAATGCCCTCTGATTGCTGTCTGCGCAGCTATTATTGGCTCATAGACAATGCTGAGCAACACAGCTAGCAATTCTCAGAACGGTGTTTCTGGATGCAAAAGAAAAATCTTTTATGAATTAAAAAAAATATTATTATGCCATGTAATTACAGAACAGTTTAAAAACAAAGACACTGTGAAGAGCTCTTTGTTTCACAGAATAGTTGAGGTTGGAAGGGGCCTCTGCAGATTATCTAGTCCAACCTCCTGCTCTCAGGCTTCCTAGGACCATGCCAAGCAGGGTTTGAATACCTCCAGGGATGGAGACTTCACAGCCTCTCTGGGCAACATGTCCCACTCTTCAACCACCCCCACAGCTAAAAAAAAAAAAGAAAAAAAAAAAAGACAAGCAACTTTTTCTGTCTGATAGAATAATTCCTGCATAAGCCACATTAATCTCTTCTTACATTCATGTATTATGCTAAAGATTAAAGCACATTAGTTTTTAAAAGAGTTGTATTTAATGGTGTGAGCTGCCTGGAACAGACTAGTATACTAAGGACACTCAGAGACATGGGGAGAAAACCCCAAACCAAACATGAAAGGTCTCTGCAAGGCTGCCCAGGGGTAGCAAGCAAGTGGTGAAAATGAGTCCTGTCCACCGATATTAGCTAAGCCAGTGGCTGGTTGCATGTCTTTCAGGGCCAGGTCTGCCAAAAAGTGCCCCATTCACAGCACATTGTGCTCCTCCGTGGCTCTCAGCAGGACCCACAGAGCTGAATTAGGCACAGGACCTGCTCCTGCTCCTGCTCCCTCATCCTGTGTGGACAGAGCCGGTATCTAAACACGCCATCCAACAAACACCAACACACTGCATGGGCAGCTGTCTCACAGGGGCAGAGGAAACTCTCGATCGCAGAAAACAGCATTTATGCTGCATCTTTCCAAGGAAGTTATGGGCCTGATTTGGCACTGTATGTGCATCACCCTTCATTTGGGAACCACAGCCCCAGATACCACCCAGCTCCCCCCTCCCCCAGACCTACACATCTGAATGCTGCTGTTAGCACATTTGTTGGAGATACAGGATTCTTCCACTCTGAATTTGCATGGGTTGATCTCCCAGGCTGGTGGCCTAGCCCCTCGAGGTGGTCTGCCAGTCTCAGCTTTCAGAAGTGCCTTCCCTGGCTCAGAGCCAACTAACCAGACAGACGGGAAGGAGGATGACATTCCAATCTAACTGCAAGGGACCTCCCTGTGGATTTTCATGTGGGCCTCACTGAATACCTGCTAAAAAGGAAAATGGCAGTATTTCTCATTGAATCTCAGACCCTTCTGTGATAAGTGCCTTAAACACAGTAAAGCATCACCAACCTTTCTATACAAGGAATATTAAATTATTATATGACAAAGAACGCTTTCAACACAAGGGAAGGAAGGGACACCTGCTGTCCTTGTCACAGGCACATTGCAGTAAGTAGTTATGTTATTGGTCTGGAGCGTGTGGTTTCAAGTCACCTCAGGGGAAGATTTCGAACCTGGACTTCCCATAATTTGGGCAACGGCAGTAAGTGCTGGGCTGTCAAATGAGAAAGCACTCTTCTGTCCCATGTCAGGACAGGGAGGTGTCCGGGTCTGTGATTCATAAATGTAAGGAGAGATCTATCTCTAATGTCATTTGGTGTTTCTGCTGATGGCCTCCTCTCCAGAATTGTGGCTTTGTGAATCCTATCCATATGTACTCGCTTCTGCTCATACATACGCAGACACCTAGTCTCCAGCTCAGACACGTTGGCTCTAAGGGACACCAGCGCACCTAAATGCGGCACACAGCAATGCTGATCACTGAGCTGACCACAGCCTGCTGGAGATCATGCTTTTTTTTTAGCTATGAGAATAATTATTAAATAGTTATTAATGTTTATTTTTGGATTCCAGTCCTGTACTTTTTACTTTCCACTTACTGGTTTGTTTTACTTCCGTCACCCAATACAGAAAACTGTAGGAGCTTCACCCGACCAGCAGATTCATACGCTGATGAATGTAAATCCTTCAAATACGAAAGGTCTTTACCACAGTTACAAGTACTATAATTAAGCTAACAGATCTCCTACTTCAGATGACCAGAAGAAAGGGAGGACTTTAACCCCCCAAATGACTGGTACAGTCTTTTTCACAGCATGGATGACCTGATCCTAATAAGTGTGATAGGCCTGGGTATGGAGTAACCCTGAAATACTGCCTCCTGTGCCCCAGGAGAGCTTTATGACCTCTGAAAGCAGCAATTCATGAAACAAATTTTTCCTTGGAGGAATTCTCTAGCAAACAAGAGAAGCCACTTCCAGTTTCTACCTGACCCCTCTCTTGCAGGGCTGGGAGCTGACAGGCCTTAATCCTCCTAATAGGTCTGCTGACAAGATGCGCACCAATATTTTGCCGGACACTGCACGTCTCAAAAGGATTGATACTTTAGAATTGATACAATCTGGAAAAATATGTAGGAATAGCCCTTTCTTAACTAGTGAAACCACTTCAGGGACAAGATAAACCCTCGTTATAAAGGATACATGTCAAGAAAACAAAATTAACAAGCACAGAAGACCACAGAGAGATAGTGTTCTCCAGTTTGTCCTAGAAATAATTTTGCTTACCTTTAAAACCAACTGCATATGATTTTACCTCATTATCTTAATCTGTAACTATTCAGCAAAATACCCACTCTTTTTCCTACCTGAAAGTATACTGTATTATCAAAAAAGTTGTCAATAAGACTAGATGCTTGGTGGTCCTGAATACCCTGTAATACTCCTATTTCTCTCCCAGAATTCTGTCTCCCTTTGAAACGTTGCTCCTGAATAAAACAGAGCATCAAACATGTCTCATCTGCTGTGTAAGAATAACTATCTTGGCAAAGACAAAGAATGTTAGCTGCCAAGTGATTCAATCCACAGCCATACAGTTTGTATCCCCTGCCCATCTCAAACATAAGAATTAGATAAAGGGTGACTATTAAACTATGTTTCAGTCTATTAAATAAGCATGACACCTGTTCAAAAGAACAGAAAGAATGTGTTCCTGGTATAAGTTACTGCTCGGTTTGTTCCTAACACCCTATGACACCATCACAAGCTTTGAGACACACAAATGCTACCATGGCTAAATATGAAAACAGGCTTCACCAAATAAACACTTCTGACATGAAAATGTCCTTGGGAGACATTTATATTAACTTAAGAGCATGAGTATATTTACTAATATCAGTACTTTCCCTACTCTTACAAAAGATAAAGAAAATATCTGACTTCAGAGGGACTGTTAACAGTAATAGTAATTAATGACTGACAGCACTCATCACCTGAAGACACTAGAGTACCAGGCAAAGCAGCGCAATCACTCCACTGGCAGGCTGTCCTTCGCAAATAACATCTTTTATGATTTTTGACCTTTCTCGAGTTGTTTGTGAATGGATCCTTATTTTATCAAGCAACTCATGATTCATAGCAGTTGCCAAATAATTTAGATGAGCTATGCATGGTCACAAGCGACTTTCACATTACATGCAGTTCATGGAATAATGTTTGACATCTCCAAACCCAAAGGATTTCTGCAGAGCTGAGATTAACTAGCTGAAGGAAAAAGGACACCATACTTCCCCTGAGCGGCTCCTCCAGACACCATGCTTGTGGCCATTTCAGTTTCTGACTGGTCCCTTCCACAGAACCCAAAAGCATAGGACTTGGCAAGCAGAAAGGCAATGCTGGTATAACCAGGGTCTCATTAGGCCTCAGCCTACAGGCTGACATTAAAGGAAGGTTAAGAACTACTCTCTGCCTTTCCTTGGACACACCTTCTCACTGCACACTATGCTTTTCTTCACCTCTCTGCTCCATGCCTTGGGGAACAGAGGACAGAAAGCACTTACAGGCAAAGCAACAGGAGCTGGAAAGGATTCTGCTTGCCAGGGAGCAACAAAAACAGGGCTGATCCCTCAGGCAACGTGAGCTAGAAGCCAAGAGGATCCCACAGCCCATCCCTTCAGCAAGGCACACGGGACAGACACAGAGAAGACCCAAGCAAGATCTAGATCATAAGGCAGTATCACAGCAAGGTGGAAGACGCCCTCCCAGATCAGGTCCCACAATCCCCAGGCAACCTCACATTGACAAGGGACAGCCAAGACCAAGCCAAGAAGTCAGCTCAGGGTGGGGTATAAGGTCTCAACCAGGTAGCTCCATCACCAAATCGGGCATGGCTGTCCCTCAGCTGGAGACCAGCACTCCTTCAGCACAGCTCAGGCAGGGAGGGAGCAGGTTGCCACAGCTGAGCTTAAATAGAGCTGCTGAGTCCATGGGTGAGGGTGGAGGCCCTAGGTGAGGCTGGTCAGGGCCATTAATGCTTACTAGTGCTCTCAGAGCCCTGACATTGCTGTCCTATCTGTGTTTGCCCAGTGACCTATTGTCTGTAGGTGTATTATTCATGGAAAACTAATCAAATCTGGAGCCTGTATGCTTAGAAACCATAATTATATTATAGCAGTGCAATGGGTCCTATCCAGATGTAACCTAGGCATGAACTGAAGTGTGGCATCTTTGTGGAGAACATTCTCATCCTCTTCTGAGGAAATGATAGCAATGAGCTCTATGTAACAGGACTTTAGCCAAATTTTGTCATTAGGAAAATATTGTGATCTATTTGCAACCTAGCACGATATCCCTGTGCAGTGTAAAGTTTCTGGGGTGTTTATTTTATTAACTGGCAAAAAATACATTGGGAGCACGTGAGAGTGGGTCTGTGTTAGCTCTGGGTTAAGTAAGTCCTTGCATCTTTGTGTTGAGACTTGTAAAAATTTTATTCACTTTTGCTTTTTAACACATTTATAAATCAAGGTGCAAACATGTCAGAGGGAAAGGCTTTTTAAGCAATGCAAATGGAGATTAGAAATAAACAACTCACTGAGTTAATTTAAACGTCATGAAGAGAATTTAAAAGGCCTTTAAATTCTGCCTACCACTTTTCAGAAACATTTCTCTTGTAATTCAGTTTCTCTTTGAAAGCACGTTCAAGAATAAACAAACCTAATTCAAATGTTCTGTTAAAAGATTTGGTTTGAGAGTTTTTTAATCCCATTTTATTTAATATTTCAACTTTGGCATGTTGAATTAGATGGCAACTTGCTCTCAGAAGCAGCCACCACTCACATTCAGAAACACCAAATTCAACACCTCACCTAAAGTGGAAGGGAACATGGGAATTAATGAGAGCTGATCAAAGTCCCTGTCAGTCAAGCAAATTTATCAGTCTAAGGATACAGTTTGTCTACAGTGATCAGTGTCACATATAGAAAAATTGTACCAGAAAGAATCTGACCTTTCTGAAGGCTTCAATGTTGCCAGAAAAAAAAAAAAAAAAAAAAAAAGTTTTAATGTGATCTTGTCTATTCTGGGAGTGTAAGTGACAAGCTGGTCTTGAACCTTACAAACTTCAAGTTTATTTCCTAATACCTAAGAAATCATGTAAACTCTCTGTCCTTTGGTTCCCTACCAGTAAAAAAGAAAGGTATGTCTTTCCCATGAGAAGTAAAGCTTGCAATTTATTTTAGTTCCCCAGCCTTAGGGCTCTACACCTTTCTAGACGGGTAAGTTTTCTAACTTCCTATCACTAACACAGTCCTTGTAGACTCATTAACTACTAAGTAACATTGCTTACGTTGTGCGTGTGAAAGGATCTTTTGCTGATACAGGTTATGAAGTTCTGGAGACATGTTCCCCCAGAGCATATGGCCTCATACAAGAGCTTCCACATGTCAGCAATTTCACTTCAGCTGAGCTCATGAAGTGGTTACAGAGCATCTCTTGGGCTGTCCCTGCAGGCTGTCCCTGCTACCAAAGATGAGCGTCACATCAGCAGAGCTGCAGCATTTAGAAACATAAGTGAAGAACAAGGTAAATGGGACAGATAGGCAGCAGAAGGGAAGCTGGCAGCACTGGTGATTAAGGAACTATGGACAATAAGTGGCCCTGAACCTTGCAGTGTCATTTAGGTCCCTCTGCAGATGAATCCTTTCACAGAGCAGAGAAATAATATGTTGTCCTCTGTGAGGTCCCTGACTCAGTCCTGTGCACCATGTTCTCAGAGAATCATCAACAAACTATGATTTTAGGTGAAAGCTGTAAAAGCGATTGCCAAGCTGAAAGGAACAATTTACCCGAGATGAATTATAGGATGGCTAAATGAGAAATGACTGGGGACATGATTTATGAAGAACTCAGTATATGGCTGTCAGAAGGTATGACTATCAAGAGTTAAATTCAGGCGCCATTGTGCCTGTGACAAAACCTCCTCTGCCTTCAAGAGGGCCAAGAAGTCCCCAGGCTGGTGTGCTAAATGGACAGATAATGAGACAGAATGACATGAAATTCTGAAAGGAGTGTACTTGGTTTATTATCAGAAACAGTCTCTGGAGAGTGGCAAAGCAGGCTGAGTACTTCCTCTCAGCAAAAATAATTTAGGATTTCTGATGAGTATATTCCTGTAATTCAAATGAAACGCTCTCCTTGAAACGGACATGCATTGGCTAAGGAGATGGGATGGAGAATTCAATTCTTGCTTTAACTTGAATGTCTGTAGGGCAGATGTGGAATGGGGAATGGCTTCTTTCCCCATCTTGCCTTTCACCAACCCTGCTAACAACCTTGACTGTCTGCCTTAGTCCCTCTCCAGACTGCTGCTAAGTTAGTCTGAAAAAAACCCCAAATTTTGTGATTCCAAGAGTGTGTGACCTTACTGTCACATTCTCTTCTGTACCAAGCACCAGGGCACACTGCTTCTGCACCGAAGTTTTAATAAGATATAGTTTCTTGCACCTGTCTCTCTTGCTCTGTTGAGCTTCACAGGAGTGTGCTGCTCACCGTAAATAATGTTGGTTCACCCCTCAGGCAGCATTCAGGCTTTTGACAAAATCTAGAGGACAGATGACTATTGTTTCCCATTAAGGAAAACAGTTCAGCTCTATAGGTTCACTAGAGGGGATTTACTCTAACACCCTAATAGATTTTAGTATTATGCCGTGTTTCATTTCTTTGGGATATCTTCTTTTGCTAACTACCAATAAAAATCATCTGAGGTAGCATCAGTAAAAAATGCAGACCTCTTCAGTGTCTAAACACCGTGAAGCAACAGGTTTTCCCTCAGCCTTTTATCCATGGATTAGCTCCACAAAGTATGAATCATTTTTACGGGTTAGATGGATGTGTTTAATCTGTTGTTTGAAGGCAGGCACTTAACAGGAAGGCACACCACCACCTCCTTTGTCACTGTGGTTGGAACACACCAAGGAATGGAGGGAAAAGGATGATGCTCAGGAATAAAGGAAAACTACATGAATATGGATGTCTTGGTGACAAATAGCCCATGGTTGTTATACATGACTTTAACACTTTCTTTTTGCTTCTTTCCAGATATACCATTTCCCCCCTCCTTCAGGACATTTGGATAACCCTGGATTTTGTCTTACCTTGAAAATCCACTGCGCTGCTTTAATATCCTCTTCATCTTCATTTTGGAGGGTCTCCTTTGCTTGACAGTTGTCTGCATGGTAGCTGTGAGTCCTGAAGTAGAGCAAAACTTGCCTCCACATCGAGAAATGAAAAGGCTGTTCCTGAATCCAATTTTACAACGACCTTTTTTGGTAAAAGCACCACTTTTATTTAACGATGAAACAAAACCAGATCCCAGACATTGGGCTGAATGACAACAACATAGAGATGGCTCGTCCTTACACGGATGGGCAAATGTCAGGGCCTCTTGCAGCTTGCCAGTTCTCCCTGCAGCCTCCACAGTTCTGGAGACAAACAGGATTATCTGCCCTCAGATATCTGCGGTGCCTCATCCCCTCAGCACCGTGCCAGCTTAGAGATTAGATTTATGACTTCATAGGTTTTAGTAAATTGAGAAGGAGGAAGAAGTGGTATAATACATGTCAGAGAAACAGGCTGCAACAATCGTGGAACACATTTTATCACCTCAGAGTGAATGTATTTCACTTACATCTTGAAGGAAGAAGCAACTCAGCACGTAGTTATACTCCGCAGGCAGCACCAAATGGAGATGTCTGTCTTAGGTCAGTGGCACCTGTCAATCACGTTTTTTTCTTACCGACTGAACAGATGGTCTACTGGTAATCCTTCCAGCCCCAACGAAAACACCACTGGAGCAACAGCCATGTCTATGGATAGAGACAAGCTAAATATAAAGTCTAAGACTCCAGGTAGATTATTAATAGATTATTTCTCTTAGCTTTATAGAGGGCTGCCAGGGTTTTGCCTTCTGTTTGTCAACATTTGCTCGCTATTTTTTTTTTTTTTGTGCTTTTCAAAACACAGATAGGAGAAACACAGAAAAAATAGGAGGAATATTAAATTATTGTGAACTTTTCACTCAAGTAATTATTTAAACATTGTTTATAGTTCTGGACTTTAGTAATGTTGTTGTAACAAGAGCTAAGCAAACAGCTGTGTTCCTCATGTGGGAAAGCATTCAGGATCCTTTTAAAAAATCTTACCCAGGAGACAACAGAAACTTAAGCTCATACATATGTTAGTGTTTGCTGAAAAGAATAAATCATTTAATTTTTTAATAATTTCAAAATACTTTCAGCTTTAATGATTTTATATTTTATATTAGTATTTTTATTAGAATTAGCTGAAACTTTCAAATGAAAAGTTACTATAAATGGGGAGCCAAGAGAGTTTCCATTTTGAAAGTGTCTGACGGGATATTCTATCTATTTTGAAAGTTTACATCGTTTTTGTCTCAGTTGAACAATATGTCTAAACCAACGTTTTTTTTTCTGCCAAGAGTCAAAAGTTTTGACAATTCAGCATTGTAGATATAAGGTAGGGATAACAACATCTGTCCCCATATCACCTCTTGCGAGTAGAAATGCCTTGGTTACATCTCTGTCTTTTTTCAGAGAAATCCAGTAAGTGCTGAGGAGAAAAACAAAGAACAATGAGAGAACACTTCCCCCCGCCTCCCTCCCCCCCCCCAGCATTTGGCTTGGTGAGCTGAATTGCACTAGACGCCATCGTATGGTAAGAAAGCTGCTGCATAAGCTCTGGTAGTAAGTCTGAATTTGGCAGAGTCACTGCTGAGGTTTAGGTAACCACCTTCTTTTCTGTCTTCTACCCAGGCTGACTGTCCGCAGCAGCACTGGGTAGCTCAGCATTTCCTTTTTCTTCCAAGAAGCTACTGGCCTGACCTACTCTTTTTTTATGTGAAAGAGGATGAAGTCAGAGGATCTTTTGGGTTTGTTTTTATTTTATTTTAATTTAATTTAATTTAATTTTATTTTTTATTTTAACCCAGAGGTGGGCTTTATTTCACCTGGTACTGCAGCAATTTTCCATGGAAGGGTGCTCCTCCTACACATTCAGGTGCTGAATGCCTTATCTAGAAAAGAGCACAAAGCAGCACAGATTGACAGTGAGAGTAGGAGAGATGCTATAAGCTGCAAAGAGGGGCTGGAGACTCTGAGACCCTCCAGCTTTCAATACAGAAGTGCGTGTTCATGAGATAAACACTTGTCCCTACTCCCTAAAATAATGTACTCTACTATTTTAACCCCAGCTATAAAGAGTTAGTTTTGTTCTGGCCTTTCTGTTCCTGTTTCTGCACAGTACTTCCCTTTCAATTTCTGACAACATGGCATTATTTCATTCTACTGGGGGGAAAAATTGAAGATGTATTTATTCCAATAAAATGTTTATTTTTCTTTTGAAAACACCGCACTATTGAGGATAAGATACATGTTGTTCCTTAACTAAGCATGCAAAATTTAATTTCAAAGAGGTGGTGGAGCAATCAGTAGATTGCCTGATATGATATTTGCAAAATTGTGGTGTGTTAGCTTTACCAGAAACTTTAGGCCAAGATCTGATTAATTTAAAAGAAAAGTGAGCCAAGTTCTAAGACCTAGAAGTCAGATAATTCTATATTGGTTGCAGGAAGCAGGATTGACTTGTTTAAAAACATGTTCACAGAATAATAATTTCCCACAATGACACAGACACTACAGTGAAGATAAGAGGAGAAAACAAAGACAGACAAAGCAGTAAAAATCCTGTTCACAGTGGACCAATCTTGCTATAATTACTCAGGAAAAATGTCCAGTGAAGCACCCTATATCTCCTTACATTGAAAAGTCACTTCTGCGTTCATGAAAGGAAGCCTCTTCCATGACAACCCTCCACCCTTAGACAAGAGAGGAAAGAATCTGGCATCCCCCATTCCTCTATCCCACAGGTCCTCCCTGATGCCTGTGAGGCAGACATGAAATCTGCTGCAAGAGATGGATTAAATGGGAAACCTTTAAGATGAAAATAAGGAGAAACCAGAACTGTAAAATAAGTCAAGTCCATTCAAAAGTTACAAATGTCACAGCATTTTCTCTCCTAGGTAAGAAATTGGTTGCATATCAGTGGGTCATCAGAAATCACTGGGATTTGCTCCAGTGTGTGAGTAATCTTAATAATACTTCCTTACAATATCAAATCATGCCAGATTTTTTTTTTTCAGATAAATTGGGCATCTAAAGACATATCTAGATGTCCAATGAGATTTTTCAAAAGCCATTGGGCTCTTTTGTTCCCTACCACTAAAAAGCCAAAAGGAGCACCTCAGATGTGAAGTTTTTTAGCAAAAATGCATCAAAAGGACTAAAAAAGTCAGTGAACTTATAAAATACAAAATATTAAAATATGTAAATAATTATCTCTATTAATTTTATTCTGAAATTTAGAGATAACACACACAATTTCCACCAGTGGAAAAGAAGAGCAAATCATATCTTCTGGACGACAACTAGCAGTTTTCCTTTTCAGGCCTTAAGACACAGTGTATGAGATAAGGTGCTGGAGGATCCAAAGACGGGCACATTCTGATATATTTATTCTCATCTTGCATTAGAGACAGATTATTGTAGGTTTATTTGTGTTTTGCACTATTGTCTTCTGTGATACTCTGGAGCTGTGCTTTGGGGAAAGGAGTATTTTAGATTTACAACAGTATGTTCTTTGGTTTTCCCCATTCGTGTGATCTTGAGCTACTTACTTCATATGTCTCTGCCTCAGTTAATCTAGAAAACAAAGACCCTCCTGCTTTATGTGAGTGTTGCATAGACTTAGCCACTGATGCTCAAAAAGGCTTCATTTCATACATTACAAAACCTGGTAGATTGCCTCTAACGTTTCTCTTTTGCATCACCCAAACAGACCTGAATCATAGTTGTTTCTTCTCTGCTGTTACCTCCCTCCTGCTACAGAATCCCCTTTGCCAAAAAATAACAGGTTTAATTTAGGGTCTGCTGACCAAGTGCACCTGGCGCTTAGTTCTGTGATAGAAGAAACATGTCCTACTCTTGCAATGCACTCATGGGGGCTTCATGCTGAAAGAAGTCTTGCTGAGAAGCCCATGCCTACGCCTCACATCCATCTCTTGTCATGCGATGTACATACTGCTCCTTTCCACATTGCTGTGGGAGGATGGGTTTTAAGCCTTGGAAAAATAGAAGCTTGAGCACTCAGAAGATCTGATCTGAATTCCTGGATTCCGATCAGTAACCTTAGGGTAAAATTGTGGGAAGCTTTTTGGAAAACAACGGACACGTTGAAATAATGAGCTTGTGAACTTTGTGCAACAGAAGAGATAAAAGACAAGCTGGTACAGTCTGAAGGTCGACATGAAGGAGGAATTCACAGAAGGAATTCACACATTGATACTGAAACTGCTGCGACCCCTAAATAGATGCTGAATATGTATTGCTACAGCTGTATTTAACCAATAATAATTTGTGTATATAGGGTTAAAGGCCAATGAGCACAAGACACGATACTAACCCACGTTGTAGTAAAAGTATATAACACTTCAAGTATTGTAATAAAACGGCTTCAGCACGATCACATTGGTCTGTGTCTGAATGCCATCGCATAAAATGAGTACTTATTTAAGGAATGGTAGCTCTTAAAGGCAAGGCTAGTCTCTGTGTTTTTGTAGTGTATAGTGTACATGTCCTCCTTCACAAATTTTGCCATTTTTGATTTTTCATTTGTCAAGAAAATTTTGTGAATTAGAGAAGTCTGTTTGCTTTTCCTGACCTTTTAAGTTTGTTTTGCTTGGAGAAACTTTCCAAGCTGTTTCTTCTATACATGTTAAAAACTTGTGCAGATGTGCAGGAGACAGGCAGGTGATGTACAGAATACTGAAAGGTTAAATGGCAGGTGTGTAAAACACTTGGGCAATTTGCAGAATATATGAGAGATAACGATACCTTGTTCTTATTACAAGAAGGAAAGGAGAACAGAAAAATACTCTCACGATCCAATTGTCTGTAGTCTTACTCTGAGGATGACTCATCTGCATTCATTTTTCTAGTATTAAAGTATTGAACATCTTTATTCTTTGTGATCCAGGCAGTCGATGACTCGTATTCCTGCATGCTGATATGCATTTCATTTTCCTCTGTGTTTCACGCATCAATAAAGTCAGCTAAATATAGCAACTTCAAGTGAAGCTGCACTGCCAAGAGTTAATGGACAAGCACTGACGTGAACAAAATTAGCTAAATGAGAATTGTTCTACAGCACCTGAATCCTAAAGGATAGATGCTTACCAAAAAAATGAAGCATAGCACTTTTCCAATCATAACCCCTTAGCAAGATCCAGTTCAGAGAATCAACCAGCACGAATATGGCACTGTGAGATACTCTCTCAAGTTGATGACATATGATGGGTTTGTACTGGTTGCTGAGGATCACCTCTTGCAGTCATAGTGATGACAGGAACACACAAGACCGGTTCCTGTTATGACTATATAATGGTTTTCTTTCTCAAAGCCTACCCTTGCAATGCCATGAAGTTCCCTAACACAGAGGGTGCCTCATGGGACTCACACTGATTGAAAATTTTCAGAATTAAAGTGCTCAAGCATTTGGCAGACAGGGGATAAGAGCATGTGTAAATCCATAGCATACCCCCCCATCCTGTGGCAAGGTGGCTCACAGTTTAACTGGGTGCTTGCCAAAGGCATTGCACTATCATTAGCAAAGTTTTCACTTTGCTATTTTTCTCCCTTCTCAAAAATTTCTGAACGTGCTGAACAGCACAGGCTCCAGCCAGATGCTTTTTGCACTCTGTGGACGACCCTTCTGCACTGTGAAAGCTGATAATTTCTTCCTACCCTCTGTTCTACACATACTGTTCCAGAGTTATGAATCAATGCACAGACCTTTCCTTTTAACACGGTAGAGTTTATTTTTTTAAGAGCACCTGCAGATGCATCTCACTGAATGCCTCTCGGAAATCCAAGTGGATGGAGTATACCTGCACCAACCTTGTCCACATGCATGAAGAACTCCAGCAGAGGTGTGAGACACGACTGTCCCTTACAGAGGTGTGGCAACTTTTTGTTAATGTTTTGCATTTATTCCTTTACACACTGGAGGAAAAAAAAAGTAAATTAAGTATATTATTATACAGGTATATTCAGGAACAATATATTGTTTGCATTCTCTAATATGGTATGTTGTGTTCACTAATTTGATTCCTCTGCTAGAGACTCTATTAACTTGACTGGCATAGATATCACGTTTACTGTTTGGTAGTTCCTTAAATGCCCCTTGGAACTGTTGTTAAAAAAATCAATTACATTAATTACAATTATGTCTCCTCTCTGCCTTTCTCTTTCTGCTAATTCAGTAGATGCATACTTCCAGCCATTACCCCTCACTCCAAGGTTACAGAAAAGTTACAGGAAAATATTTTTACTGTAGCCTCTTAATCGCCTATGAAATGAATCATAAAGCCAGTCTGTCATTTATGATGAAGTCAACAAGTCAAATCACAGCTTTTCAAAGTTCTTTTCTATAGAAAAATGACCATGTTGCCATAGTATCAAAGTTTTGACTGCAAATAGCAAACTGTCGTCTTTTAGCCAGACCGAATGGATGATGCAGATGGTGCAATTAGGCAAAAAAAGTCTGCTGTGAATAAAAAAAGGACCACTGGTGACCGAATTCATGCTCCAATAAGAGATCACATTGGGCACCAAATTGAAACCATGAATTTATTTTTCTCACATGAACACTGTGTACTATAAAGTACTGAACAATACCGGAGCAGGGGCTAGACAACCCTGTGTATACTTGTACTCGGGTTCAATCAGAGTACTCGGGTACTAGTGCTTGGGCTAAGCCAAAAGTGTGCTACAGGGGTGGGGGAAATGTGCTGTGCAAAGTAGACTATGATCCAGTGTTTTGGATGATTTCCTGGAAATAGGTGATCCCTGGCAGAAGAAATGGCTTTGCATACCTAGGCAAGTATTCGAGCTGTTACCCCGCTAGGCATAGAGATAGGCACATGATAGGGAGCAACACTCTTTGTGTCTTAAAACCAGTAGTTGGGACTGCACCTTCAGAGTTTCAATGGGTTTACTAAACTCTGTGAATGCCTATTGGACTGATCTTTCAAGGGTGAAGGTGGAAGAATACCATGTCTGGCTTAGGTAAGAAAAGGCGCTAAGTTATCAATGTTTTCAGTGCTGGGACATTTTGGGGTTTGGGCAGAAGTATCATTGTGAACAACTGACCAAGTTTCACAGAAGGAAAGCCTGATGTGCCTCCAGCTTAGATAAGGGCTGAATGGTACCTTATAGGATCACTGTACAGGCCTTTGATGCCTTCCTTCTGCAAGTCCCATTAAAAAAGCTTCAACGCTTGTTCAGATGATCTTGTAAGCCCTTTGTGCCTTGGTTTCTCTATAAAACGGGTAGGGTCACACGTATCACCAATGGTAATGCGATTTGAAATGACTGTGGAAAAGGTGAATATGCTTATTCCAGGTGCCTGATGCCAGAACTCAAAAGAGAAGTGGCGAGTGAGACATGTCATAAAAAGGCAGAGCAGAAGCAGGAAATGCAGAATGCCACGGGACAGAAGTTACAAACACTTGTAAAAGAGGAACTGGTTAAAATAAGGCCTAATTCTGTCTCTAAGCCCTGAAATAAAAATCAGATTCAAATAAGCTTTCAAAGTAATAGATTTCTATTCAAGACTGCGTGGAGATTTCTGTGCTAGAGATCAGGAGTCGTGCGTTTTTTACCAATGTATGTAAGCAACCTGCAAGAACACAGACGTGTTAGATTAAACCTCAAAGTGCCATGTGCTGGGTAATCCGCAGAATCACATTAATGGATGTCTTTATTACAGACTTGGCAGCACAGAGCGTGCACATGGCTTAGAGGGCTTTCTTTCTGTGAAAGCATAAAGAAACGCAAATGCTGTTACTTGGGCTGTGCCTGGGATTTAAGCTCAGTGGTCATGTTGTCAAGAAATCAACAGTTTTTTACTGTGGTATGAAGAAAGATCAGTTTTAAAGGAAAAAAATATTATGGTGGAAGTATAATTAATGAGCGGCACAGTAATGAAGACCCTCCTTGAGTTAAAAAACACTAATGGATGTAATGGCCAGGTATAATTTAAAGAACAGCGTATCCTCTGAATGGAAAATACAGACCCCGGCAAAACAAGATGTTAACTGTGGACATCTCTTGGCCAGCTCTACCTTGGCTGTCTTCATCTGCTCACACACAAAACTCTCTGAGCTGTTTCTCTTTTCTCTGCCTTTCCTCCTCCTGTGTCAGCAGAATGACTCTCCAGGATCATTTCTGACTAGGAGGGTATGTCTATGCCCTTCATCACAGTATGACCGGAAAACTTCACTCAGCAGCTAAAGACAGAAGTTTTTTTTCTCAGAAACATGGAAATTTAAGCCTGTGGTTCCTGAAATACTTGGGCTTTCGGTCTGAAAAGTTTTCTGCTCCTTTTGCTTGTTATAGAGACAAAGCCCAACATACACTGGCTGTTCTCTAAACAAAGGAAGGAGCTGCGCAGGGTGTTGTCTCCCCCTGAGGTACGCCTTGGGCAGAAGGAGCCCGGTGCAGCTCGCCATGTGACACAGCACACCGTCATGCCCGGCACGACACGGATGCGGCACAGGTGGACAGACCTCTCTACCAGAAGCCCTAGAAGTCCTGTCCACCCCAGGGGTATCTTTTATCCGTTACGGGCAACTCTAAACTTCCACAAGGCAAAGCGCTTCCTTCCAGGGCCGGGCTGTCCTTCAGTTTGTTTACTTATGCATGAACAATACTCAAGTCTCCAGTAAAATTCCACTACCTCATGACATTACAGTGTATAATGTGAATTTATATATTTATTATATGCTATGATATACATATACATATATATAAAAAAAAAGTTAATGGCTCCAGGGAGACCTTATAGCGGCCTTCCCGTACCTAAAAGGGGCCTACAGGAAAGATGGGGAGGGGCTCTTTTATCAGGTTGTGTAGCGATGAGGACTAATGGTTTTAAACTGAAAGAGGGTAGGTATAGCTTAAATTTTGGGAAGAAATTCTTTACTGTGAGGGTGGTGAGGCACTGGAACAGGCTGCCCAGAGAAGTCGTGGATGCCCCATCCCTGGAAGTGTTCAAGGCCAGGCTGGATGGGGCTTTGAGCAACCTGGTCTAGTGGGAGGTGTCCCTGCCTATGGCAGGGGGGTTGGAACTCGATGATCTTCAAGGTCCCTTCCAACCTAAACCATTCTGATTCTATGGTTGTGTAAAAGCCGCTTTCCCACATAACATCATTCACATATATGTGTGTATATGTATATAAATATATACCCTAAATACGTGTATGCAAGGTAATACGTGCAGCTACGCATACACAGGCCCTATACCACAGCCCTGTACGGCTGCGGAGGTGCCGCAGCTCCCTCCCTAACGGCCGCGCGCCAGCCCCGCCCACCGCGCGGCTCCCGGCGGCGGCGGGGGCGGGGCGCGCTCGGGTGGGTTGTCCCTCGGAGGCCGCCGTCGGGGTCAGGTGAGCGGCGTCACGTGACGGCGGCGGCTGTTGTGGGCAGCTGTGGAGCGAAGCGTAGTCGGCGGCGGCCTTCGGGTGTGCGGGCTCCCCGGGCCTGCCGAGGGGCGGCCGCAGCCCTCTCCCTCCCGCAGCCCTCACCCGCCGGCCTGCCCCTGAGGTGAGTGAGAGCTGCCCCGGGCCCTGCCTTCCGCAGGGGCGGGCGGGTGTAGGAGTCGCGGAGTGGGGGCCCTGCGCCGCACGGCCTCTCCCGGGGGTCTCTGGCGGGCCCGGAGGCGCCGCGGCTTCCCCAAGGGCTTGGGCTCCCCCGGGTCCCTCAGGAGGAGGCTGTGTTTGTGGCCTGTGCAGTGAGTGGCAGGACACGGGCCATGTTCCGTTCCCCTCCCCTCTGCCCCAGGCGCTTCTCGGCTTCTGCGGCTTGTCAGTGTAGGTTGTGTACTCCTGAAACCGTTGTCACCGTCCCCTGCCCTCCTCTGCGGCTCAAGAAGTATTTAAATGGGACTGTCTGGGTCACGCAGAGCTAGGAAACGTTCCGTGATCGCTGAAGGCCGTAGTAAGTGGTGCCGTCTTTGTGGGTATCTGCTCACAGAAGTAGTTTCAAAGGGAGGGCAGTTCTGCTGCTGCATTTGTTCGGGGTAGTTCCTTTTGGGGGGGGAGGGGGATTTTGTTTGAATTATGTTTTCATTCAGTCATACGAACGAGGTATGCTTGTTAGGGATGGGGCAGAACCTGCAGGTTTGGTCTTGCTTGCTTGTGTAAAGGGAGCCAAAGAAGTCCAGAAACAGGCTGCACGGAGAGGCTTGATGCAGTTTAGATGGTAAGGAATTCCTGCTCTGGCTGGGTGTCAAGCTTCTGCAAACACACTTCTTGTTTTGTCATCAAAGTCAGGTGGAGATTAAACCATAAAGGAAGGAGAAAGGAGAAGTGGTGAAGGTCACTGTCTATGGTAATGTAGTATGTCCTGATGAAGAGCTTTTGTATTTATTTTTCAATTGCTTTCTGGACAGAGATATTTTGAACTTCTGTTTCTTTTCTGAAGTTGTAGTTAATGTATTTTTAATGTCTAAACGCTCTTAGGCAAATACCTGAACAGTCCGTCCTAATGTATGGGAGTGGCACTGAATTTTAACTCTGATTTGGAAGGAAGACAGCTTCTGTTACCTGTAGAGCTACTTGGGCATTGCAGAAGAGTAGTCTTTATTCAGATAAGTTCATTTGATTGTTTAAGAATTTACAAGGCTGGGAGTTATTTAGTAATAGTATATATTTTTTTATTTTAGCAACTTGTGATTGGTTACAGTTGAGTGTGTAGGTATGGCTTATTTTTGTTTGTTTCAGGGAAGTCATGTTTTAGATGCTTTATAACACTTTGATTTCTCAGAAAGTTCTGAGTACAGTTTTAGGGAATGGAACAACTGAAAACAGATTTTCCTTTTTAATTTCTTTAAAATATTGGACAGATACTCCAATCTTGAATATTTTAATAAGACGTCTTAAATCTGACTTGCATTTCTAGATACATTTTAAGTATCAATTAAGATGGATATCCGAGGTGCTGTAGATGCTGCTGTCCCAACAAACATCATTGCTGCCAAAGCTGCTGAAGTTCGGGCAAACAAAGTAAACTGGCAGTCATATCTCCAGTAAGTAAAAACTTTCCACAATCTTTTTTTTTTTTTTTTTCCTTCCCTCTTAAGTGTTAGACCTTTTGGGATTTGGTTTACATTGGAACGTTAGGTTACACTGAGGAACATTCTGTGTTGGTTCCATGAAAATAGTTGGAAAAAGTCTACATTAAATGGAAATGGTTGGGGAAAATTTTCTTATGACTTATTACAAGAAAGGGAACTCTACTTCTGTGAACTGAATGATCTAATAACAAATAATATAAATTTGCAAAAATGTGTGGTAGGACTGTCCATTTTTTATTTTTTATCATTCAAACACCATTCTCAATTTTAGCCTTATTGGACAAGTAGTTATGTAAGAAAAGTTTACAGTAAGAGTTGTCTCCTATGTAGATATGTTATCTCTATTGCTGAAGTGCCTTATGTGTGAATACAAATTGTACTAATAAAACTGGACTGGTAGTCCAGGAAAATAAGCTGTACCTCAGCTAAAGGAAGAATAGTGCTGGAGAGCAATTGAAGCAAGTAAATTGGGGAGTAGGCTGAAACAAATACTTCATTGTGAGGAGAGCCGCGCTTGCAGTTTCAGACCAGCTCAGAATTTACTTTGGAAGGTGTATATAATGGCACTGGGTATAGTGAGATAAATGTTGTTCAGAGAGCATATAGGGACAAGCTGAGGAAAATAGATTTGTGCATGAGGTAGGGAGCAGGGAGAAGAAACAGACTTTTACTAGTCCTCTGTACTCTGAAGTGAAATGCAGGATTTTTACATCCCTGCGTTTCTCATGACAGGTACCTATAAAGAATATTGGAAAAGTGTAAATTAGCATTATCTCTTGAGGGTCCACATATTACTTCAGTGTTAGTTGCTTTGTAACTGAAGTAGCAGGAATCTTGATGATTCTAGAGGTACAAGCCATGCTGGCGATGCTTTGTGATTATCAACATTACACCACTTTGCAAAATATATATATTTTTTTTCAGATAGCTGTGATACAAAAATGTATGCTATATATTAAAATAACATTGCAAAACTGTTCACATGGAAGCTGAGAAATGCTAACGTGGTAGAATCTCATTAATAACTACCTGCTTTGCCCTGTGCTATGTATCTCAGTCTTGCCTATTCTGTTCATTCAGCTGTGGTATTTTTTCTCTTTGTGATTGTATATCTACATGCTAAACTGGGTTAAAGAACTGATCTGCTGAGGAAGCTTTTGTTTTCTAGGCTATTTTTTTCAGATGTATCAGTTCCTTGTTGAGTTTGCAGTGTGACATTACACTGGCTTTGCAGGTGAAGGAGTGAGGTTGGTGTGGTAACTTGATAGTGGCAGCTACCAAATATTTGTCAAACAGTCTAAATGGCTTTGGTTGCTACTGTGTGCCTTGTTATCCATCCGATAGGAAGCCTGGGCTGCTGTTCTTGTGCTGTCCTAGAGGCAAGTGAACAGCTAGTTTGCAGTTGCAGAAAGTGGGAGTACAATTGTTCACTGTCAATCTAAGTGAATATGGGATAGTCTTTTTTGCCCCGTCTCTAGTGGTTCAGACGGTAAGGCTGGTGAGATTCATCTGTTGCTTTTGTTAGTATAGGGGATGGTTCTGTTCGGTGAGGAGTTATTTTGAATACGTATGTGGTATTAATCGCTTGACTGTGCTTTATATAGTCTACCGTTTATAATTTGCCTTCATTCTTGGGGTTTTCTCTCTCTGGTGCTGAATAAGGATGGGGGAGTTTTGTTTATTTATCTGTCAGCAAATTTCTATGTAACTTCTTTTGACCAGGAGGCAGGGTTGATGGTTCTTTTTCAGATTCTATATGTAGAATTTGACTTTGTTCTGGAATCTGTGAAAGAAGACTCTACTAATTTCCTCTCTTTGATGGGTTAGCTAGGTGTTAAGAGACTACTGCAGCGCCTCTGGCTTGTGTTTGTGACCTTGTTGTGAGACTGTTCAATGCCTGGTGCCCTCTGTATGTCAATGACAATGTATTCTGTTTATTATTGCGCTGAAATAAATGTAGTCTTTGTCTTGTATTTACTGCTAACAGCCTGGCTGTCTGGCTAAGGTAGCTTCAAGGATGAACTTAAATGGTGCCAGAAGGATTGTGGAGCATCATGAAGATAACTGTAGTTCCTTGGCTGAGGAGTTTGCTTGTCATTAGTTATTGGAAAATATCAGCAGAACTTTTTGTGCTTCTAAAGAGGAAATAAAATTATACCTCTTTTTGGACATGTCCCTTTTACAACAGGCTCATTTGGGCATGATGGTGTCTTGGAGGGTTTTTTGAAAAGTCAGGTAGTGGAGCTATATTGATTAATTTCTGGAATGAAGCACATTATTAATGAGTGGAATCTGCTTGCTTCTGATGCACCCATTAAAGGCAGGTAAGATGGTTTGTTCTGGTCGGTAGAATAGAAGGAAGATGAGGTGCTGATGGTTTTGAAGGACGCTTGTGTGTCTTCTGAGCTCCTGTTGTGGTAGTCTGTGCATTTAGTTTGGTAAGTTTGCATATAAATATATGGAGGTGTACTTCGAGTCTTCAGACGTTTTTACATTAGGAGAAGGATTTTTGTTTGTTTTCCCTAAGCTAGCACATCAATTCAAGCATGACATAACTCGTGTTCCTTAAATGATAGATAGTATTTATGTAGTTGAAGAACTTCACAAGCAGTTCTGATGAAGTTTGTGTGTTTTTTTTTTTTTTTTTTTTTTTTTTTTTTAAATAATCTATCTGTGACAGTTGTATACATATAAAGATGCTGTAAAGGTTGCATCAGTTGCAACAGCATTGGAGTCTTGGTTACACAGGAAGGCATTCTGAAGTTCTTTCCTGCTCTCTGTTATTCAGTGCAAAAGTAAAATGGCTTACTATTAGTTGGTCAGACTCTAGTAGCCTGACTTCTCTTGTAGAGTCAGTTCAAGCTAAAGATTAACTGGCATATTGTTTATTCCATCTCTGAAGGTTATAACTGTAAACTAAATGTCAAGCTATGTTAACACACAACTGCTGACTTCTGCTGTTTCTGTGTATACTGTTGTCACAAAAGTGAAATATTTAGGTATTACAACTGTATATAGTACTAGTTTGTCACCGTGTTCACTGCTCACTTCAAAATTAGGCTGTGGGAAATAATTTCTTTTTTTTTGATGCTAAAATTTACACTTTCTTTGTGTTGAATTCCAGCTAGGGTCTGTGTCTGAGGGGAAAAGAAGGTAGCAAAACTCTGAACAGTGGAAGGTGATGTGTAGGTCTAGCCACCTTCTGGAAACTAAATGTCATTTAAGCCATTAGTTCTGTATAGACTTTCCCGCCTTTGGATCTTGAGACTTGTAGTAGGTTAGAGGCGTCGATGCCATCTGCTAGTTGAAAACGCAGTGCCTCACTGTTGTGGTGGTTTTCAGCATTTGCTTCAGGGTGTCAGAATGCCTTTGGAGGAGGTGTTAACTTGCTTGAAGCAAGTTTGGTTTTGCTTTTGAAGGGTAGTAAATGAATTCTGTGGAAAAGTAAACTCGTTTCAGCGTTTAACTTGCATCTTACTGCACTGTGGGTTTTCTAGGTATACAGCACTTGATAATACTTCATATTTAATCAGGTGAGATACCTGATGGCTAATTTGTACATGTGTCGTGGTTTGGCCTCAGCCAGCAACAGAGAACCAGGCAGCTGCTCACTCGACTCCCACAGCCGTGGGAAAAAATCAGCAGAAAAGGGCAAAACTCGTGGGTTGAAATATTATAATTTAACAGAACAGACAAAGGGAAAAAGAAAGAAAAGAAAGAAAGAAAAACAATAACACCGGTAAAGGAATACAAGAACGCGATTACAGTACCGCCTCGAAGCGCACCGACCGGACCCGCACCGCCGCAACCCGCCCCCGAGTGGCGACTGACTCCCCCGCCCCGGCTAGCTCCTTTTATAGCGGGCATGGGTCACGTGGTATGGAATACGTGCCTCCCCTGCCTGCTCCTTGGAAATTAACCCCATCCTTGCCGGAACCAGGACAACATGGCTTCCCATGTGTCTTCAAGTACTTTACATATATGTTTGTGAATTCTGATGTTCAAACATCTATTTTAGTTTCCTGGGGGTGGAGGACCCTTCTAAAGTGGATTAAATATCTTGGATTTTAAAAGCAAATCTTGTCTTAGAAGAATGATAGAAATTTCCTAACTTCTAGTGTGCGTGTCTCTTGAGGCTTTTTCGTTTTGTTTTGTTCTTTAAATTTGGTCCAGTCTTGCAGAGTACTTTCAGCCTGTTTTACTGTTTTAATTTTGTAATGTTAAAGCTGTCAAGCAATTGGATTGAATGAGTGTTCTTTAGGTCCATTCAAAGTACTGTAGATACCTGGATAAAAGAAATCATGTCTTGACATGGTGGCTTCATATGAACTTCATATTTGCTGCAAATGTAGTTAAATTAAAGTAAAACAAAACAAAACACAACAACAACAACAAAAAAAAACACAAAACAACTGACCCCCCCCCCAGATTAAAAACCAAACAAAAAAACCTCCAACTAACCTCTGGAGTGACTTTTGTAAAGTCATTCAAACAAAAAAAGGAACAAGAGCTGATAGAGGAAATGCATAATAAAAGGAAGGAATCACAAGTTTCTGAATCATCTTGAGAGAATCATCTTGAGGTTTTAAAAATGGTGATCTTACAAATTTATGCTTTCTAAATCTCACACAGCTTTAGTTTACTGTCTTGTAGCTAGCGCTGTCAAAGGCAGGCCTTAGTGTCTCAAGCACTGCACTTTAAAATGTGGTTAAGAGACTCCTGGTCTAAACCTGTTATGTCCGGACAACTGAAGGTCAAAGTGACTCTTAGCTGTTGAGAAGAGACTGTATAGACACATCCTGGAAAATAAATTAAATGGCTGGTAGGAAGAGGGATGGAGGGAAGCTTTTGTTACTTGAATTCCTGTCCCCTTGAAGAGGGGATAAGGAATATCTGCTAATCGTGTCATGGTGGCTGGTACCTGCTGTCTGAGGCTCCTTTGCATTTTTTAATGTGTGGGTTTTTTTTTTTTTTTTTGTTTTTTTTTTTTTTTTTTTTTTTCTACCGGATGCTAAGATTTGCTACATAATTGTTTTTTTGAATTTTAAACTGAGACGAATGGAAATGGATGAATTTGAAATTAATAAAACTATTAATCAGATGTATGGGATCCCTGATAAGATATTAACAACTTGTTTACAAAACTGTCAAATCCCTTGTACTGTTTTGTATGGGTTAGAAAGTGTCTTTTTGAATGGCACTTACAAAGCAATAGAGTGAACCTTAACTTCTTTTCTTCTCAAGGCAACATCAATCTGCACACTTTTTTCCTTTTTTTTCCTGAGGTTTAATGTAAGATAAAAGCAAAAGCTTGAAAGTTTTTTTTTTTTCTTTTTTCCTTCACAGTTGGCAGAGCTCTTCTAATAGCTTGGTTATAAAGAAGCATGTCTCTTCCTAGGCTGAGGCTTTTTCAATCATTAATGCTTAAAATTAAGGGTTCACTTTATGCCGCCTTTGAAGTTGCCATTCCTAAGTGGCAACATTCTTCTAAACAAGCAGCTCATTTGGTTACTTTATATCAATAATATCCAGGAGTCCCTATCTTGGCCAACGTTGATTGAAACATGAGAGGCTTCTAGTTACAGGTTGTTAAGTCCAATATTTGTGGCGGATGAATTGTCCTCATCTTTCAACAACTACTCAAATCTGTCTGTAATAGGTGAGAAAGAACACAAGTCAATCTAAAAGATATGTGGTAGCAGCATGGTCATCACTGGCTAATTACTTTTTCACCTATAATTAGTGAAATTTTAGTAGAAATTAATCAAGGATTATTGCTTGCTTTACGAATCTTCCATCTAGTAAGTCTTAATTGCCGTTCCTCAGTTCATATGAGAATATTTCATACCAAGCAGCTAAAATACAGGAATAGTGCAGGTGGTACTGGACTACTTATGTTCTTTGCTTGAAAAGTTAATAAGTAAAAGATGACTCTGATGAGGCCATACTCAAGACATACTGATTTAAGTAAAAGGAAAGATAAGAACCCATTGTAGGTCTTATTTATATTTCTGTGAGCCTGTTGAGCCAATAAAAAAAAAGTGAATATTTCCCATAAGTTTACAACGATTTTAATGGAAGCCCTAGTCATGGAATGTCTGGAAACTGACCTGGAATGTGGAAAAGATGGATTAAAAGAATCTGTGTTAATAGCTTTGCAAAGCAGAAGAGGCATTTGACTCAGTGGAAATGTAAGAGAATATGAGTCTTGGAAGTAACAGAAAAAGCAATGTCTAATACTTTCATCCCCTGTGACTTTTGTGTTGATGATGACACACGCAATTTTCTTTTTTCCTGAAGCACCCTTGGTAATAACTAGTAAAGCTAGTCACCTATTAAAGTCTTGGATATTTTCAGGACTACTTGATTTAAAATTAGTTTTCTTATCTGAAGAGTACCTGATTGTACCATTCGACAAGTTTGTTATTTGTTGTGATGGTAAGTCATGTATTATTGACTTTTATCATTGGCCTTGAGCAACCTTGTTTAGTGGGAGGTGTCCCTACCTATGGCAGGGGGGTTGGAACTCGATGATCTTCAAGGTCCCTTCCAACCTAAACCATTCTATGATTCTAAGACAGACTGAGAGAGTTGGAGTTGTTCAGCCTGGATGAGAGAAGTCTCCAGGGAGACCTTATAGCAACCTTCCAGTATCTGAAGGGCACCTACAATAAAGCTGAAGAGGGACTTTTTTCAAGGGCATGTAGTGATAGGATGAGGGGGAATGACTTCAGACTGGAAGAGGGGAGATTCAGATTAGATATCAGGAAGAAACTTTTCACTATAAGGGTGGTGAGGCACTGGCCCAGGTTGCCCAGAGAAGTTGTGGAGGCCCCATCCCTGGAGGTGTTTAAGGCCAGTTTGGATGGGACTTTTGGCAACCTGGTCTGGTGGGAGATGTCCCTGTCCATGGCAGGGGCGTTGGAGCTAGGTGATCTTCGCAGTCCCTTCCAACCTAAACCATTCTGTGATTCTATGTTTATAACAAAAACCCAACAATATTTTGCCAGCTCTTCACCTGAGTCAACAACATTCTGAAATAGCACTGATGATGGCAGTAACCCCTTGAATATTAGGTTAAAGAGAAGATCAAGTAGAGATCTGTTAGCTTATAAGTGTCCACAGCAGTCTACTATATCAAGCCCCCTTGCTGTATCTTTGGATCAGCTTACATGCATATCAGTTTGTAAACTACCAGGAAAAGGTGAAATGTTGTAATTAGTGAAAGCTAAAAATATATTAGGAACCAAGTTCTCTGTACTCCTTAAAATTCTCTTCAGTGCTTATGGCAACCTTAAAATAACAATTTTATTTTTCAGCACTTATTTCAGGTAGGACTAGACTATTATTCATGTTATGTATTATAATTTTGGCATAATGTGCGAGCTGTATTTCGGTTCTTACAACTGTGTCCACTGATCATTGTGTTCAGCCTCTGTAAGTTTAAAGATTATTTAGAGAATGATGTTTAATAGAGACGGTGCATAGGGAAGGCTTTAGACATTATTTTGTCATTAGTTATAAATTCTTTGTATGTGAGACCTTTTGCAGAAAGGAGCTCTTTATGTACTATGGGATATAGTACATAGGATTGGTGAAGCGATAGCATTGACATACCAAGTTGAAGAAAATAAGGTTTGTTTGGTGGGTTGACCTTGACTGGCTACCAGGTGCCTACTAGGCTGCTTTTTTACTATGCTCCAGCATGGCATCCTCCACGTGCTGCACTGTTATCGGCTCCACTGTTAACCTCCATGGGCTGCACAGGGACAGCCTGCCTCACCATGGTCTTCACTATGGGCTGCAGGGTAATCTCTGTTCTAGTGCCTGGAATGCCTCCTCTCCCTCCTTCACTGACCTTGGTGTCTGCAGACTTTTTTTTTTTCTCACATATTCTCACTCCGCTTTCCAGCTGCAGTTGTTGTTGCACAGGTTGTTTTTTGCCCTTCTTAAATATGTTCTCACCGAGGCGCTGTCACTGTTGCTGAGTGGCTGAGCCTTGACCAGTGGTGGGTCCGTCTTGGAGCCAGCTGGCATTGGCTCTACTGGACTTGGGGGCTACTTCTGGTGCCTTCTTATAGAAGCTGCCCCTGCAGCCACCCTGCTACCCAAGTCTTGCCATGTAAATCTAACACAGTTTGAAATAACTGACTGTTCATGTTGCTTATGGTTTCATATTTTGCTTTTCAGAGGGCAGATGATTTCAGGTGAAGACTGTGAATTTATTCAAAGATTTGAACAGAAAAGAAATCCAGAAGAAAAACAGGAGCTGTTGCAAACGGAAGGCAATCAAGTAACTTTTCTTTCTTTTAATAATGTATCTTTTGAGGAGGATGATGGAAGGAAATTCTTTTACCTACTCTATTTTAATGTTGGCTGTATACGAATTAAGATGTTATGGAAGAAGTTTAAAACTTGCTATTATAGTTTGTTTTTTTTTTTTCCTAGATATAGGTTGGACATTCTTTTAAAAATCTATTAACTATTAAATGTCATCTGACTTTAAAGGGCTCTGTTGTGGGTCAAGCTAGCTCAAGTCTTTCCTCATCCCAGTTTACTTAATCATGCACAACTACACTCAAGACACTTTTTCTTTGGCTTTTTTCCTTATAGTTTATTGATGAGAGTTACTGCCAATGAGATTTCTGCTTAGCTAGCTGAACAGTTGTGATGTAGTTCCAGCGATGGAACCCACTGACTACTAAGGTGGATTCAGTTATTTAAACACGGGTGTCATTTTAGGCACTGTAAGATATGAGATGTCTGCATTGGACAGAACTGATATAAGATTGATAGGTGACCTGTGCCACTTGGCTTATGGAATCTAGGCAAGATGCCCAAAGAGATTTTAATGCTGTTTCAAGCAGTAGAATCTCAGCCTTGAAGCCTGAGGTTCTAGCAGACAATATCAGACACCAAGAAGATTGGGTGAGGCAGGGAGGAAGAGCAGGAGGTGCATGCAAGACACAAAACTTCCCAGCCCTTTTTTCTACTTTAATTTTAGGCTGTTCTGTTTAGGTTTTTTTTTTTTTTCTCTGCAAATTGTATTGTGTGACTGCTATATAATGGACCTTAATTTGCATAGTGGCAAAAGCATATATGGTGAACATTATATGCCACTATATAATTACAGTGTAGCAGGTCGTATTCCGTTTTTGTTTCAGTTTAAGTTGAATGTGGTGAAGGGGAAGGAGGAAGTATAAAAAGTAGCGTTGTCACTGTTCCGGCCTATTATATCTGTTCCTGAAATTGTAGAGTTGTTCAGGAGGCAGAAAACAGCTCAAATATGAACAAAGATTTGTCTACAAGGTATAGGAAGTGAACAGGCAAGAGTGATCTGTCTTCCCTCCCTCCATTTAAGTTGCTGAAACTGTCTTATACAGTGTCTAAATTTGTTACTGTTTTGTCAGTTTACTTGGTTCTTCTTACTGCCGTAAAAAAAGATGCTGATGGAGTTTTTTGTAATCAATCTTTCAACAAAGCACCTTGCTGACTTTCACTAGTGAGTACTTGTTACTTCGTTTGAAAGCCATAAAACACTTTGTAAAAGGTAACGATCAATGTGACAGAAAATTTTCTTTGTAATATAATGTCAAATGTATTCATCTCTTATTGTAATTGAATAAAAGATGTTGGGATGTTCGATGCTTATGTAAGATGTAACTGTGAATTAATGAGGTCCTGTTTTATATTATCAAAAGGAATGAAAATAATTTCTAATATTAATTTTAATGTCTCCCTTATTTTTCTAGTGTGCTAAAACATTTATAAACTTGATGACTCACATCTCCAAGGAACAGACGGTTCAGTACATTCTGACTATGGTTGATGATATGCTGCAAGTAGGTCAATAACCTGTCTTATTTTTAAGTCTTTAAATGCATGCTTGAACGTTTCCTTAGCCTAAATCAGGTCTCTTCAGGTGTTTGTTATACTATATTAAAATATTTTAAATTTTCAGATCTTGTCTTCAGAAGTTAAGTGTTAGGACTAAAGTTGTATGGGTAACTTAGTCTTGTATAAATATGTTCATATTCTGGACCTAAAACATACCTGTATGCCTCTCTGTTGGCTCTCAACTGTGTTTGATGCAAAACTTGGATGTTAAGGGATGATTTGTGATCTCTGCCCTTTCCCGTTGTTGATAGGATATGACTTCCAACTTGAAGTTGTTGAAGCTTTTCCTACAAAGGTGTTTATTTGGCCACCCTCAGTGAGAAGGTGTAGTTTCTGCAGCTTCAGGTTTCCAACATAAGTTAGACTGTTTAGGACAGCATGTTCTGAAATTCTCTGTGGTTTATAAAACAGGAACTTTTGATTCAATAAAATATGTAGCTCTTTGTAGCTGTGGGATACAGTGACTTGCAAGAGCAGGCTATTACATTTGGTGTCAGGACTGCTGTGGTGACCTGGACAAGTCAAGAGGAGACTTTACTCAATCAGACAATCCTGCTTTTGCAGTTCTTTGCTCTCTGTTAGACTAGGAGAAAGTGGTTGAAGTAACGATTTAACAAGATGGGTTGAGTTGTGCAAGGTTTTCTCCTGGTATTGACATTGAATGTCTGGGTGCCTTACAGTTTCTCTTCTGTTGTTTTATGTTATATTTAATACAAGGTTACAGTGAAATGTGTTTATTGATAATTTAACTGTTTAGGGCATTGCCCTAGGAGGTGAACCATGTGAGTTCTACTTCCAGCAATACATATAACATGGGGGTTATGGTGTTCTTTCAGGTGCCTGTCTGCACATTAGAGCCCTGAGAGAGTGCCCTGTCTGCTAGAATAATAGTTGTTGGTGGTTGCAGAAGTTTATTTGTGCCCATCTGCAGCTTTGTCATCCTGACCCTCTCGTCTTTTCTTTAGATTTACTTTTTCTCAAGTGTGACACAAACATAAAGAAGCAGAGAAGACAAAAAGGACCCCCAGTGTCATTCCTTGATTGGGACACTGAGTTGGGAGTACCTTGTTTTGGTTTATGCATTTGATGATGAACTTTGTCTTAATGCACGAGAACTCTGTTTATTCTGGCTACTTTTGTGAGAAATGGGTGGTCTTTTCTATGTGAGACATGTTGGTGGCCACAGAAGTAATAATTTCCTTTGCTCTTCTTTGGAACTTTTCATGAGACTTAGTAGGTCTTGTTTTGCTCATGTGCTTTGACATTAGCACATAATGTATAGCTACAATATGCGATAGCTGATATTATCTCCTGTGCTGTGGAATTAATGCCCTACGGGTAAAGGCTTTCACTGTCTCACTCTCAAACAATTGCATTAGTTCAAGGTGGTCGCAGAAAGTAGTTTTGAGTAATCGCTTATTTGCCATATTAGTTCTGTCATATGTGTCTAAATGAACATGTTTTCTTGACTTTATGGTCATGCACTGACATTTCTGTATTCAGGGCCTTACCCAGCCACAGAAGCCGCATATATGGAATTCTTAATGGTAAACATAATGACTTTAAATTGCCCAGCTTTATAGTGATACTACAGGACAATAGAGATGTTGGTGCACAGTATATATTTACTTTTGTTTGAAATCGGATGCCTTTTTCACTTTAGAAATTCTGCTGCAGTGTCTGGTTTTGCAATGCTCTGTGTAACTTCATTATTCAGGGATGTCGTGCTGCTGGCAAAGAAGGCTTGTGTGCAGGTGTATACATGGCACCATCCCAGAGCTTCCTAACGCTCCATACCTCCACTAGGTCAGGCTGAAACAGGACTTCTATATTCTTTTGGTTGTGTTCAGATGGTACAACATGCTGTCAGTGGTGCCTTATGGATGCTTTGTTGCACACTTTCAAGGTGTAAGATTCTTATCAGAAAACAACATGTTGGCCATTGATGCTGTGACTCTGAGTTTAGTGCAGGATCTCTGCAGATTGTATGGACAGAAGAATCCACAATAGTGGATCTAAAGCCTCCTGTCTTTGCCCGAGTAGTCTTAATTCAGTACATGCAAAGATTTTAAGTGAGAAATTGTTCAAGGACATGGCCTGTCATGGTGCCACTGACTCTTTCAGTAAAATTGTTTTGAGCAAGGATGGTCACTGCAGTTTCATAAGATGAGCAAATAGTATTTGAAAGCTACCTTTGACAGCTGAAACTTGAGAAACTATTGCAGGTAACAGTATCCAGCTTTTGTCTGTGTTGATAATGACTTTTATTATAGAATCATAGAATGGTTTAGGGTTGGAAAGGACCTTGAAGATCATCCAGTTCCAACCCCCCTGCCATAGGCAGGGACACCTCTCTCTAGACCAGGTTGCCCAAGGCCACATCCAGCCTGACCTTGAACACTTCCAGGGATGGGGCCTCAACAACCTCTCTGGGCAACCTGTTCCAGTGCCTTACCACCCTCAAAGTGAAAAACTTCTTCCCAATGTTCAATTTGAACCTGCCCTCTTCTAGTTTAAAGCCATTAAAGCCATTATCTTTCTATTATCTTTCCATGCCTTTCTTGAGAGGTTGTAAAAATTGTATCAGCTGTGTTCTGAGCACACCAAAAGCCTACCTGGGTGTCTAGGATTATTCTAGCAGTTCTACTTACGGGTTTGATCATCATTCTAAGAAAGATTTCTTTTGGAGGCTGTCAGAAGTGTAATTAATGTGGTGATTGCCTTAGAAGAATATCACCATACTGCTTATTTCTGAAGGTGGAGAGCATTAGCTTACTGGAATCCCTAAGGAAACATTTCTTACTTCTACTCATATATTTGAAACAATTTCTCTGGATTAGTGACCCCATCACACTGCACAGTCTGTTACTTGTAAAATCTTTAAGAACCTGTAGTTGGTATAGGTAGCAATACCACACAAGTGAGCTTCATTATGCTGCTTCAGAAATGACAGATGCTAAATTATTCAACCGTTGATGTGAGAACTTCAGGATTTCTGTTTTATTGGTGTAGTCAGTAGCTGCCTAGGAGGGTGCAGCACTACATATTTCAGGGCTGTAGGCAGTTCTCCACTCGTTCCTGCACCTTAACAGCAAACCAGACTAGTCTTCTGATTGACAGCACGTTGAAGTTATTTCAGCTTTTCTGCTTCCAGACCTGTCTGTCTCCTCCTTAGTTATGTTGTAAACTCATTTGATCTAGTTATTTTTGATCTTTTTAGCTAGACTGTGTAGCATACATGTAGATGCTAACAGTGATTTATTTGATCGAACTGCCAGTTTTCATCAAACTAACCCTCACAGAGTGGAGGCTCTCCAACAAGGCACCATGTTCCAGAGATCTTACTTTTTTTTTTTTAATTCCATAGTTTGAACAACAGACTTTGAGGGGGTTTTTCAGTGCTTTTTGACACATGCCAGGTAGAACATTAATCACTGTAAGGGTTATGACTGTCAGATAACTAGTGACACTTGACCTTCTCCAGTCAGGGATCAGGATAGCAGTTTGCACACGATGTGGTGCAATAATTTTGATCCTTTCAGTGAAGGGTTGGTTGCAATTCTGATGCTTGGTAAGACGCCAGTGTTTGGATCATGGATGTGTTCTGGTCATCTTGTGCTTAACGAATTGTATTCCAACAAGCAGGCTTGTCTAGCTGATTCTTGGTCCATAGAATCAATAAAGGGGTGCTGAATAGATGGAGGAAAGCTGGGAGAGTTTGAAAATTAATTTAATTGGGTAGTGGAGACAGATTCTTTTCTCATGCGAGTTTCCCAATTAGTGTTTCAGTTTTGCCTTCCTTGATAGGAGTTGTATATATCGTTGCAATAGCTTGACTTCAATGGGGAGACATTTTTTTAGAATGAAAGCTTACTATCCGCCAGGCTAGGAATTACATGGAAGTACTGGGGAAAAGCAAGAATCCAGGTATTTGATTTTTCTGGAAGACTGTCTATATTCTAGGCTATTAGAAAATAGCAGAGCTCCTCTTTCTCCTTCAGGTTTGCATGGCCTCTTCTCTGGTCTGCTTTAAGGAGAACCATAATAGCTGCTCTTCACAGTGGTTATTAGGTGAAATGCTTGACGAAAGTATGTATGGTACTTGTTCAGGTACTTGTGGTCTCTTGTGATTCAGCCTAGAAGCCCTGGAGAACAGACTTCTGGTGACTATGTCCTCTCCTAGGTATACAGGATGCCTGAGATAACAGCTGAACCAGTCACAGTCTCATCTGGGAGAGAAGAGCTCATTTGTCGTTGAGAGGAATGGAGAGGCAGGACTAGGTTATGTCTCTGAAGTTCCACTTGGAGCACACGCAGCCAAGTTGAACAATAGGCTTTTGTGTGGAAGCAGCAATATGTGGAAAACTTTGTATGGACTTTATTCAAGCATAATTGATTTGATGAAGAGTAGCGTTCCTCTGGAACATGTCAGCATTTAGCTAGTCTCACTTTGCTTGCTTGATCAAGCAGGTGTTGGAGTACTGAGATATAACTAGGGTTTCAAAGTTTGTTTCTCCCTGCCCCAAATCTCTAACCTTAATGTTGGAGTGCTGAAATGAACTGTATCCACAAGTAACTGTCAAAATGAAAAACTTCCATGGGCTGTTACAAGACAGGATGCATTCTGATAATGTATGCCAACATAATGAGGAGCAAATATCTGCTTTATGTTGAATGCTTTTACAAGTCCCATCTTTTCCTCTCTCCCAATTTTTACAGGAAAATCATCAGCGTGTTTCTATCTTCTTTGATTACGCAAAACGTGGTAAAAACACTGCATGGTCCTATTTTCTGCCGATGTTGAATCGACAAGATCTCTTCACTGTGCATATGGTAAGTTTTAAATGAACCTGTCTGAAGATGGTGGAGAAAAATGCTGGTTTTATTTTTCTTTAGGGGAATTTGGAGTTTGAAGCTAAACTACTGCCTGGACTGGAAAGTTTTCCTCTTGCAGTCTAGATGAGGCATTCTTGACCACATTTTAGAAAGAAAAGTTACATTGTTTATTGACATTGGTTTTTTCTGGGAGATTAGAGCAGGTTTTAAAGGCTCAGAAAAGCAAGAATTTTAGAGTTATTTAAGCACAGTAAGACATAACTAGAAAAATAACTTCTGTTACAACTGTCGTGCTGTAGAAATACTAGAATTTAAGTTTTCATCCTGTGAAAAGGAAATAGCTTTACTATTTTACTACTTAAAATGATTTGTAAGCATACTAGGGAAGAAGTAATGTCTGCCGCTGTGGTGGGCTGACCCTGGCTGACAGAAAAGCTCCCACCCAGTTGCTTGCACAGTCCCCCACAGCGGGACTGGGAAGAGAATCAGGAGGCTAGAAGCGAGAAAACTTGTGGATCAAGTTAAAGACAGTTTAAGTGAAGGGGGAAAAAAGGGAAGAGGGTAGGAACCCAAAATAAATCCCAACGAAAAGAAGCGATGTAAAAGCAATCACACAACACCAGTAGACTGATGCCTAGTCAGTATATCTCCTTGGTCATCTGTCCTGGCTGTGTCCCTTCCCAGCCTCTTGGCTCCTCACCCAGCCTACTCACTGGAAGTGTAGAGCGAGAAACAGAAGTCCTTGATGTTGTGCAAGTTCTGCACAGCAGCAGCTAAACCATTGGTATGTTATCAACACTGTTTTTTGGTCACAGTGTCATATAGGCTGCTATGAAGAAAATTAAGTCCATTCCAACTAAGCCCAGTATAACTATGTGCTGCGGTACCTACTGTGCTTTGAGCCACTGGGTACTGCTTGTGTATGTGGAGTAACTTTTCTGGAATTCGTAATATTCCTCTGTCATCTGTGGTGAGAACTGGCCATTCCATCTCAGCAATTTTTTTTCCTTGTGGGGGAAAGAAATGGTTGTATTACTGTAAATTCCCAATGGAGATCATAGTTTCCACCAATAAAGCTTGTATTATGGCTTGAAAAGGGAGAAAACTGCATAGCTGTGAATTGTTCTTCACTGCATGTGTCTATGCTGGCATGGTACGGTAGAATCAAATCAGTGTCTCAGACTACAAAACCACATACCTAGCCTGCATTATGTTGTGGTGGCAGTACTGGCACGAGGAATTCCAGGCAAGTCACGCTATCTGCCCTTAGGTGTGGCCAGTGCGACCGTGTTTGGGGCTGTGCTGCGACTTGAACAGTGAGCTGGCCTGTTTTCTTGAAAAAATGTCAGGCTTGACATTTTTTATTTTTAAATCTGACTGATTCACTGCATGGCTGTGCAATCAGATTACTTGGTGCAGCTGAAGGAGGAGGCGGCTGGGATTTTTTTGGTGGTTGGTGTTCTTTTGTTTTGGTTTTTTTTTTGGTATTGCTGCTGAAGACCCATCTTGCAAAACTGCAGTCCGAGCAAACTCGGACAATATTGACTTGTCAAGTATGCAGGTGAAGTGTAATTTTTAGACCCTTGCAGTGCAAACTAATTGGTCTCCCTGGAATGGTGGCTTTCAAACATATAGTATAGAAATTTCTGTGTCCAGTATTTCTCAGCTCACAGATGTGTTATTCAGATATTGCTTTCTTTAGGTACTGTAAACATATACAAATAATTTTACAAGTCACGGAGAACCTCAACTAGCATGAATCCACTTTAAAACACTAAGTTTGCTCCCTTATTATGCCTTTTAGTACTCTTTGTGCATATACGTCTTTTTTTAAAGCTTTTTTTAAAGCTAGAGGTCTAATATCTCATGCATCAAAGCTGAAGGGATTTTGTAGGGTTACCTGGCTGCATTCAGAAGTAGATTTTATGCATTTCAGTGTAGACATTGTTGTTCCAGACTCTTGTAATCTCTCTAGAAATCAGTGGTGGTGGTACTGCACATCTGAATGCAGTATAGTGGAAAGGTGCCTGAAATAGTCTCCTCACTGCATCATGGAGCTGTATGCAGGGAAATGAACCCCCTACTTCAGTAGTTTCTTGGTTCCACTGCCTCTTTATATATAAGCTGGCTCAAATGTTTCTGCAAATAAGCTGCAGGCTGCAATGTAGAGTTACTTAAAACACAATTTGGAAAGGCTGGCATAGAAATATACTCTTGTTATATGTATTCCTGTGCCATAGGCATTATGAAAATTCTTAACCAGACTACATTTTTGCTCCTCAACCTAACTCTCAAATTCTACCTTCCCGTTTGGTTTTCTGCTCTTCTTTTTCTGGGCTTCTCCCTTCTTGAAAATGACTTGCTTCACTTTCAGTACAAAAAACTTGAATACTTTGCAGTCATTTATGTTGGCATATGCCATAGTCGCTTGAAGTAAGCCTGCTCATGTATGTGTTAGGCCGTTAAGTGTCTTACTGTTGATGGATTTCTGACTGCAATGGTGTCCTACAGCAGTAGCCCGTTGATAGCTCTCCTCCACCCCTTTCCGAGTTCTTCGTTGGTGCCTTGTGAACTTCGTCAGCTACAGGTGTCTGATAACATTGTGAAAATACACCAGTTACCAGGAAGTAGAAGCAGCAGAAAATGGAAGAAACAAAATTACTAGGCATGAAGGGTCCCCTACGTAGAAAACAGGTAGATTTCTATAAGGGGCCATCTTTTACCTAAACTTGGTTTCCAGAGCTTATAGGACTTCTCACTGAATTCTGAATGCTGCATTTAGCAAATCTGTTTATTACATTCTTTTTCAGGCAGCAAGAATTATTGCCAAACTGGCTGCTTGGGGGAGGGAACTTATGGAAGGCAGTGACTTGAATTACTATTTCAACTGGATTAAAACTCAGCTCAGTTCACAGGTAAAAAGCTACTTCTATTTAAACATTACACTGACTTTGGAAACTTTTTTTCAAGAATTTGAATATAGAGATGCACAAATAAGGTATATTTTAATTTTCAAGAAAGAAAACCAAAATTTTACTTTGTTGTTTTTGAAGCTAAATATCCTCTATTCAAATGCATAGTTTTTAACTTAATATTTTATATTTTCTGCTCTAGTCCTTGAAATGTAAATAAAAAATAAGGCTTTTTACCTTTTCTGTTGGTTAACATTTTTTTTTTTTTTTCTTCTGGACACTGTGAAAACATGTGATGACAGTTTTCTGTCTCCCTGTATTGTTCTGTTGCTCAGAGCTTTTTGCTGGGAAGAAAAATCACATGGCAGCAGGAAGTGAATATCAAAACTTTTTTCAGTTTACTGTAGTACAAAGCTTTTGTTTTTAGTCCTTTCTCTTGAAATGAAATAAATCCTGACTTATTTGGACAGTATTTTTATGGCATTAGCTCAGTGTGAACTGCTTACTGCTGGCTTCTCTGTCAAAGATGAATCGTTCTCCTTTGTATTCATTTTTGGAGATTTTCCCTTCAATCCTTATAAAAACCCAGATTTGTCATTCTCTACAGTAGTGTTGCAGCAGAAGTAGATTCTGGAGAGCAGAGAGTCATTCAGTAGGTTTACTACCAGTATACTTTTCATAGTTTTCCAAACTGGATTTATTAAAAAGAACTTCTTTTTTTTTTTTTTTTTTTTTTTCTCTGAAAGAGGAATCTTAAAGTTGGAATTTCCTTCAGAAAAATTCAAGAGAACAGTCTTCAAATTCTAAGATGAAGATTAATAAAATTCTTGAGTAAATACACACTTAAAAAATAATTAAATCTTGATTTACCAGGATCAGCTCCAAGCATATTCTTCCAGACATGATGGTGTGTGTGAGGAATAAATACAATATATTATCATAATATATTGACCAGGAAAAATATCCAGTAGATTCTTAATCTTTTCTTTTAATGACTAGAGAGATTGAAGAATTGAAAGAAACTTTGTAACGACTATTCTGTAAGGGTGAAGGACAGCTCTTTTTAAACTTTTTTTTTTTTTTTTTTTTTTTTTCTTCTCCCCCCTTCTAGAAATTACGTGGTACAGGGGGTTCTGTGGAAGCAGGAGCAGTCTCCACAAGTGATGTGAGTATATCTTTTTGAAATATGTCAATTTGCTGTTTTGGGCAGGTGATATCCACTCCTTGGATTAAGGTGCAGAGCTGTTCAGGCATCAGTAATAGAAAGTACTTGGAATCAGAACTGTATGACAACAGAGTGCCAGGTGATGGCGCCAAGAAACAAAAGTATTTTTAACACTGATTTCACAGAAAATCTTGGCAGTGGAAGTACATATTTTACAAGTTGGTTTGGGTTGTTAAAACTGTAGATGCATCTAGCATCCTCTTTGATAAAACTTGAAAAAATTATATGCAATTAATTTACTATTTGAACAATACTGTCTGTTTAGCACTGAACTGTTGGATTTGTAGAAGAAACCTGAGATTCCCCCTCAACTTCTGGAGTGTGAAGTTACAAGAGTGCTTTCAAAGCTGTAAGCTTTTCATATTTGAATAGCTTGAATTCAGGGGAAAACGGATTGTCCTTTTTGCATCAGTATTTACTTATACCAAATTTCATGTAGCTATAATGGCTGTTGAGCTTGGAGATGAACTGCAGCATTATAGCAAATGCAAGTGATCATCATAAATGGGTTTCGTTGTGGCACAACGAGGTGGTTTACTCCACATTCAAAGGCTATGATAGAATTCAGTTTGGTCTTTTGTTCCTTTTGCAACCTGAAAGTGATTACAGTTTTTTAGGAGTCTTAAACAAATTCCAGGTTCATATTTTTCTTCTAAATGTAGTCATCGCTTTAAAGCGTTAGCTTCCCATAGAGAAAAGCCTCTTAAATTACCACCTGCCTGGTGTTTAAAATAGAAGAGGTGAAAGACTATTATGCATGACCATGGAGAGGGGCTAAAATTACGGACTGAGCATAGAAGTTGAAGTATTTCAGTATTTCATGTGCGGTTCTGTGTGCCATACTGTTAGGTTTTGTTAGGCTGACAGCCCTTGGTCATATAGCCTTAAAAGAGTAAATAGTTTTATAGCACGTAACACCACTTGTTATGGAGCTGTGAGCTCTTTTAACTTGCTTAGAAATCTATAGTCATTGTACTGCATGGATGTACTGTGCCACTGCAGCATCCCAAAGCATCAGAACTGATAGTGCAAATATGTTCTAGGATAATTAAGTTGGGTAAGTATTGTCTTGACTTCATTAGTGTTCTGATTTCAGATCTAGCTTGTGCAGGATTTCCAAGCAGGTCCTGACTAATTTATTTCAGAGTAAATTAGAGATGCAGTTGTAGCATTTTACACAGGAAATGAGGACTGGGATCTATTATGAAATGTCAATTATAATAGTGTTGGAAGAGAATGCTTTTACGACAGACTCTTTTAAAAGAAAACTCCAAGTTCAGTAGTACATGGGTTGGTTATGTAGAGAAAGTAATATGTTATTTGGGGCAGGAGGGCTGTCTGTGTGTTTGTAGCTGGTTTATTTGCATGGTGTGTGAGAGTGAATACCTATCCAGGGAAATGGATGTTCTGTATGATGATTTAGGCCTAGATGTTCAGACTCAGTTTTTACATAAAGGTCTTAATCTCTGAGAGACACAGAATGAATTCATCTTTATTTTAACTTCTGTTTATTGTCTCTTCTCTTTTCTCCTCATATGGGATTGCCTAACTTCTTTAGTCTATTAAACGTTTGAAAGGTTTGATCTTGTATTATGTGAGTGATCTACCATAAGACTTTCAAGACACTTAGTAAAGAAAAAGGATTATGGAAAAACACGCCAATATCTTGTCAGCAGCATATCTGAGTATTACTGATGATAATGCCAGAAGTTGAGCAAGATGAGAGGAGGGGAAAAAAAAAAAAAGCTGCTTCGGTTGTACCTTGGGATCTTTCTGTTGCCGTAGTGGGAGGAACAATGTATTGACCAAAACCCATTTTTGAGCTGCAGCCCATCTTATGTGTTACTGCACAGAAAATACATACATTTAGAGATGAAAAACTGTTTAATGATTCTGGTTTTGTGACTGTTCATACAGGAGTCTGAATAAAACCAGAATTCAGTGGTGCATCTCTCAGTGTTTTCCTGATGGGAAAGTTTTAGTCTTACTGTTCTTTTCTTGGCACAGTATACAGTGCTAAGATGTAATGAAAAGAACTAAAAAGTAAAATGCAGAGCTAAACTTTGAGGATGATTTTGCATACTTGGTTTTCTAATGGTAATTTTTTTTGTATAAATATACATCTCATTATGATAAGCTTGGTAACTTACTGTGTGGCACATGCGTAGGAAAATATACAATTGTAATGACACCACTACTGTTTTGAGTTGGAGAATGGCAGTGGGAACAACCTGAGCTCAAGATTTCTTTCCTTACAATGACTACTAGTGAACTTCTTCAAGCTTGGTAGCCAGTTTGCTGATTTATTTCCCAATGTTTGCTCAATGGAGTAACAATTGACTCTATGGATGAAAGGGCTCTGGCAGTATAAAACAGAAGACAGTCTTCATTCGTAGATGCTGAAAGGCGGCACATTCAAACATGTAATGTAAAATGGTATCACTCGCATAACACTTCTTTCCTATTCAGAATTCTTCTCCATTTATATTTTGCTTCTCACCTTTTCTTGTGATTTTTTTTTTTTTTTTTTTTTTTTTTAATAAGAGGATGTAAAGCATTATAAGGGTGAGCCTGTTTAATCTGGAAGTGTCACTGAAGAAATGTGTGTTGAAGTATGCCAGTAAAGACTAGTTTGGAAAAATGAACTGCAGCACTTAATACCTAACTCTTCTAAGAAGTGATGTGTTCTTTTTTTCACCCAGAGTTCCCAGTACGTACAATGTGTTGCTGGATGTTTGCAGCTGATGCTCAGGGTCAATGAATATCGCTTTGCGTGGGTAGAAGCAGATGGAGTAAACTGGTGAGCATTTATTTCAATTTATATGTATATACTTGCACTTACAATAGCACGTTCAGCAGTGACCTCTTTTGGAATAGAACTCTCTTGCAAAAGACAGCTGCTCTGTTTGAATACAAAACCTATTTGTTTTCAAATATTAACACAGTCAAATCGACAAATGAAGCTTGCGGATATAGGTACCGATGTTGAGACTTTAATGCTACTTTACTCTTCATGAGGAACTGCTTAAATAAATATCTGAAGGGGAATACAGCCATTTGTCTTCAGCTGAAGATGCTCTGTCTTTTGTTTAATATTTGTTTGGAGTTTTTCAGTCTGAAAATATTCGTGAAACAGGTTCTAGAGCCAAGCCTAATTTTTTTTTTTTCCATATATGGCTTCAAGTAGGTAATTCTTTTATCCAGATTCTCTTCATAAATAGCTCTGCATAAGGCTACGATGTTGTCACTCCTCTTATTTGAAAAATGCTTGGCTAGAAATAATTTTTCTACCATGTGTGCCTCTATTGGGGATGGTGGCTATACAATTTGCACTTTAAGAAAAAGTACCCTTGTACTCTGAAATGGAGAAAAGTCAGTTGCCAATGAAGTGAAGGTTCAAAAGATATTCACATGTGTCAAGATGACACTATTGAAACAAACTTTTTCACCAAGGAAGCTTTTTAATAAGCTATTAAAGCATCACAATAAGCCCGCATTTCAACAAGTTCGGATTTGTCTTAATTTTGATAGCAAATCTTGAAAGTAGATTTTTATTTTTTTTTTTAAATTGGGTTAGCTTTTTTGGAATGAACCTGTAAATGGCTTATTAAATTTTCAAAACTTCAGCTGAACAAAGCTTCTACGTGATTTCTTCTTGGAGATCTTGTGATATTATTTCTTTTCTAGCAGTGTTTTGTATATCTGTGATGTGTTATATCTATAAGCTGTTTTCCGAGAACTCACTTGTTAAATAATGACTGCTTCAGCTCATTTCACACAGTCCTGTGGAGAGAGAAAATTAAGGAAACAAGTTCAATTTGTGTAGACTATTCTGTCTGTTTACTCCTTTCTCTTAACTCTGAAGGAGTAGCTATGTGTTTCTCCTAGAATGACAAATAATGCTCTAAGCATGCCAGTAGAAAGAGTCTCGGTGAGCCTGAAGATGGATACAGTACCACATCAGTTCATGTGGGAAAAGCTGCTTTATGGTTGTAAGGCTGAGGAGGAAATAACTGTAACTTTAAAACATGGCTTTCTGAACAAGCTGCTTGTACAGTGATAAATACTGGTGCAGAATACTGTGAAGTGTGTGTTGTATACTTATCCTCAGCAGCTCTTTCCAATAAGTACCTGTTAACCATTTCTTTTAATGTTTCAGGGTGGAGCAATGCGATCTATGTGGTCATTATTTAAATACTAAATGTATATGTATGTTAATTTTTCAGTATCATGGGGGTCTTGAGCAACAAATGCGGCTTCCAGCTCCAGTATCAGATGATTTTCTGTGTGTGGCTGCTGGCATTTAGCCCTCAAATGTGTGAATATCTCCGTCGGTATAATATTGTTCCAGTGCTGTCAGATATTCTTCAGGAATCTGTCAAAGAGAAAGTAACTAGAATCATTCTTGCAGCATTTCGGGTAAGTGCCTGTTGACTGCAGTCACACTGTGCTTCTCTCTCAAATGAGTAGGTCTCAAATATTGCTGATGCACAGCTGTTTCTGCTAGACCGTATCAGTGAACTGGATTGAATGCTTAATTCTCCCTTTTTTTTGTGAACTGAGTTTTGCTACAGGTAATAGACACGCTATTAAAAGTAATAGATGTCTGCTATTCAATGTCTTAAAATAAAGTTGACTAAAAAAACAATGTTAACACAGGCACTAGTGGTTTCCCTTCTTTAGTTCAAGATTCTTTTTTCTACTGATATTAATGGCCTTACGAAGCTTTAATTAAAAAAAAATATTTTAAACATGCATATGTTTGTCCAACTGACTGACTTAGAAATTATTTTTATGTACTAGTCAAAAAATCTTTTCTTGGTGGATGTGTCAAGATGAATGAGAATATCCATGTAAAAGTGATTAGTTGTCTTATTGTATCCATGTTACCTGAAGATCACTCGTCCTATTTAAGATAATTTGGAATAACTGAGCACCAAGGCTTCATGTCTTCATTGTGAGAGTACAAATTTGCGTTCGTGGGTGCTAATTGTGTATGTGCACGTAGTTTTACGTGCATGCTTGTCAAGTGTCTTGTATGTAATACAAGAATGCTATAACAGTTTGTAATCCTGTTTTAAAACAGGATTTGTATTTTGAGTAGGAGATGTAGATCTTGGAAACAGAGGAGACAAAAATTAAGCCAAGTTCTTTTAATAAATAAAGGCTAAGAAAGAATAAGATGGTTCTGTTACGGGCTTTGGCGAAATTAACTGAGCTGTTTTTTTTCTCTAAAGACTTAGGTTGGCATGCAAATGAGGTTATAAACTGGCAGCCAGGAAATAATAGATTGGAAATTAAACATCAGAGCTGTGAGTTCTGAAGCAAAATTAAAACAGGTAGCAGAAGCAAACCACCCCTTTCCTTGTGTGGGAGGCTACAGTATCAGTTCATTTGGGGCGGGGGGGAGTGAATTGCATAAAGGACTACGCTTGATGATTCCCCAAATTATCCCTACTGCCTGTGTGTTACTGAAGGTATGCCATGAGTCTTGACAACTTGCATACGTCTTCTCTACTACTTGATTTCTCCTGATTTCTCTCTTGATTTGACCCGTTTCACCTCTTTGGCAAATGAATTGCCTGAAGTATGTAATTTTAATGTAATTTTTTTTTTTCTTAAAACAACAGGTGTTGGGTACTTCTGTCTACTTTGAATCAGTTACTTTCTCTTTACCTATTAAAATGTGTTTTTCTCATTTTTCATACTTTTATTGTCTCTTATGTCTGTTTCCTGCCTGTAACTCATTTTGTACCTTAAGATTTTTTTTTTTATCACTGAGTAGTTTACTGATACATTCTATTTAGTCATGTGTTCTTGTTTGTACTTTCCTAACATACCCTTTCAATTTCACTGTAAAAAGCTTGAATATCTCACTATGGTGTAAGATAAGTAACAATATTTGGAGTAGCTTCTACATCTGCCTATAATTCACTTAACTGGAAGTTCTTTGGAAACTTTATGAACCTGCTACTTGAACTTGTCGAATTTCATCTTTTAAGATTCATTATTTGTTCTTTTGCTGTCGTTAGCAATTTCAACTCTAAGTAATTTAGCACTACTTTCTTTTTCAGTAAGAGAACTGAGAAGTAAAAGGTAATTTTCAGAAACAGGTTTTTTTTTTGCACATTAAAGCTAATTGTATGTAGCCATTAAAAGCAGTAATGTGTCTTATTTTCAGTATGCAAGTTTTAATATTTATTTGCAGTGTTCTGCCTTACTAATATGACATCTGATATCTTAGAAACCTTAAGTGTAATGGTTCTGTGACATGAATGAAAGTGATGCAGCCAAATTCCTTCTATATGGTTTCATTGCTTATTTCTGGTAGATTTTAAGGCTTATTTATATGAACGCGTGTTCTGTTTGTTAAGGACTTTGTCTTTTATATGGAACTCATGTTTTCACCTTTATCAAAAAGTGCAGGTGGCTAGCTCTGATTGAACAACATAATTTGAAGCTGATTAAATTGAGTAGAAATGTAATGAATAATTGACATTGGAATTTGACTATTACATTCTGTGCTTGTAATTCCAGTCTTACCACCAAACTTCTGTTTGAATAAAAATGTCTAGTTGGAGTATTCTCAAATTCAAAAGAACCTGATCTAATCCAGATGGTAACTCTTGAGTTGGAAAGATGACTTCAGGTCTACTTTTTTTTTTTTTTTAAAGCTTTCCTGCATTGTTCTATTGCTGCACAGAAAGCTAAAATTATAATTCCAGATAAAAGTAGTTGTTTATGGCAAAGAATCTGGATTTGGGATATAAGCTTGCCCTTTTTCTTTTGAATAGTCTTTGTAGTCAGCCCGATTTGATGTGGAAAATGATCAAAGTAGGTGAATTAATACTTTTTTTGTGTAGAAGGTATCATACTATCTAGGAGGAAAAAAGTCTAAGTGACCTAAACTTGAATGCAGTGGTGGTTATGCTTTTCAGCACGTATGGTTGCATTATTTCTACCTTGCAAGACAGCATTTTTTTTTTTCTTCCCCCACACTCCTCCCCACCCCCTGTAGTGACAGATGTGAATAGTACTCTGTAGTAAGGTCAGTCGTTGGCAATTTGTGCTACTAAATGTGGGTGTAAAGCCACTGGTAGACTGATAGTTTACTTTGGTGAGATTATTTCAGGAAGTGGTCAGTTCTGTCACTTGCTAAATTAAAAAATGCCAATAAGAATTTCTTGAAAATACCACTTTGAAACAAAGTAGTCTGTTCTTAAAACAAACAAAATAAATATATTTTTACTTCCCTAGAATTTGTTAGAGAAATCTACTGAGAGAGAAACTCGCCAAGAATATGCTCTTGCCATGATTCAGTGTAAAGTTTTAAAGCAGCTAGAGAATTTGGATCAGCAGAAATATGATGATGAAGATATAAGTGAAGATATCAAATTCCTACTGGACAAGCTTGGCGAGAGCGTGCAGGACCTTAGGTATGCTTTGCAGTGTGAACTTTAAAAATGCAATTAGAAAAACATTGGTAAAACTTTTTTGTTCTTTAAGGCTAAATAATATGCAGAATTATGATAACGTAAATGCTAATTGATAAGGTAGAGCATATGGAGATGCTGGTTGTATGTAAAAGTTTCTTCTTCTAAGTATTTACAGACTGAATAGAAAATAAATCTTCACTTTTGAATATGTGATCTTTGTAACTGATAAATTATTACAGGACTTCAGAGGGATCTTCCAGGAGTTCCAGTCTAAGCTGAAGACTGCCTGATTAAAATACATTTTGCTGTCCAGATTAACTCAAGTTTTTGATAGAGTTTACCTAGTTCCTGCTCTTGTGCGTAAATTGAACTGCATATTGTAGTTCATGTCAAAGGTTTAATTGGATGAAAGGCAAGGACTGAGATCCTTGATTGGGGAAGTTAAAACCTAGAAAACAGGCAACCCAGCCAATTAAATTCACAAATGTGGTTGTGTGGCTTGAGTTTTTCCTCTTCTTTTTTTTTTTTCTTTTTTACCTTCCTCAGGAATTGTGTTTTAGGGTGGAAGGAAGGGTATGTTTTTCTGTTGCTTTTCATGCCTTTCATTATTTTTAAAGTGTTGAACTCCGAGACAGGGAACAGTTCTCATGCTCTGCAGAGAGCTGACTTCCAAATGTGTTGTAGCGAGTTGTGCTCCAGCTTTGTCTTGCTCGGAACAGGCTTGGGCACATGGTTCAAATTCTGTTCACAGATGCTTAGCCAATGTTTCATTTAGGTCTTCTGTGTTGCAGCTCCTTCGATGAGTACAGTTCTGAGCTCAAGTCAGGAAGACTGGAGTGGAGTCCTGTACACAAGTCTGAGAAGTTTTGGCGGGAGAATGCTGTAAGACTAAATGAAAAGAATTATGAACTACTCAAGTAAGTTCTCAAGTGTTGAATCACATAATTCTTTAATATTTTCTCTGTTTTATCTGGACCTGTGTCTAATACAGGTTTTGCATTTCAACAGGAAGTAATGTCTAGAATGAAAGCAAGTCAGAACATCTTGCCATTTACAGAATGTATCGTCCTTACTTATGTGTGGCTCATTTTGTTCAAAAGCATAATTGTTTGTTTGCTTTTACTGGCCAAAACGTATTGACAATGATGATCGAGGAAATATCTCTAGCTTAACATGCATGCAAATTTGTGCCATGACTCTTTTCATGCTTTCACTTGAAAAACAGCTATAATAATTGATGTAATTAAAAGTATTTTTACTGTACCTTAGTCTTAGTTTCGTGTTATGTAGTGTTGTTGATCTGAGTAATGGACTTCTGTCTTGAACGCTTGGGGGTTGAAAGTTATGGTACCGTTCCATGGAAAAATCTGACTTGCTGCATTACATTGCAGTCTGTCTGTTTTGTCTTGGGACTGTGTTTGGTGTATGCAGATTGTTAGATGAAGTGAAGCTGAAGCTTATCTTTCCTTTTGGAGTCAAGGACTTATTTGTTGGCTTCTGAAAGTATGTACTCAAAAAATGTCTAGGTCTTAAACAGCTTGTAGGAGCTCCTAGTTGTTTAACTGCATTGTCATTAACTGATAATACATAGTGTTCTTCCTGTTCAGTATTTGCTAATAAGTGCCAGACCTAACAGAAATCAGGAGGTCAAGTGGAGCACGTGAGATGTTAGAAGGCATGGCAAGAGCAAGCTGATCCCGAGCTTTATGTGCATTTCAGACTGCCCTGAAACCTCACCAAAACAAGTCTGATAAACTCCTCCCTTAGGACATATTGCTAAATATGTAGGTTTATAGACTTAAAACTTTTAGATGCTGCCAACTGCAACATGAAGTTGATGTTGAAGCTTAGTATTTCCTGTAGCAATTGCAATGTTTTGCTGTATTCATCTCTCCTGGTTCTGGGACTGTTAGGTAAATTTATTGTGCTTGTGCTGCCACAAAGACAGCAATCTACAATAGCTCCTTTAAAATAAATTTAAACAAGCAAACAAAAAAACCCCACATAACCAATAAACCAATCAAAAAAAACCAAAAAACAACAAAACACCACAAAACCCCAGCCACCCCCCCCGACCCCACCCCCACAAGGTGGTGGAGAGATTCTTGCGCTTCAGAACTTCTCTCTTGCATTGTAAGGCATTGGATAGAAAAATCCTTTCTTTGCTTCAAGCCACATAATTTTATTTTCCCTTATCTGCCAGCTTACTTGTTTTCTAACTCTAATATATATAAGCTTACTGTTAAACTTACAGTATGTCCTGGTTTGAGGTAAAACAGAACCAATTTTGTTCAGTAACTTCGCTTCTTAGCTGGGCCTCTTCTAACTACTGAAATTAACTGCATATTGTGCAGAAAATGTTCACTCTCTCAGAGTGATAAGACCAATTGTTTATAGCTGATGCCCAGGTATGGTATGCAGAGAGGCTCCTGCTTATACTTATTGCCATAACAGCCAAGGCCAACCAACTTTGTTATTTGCCCCGTTGGAGGGTCGGAAGCGGAAGAGCATAGTGGGGTCCCACTTGTGGGGAGGAGCGGACAGGACAGGTGACCCAAAACTGACCAACGGGGTATTCCATCCCATCTGCCTCATGCTCAGTATAAAAGCTGAGGGATCAAAGGGTCATGTCTCTTCCTTCAATGGCCGACGTCTGAGGAGGACTCTGTTTGTTTGCCTGTGATCCCGATCCTGACTCCAGATCCGGAATCCAGTTTCCGTCCGTCACTGAGTCCAGCCTGGGACTGCCCCAGTGCCAGCCGGTGACGTGATTGTTATCTCGGGAGCTTGATAAGGTTTTGTATATATTTTTCATTATTTCTTTTTATTTTATTATTAATATTTCATTAAAGTAGTTTAGTTTCTTCTAAACTCGTAAGTCTCTTTTTCCTCCTCTGCCTCCCTCTTTGTAGAGGGGTAGAGGGGAGCATCTGTCGGTCCCGTCTGGGGTCCCTCGGGTCCCCAGTGGTGGATTTGGCCTAAACCACGACACAGTAGAAGGCAGGAAAAAAAGTAATTTACTTCTTAAGTGATGCTGGACTACTATTTTGTTCAGCAACATTGTAAGGATCTTTAGTGTCTTCTGATTAATGTTATGGTTCAAGTTTCTGCTCCTACTTGTTGTCCAATTTAGGAATTCTTTTCAAAGGTAAAGTACTACTTCTGTCACTTTCTGGCCACTAGGGAGGCAACAGCTGCAGTAATTTAATTTTACTAGAATGTTCTTTTTTTTTAATTCCAGTTGAATTTTTAACCTACCTACCTATTTCAACTTGTTACTAACTTTCTGTGATTAGAACACGTTTGTCATTTCACTAAGCTTAGATGAGTCTAATTTTCCAGTGATCTGTATGTTTAACCTTTTAAACTTATTATTAGTGCCTAACCTTCATATCTGTCATTTTTTCCCCCCTCCTCATTACTGGCTAGAGAACAGTGTTACTGGTAGCTGTTTTCCACTAAAACTGAATAAGCTACTTAATTAAAAAATGCAGACTATATTAAAAGTTGAGAAACTGGTTTCTAATTCTTAAAGCTCTGTATTTCTGTTCATGCTAACAAAATAACTAGTACATGGAATTGGAGTTGATTACAAGGTATAGCTTTCATCATCTCGGTCTGTGAGTTAGGACAGAACTGCTTTTTAGACCACAACAGTTGACTGAATAAGTGATGTTTTTGAGATAAAGTTGATGGTCTTGAACCAAGAGAAGTTCACAATTGCACAGACCAAAGAACGTAGTGTGCTGTTTTGTTCTCAACTGCTAGGATGCCTTTTAATTTCTAAATGACTCTGTATAACAGCATTCTGCATAAAATTCTGTCCTTTTTATCTTTCTATCCTGCATTGAGCCATGGCTACTGTTGAAAGGTGAGGGGAGGAACAGAGTTGGGGAAAGGCTGATAGATAGCAGGCTTGTCATACCCCCTCTGCTGTGTCATGAGCAATGTGGCCTTATGTTCTGAATCCCACAGTGCAGGATCCTGAGCACGGCAGCTGGGAACAGCATGCAGGCGTGACTGGGGTCTATTGTACAGCAGAAGCAGCATCATCTGTTGGCTTTGTGTAGGCTTTGTGTTTGTGTCCCACCCCTGTCCCACTCTATAAATATTTATATATTTGGTTAGTACAGCTTATCTTGAACTCAGAAGTGTTGGTCTTGAAGCCAATATATGGAGAGGAAAAAAAAAAAAAGGAGATATTTTGTAAACCTTCATTATAGGTGTTTGTAGATGTGGCTCACTAGTGAATGCTTTTAATAATTCTGTTAATTACAGCAGGATCTCCATTGTTTTAAGTGCAACTGCACATTTGGAAAAAGTTCTATTCTAGCTTTTCTGTGACTTGTAAAGTCACATTTTTATGGTTACAGATTTTGTTATTTTAAGTTATCAGTGATTAAAAAAAAAAAAAAAAAGAAAACCCAAAACAAACAAACAAAAACAAAACCTGGGACTTAATTGTTTCAAATCCTTTCCTAGAATCCTGACAAAACTTCTGGAGGTTTCTGATGACCCACAAGTGCTGGCTGTAGCTGCTCATGATGTGGGAGAGTATGTACGACACTATCCCCGTGGGAAACGGTAAGAAAAATGCCCATATGTTGTTACTCAAGAGACTAGCTAGAATATATACTTTGCCTGTGACTTTTTTGCTTATTTATATTAAAATATGGTACATGGGGATTGCAGGTTATGCTTAATTCACTGGGAAGGTGAGAAAACACAAGCTAGATCAGATGAGAAAATACAAACAAGGTCTTTGATTTAATATATTTAAGTGTCTCTTAACAGTCTCTTAACCTATGGCTAAACAAATATTGAATAAGTTGTTTAGACTAAAGCAGAAGACATGCAGTAGAAGAAATCAGAATAGCTACAAAGAATTTAATCAACATACCATTTTTAGCCTCTTACGACTATTGGACTATAATTATTTGGCTTAGAGTAGTGATAGACTGTTTCAACAATGATCAATTATTTTGTGACTTAAGATTAGTCAGATGAGATTTTTCTCAGAAGGAATTGGTATTGTAATTCAAGTGATAAGCATTTCAGTGAAAGTGTTGATGTTTATTGTAAACCTGAATTCCTGCCAAAGTATACAGACAGACATTGCTATACTTTCTGGTTTTGTTTTGTTTTAAAAACATGTGAGCAAAGATGTTTGTTTGCTGAGTAGTTGCATCTCTAAGGTAAGGAGACCACTGAAGCAGAAAGAGGCCTTTGTTTTTTGCAGGAATCACGCTCACCAGTCTCCCAAAGGGACACGTGACTTAATATTTGTAGCAGAGAAGTGCACTGTTTCTAGTTTCTGTATAGGCTTTAATGGGGAAGATGAGAATGGTCTTCTAGGCTTGTTGGGAATTTCATGAACACTTCCTGTGCAGACTGCTGTCTTGACAGTAGTAGATTCATCAACAACAGACTGAAACTTCATGCCATATATACGCTAGAAAGATTTGCTCACTCTAAAAAGATTCACAGCCCTTATAGTCTTGTAAGCAACTTGAACTGAAGGTATTTTTAGAGTATTGGAACAAACTGGTTTCTAGGTCCACTGGGAAAGGTCGGAGGTGTTCAGTGTGTACTACTTGTACTGAGCAGTGCTGTGTATTTGATAGTCATCTCCTGTGTCTTCCAAAAGAGACTTATGACAACTGGTATTGGGAGGAGAGACAAGATATCCTCCAATAACATGGAAACTCGTACTGCTACCTGCAAGTGGTAAAGCTGGAGGACTAATACGGGTTGCCCCTGCTTTGGTCTGCCCTTTGTCTGAAACCATTGTATTAGGCATTTGCCATGATCTTTAAACAGCTTGCACACACCTACACAAATGTGGCGTAATACTTGGGCTAGTATGGCCATGCAGTTGCTGGACCAAAGCTATGAAGTTATGAGCTCATAAACAACACCTGTATCTCTTGTCTGTAGTTGGGAAAATGTACTGCTGGTGGGACCACAGCTCCACTCAGCTACCAGGCTGTAAACCTGTTCAGAAGTGTGTTAGCCTTCAAAAGGAGTGGTCATCAGCATCAGTGGTCCTAGATACTATTCTAACCTACATTCTTATATCAGATTCTTTCTTTTAAAGAATCTCCTTTGTAATTGGGTGTATTCTTACTAAGTATTACTTCAGCAATTTTAGGACTAAAAGCTTAAAATACCTAAGAACTGTGTGTTAGTTTCCATGTGATAGTCCATTTCTTACCATGATGTCTTTTGATATATAGTCATTTACTGCTCCCACGCCTGGTTGGCATTTCACACTCTCCTTGCATGACTCACTTTGAGAATGGATGCTATATGTTGGTTTAGAAGAATAAGAGAATTCAGAAGTCTTAAATACATTTGTTTCCTTTAAGTGTTTATCCTCAATTCTTAACTGGATCATCCTTCAGCCTTCGAAGGTTGCAGAGGCGAAATAGAACCTAAAACTTCCTGAGTTTACCTACTGTGCACAGCAGAGACCTAGAGTTATAGTTCTGGCTAACCTTTCCTTTTGTCAGACAAAGAAAGTGTTTGTTAAACTAAATACTACATTTTTGCTTGGCTGTTCTCTAATGTTGTCATCTTAAATAATTTTAACTTGCCTTTGAAATTGCACGTTGTGGACCAAACTCTCATGGCTATAGCACTGTGGGATTCTAATGAGGCTCACTAACATGCATTTTCTGACAATGTAACAGCAGAAATGAAGTGCTGAACGCTGTGAACATGGGTTTTACATTTTGCATGTACAAGAGATTGGCACCTAGAGCTATTCCCTTCTTTGGCTCATGGTTCAGAAAGCTTAATTGCATTCCCTTTTCCACCTTGGTCTGCTTTTAGAAACGTGGTGTTGATTTTACAGTAATAGTTTCTGCTATAACAGTCTAAACTGTTTGCATTTGTCTTCATTTTATGTTTCTTCTGTCTGCCTTCAAGTGGATTGTGTTAAAACCTGGCTCTTCAGCATCCAGAAACTTGTTTGAATTGCCACCGTTTTGGCGTAGTGCACTGTTACTACAGGGAACAGTCCCCGCAGAAGATGCGTGTGTACGATAACTGGCCCAGTGGGCTCTATTACTGCTCTAAAGTAAGCAGAAGTTGAGAAGAGGGAAAACAGAGCTAAAAGTAGTGTCTGGAGCAGGTTTGGAATTTGAAGGAATGGGATTCACTGTGCACCCTCCTCACAGTTGCTTACCTCTCAGTCTAAAACACGTGGCTGGGAAATGATTTGTACCAGTAAGCAGTGTTATGCAAGAATGGTAATGCTGTTCTTTGACTTTTCATGTTCTCAGCCATGATTTCAGTGATGTACTATCATCTGAAATACTCTATTTCCATTTGTGATTATAAGATTTTAACTTTTCATTTTGTTTCTTCTGTGCTCCTAGCATAAGGAGCATAACGCCTTTTTTATCTCCTTTCAATTCCTGAAAATTCAGTTTGTCAGTCCTTTAATGAGGAAAAAATTGTCTGTATTTCATAGTCTTGTTTTTGTGTGCAGTGGTTTTATATTTAACTCATGATTAAAAATGTGAGGCAGCTTAAGGCAAGCATAAAGTTGTTTTTGAATCTGTTACATTAGTAATAACCTCTTGGATTTTTGGTGAGGATTTTCCAGCTAAAAACAATTGCACTTTTCTGAATGCATTCCTGTTGTGTGAAACTTTTGTATATGTTTTAATGCTGTTGGGGAAATAATATTCCTTATGGTCTCCAGGATGGTTTTGAGTGGGTTATAAAATGAAATAGGAAATTCTCTTTTTTCATCTCGACATTGTGTCTTTGTACTGTTCTGCAGCTTACAAAAACATGTTGTGTTGTGCAGCAGTAATGCATTAATTGGGCCATGAAAAGAACAGTAGTAAAAGCAGACAGCTAATGCAAGCTTAGAATGGCAGCATAGCATCAGGTTAAGAGTGATGCAAATGGTAGCCTCTTCACAGAATAGTATGTTTAACTACTCAGTGACCTGTGAGAGAACAGATGTAAAAAAACCCCAAAACATATGCAAGTCACTGAGTAATCAGTTTATATATTCCTTGCAAATTCTCTCCAAACTTCCCTTGTTATAACAGACCAAAATGCTGCATGTGGAGCATGATTTTGAATTGGTGATACTTTTCCAGGTTTTAAGTGTGTTGACTTCCAGATTTTTTTAAAGAAATTATATATTCATGACATGATACGAGGTTTCATTGGTATTTCCTGTGGGATTTGGTATAGCTATTAAAAAGCTATGGCTGATTACTATGGTGAAGTTTGTAGTGAAAGATGCGCTCAAACATATGTTTTTTCTGTAAATGGTAACTTAGCAGCCAGTTCTGCATCTTGTGCAAGAATAGCTGTGGCTCTAGTACAGTTTGAAGGGCAAAAAGCATGATGAGGAGTACCAGCTGGCTGGTTTATAGGTATTGGTGTGATTACAAGCATTTTTCCTGTGCTGAACTGCATTGGGGCTTTAATCTCGAAAAACGGAGTGACCTGGTTATCATCAATTTATGGAGAGGAAAACACTACCTCCTCCTAAATAATAATCAATCATGCTGTATCCTGCTGACCCTCTCAACGCAATATTGAGTTCTTTAACAAACTGCGTAAAGCAAATAACTCTCTCTGGAAAGGACTCCTTCCTTGATGGTTGTTTAATTCAAAATTTATGGAAGTAGGTAGCAAACAGTTCCTGATGTTATGAATTAAAAAAAAACTGACAACCAAATAAAAAAATTTCAGTAGGTAGTAAGAGATCTGCATTTGTAACATGTCAAATAAGATGTATACGTTAAGAAATAAGAACTTTCAAGAACTATTCTGTGACTTAACCTTTTAATGCCTTGAACATGAAGTGGTTGGATAGGATAGCTACCCAGAAGCTGAAGTAATTTCAGAAAAACCCCTCCCCTCCTGTCTTTCAGAGTGATTGAACAACTTGGTGGTAAACAGCTGGTAATGAACCACATGCATCATGAAGACCAGCAAGTTCGTTATAATGCACTACTGGCTGTACAGAAGCTGATGGTTCATAACTGGTATGTGAAGATTATTTAACATACTACTAACAGTAAGAAATACTGGGCTGTGGAGAGAGGATTCAAGACAGTAGATTTCTTTAAGGTGGGAATAACATTTTAATGTGGTAAGACTGCAGTTGTTAAATGACAGAGCATTATGGTGTTAATGTGTAATATCTTAGCTAGTTTTTCTGTGTATTTTTGTTGCAGTTGAATTGAGTAGCTTGACCTTACATGATTGAATGTCACACGAGTAACTCGAACAATATATTTTAACTTATTTGAACTGCTTAATGTTTAATAAGAGCTGTAATTTAGGCTCGCAAAACTACAGTTTCCAAAATGTTATGGATGTGTGTCGGTATTTTAGCAAGTTTGTTTAATCTCAGCTGAAGGAATCAGTAGCTTGGTGTAGTTGAAAGAGTTGATGTTTCAAGTACTTAATTGGCAGTTGCTTTGCGAAGTGCATGCCTGACCGTTGCTTTGCATTGTTCTTTGCTCTAGTCCTTTTGCCCACTCTACATATTTTTTTCTGTTACCATTTTAAGGGATGCAAGTATAATTTTTCTTTAGCTCCTGGAGTAGCAGAAGCTTATGGGCTGGTTGGTTAGATGAAGTTGAAAAATCACTTGCTGGTGTCTCTTTCATCAGTTTCTGAGAATAGCGTTTGAAATGAGGTTTTTCTTTCATTGTTCATTGACTATTTCTTCTTGTCTAATAAAGTTCCAAAACCCCTGAATTCCTGGCATGTTCTGCCACAGAACTTGCTGGTGGGTGATGCTGCCTTTCCAGCAGAGCACAGGACCTTTATAGTGAAGCATTGAAGGACTGAAGTTCTGAAAAACTTCAGTCTCAACATAACTTTGTATAACTTGCCAAACTAATTAAGTATGCTAAGCACAAAACATGTAGAGTTAAAAATATTAATTAGGAATTCTGAATCTGATTTCACGAAAGCTTTTATTTCCAATTTGGCATTGCCTTAAAGAAAGATAAAATGCAACAGTACATCTCTACTTTAGAGCATAGATGTTGAGATACAAACAACTAATTTAATTTTGAACTTAAAACAGCCTTTTATTTCTGAAAAGCTTGGTGTTTGGAAGTACCTATAACTTTTGTCAGTTTTTCCACTTCTGACAGAATGTGGTCTTTTTAAAATGCTGAGTAGTGATTAAGTGCGAAAGTGGTAGGGGAACAAGGTTCATCAAGCACATTCCCACGGGGTCCTTAAGTCAGCTACTTTCTGTAGAAGACAGACTAGCAAAGCTGACAAAAATTTCCCATTCCCTCTCCCTGCAGTGTATCTTTGTAAAACAAAGCTAGTTTTCTCCCGTTTCCTATAAAGAATGAGTTTTAACGCTTGTGCATGTTATAATAATTTTATCTTACCTCCTCCTTCTCTTATACTGTAGGAACCTTCTATAGCAGAGAAAAACTTACATATTTAAATAATCTACTATGACAAATCCAGAGTCAACATTCTCCACATGTAAGGAGGACTTTGGTAAATAACATTGAATTTCTGAGTGTGTGGAGATGGAGACAGAGACTAAATGTGTGGTCATGTGCAACCTCATTTTGGAGCAGTATTGTATATTGTGTTCCCCCTTGCTTCTCAGTTTGGTGATATGCTGCTTTTTTCACAATGCTGTTCTGATATATTTGAAGCATTCCGATTATCATAAATCAGCTATAGCTACATAGAGATTACAGTGTGGAAGGCTTAGTTACTGAATTTACTTTCGGAAGGGGGAAGGGTCTTATTTCATGTGTGTCTAATGTCTTGAAAATGTGGTAATGAAAATATAAAACTCTGGTCTTTCTCCAGCACAAACTTCACTGGTAGTAAAAGTTTTCCTGGATGCTGAACTTGGCTTTTTCTCGTTTTCAACTTAAGCATACTAATTTTAAAAACATCACATCTGGTCTTCTAGATTTGTTTTCTTAATGGCATGAACATTTCTGTGCCTGCTTTTCACAGTTTGTGAAGCTTTGGACTGGAGACTGAGAGAGACTGCAATTACACCTAGCTTCAGATCTTCAGAGGTGTCAATAAAAAAGATCTGTTTAAGTTAGTGCCCTTTTCAGATTCATATTGTCATCTGTAGGAAATATGTTCTTGTTTAATTCATATTGGAACCAGCCTCTGGGTCAGATTGTCCTTGATTTATATTGGCCAAAGTAGTGTTCCCCCCGGAATGGACATCAGATAGCTTGAGCTAAGGAAATGACGTTTCATTTGTATGTGGGAAGCTCAGTCTGTCTTTGTATAGATCTGGCTTTTGATGAGTGTCAGGAGCTCTTCTGTTTTGTAGTTTGTGTTGGGAGGAGAGAAAGCAGAGTCCCCTGACTGCTGCATAGCGCAGTTCAAGTGCCTACTTATTGAGCTTTGCTTTGTCATAAGATGGATTACTTGGTAACTTCAAGGTTTTGCTTACCTTTCTCTCCAGAGCTGGAGAAACAATAAATATTTTTCCCCTTGCTTCTATGTGTTCTGGAATTCCATTTATTTCACTCAAAGAAATTGTTTTTTTCCTTGAATTTAATTGTCAGGGAACAACTCTGCATTACTCTGTGACGCATGCATGACAGAAGTAGTCAGATTTTTCATAGATGTGGAACCTAACTGAGAGAAGGATGAGAAGATAAGGGCTTGCTCTGCCAGGTTGAGGCTTGGTGCAAGTGCTGTGCCTGAAAGCAGCAGAGTAAGGAAAACCTCTGGTATCTGAACTGAGGGAAAGTCATGGGGCAGCTGAAGTGGCATTCTGCTTAAAATGCAGCTATATCATTAGATTGCTAATAACTCAACTTGGAGACAATTGACTCCGAAGTAATTTGAATAGTTCATTACAAGCTGTTCAGGTGGCTTTTCCTTAGGGGTTTTTAAGTCAGGGATAAATGGGGGGGAAATCTGACTGTCAGGCATTCTGTTTAATGGTGAAACTGGCTTGGCAAAAGCAGTAACTGCTGTTGCTTTTTCAGATGAGGTAAGTTCAGGTGAAATATTCCAGTTACACTTGCAAGTTAAATGATCATGCACTTGATGAAGCAGGGATCTTTTTAGCATCACTTAATGTATTTAAATGGTATTTTTTTTCCTGTGTTTTAATGCCACTTGAACTAACTGAATTAGTTGTGGCACTCTCTGCTAATGGTAAAAACCTTTCCTTGGCAGATGGGGGAGTTTGGCATGGCGATAATGGTGCAGATTTTTTGTTGGTCTTGTTTAATTTGTACTATGTATGAGAAACATCGTCTCCTTATTCCTTGTCTTTGCTGGTGTTCAGAGGCAATACCTAACTTGACCATTTTAATATTAAGAACTGGTTTTGGGAACCTAATGCTGCTTGGAGCAATGTTTTTAATGATACAGACTTTAAAAGAATCAAATCGTTAAGTTGTAAACTGACAGCACTTACATATATCACTTTAAAGAAACCCAATATGTTAATCTCTACAGATGTAGCAGGTGCCTTTCATATGCTTCAGGGCACAAAATTTTACTGAACTTCAGAGATGGGATGTTGTGACTCAAAGCACTTACAGTTAGAAGCCCAAGTTCTTTCTATGAATCATAGAATAGTTTGGGTTGGAAGGGACCTTACAGATCATCTAGTTCCAAGCCCCCCTGCCATGGGCAGGGACACTTTCCACCAGACCACATTGCTCAAAGCCCCATCCAGCCTGGCCTTGAACACCTCCAGGGGTGGGTCCTCCACAACTTCTCTGCGCACCCTGTTCCAGTGCCTCACCACCCTCAGAGTAAAGAAGTTCTTAATCTAATTGAAATCTACCCTCTTTCAGTTTAAAACTCCCTCCACTCATGCTATCGCTACAGTCCCTGATAAAAGTCCTTTTCTACCTTTCCTGTAGTCCTCCTTTAAGTACTAGAAGGCTGATATAAGTTCTCCCCAGAGTCTTCTCTTCTCCAGGCTGAACAACCCCGACTCTCTCAGCCTGTCCTAATAGAGGAGGTGCTCCAGCCGTCTGATCATCTTTGTGGCCCTCCTCTGGGCTCGGTCCAATGGGTCCACGTCTTTCCTATGATGGGGGTTCCAGAGCAGTACTCCAGGTGGGGTCTCACCAGAGCAGAGTAGAGGGACAGAATCACTTCCCTTGACCTGCTGACCATACTTCTTTTGATGCAACCCAGGATGCAGTTGGATTTCTGGGCTGCAAGCACACGTTGCTGGGTCACGCTGAGCTTCTCATCCACCAACACCCCCAAGTCCTTCTCCTCAGGGCTGCTTTTAATCCATTTTCCACCCAGCCTGTATTTGTGCTTGGGATTGCCACGTCTTAGGAGCAGGACCTTGCACTTGGCCGTGTTGAATTTCATGATGTTTGCACAGGCCCACCTCTCCAGCCTGTCCAGGTCCCTCTGGATGACATCCCTTCCTTCCATCATGTTGACCACGCCCCTCAGCTTGATGTTGCTGGAAGACTTGCTGAGGATGCACTCAATCGCACTGTCTGTGTCTCTGTTGTGTGAGCAACAGAGACAAGTAGATTGTTTTTCAGGGCAATGCAGAGCAGCTTCACTGCCTGAAGTTGAGCAGTGGGAATAATCTTCTGTCTTTAAGATTTGTGAACCTATAGTCTCCTGGCTTCATTCTAAAGGGTTTAATTCCAACCTTCTATTACTTCACTAAAATAAGAGCTAGGTGAATTCCAAATGTTCTGCATTTAATGTATAATTTTTTTATTGTTTTGCTGGTAACCTAGAACATAGTGTATTAGTTTGTACCACTTGCTTATCTTCTAGCTGGGTTAGGCCCAGCGAAGTTTGCTCATGATTAATTTAGTAAGTGCAGTATGTTCCTTTTTTCTTGCTCTGTCAGCAGCAGTGCTGTTGAGAGTTGCAGACCTGAGGTCAGAAATAAAAGAGAATTGATAAAACATCCAGTCTAGCTGAACTGTGCAGAGATGGATCATGTGTCCTCTTTACATTTGTATGAACAAAGTAAACTGCAGTGGTTTAATCTCTATAGGTCAAAAGTTCTTTGGTATTCATACATGTGCTACTGAAACCATGGTGGATCTGACTGCAAACTCATTTATTTTTAATGGCAGAACTCGTAGCATCTTTCGGCATTTGCTCCTGTTGACTAAACTACTTTCTGCTTATGCCTTAGTAGTGAGCTGCTGTTAGTGAGGGATTGCATCTCTACCTCTGGGTTCAGGTATGGTGCCTCATCTCCCCAGAGTCTGTTCACCTGTGCACGCTCTGGGCTATAAACCTCCTTTAAACAGGCAGACTTTTAGAATAAAGTGCTCTTCAATGAATTGATACCAACATGGAGAGTATGAGTATGTTGGAGGATGCTAAACAATGGGAGTTAGGATGCATCACTGATGCATGATCAAGTATGGTATTGGAAGTAAAATTAATAAACAGCATACTGAATGAAGTGACAAATTCAGATAAGCTTTGAATGCAATAGATTCATATATGATTTTCATAGTGCACATCCCAGACAAAATTACTTGATTTTCATCTTTTAAAATGACTGGTAATGCAGAGAGACATTAAAAAAATGTGAGACTGCCTAGGATTTGCAGTATGCTATATTTAGAACCTATTGTTTGATAGAGTTAGCATGGAATATTCAGCATTTGTCACTATTCTTCTTTGGTGTAAACTTTGCTCTCTGAAGTCCATGTATCTCCTAAGACAGCTTCTGTACCTTGCTTGCTTTTGGTAGTGAGAAGTGAAGGTGTAATGATAGCTGGCAGCCATAAAGTTTGGCCTCCCCCCCCCCCCCCCTTGTTTTTTTTCCTTCCCAATACTCAGGCGTGTAATGCTTAATAGAGTAGTCTTAAATGGAAAAGGAAACAATGCCTGCTTGGTAATGCAATCCGCTGTATTTATTTTTCCTGTTTATTAGCCTTCATCATCAGTAGAATTCCTTTGTAGTAGTTAATAGAAGTTAATTAACTGAAGAGTTTGAGAAGATAGACTGTGTCCCTGATAAAAATTAACATTTTTTTTAAGAGAACAGTTCCCAGCTAGAATGAGACAAGTTAGGCAAAAGGCACACTTGATATCTGGTATGAGTGCTCCATCTTTTTGTTGGAACAGAAATACGTATTCTTGTAAAGCTTCATTCCATACAGGTAGGGACTGTGGTTTGTATCGGGGAGTTGGACTAGATGATCTCTAGAGGTCCCTTCCAACTCTGAAAATTCTGTGATTCTGTATTGTGCGTGTACACTCTGATCATGTTATCTGTCATGAGATCTGCACTGTTTGTAAAACACACTTTAATATTTCTAGAGCTTCTGTTAATGTGGAGCAAATATTTTGTAAATATCAAACATCCTGCTCATTTTTCAATTTCTTTTTTCAAATAAATTGTTCATTTGCATGTGCTATGCTGAAAAAGCATGTCACCAAAGTAGTAACTTTTTGGTAGTTTCACTTCTGATCGGTGTTACTTTAAAGATTGGATTTCCTGATAGGAAAATTCAGTTAAACATGATTTATGTCAGTCATTCTGAAATATTCTGTGCAAACTTAAAGCTCTTAGGTATTGAAAGCATTATGTGGCAACTAAATCTTCTGATTAAATATAAAACCGCTTTCAAACCAAGTTGCATAGTTCAGTGAAGTTGGTTCTTTTTAATTCACAGAATGTGTCTGTGTAAGTGTTAGCTCATAGCACATCTTAGATGTGGAAAATGAGTCCCTAATAGAAAGGCACGCATTGACTTGAATTTCATAGATTTTTCTTTTAAAATCTAATAAAATGTTTGAGTAATAGCCTTGTAATAGGAGCTCATTGATCTGCTGTTTCTTTATAGCTTGTAGACTTCCAGTTCACAATTTTACATACAACTACTCTTCCAAAAATGGACAAAACCTCTCTGAAGGGAAACTGCTGAATGGAAACGAGGTTCTTGCAGTGTCTCTTTGTCACCAAATAAAGGTTATTAGACCCATAGGAGAAATGCAGTGTAAAGGTGGCAAATCTGTTCTGTCTGTACAAGCTATTCCATCTGCTGCCTGTCCTTTGAACTTGTTTAACTATTCATTGTATCTTTATGATTTGTCTGTACCAGTGTGTGTTGGCAATGTCTTTTAGATTGCTTGAGTCATGTGGCAGACTCTTTATTGTAGCTTTATTACACTTCTGTACTCTTTCATAATGGGAAGAATTTCTTTAGCACTTGCTTTTCATTTTCACTTTCAAAAGCATGGGACTTTATGTTTAGATAGAGAAAAATAAAATCATTTTTATCTTGTTCTTTGTCAAAGGAAAGCATTCTGTTTCTTGGGAAATTCAGTCTGCTAAAAGAAGCTAGAAATTACAGCTGTTCAAGTTAGTCAAATATTTTTTGGATAACATAATTCTTGAATAAATTTAAGCAAGATTTAAGACAAATGTTGTCAGAAAAGATAGAATAGGAAAATTTCATCCTTCCTTTCTTCTATGCTTCATCTACTTCTCTTCCTTTGCCTGCCAAAAAGAAGAATTTTCAGTTTTCCTTAAAGGACAGGTAAATCTAACTGCACTGGAATTGGAGTGTATCACTAAAAGTTCTTAAACTGCAAGGCTTGTTCCTTTTAGCACATGGTCTCTAGAAATCTGTTGAAACCTTAAAACTTTCCATCTACCATAGATTGTTTGTTGTTGACAATGGTCCTTAGCTCAATCTGAAAAGTATTATGAAATATTCAGGTCAGGTCTTGTGCCAGTTTGCAATTGTCTCCTTATTCCATACTCACTGAATTTGATGGGTTGTATGTTGGGTCAGTTTCTTGTGCCTTTTCCTAAATGACCTTTAAACATTTGTTGCAATTACCCACACTTAAGTATATCTCTGCTTGAGGGTGTCAGTGTCTCTCATAAGCCAACAAAACTAATTAAATTAAACTGGATGAAGTGACAAATTGCAGTAAGGATTCAAGATGCAACAAATTCATGTATTCGCCTCTAAGTTTACTTTTCTTCTCGGAAAAAGCACTTTGGATACCTCAGAAAATGTGTGTTTAAAAATTAGGTCTGAAAAATGGGAAATTGCTGGTGTGGAAGGAATCTCACTTGGTTATTCTAATATGAATGAAAAGATTAATTTGCAAATGGAAATTACTTATGCCTCACCGTTAGAGTTCTGAATGACCAAGGAAGTGAGAAAATGCAGTGTTTCAGGTTTTGTTTGTCTGAGCTTTAGTTGAGAAATGGAAGACTGTAGTTACTCTCAGCAGTGATGTACTACACTTGCATGTTTTGATGCTTTTCTGCAGTGCAGAGGTAATATTTTGTGCTCTTGTAAATTTATACTGAATCAATTGTTTTGTGTATGAATGCAGTTAACTGTAAATGCAAGCTTCTCTGGACCAGCTTTGGCTGCTTTGTAATAAGGATGATTTTATGTTGAAGGAAGTCAGAAGTCAGCTGAAGGTGACCTTTATAAAGGCCTTTCTGTTCCAGCGTGAGGAAAACATTCAAAGTAAAACTTCTGGTTCCAAAGAGCAAAACTTGTGTATTTGAACTTCCAAGGTACTTGGGCCTTTGCTCAATGAACTTTACATCTTGATTATTAATGCTAGAGGACAAATTGCATTCTTGCTCTTTGTTGTGTGATTTCTAGTGCTGATTCCAAGTTAGTGCTGTTAGAACTGTTCTAAGGTACCTTAAAAATATCCATGGAGTTCATCTCTGCAATCCCAACACGGGGAATATACCAAAATGACAGGCTTAACTGTAAGTCTATTCATGTGGGAGAGCACAGATTTTTCCAGATGCTTATTGACTTGAGGGAGCACCATTAAGCACGTGGTAACTTTCATTCTGTTTCTGGAGAGCCGCTAATGAAAAAAGCATTATATGTAAACATGCTCAATAGTACTGGCCTATTGGTACATAGAATTTCACTTCCCTTCATCCTCTTAAATGATTTAAAAGAAAAATGAGCCTTATATAACAGCTGGACAGCTGTTGCATTTATATTGAGAGAATGTTTACTACTTCTCACTGGCTTTTGAAATATATACAATAATACAATGCCTGCTCAAGGTAAAAGGCAGCTTTCTAGTGGAAAGAATTGGTGACTGAATTTGTTGGCCAGGACAGCGTTTTGCTCTTATTCCACAACTTTGTACTTGCATTTTCTACACCTATAGAACAGGTATTGAGTGACACCCTGCAGACCTGCTTGGCCTGGTTGGAAGGGAAAAATGGTAGTACTTGTTAGACTGTGTATTGAAAGACAATGGGTATGTAGGCACCAAAGTTCAGCGATGTTAAATACTAGCAGGATGTGTTTTGTCTTAGTCTCTAATATGAGCTGATCAGGCATGCATGAATCTCTGCCAGTAACGGCCGCACTCGTATGTTGTATACTTTTGCTGCTGAGTTTAACCATCTTAGAAACTTGATGTATTTGCAAAGGACCAGCCACAATGCCTTTGTTATGCTAAAGGTGGTCTTCTGCAGTTATGAAGGGAAGACTAACAAAATAAGTTTAAAATAGGGAGAAGTGGTCCAATTTATGGGTTTATATCTTGTAATTATAAAAATCAAGTCTAATACCTCATTACTTTCCATTGTAGCATGCATCTCTAATCTGTCAGATGCTGTTTTGAACATTTTGTGAAGTGATATATCTTGGTGACAAGATCTATCCTTCTTTCATTATACATGCTCTTATACTGCAATGTGTGGAACGCTTGCATTCTTAAAGGTAGTTTTAATTTTGTGGGGTAAACAGTAATTCTAAAATCCCAGTTTTTCTCTTAAGATTTAACTAAGTAACAGTGCAGGATAAATAAAAAAATCTTAGACACTTGATTTGTAATAACATAGTGATGGATGCCTGTGTCCGAATTATGTGTGAAGACTGAAGCTTACAGTGCTACTTAACCTCCTGCTGTGATGAAATACCAGGATGTGAAAAACATACTTGAATCTTCCTTTCCTTTTAGTATGTATTTTAACAGAAGGAGAACAGGAGCCTACTGAAGCTACTCTTGGTAGTTTGAGTTTTAGTGGAAGACGAGAGCAGAAGAGACCAAAGGCCTGGCAGAGTAACCTGTCAGTCTGTTCTCCCAAGGCTGCTCATAAAAGCTTAATGTTGAGAAGCTAAGTCCCTTCTTCCGATCAGTCTCTTACCAATCCCGCTCATTATCCAGCATGAGCCATGCAAGAAATTGCCCTAGGTTAACTAGTGACAGTTGGAAATGATAACTAAACAGAAAATTAACTGGTACTTGTAACAGCAGGTGTGACAAGACTTTTGCATTACAACGGCCCTTGGCAGTGGCTGAAGAAGTGATGAGGTAGGGACAGTATGGGGTTTTCACCTGGGTTTGCAGCATGGCAGCACAGAGCAGTAACTGCAGATACTCATTCTGTATGGGGAAATGGGATAAGAGCTTTTCCTTGTTCCTGGACTTAAACCTCACAGCTGCAAATGAATGACTGAAGTAAAAGGTTTTGTAGGGAACTGTACTATACTATCTACTGTACGTCCTTAGAAGTTGAATATGTCTGTTAAGGCACTCAGTACCTACAAAATATGCTACTGCTCTGCCTTCTCAGAGGTTTTTGCTGAACACGCTGTCTTATGGTTGGATTTTAGTAAGACTTGAGCATCTGTCTGAACCAATGTAAGCTGTGCAATAGTTGTACTGTTATGGATTGTTAGCTTGATTCATTTTCCTACTTCTGAGTGATTGCATAGGAATTTCACATTCAAGATGGTTTGTGTGTGCTTTAAGAATAAATAACTCTGCAGGCTTGTGATGCTGTGAGCACAGCTGTGCGTGCAGCAAGCATCAGTTGTTTCAAGGCTGGTTGTCAGATAAGAAACTGGAATCAGTACATGCATATAGGGGTGAAACAAAGGAGAAACAAACAAACAAAACACTGAGGGAACAGGAGGAGGTTTGAGTTTGGAAGCCCTTCCATAGTGGCTGGTTGTATTTTTGGATGGCTGTCAAATTTTGTCTGTTTTAGTGGAACAATTTTGGGTCCTGCAAAACCACAAGAAAGCAGTTCATTTCTTTCTTTGCCATCAGGAGTCTCTACTTTGAGGGTGATAACCTCCTATTGTGATCGAGTCATACCTATTGAGTGCAACCCGAGCATTAAAGTACTGTGATCCTGCAGCAACACCCGATGAAGCTGTGAAGGAAGGTGCTAAATCATAACATATAGCTCAGCATACAAATTATGTGTTATTTTATTTGCTAGTGGAGTTTGAAGTTAACATTGTACTTTATAGGAATTTTGCTTTTCTAGATACTTAACTATAAAACTGAGGAAAGTTCTGTTGGGTGGTACAGTTGCGATGCTAAACTTCATTGTCCGATAGGAATTGTAATGCATAGGGAATAGCACCTATTCCCTAACAGGGCACCAAGCTGGAAACTAGTTTTTGAAATGTGCGATAAGAACTGTTATGTGTGTGTGTGTCTGTTTTTTGTTTTTTTTTTAAATAAAGTGAAAGTGCATACTCTTGAGTGAGTTTTTTTTTTTCCTCTTTAAAAAGGCTTCATTCTGAACATCACTTCTCTGAACTGCTTCTAAGGTTTAACCTGTGTAGGTTGAAATACCTGTGTAGTGAGGAAAAACTGTGATGCTAAGTGTATGATCAGCAATGGAAAAACACCCCCTACATTTCACAGTTCCTGAAACTTTTCTCTTTCAGCTGATACAATGGTACAATTATTGAAGTTTATTTTCTGTAACAAGCAACAACCCAGATATTACTAAAGACCTCTTTTGGCTTCTTTGTGGTTCTGTGAAGTGTTGAGCTGCTTTCACAGGACACAGTGAAAAATGGGAACAGTCAGAGGAATTGTGCAGTATTTTTCCATAGAATTTAGATATTGTTGCTCAAGGCAAGTGCTAAGAATTTGAGGGGGTGTTTGTTCCAGTGTTGAGAGGACAAGTATAAAATAAGTGATGTAGAGCACTTCTAAATACAGGTGAGAAAAACACTTTAAAGAAAATGTTAGTATACAGTGGGCCTGGCTTGGATATCTTTTCTTTCTTCCAACTTGAACATGCAGTTCTTCAGTCAGTGTCTGTTTTGCTAGCTTATGGGTTAAATTGCCAGTACGTCCATTGGTATTACTTGTGCTCATGCAGCTGGGTTTTGGGAAGAGATACTTTTAAATACTTTGCCACACTTGCTAATATGTATGTTCAACAAGCAAAATGTGTGGGCTTTGTGGGTGTTCTGTAACAGTTCCCAGGACTTCCAAATATTACCACTGGGCTTTTTCTTTACGATTTTGTTGATGTTCGGTTCATACCTTCTTTCCAGAGGGATAGGTGATAATACCTAAAGCTTAGGTACTGTCATAGTAGCTCCAGTTGACTATCAAATATTAGTAGACATTATTTGAAGGAATAATTATAAACTTAAAGCTTTTTCCTCTTTCTCTACCTCATAGTTCCCACCACTATCCTACTCCCCACATTCTAGAATGTTTCTCAATCTAATCTTTTGTTGTATTTCAGGGAATACCTTGGAAAGCAGTTGCAGTCAGAACAACCTCAAACAGCCACCGCACGGAGCTGAATGCTTCCATCAGTTCGTGCTTATAACTACAGTATGTTTGTCTTCAAATCAATATCAAGGAAACACTGAAATCACATGTTCTTTGCCCGCTACTAGTGCATAAACTTTCCAGCTTTCCTTCAGTGTTGTTGGCTTAGTAAAAATTTGTTTGTTCAACTAATTCTGATGATTATGCCTATTAGCTTCCTGTTATATTCTGAATGTATATGAGGAAATGTGGCTAATATATTGCATTTGTTTTATGTATTTATTCTCATAATAAAGAATGTTATTAAAGGATATTCATTCCATGTTATAATTAGCAGAGAAAATTTTTTTTCTTTTAGTGGGTCATCAGTGTTGTCACTTCTCAAGAAAAGCACGTAGTCCCTATATGTCTCCAGACAAATTAATAAAGCTTTAACTTGGTGTTCTGTGGGAAATGCAATAGCCTGAGGAATGTTGATTATCCGTACAAAAATATATATCGGGTCTCAAAAACAGTGTTAAAATGGTACATAAAAGTAAATGCATGTGTTTTTTTGGGGGTTGGGACACTTCTCTCTTGGTAGAGACTACATTAAAAAAATCTGGAATGAGTAGAGGAAAAGAAAATAAACACTCCTCTAATGAAAATTGATACACTTAAGATTAAGATTATTAGTCAAGCTGTATAATATCAATGTTAAGGCTGTAGAGTAGAGATCAAGTATTTATTTTTTTTAAATAACAAATGTGTAGTAACTGATGAACTTGAAATTTCATGGAGTGTTTTCGTTATTGAAAATACTTGTAAATGTTAGGGTTCTGGTGTCATTCTAAAATCCATTGTATTTCCTTGATAGCCAAATTATTTGACTTAGTATAAATCTTTTCTGTGTTTTGTAGCTCCTGATAGTAAACAAGATGTAAGCATCAATAAATCAAAGATGATATTGGATTTACATGTGAAAACAAACAATCTTGTTGCGCATATATATATATATATAGGAGCTTGGCTCCAGGCACTTGCAATCCTAAGCAATTAATATTCCTGTGATTCATTTTTAGAATGAGGGAAAAAAAAAAGAGAACATGGCTTATTCTCTTAGGTAGTCTTGTGTGGTGCAAGTCTCTGAGGAAGCTTAGGGTACTTTGTTATCAAGTGAAAAAAACCCAAACAAATAAATTGGGGAAAACTTTTCTTACCCAGTATGGATTTTCATCATATATAACTAAAATTTGACCACTGTTGCAATAGAAAGGGAAGACTTACAGGGGATGACAGTTCGATGATTTCTTGGCCTGCTTAACTAAAATTAGATTATGTAGATTAATGAGTGTTGCTTACTTATGCATATAGGAGGACAGATGCTGAAGCCTGAAAAGGATTAAACTGACTTTAGTTGGAATGACGGTTATCTGAATGGATCTTATCTCAGTGCTGCATGTTCCCATGGTGATGAGGGATACTAGTGGTGTGGAAAGTTGTTGGGAGAACAAGGGTGCACCTGCACTGCCATTTTTATCTTGGGTCAGTTGAATGCTCTTGAAATAAATCTGAGTCTTCCTTGCTTTTCACGCTTCAATTTGCATCACACGATGGTGTCAATGCATGAATGAGGTTCTTCTCTGATAAAGCTGTGTGTCTTGGCTACTTGGCAAGTGTTCAGTCCACTGGACCAGGTAAGATTTTGTTTGAAGTATGGCCCTTTGAAATGCATGTAGAGTGAAAGCTGGATTCTTAGCGCCAAACATCTTGCTCTACAAGTCAGATTGTCACGTCACACTTCTTGTAGATGTAAGCGTAGCCTAAGACTTACCTTGAAGATGCTGTAAAAGGTTGGTACTATGGTTACAGCTGTAATGTTGGGCACAAGAACTGTGACAGGTCATTAATGGGGAAGGAATATACACCCATTTTCAAAACCAGAAGTTTGTGTTGTTTTGTTGTCTGAAGGGAACACTGAAGCACTGCTTGGTAAGGGGATTTGGGTTTGAGTTGTATGAGTAATGACAATAAATGCTACCAATGGCAACCCCTCCTATTTTTTGGGGGTTAGAAATAACCAAGCTATTCATAACATGAAACAAAATTGCTTACAGGGGTTGTCTTGAAACATCTAAATGTGTTCATGTATTATACGAATAAATTCTCCTCTGTTGCTTTGCTAGTATTACTCTGTGCATACTTTAATTTTTCATTATGTGGTCACTTATATTAGTGTGCAGTATTGATACTCTGGTGCCTGTGGAACCTGAAAGCCATGAGATTTCCATCCTCTGATGGTGACGTTCAGGTGGCTTAAGGGTTGTGGTCTCAGGGAGTTCATGCCAACAATTGTACAGTAAGAAGCCTGGGAACTGGGGGGGGTGGGGTTATGAAGGATCTTTCTGTGCAGCTGGTAATTTGGGCTGTGAAATTGCCAGAGCTGAGATCTCTGCAGGAGTCAAAGTGCTCACTGTGTCCTAGAGGTCCTGGGGAATCTTAGCATAGCAGGGAGCTGCAGACTGTTTTCCAGCTGTAGCTTCTCCACCTCCCATCCTATGGCAGATCTATACTTGTAGGTGCTGGGAGGCCTTGGATCCATGATCCCAAGAGAGAAAATGGGGCAGAGCTGTCCTGGAACTTTTGACTAAAGGAACCTGATTTTAAGGTTAAGAAACTCAACCAAAAGCTTCTGTTGAATTTCAACTAATTCATAAAACTTCCTACTGCATCTGTTTTTTGCCTGACATGTTATAATTAGCTTTAGCTCTTGCTACTGAGCGCTACTTCTACTATTCATCTGTTAGCTCACTTAACTTGCTCAGCCTCATTCTCCCAAAATCTGGCATGGGGCAGATAGGCAGATGCCACGGTGGCAGATTGAATGCCTCAGGGCCATGTGATGACAGTGTGGGTAGAGTTTGGTGTTAGGAAGAGAAGTGTGTGCCAGCAGCTTCCTTCCTTCCCTCTGGCGACATGACTGGAGATAAGATGCCGTGATGACTAACTTCCTTCTAAAGTGAGGAGATAGTTACCTTCCTCCAAATTAGGGTAATCAATCTTCTCTTTATGAAATTTTTCTCAATTTTTCTAATTCTTGTTTTCACTCTTAGGTTGCATCCAGGAATAAATGACCTTTAATTTTCCTGTAGTAAAAGTAACTGAGTCTTTGAAATCTTTATAAGCTGGATTTCAAGTTTTGCATTTGAGGTTTCTTTTGCTGTTCATGACACATCTGCTTAAGTGATTTCCTTTAAACTTCGGTCTTGGTCTGAAATCTAAATGAAAATAAACTTGAGTAAGCTTGCAAGATGCAGCAACTGTGAAAAGAGTTTAAACCTGTCACAATTCAATGCAGGAGGGATAGAGGGGAAACACGACAAAGAACAGTTCTGACATCTGGAACTAAGGCTTAATCATATGCTTAGTGCATGTTTGTTATTCCCACAAGCCATTCAAGATCCTAAGGCCTGCAGCTGGAGGAAGAGGAGGCCAGATCGTGGTCTTGGATGGTGGGAGCTACTCTGCTAGAAAGAAGCCAGGGCTGAGCAGGAGACGGGCTGCCTGGGCCCCGCATGTACCACGTGGCATCGAACCTCTCTTCAGTAGCTCAGCAGAACTGTCTTTATGTACCTGCATGATCAAATGAAGACTGTCAACAGTTCCTAATTCTCGATCTGCTGGGTCAATATTTCTTTGAATATGACATGCTGGGTTTTAGCCCAGTAAGCGGCAGGGTCTGAAGAAGTCCTGTTGGCTCATCTCTGTCCAAAAGCTTTTGCTTTTTCCTCTGGCAGCTCCTGCAGAGTAGTTGTGAGCTGTCTTTTTAGAACCACGTGCTGCGTCAAAGTGGAAGAAACGGAGCTAGTGCTCTCACGATGATCACGTATGTTATTAACTTGGTTTTATTTGCTTCCTCTTAGACTCCAAAATGATCATTCAAAAAATCTGATCGGCTGCCGAAATTTTCAAATGGCCAAGGGTATCATCATTCAAATACCACAGAAAGCAGCGGCCTTGCTTGCAAACGTCAGGGGCAGCATTTAGGGGGTTACCTGGGAACGCTTCTTACCTTGGGGTGTGCACATTTCATCATCTGAGATGCATCAGCCATTGCTGAACACAAACTGTGTGCTTAAAAACTCAATATCCTTTGTTTAAGAATATTTTCCGTGACCTGCCCCTTGTCTTACTGCTGCTTGTAAGTTAAGTTACTGCACAGTAAGGAGCAAAATAAAAACCAGAAATGGAATAATGGTTGACTGTTATGCCAAGTGTCTTGTTTCTGTTACTTGGTTGTATCCAAGATCATTTTTGTGCTATGGGAACTTAATTTTTCTTGGGGGAAAACTGAAAAAGGAAAAAAAACCCTCTTATAAAAGTGGGCAGCGGGACAATAATTATTATTTATTTTTCACCTGATAATCTTACAGATTTTCCCAGAAGTGCACAATTTTTCCTTCTGTGTGAAAACAATTTGCAGAGGGGAACGATTACGTTTTTCATGAGTCATCTTTTGTGCCGTTATGTGCATATTCATGATTTAATTTTTTTCAAGGCTCTTCAGTTAGTTTGCCTTGTCTGAATTCTGTGTGGAGACAAAACTGTCAAGCCGAAAATTTTAATAACTTTTTCAGTGTTGTCATAAGCTATTTTAAAAAGGCTGCACGCATCCAGCTCTGCCAAAAAATGGGCAAAGAATTTGGATACCCGATTCTGGTGATGACAGTGAAAACCTATTGATTCGGAAATCATGGGACTGCTACCATATCAGATTATTTTGTAGCAAGAAAACATGACAAGTTGCAGACTTGAAGGCCTTTGTTCTCTGGGTAACTTTCATGAAAAGGAAGTGTGCAAAACAAGCCCATTCTGTCAGGTTCAGGTGGCTAAAATACAACTTCGGAATTAGGCAGTGCGGGGATCACAGTGACTAGTTTGGTTTTGGATGCATGCGAACACAGGGCAAGACACCTTGATCATCAATTAAAAAGATGAAATAATTTTGACATAAAATACTGAGTTGAAAAATAACCTATAGAAGTGTTCTTTTTTGCTTTTAAGATTTTTTTTTTGTTGTTGCAATTTTTTTTTTTTGGCTAGGACATCGCAGGATATTTTAATCTGAAAGCATTTACAAAGACTCGCTTTGTGTTTGGCTTCCCCAGCTAGCGCGCTTGAACTGAGCTGGTCCTTTTCTATCCAAATGTATGGGTGTGAGACCACTGGTGAGATACTGAAATCCATCTTGGATGTCTTCAACTGGTGAAGTCCTTTTATAGGAGAAATTCTTTGTGCGAAGTGCACAAATTGTGCCTTCTGTTGTATTTCTGAATTCTGAATATTCTCTCTCTGAATGTCACTCCTCTCTTAAATGGCACAAAGAACTGAAATACTAATACTATATTATACCAATACTATATTATATTCTAATCCCTCTTGGAATTGGTAGTATTTCCTGATTTAAATACATTATGGTACTATGTCAAACAGATGATGGATGAGACCTAGAATAAGGGAAATGTTTTAGAAAACTTAGTTATCTTTCTCTGGTAAGAAAGGGTTATTTATGCCTCCTCTGTATTGTTTTATTTTACCTGTTTCCCTTATATGTTCCAGTTTAAATTCTGTCAAATACTATTCTGAAGGAAGAGTTGAGATTTTTATCCTACTGAGAACAATCTAACAAGCCTGTTTAAGTCCAAATCACTTCTCTTTTTTTTTTTTTTTTTTTTCCCCACTTATAGGCATTAAACTTCCTAAATTTTATCATCCCTGATTTAATATTCATTGTCCTGTGTTTTTTTTTTTTTTTTTTTTTCCTAAGAAATCTGGAATGGCATGAAAACTCTCGCTAAAGAGAATGCATTAAGCTCCCTAGATTTTTTTTTTTTCCTATGGAAGTTTCCATTTCCTTACTTTAATTTTATTAGTCTATCTGAATAGCCTTTAGCCTGGAACAAAGCTGAGCCTATACTTCAGGGCTTTGACTGGCCTGCAGGGATGAGGCACTGTAACTTCTTTAGAACAGCCTGTTCATCCTGTCGTGCCTCTTTGCCCTTTCTAGAGATGAAAGGGATTCACTTGAAGATTGCTGGAATCTTCTTTTTTTTTTTTTTTTCTTCCCTTTATTTCCATCGAACCACTGAGATCTTTTTCATCCCGTGTCCCTGCTCTCAACACAGTCAATTTCCTGTTGGCTGGTTCGGCTCATTGCATGAGGAAAAAGTCCTCAGTCATGTACAGTTGCATCTCCTGCACATGGATGAACCTCTGGTCTTCTCTGGCTTTCTTTTCTTTTATGTAATCTTTGGCTCTTTTATTCCCGGCATCCCTTCTTTCTGCCTCTTTCTTCTTTGTTCTGAAGTGTTGCAAGGCTGTTATTTTTTCTCCTTCACTTGATGCCTCTTTGGTCACATTAAAGACCATTTTTTCTCAGGTGCTTTTTATTTAACCTGTAAATATTGAGTTAACTGTTCTTCGTTTCCTCAAAATTGCCTACGAACTCCATTTCCAGATCCAACTTCGGTCTTCAGCTACTTAAAGATGTATGCAGGGAAAAACTTTTGTGTGCTCCTGTTCAAAACTATTAAGCAGAACTTCTCTCTACAGACATCTTTACTGCGGCTTTTTCAGTGCTGCCTCAGTTGCCATTACCATCCATTCTCTCTCCCCTCTTTTTTTATTTTTTTCTTAAGGAGTAAAGACCATTCATTGCTCGTTTTGTAAAGTTGCTTGTAAATTTTTGTTGTTTATGCAAATGTGGATTTCTAAGTTTGTATTTGGAAGAGATGGAGATGTTTTTTCTACAGCAATGGGGATGCAAACACATCTCTCGCTGGCTCTGAGACTACAGCTTCGGGTTAGCGTAGTTTAAATTTTGACTGTTCTGTTGCTTAAGTGTTGTAGACAGATATGGCAAATCACAATTTGGGTTAAAATAGCCGATTCATACTATGGAGTAATCCTAGATCACCAGAGACAATAAATATAATACTTGAAATCAACAGATTTTTAAAATATTCCTCTCCCCCCCCCCCCCCAAGATGACTTGAGAAACAGTTGTGAGAAAATGATGGTTCTGAAGAGTGTATTCTTGAAGACCTCTTTCGCGTAGTGCTTTTAATAGAAGCATTTTGTATTCATTCTGGTCATATCTCACAAGATTCAGGCTCTGCAGTATCAGCAGCATGATACTTGAAATCTAATTTGTGTCTTGGGCTCCATAGCCTGACAGAATTAGGTAATGTATCCTCAATTTAAAATAAAATTCTGAAATAAAGCAATAATAAAAAAAGGAATACAAAGGTAACTTTTTCCTCATCGGTGTCCTTTTTACCATAAATCAGTAACAGCGAATTGTAAACCACTTCTGGAGAAACTCTCTGAAACACTCCGTTACAGCTTGTGTAGGTGATGCTAATAATAAGCAAAAGCAGGTTAAATCTTAGCCTTTGTCAAAATAGACTGTGCCACCTATTCCTCCCTCTGCTCGGTGTCTCAAGCCATGTTTCATTTGAGGTGCCTGTGGTGCTACATCTCTAGCTGTTTGCTTCTCCCTTGTGCCCAATCTGAATTCCACAGAAGTAACCGAACTGGGGACATGCGTCAGGTAAATGGATTCCAAAAGGCATCAGTAAATGGAGTATGATTTCTCAAGCTGCACTTCAGCTGTCAATGGCTTGTATGGCATTGCGTGGGTTGTAAAAGAATTGATACGGATGCCTTTTTTTCCCCTGTCTCTGTATGACAGACGGCTACCACCTTGCTTACCTCTGAAGAAACCAACAAATAAAACCCCTTGAGAGTATATGCTGAGTTGTTTCGCTGTTCTAAACGTGGCTAACCCTACTCCCACGCTGTTTCTTGATACAAGTGCTGACTCCTGGGGCAGCGAAGAATTTCTTGCTGTTCCTACCTGACCTTTTGGCTTTCTGGGAGGTCAGCAAAGCAGCAGAAGCTGAATATATTTCATTGCTGCCAACTCGTTTCCTTCTGTAAGCAGACCTACAGCTTCATTTTTCTCTCTTCCACCATGACTGCAGGAAAATCTGCTCCCCCGGAGGCATAAACACCAGGCAAGCCAGGAGAGGTAATGTTTCCTCCTGGTGCAGTTATAGCTGAACAGCTCCACGCAGCTTTTCCAGGGGTGAGAGTCATTTTTACTTTCTTTAAAGCTGCCTGTTTTAAAAAAATCTCCATTATATTTTTCCTATTATGTGAAGCTGTTAGAAATTGTGGATAAAACTTGTCATTTTATGAAGTGGTAGGCAAGCTATTTCCTACCTGAAGTGCCTGGGGAGCGAGCGAAATAGAGCCAGACCTGATCAAATGATGCTTCTGAGACTTACTCAAGGGGCTGATAATAGTCTCATGGCTTTCTGCCTTTAGGCTGACAATGTGCGGTGTGCCTGAGAGGACATACTTCACCTATATGGGAGCAGGAGAACCTGGCTGGGTTGCGCAGGTTAAAAATCCCTGGCAGCAAAAAAATCCGTGCAAGTAGAAGGTGCTGCTGGGTTTCCATAGCCTGGCCGGGGAGCTGCGGCAGGGAGACATGTGGCTGAAGGGACCCTGGGAATAACCTGGATCCACGTGATGCTGAGGTTTGGGCACTGGGAGGTGGTACTGGGTGAGGGGGGGAAACATGTAGCTGCCTCTAGCTTCTGCCTGCATTCGTGTCTTGGTAAGTTCACCTTCTCGAAGCCCTAATGTCCTGATTGAATTCCTGCTATTGGTTTTTGACAAGTTAAACTGATGCCTTATATACCTGAAGCAGTATGTATAGTCATTTTTGGTTTACTTTCAGTGCGGTTCCTCACTGATGACCAAAGGCTAAACCCTTAATGTTTTCACTGACTTTTCTGAGCTTTTAGAAACTTCTGCCAGGCTGGGTAGCAATTCATCTGTCCATTTAAAGTACCTTTTGGCTATAGTATTTTGAATACAATAATTGCCACAGAAAGGCCTTTAAGCGGGGTCTGCTTGAAGCTTCTCTAAATGTTGGGGAATTTGCTTATAGTAAACATTATTTTGGTGAAACTGCATGCCCTTCTCCTAGCATTTTTTGAAAATGAGTGTCTGGTTAATGCTAAGGGGTGACCAAAGTAGAGGACAGATGGTGGTTTTTTTTGCAGCACATCTTTGCAGTAAAGGAGTTAAAAGTAAAGGTCGCCGTATTATCAGGAGCTCTTGTCTAGCATAAATAACTTGGTGACACTGCTTAATTAAACCGGTGCTTGGGACAACTATTTAATCACCACTGTTGCAGCCCAGAGAGGCTAAACAAAAGCAATCTGTGTTCTGATGCAATTTGTTATGAAAATAGTTGGTTACGCAGCACGTGGCCAGAGCCGGATCCACAGCTAACTTGCCACGTAGCCTCCCTTCTGCGGCATGGCATCAAGAGGTAACTGCTTTGTATTAAACAAGAAGGTTTCCATGAGAAGGGCCCAACTTTTTTTAGCAGATGCCACGAGCAGTGGAGGGCATTGCTTGGTAACCCCATACTCCCCAGAGTGCTACGGCAGCTGGAGCAGAGCATCAGTGAGGGACCTGCTGTTTAGCTGCACTGGTGGATTGTCCTAGCATGAAAGTCATTCATAATTTCATCCCTTTCGAAGGCTCATTCAGTGATCTGGCTTCCCTGAGCAGATCTCTGCAGAGACCTTTCCCAAACCGGAGGATTCTGGCTACCACACGTGTCTGGGCAGAAGGCGATGTTGCAGCAGGGAATGGAGGTTTGTGCTGGGACAGGGGAGGGCTCTGAAGCAAAGCCGCTCCCCCGGTTCCCCATGGGCTTAACTGGTATCCCTGAAGGGCTGTGGATCCTTGAATTTGCGGAAGCAGAGCATTGTCTCATGATTATAGGAAAGGTTCAGGAAAAGACCAGCAAAGGCCTGGTCCCCCGTTCTCAGAGGCTGCAATATTAATTTCCTTTGTCTTAGTGTCGGTTGTGTTTCTTGCTCCTACTCTTCCTGTTGGGAGGCTGGACCAGAAACCCACTCCTCTGATGGCATTAAACTTTCTTGCTTCCAGATTCACTGAAGCTATGGTAAGAATATTAGAACTTATTCCTGTGTGGATATTTTCCTATAGCTACTTAACCTTCAGCGGCAGTAACTCTCCTGAAGTCATTTAGAGAGAAATCACTTTGAAGTGCTGTTACCTCTGTCTCTAGTGGGTCCTAATAGTATTGCAAAGTCTGCTTTTTTCTTTAAGTCAGAATGCAAAAAAAACAATTAAGAGCACCGCAGGCTTGATGTACTAGATGTGTTAGAAAGTCCTGACACAAACTTCCAATCTGTGTTAAGAGGGAAGCGGTTTATAAGACATGGACTGTATGTGTTATCTATAATGGAGGTGATGCCTCCTCACACGCACAAAAATCTTGAGCATGAGGAGCACAGGCAGAACTAACGAGCTGGTGTATAACTGGAGGCTTAATTATCGAACTGATATGCTGTGTTTCTATTTTATTTGTTGGGTCAGAGTTGTGGCTTTCTGGGGAAGGCTGCAGTACTATATCTAAATTTAAAAAATGCCTTAATTAAGCTGTTTACGCAAACACTCTTTTGTTTGTTCACTTTTATAGGGGAGCAAAACAGCTTCTGTAAATGTGCTACTTCATCGTTAACTTAAGACTGAGTCTGCTGGTTCAACTTGTTTATCACACAGAATGAACCACGCTATGGTATGACAATACACTTGTGTTGTTACCTGAATTTGTTTTTTCTCTTACAGCTGAAGAACTATGTGGTCAAATATGTCAATCTTCTTCACCCTTAGCCACTCTACATCACTCAAGTATTATTTACTGTTGCATTACTCCATTCCCATGGTAATGTTCTCTTGAAAATAATGGGGAAAGTCACTTCTGGTGTCTCAAAGTCTTCTTCCCCAAAGTTGTTTTCCTTCTTTGAATAGTTTCTTTCTGATGTAAGTGCTATGATGTTCTGTTAACATCACACAGGTATTCTGTTTCATCAGTGCCTTCGCAGTGGCCTCATAATTTGTTTGGTGCGTAGCAAGATGAAGATACGAGGGGAAGATACGTAGCATTAAGCAGACATTTGAGCAGAGATAATTCTGTGCTACCTTGCTTACTAATCAGATGGTCCTTGATGGCAGTGTCACTGCCTTCCCTGTGCTGACCCGTTTCCCATCAGTATGAAAGCTGTGCAATAGTATTTGGGTTCTACCTGTCCTCACCCATTTCAGTCGTTCATTCTGTTTGGCCTCCGCTGGCCAATATTTCAAAACGTGGGCCAACGTAACCTAATTTTTGACTGCAGCAAATGAGCACAGTCTGTGTTCCTGATGAGGATAACTAGTATAAAAGCTTGTAAGGTGTTAGAAGATTATTGAATCATAGAATCGTAGAATAGTTTGGGTTGGAAGGGACCTTAAAGATTGTCTAGTTCCAATCCCGCTGCCATGGGCAGGGACACCTCCCACTAGACCAGGTTGCTCAAAGCCCCACCCAACCTGGCCTTGAACGCTTCCAGGGATGGGGCCTCCACAACTTCCCTGGGCAATTTTTTCCAGTGTCTCACCACCTTCATAGTGAAATTTTTTTTCCTAATATCTATTCTAAATCTACCCTCTTCCAGTTTGAAGCTATTACTCCCCGTCTTATCACTACATGCCCTTGTTAAAAGTCCCTCTCCAGCCTTCTTGTAGGCACCCTTCAGATACTGGAAGGCTGCTATAAGTTCTTCCCAGAGTCTTCTCTTCTCCAGGCTGGACAACCCCAATTCCCTCAGCCTGTCTTCATAGGATAAGTGCTTCAGTCCTCTGATCATCTTTGTGGCCTCCTCTGGGCTCACTCTAACAGGTCCACGTTCTTCTTACATTGAGCACTCCAGAGCTGGATGTAATATTCCAGGTGGTGTCTCATGAGAGCAGAGTAGAGGGTCAGAATCACCTCCCTTGACCTGCTGGCCACACTTCTTTTGATGAACCCGGCATGCTGTTGGCCTTCTGGGCTGTGAGCACATGTTGCCGGCTCATGTCGAGTTTCTCATCTACTAACACCCCCAAGTAATTCTCAGGGCTGCTCTCAATCCATTCTCCACCCAGCCTGTATTGACAGCATGACAATTGACAAGGCTTGGCATTGCCTTGACCCATGCGCAGGATCTTGCACTTGGCCTTGCTGAACTTCATAATGTTTGCACAGGCCCACCTCTCCAGCCTGTCCAGGTCCCTCTGGATGGCACCCCTCCCACCCAGTGTATTGACTGCTTTACAGAGCTAGGTGTTGTTTGCAAACTTGCTGAGGGTGCACTCCATCATAACATTCGTGTCACCAACAAAGATGTTAAATAGCACCGGTCCCAGTACTGACCCCCGAGGAACACCATTTGTCACTGCTTGCCACTTGGACATGGAGCCATTGACCACAACTCTTTGACTGTGACTGTCCATCCAGTTCCTTATTCACCGAGTGGTCCATCCATCAAATCTGTGTATCTTCAATTTAGAGACAAGATTGTCACGTGAAATAGTGTCAAATGCTTTGCACAAGTCGAGGTAGATGATATCTGTTGCTCTCCCCTTATCCACTAACGCTTTAATGCCATTGTAGAAGGTCACCAATTTTGTCAGGCACAATTTGCCTGTAGTGAAGCCATGTTGGCTGTCACCAATCACCTCCTTACTTTCCATGTGCCTTGGCAGAGTTTCCAGGAGGATCTGCTCCATGCCTTTGTTGGGTACAGACGTGAGACTGACCAGCCTGTAGTTCGCCGGGTCACCTTTTTTAAAATGTGGGTTATGTTTCCCTTTTTCCAGTCAGTGGGAACTTCACCTGACTGCCATGACTTCTCAAATATGATGGATAGTGGCTTGGCAACTTCGTCCACCAGTTCCCTCAGGACCCGTGGATGAATCTCATCAGGTCTCATGGACTTGTACACTTGGTCTTGAACTGGTGGTCTTGAATTCAAGACCACAACTGATGTTGAATCCTCAACTGGTCTTGAACCTGGTCTTCTCCTACAGTGGGCAGTACCACCTCCTTCCAGTCCCTACCTTTTTTTTCTGCAAATGTAAAGGTAGATTTTTTTTTTTTGGTGTGTTCCTGGTTTTGTTAGCATAGTGGATGAGGGTTTTCTGCTTTCTCTAGTTCTGGAGCTCAGAAGAGGTTAACTTCTGCTTATGCTTGCGAGACTTAAAAGTCTTCTAACATGTTTTCCTGAAATGTGGGACTGTTTGTGCGTGTGTGTAGCTACATAACAAGCTCTAATTAAGAGGATTTGCAGCCTTCTTCCTGAGCTGAATTGCTCTGAAATATTTCTGAAATTTAATGGGCTGTGTGGATGCAGCATGATTTTTTTTTTTTTTTTTTTGGTATTTTAGAAAACTTGTTTAGGTGATGAGCTGTTAGTGATTTGTTTACTTTAACTAAATAGCTTAAGTATTATGGTATTGGTAACTACTCTGAGCATAATGCCAACTCTCCTGTACACTTACCTTAAAAGGAGATAATTAATAGCTGTTGAACTAATGATGAAAACATGAGGATCTCCAAGAGAATGAACTGGGGGCTGCAGCGTTCCCAGTCTGAAATCGTAGTCAGCATCTTTGGGTGGTTCTAGTTTGTATCCAGCTCCAGGTGGACAGTGGAGCTGATGCTGGAAAGTGATGGTCTCTTCATGCGTTACTCTCTACCTTATGTAGAAAGTTAAATGTAGGGCAGAGAATGGGACAAAGTAGTCTGAGCACTTGTTACAGACACAAAAGGCAGAGGTTATATCTATATCTCTGGATCAGCTGTACAAAATGGAGCTGCTCCAGCAAAGCAGATGGAGAAATTTCACAAGAACACTAGGCTGGTGGTTACAAAACTTCCCTGGAGAGAGATACCTGGTTTCAAATTGATATTTCAAATTAGGCAGATGAAGTATTTGAAGTATTTGCAACGAGAATGAGTACTCAAACCATTATTTTGAGGCTTGCAGATTTTTTCATTTAGACTTAAGTTCCTAAACAGCTTAAATGCTTTTCAGAGTTAATGGGAACTTTTCATAAATAGAATAGAAATTAAATCTAACCAGGCAAACTTGATTTCATCTTATATGGCAATATAAGTTAATCCACTTAACACCTGGATAGGATACGGTGCTCATGCACACAGAAGAGCTGATATAACGTTGTCTTGATTTTTAATGTAGCAATTTCTTGTTTCTCTCTAAAATTCGTTGTAAAATTTCATCCATTTGCATAGAAGCAGTATTGAGTGAATAACTACAGAATTTATTTGATTTATTGAGATGAATTTTGCTCATAAAATGCCTGTGAGCAGGTTATGATTCCATCAGGGTTCTTTGTTCTTTAATTTGTTTGACTTAATTTCTGTTTAGAATTGGTTTTTGTTCCTCTCTGCTATAGTTAGCAGCAGTTATGTGATTAACTGATGCCATCAGTTTGAGCTAGATGAGCTGCTGTAATTACATAAATCACAATCTATCACTTATATATCTTGACTGGGTGAAAAGAGCTTTGTAATTAGGAGAAAAAGTGGAGACCACGGGATAGGGAGAAGGATTTGACTTTTGGGGAGCAACGGTAAGTGAAGAGGATGAGGAAACTTTCCTTGACCTAAGTGTTATCTAAAATGTCAATCCCAGACACAATAAGTTATTTTTATATCTATTCTGAGTTCAGATGTGAAATAAAATCTTCTTTTGCAAATTATTTATATTACAATTGTTTCTCCCTGCCCCGATGGGGGCTGTTGCCCTTTTTGCTAGGCATTGTGCACACTAACAGCATCTTGCTTGTTTGCCTGAAATAGGGCCCATCATCCCATATGTGCTGTATTAGCTGCAGGGTCTCGGTGGTTTAAATTTTGAGGGCTATTATTTATAATTATAACTCAATTATAACAGTGGGTTGTTTTCTTGTTGTGGGAAGCAGGTGTAAAAGAAATATGATCACATTCAAGACAGTCATTTACTACTCAGCCTCCTCCTTTAGGTGTATAAAATACAGCTATAGGATGAATTACCAGAAGTTATGGACAGAGACAAATGTTAATTTGTTGAATTAGTTTAGTAGGGTGACAGATCTCGTATCAGGAGGGAAAAATATGCTTTCTGATAATTTTTGGTTATTGCACACTTCTCACTGTGAGTAGCTGTCTGGTGATTTGTGGTAAGACACATCACCTCAGCAGCCATTGTGCTTACAAGATTATAATAATCTGTAAGCAGAAATCCTTAATGTGCTTTCTTGCAAATCTGCAAGCTGTTTCACCTTTTAGGTTACGAAACTGCACCTTCTCCCTTGTTCTGTGGTCTCTGACCGAATGTGATTTGAGTGTGAACGGATAGAGTTGGATGCTCAGCTCCTGAGTTTTGCTGTGAATCTTCATGAGCTGAGCAAAGCTAACAGAGGGAATCATAAAACGGTTTGGGTTGGACTAAAGATCTAAAGATCATCTAGTCCAACCCCCCTGCCATGAGGTATCTGTCACTTGACCAGGTTGCTCAAAGCCCCATCCAGCCTGACCTCGAACAATTCCAGGGATGGGGCATCCACAACTTCTCTGGCAAATTTAATGCGTGGGTCCAACACTATCCCATACATCCTCATTACCCACCGCCTCCTTCCCATCCTTTGATATAGTACATAGATATCTTTCCCTTAGTCTATGGAACACCCCTGTGAAATATCTGCAAAATGTCCATCGACAACGAGGTCTCCCTGGATTCTTTTGCATTTTTAATTCCAGAATTTCTATCATATTTTATGACTTGAATTGTACTGATAGGGGAATAAGGGTTTTGCCAGTGTTCTGCAGGCTTTGCTGTGCCCGGTTTATCCTGTCCTTCTGAGAGTATGTCTGCACTTGGCTTTGTAAAGGGAATCAGCTCTGGCTGCCCAAGAAAATGGGTGTCTGCAGCATCCTAAATCCTTATATTGTCTGAAAGAGCTGTCGGAGCAGAGGTCCCGTTCGGCTGCAGAAAGATTAACATCTATGGAAACAGCAGCTGTTTTTGACTGGCTGAGGAACAACTGTTTGAAACAAGTCAGGCAATTGGCGTGTAAGAGCTAAGGTCAAAGAGAGAATTGAATCCCCTGCACATATCTTTAGTGGTGTCTTCATTTGCATCTCTACAATGAGCTGTATAATCTGATTGTTACTGGGGGACTGTTGTTTGGTTTGTTTTTTTATCAAGGCTGAAGCCATATTATCTTTGATGTATCTTCAGTGATATAAAAAATCACTAATAAAGGTAAAACGAATGACTCTCCATGGTGTCTGAGTAATATAACTTTTATTTAGTCTCCAATACCCATCCCTGGTTTTGTGTTCTGGAAAGGAAATTTCTGGTTCTTCAGTTTACTCATTTGCCTATTAAAACTTTAGTATTTTTTATGGCAAGTATCTAAGTTCTCTGTAGCTCATCCCAGAGCTGTTTTTCTTTATGCTTTATATCATGGGGAGTCCGGTGTTACAGAGCAATATTTATTTCAAGTTATTTGTTAGGTTTCCAGTGCTTTTGAAACAAATGCATCTATGCATTTTTTTTTTCTGTTTTTAGCTTGCTTGTTATTACAAGTACTCTAAAGCTTAAATTTTGTTCTCTGAAGGCTGACTGAAGTAAGAGAAGAAAATAGATAAATTATTTGTAAGAACAGCAATCCATTCTAATGTGAGTGACTAATTTTCTTGCATTAAACTTTATGCTCCTCTTAAGCCTTTTTTCCTATGGAATTAGTTAAAGTACAAAATAGTAACTGATAGTCAGCCTAAATCATTTAGAACTCAAAGACAGTCTGGAAAATCTAGGTGGCAGAGGTTTGCTTGAAATACTACTACCATTTTGTTACTCATTTTCAAATACAGACAGAAAAGGGATGACGGCACATGCTTTTTACCTGGTCAGCTCCCAAGTATTCTGTTTAGTAGAATGAGACAATAAGAATAAAAAGTTGGGTGGGTTTTTTTTTTTGTTTGTTTGTTTTTGTTTTTAATCCTGCTGAAGGTATAGGAACAATGATGAATGAACCATCTGAGAATTTGGAAGAATATGTTTATCCACACTAGTTAGTTATTTTTTTTTTTTCTCTTTTTAAAAGATAGAAAAATAAGAAGATAGAAAAAAGCAAGGAACTGTTTAATGGAAAATTTAAACATATATCCACCATGTAAATTTTGAAAGATAATTTACGATCTGAAATTCAGAATGAAGTAGGCTAGCATGTGAAGACCACCATGGACTTCAAACTACACCAAAGGATCATGTCATCTCTGTAAATATTATTTAGCAAAAAAAATGTTATTTGCTGTCTATTTTGTGCAGTACTTTGACAACGTGATTTAAAGTCTATTTAACGCAAGAGCAAGGGTTATCACTCTTCTGCTATGTTTTCATTTCTGTCTTCAAACTCACCTTCAAAATGCAGTTGCTCAAAACATAGTTCTCTAATGTTCCCTTAATATAGTTTATCCACCCAAAATACCTGAGAGAAGATATTCTTCAGTTTCTAGATATTACTGCTGTGTATGAAAGGTTCATGTGTTCTTGATAGGTAGAGTCAGCCACTGCCCAAAAAAACATGGAGACTGAAGTCAACAAAACTATTTTGTTAGTACAAAACTAATTAAATGCGACATCAATATAAAGGCTGTAATAATGAAGGCATAGCAAAAATCCAGGAATACGGAAGTCCCAACGAGGAGAGACGAGATGCTCTAGGAAACTGTTTCAGTTGTGGCAGAAATGCTTAGGAGATGCTCTGCAGAGGAGGAGCTCTTTCTGAGGGAGCAGTGGCTGATAGTGTGGTACCGCTATAGACCCTGAGCCACGGCCAAAGGTGAGCCTGCTGGGGACATGTGGATATGGACTTGATGACTGAACTGATGCCTGAAGGTGCCAAAAAACATTTGCAGAACACATCCCCACCTGCTTGAGCCACAGCTCTTCAAAGTGGAATAGGAGGATGCGCCGCCTCTCCAGGAGATGCGCCGGACACAGTTGTGGGTGCGCAGGTCTGGCGTCAGGCGCATAACGTGCCCGAGTTTGCAACCTGTGGTTTCATGCTGCATCAACTATGCATGTCATTTCTTGCTCCTACACCTAACCCTGCGACTCCTGGAAGATGCGCTTGTTACCTCTTTGTTTAGAGCGGGGCTGTGGCAAAGGAGTGGTGGAAGGCAGCGGGGGAAGTCCTTTCTCTCAATTAAAGCGAAGCGGATTGCCGGGGCCCGGCGGCAGCGGGCGAGTTAGCTGTGGGCTGGCTGGGCCTGCCTGTTGCCCTGGGTCAGTGTCTCTGTGGGGATAAAATGAGGTTCCCTTAGAGTGTGTGCAGACATTGGCTTTTCTCCGCGTGGAGGCTGAGCTCCAGGGTCCCCGGAGCGCTGTGAGCACGCAGAAGCAGCAGGGAACTGGTGTCACAGGTGAGACGATGATCTAAACCCGTGTTTTTTCTTGGTTTGTTTTTTTTTTTTTTTTTTTTTTTTTTCAAACTTAGAGGCATAATTTCTCATTTCCTTGCTTTACATGGACTCTAAATTATGTGGAAATGAGAGAGTGAAAAGTGTATCACCTCTTTCATACGGTCAGGTTAGAAGAAACATCCACGACATCAGAACAATAGTACTTCAAAGGAGAGGTTTAACGAATGCCTGCTGGGCTGCTCTTCATATATCCAGGAGGAGAGAGTTAGCATAACGAGACTTGTGGGCTTTTTAAATGATGAAAGGTATGTTTGTGATTGAGCAACCACCAATTATTTCAAAGATGAAAAGAAGGCATATTAATAAAACCGATTTTCTTTTTTTTTATTTTTTTTTTTAAAAACAAACAGGGAAATTGAGATTTAAAGGCAGTTTGGCTTTCTCTGTTCAATAGTGCATCAGTGGTTGGTAATCCTTTGTAAGTGAAATACGGTAACAACTGGATCGTGATTCTTTTGCTTAGTAAGTGGATAGCAAGCAAAGCATCTTCAGGGCCTTTTTGTGGATAACAGCGCAAAATTGATGTGTATGATGAATTGAACCTAAAATGATAGAAATTTATTTGGCCAATTTAGTTATGGGCTGTTTGGAATAATTTAAAAACCCTATCCCTATGGCACTTACAGCTGATAAGCATTATGTTAAATGTACGTGGACAAAACCTCAGGGCATGTAAACCATCAGATTTAGATAATAGCTTTATAAGCATGCATTGTGTAGAGAGTGTCTGCCAGAATGAAATGAACAGTGAGCTCGTGAAACTAAATCGGTGAATATGCAATCGTTTCAAAAGAAGTTTTCTAGCTATGTGTTCATCTTGGACCTGTTTTTAAATAGAGAAGGAATTACCGCCATTGAGAACTCTTCTTTAAGTCTGGTTTCCATCAAGTACAGCAGGTGTTTATGAAGCCAGCTCTCGTGGTCTCCTGGTACTGGGATGTCTGGCACCAAATAAAGCTTAAGTTAATAAGATGAATTGTGTGGGAAATCATCTGGTGGCATTGCTGGCTTGTACCTCTCCCTGTAATGGTTGCTTCTGTCACATAAAATGTGTATGTATGCAGTTCGCAGGAAGAATACTGGTTATAAATATTTGGTTGGATTAGGGTGAAGAGGGTGCTCCGTTCTTAGCGCTCCCCTGGGGGAAAAGCAGGTCCATCAGGAGGGCACCAGTCAATCTCGCCGCGTTTGCAGCAGACTGGAGGATAAAATCAATCCCTGTGCAGAAGGCTGACGTACAGGTCTCTGTGGTATTGATAGCCATGGGGGAAAGAGAATAGCAATAAACTAGTTTGGCAGAAATCCTTTGCTTTCCTGGCAGGACTTAAGAGGGAGATATGTACCTCCATGCTAGATAACAGGCTGAACACTTGAGTCTGTTGGAAAGCTAAATCAATAAATATTCGTAACTTACTGCCGAAGCACTGAATAGCTCCGTCGATATCTTGAGCCCATTCTTTGGACAAATAGCTGTGGGAAGATGACTGTGCTACAAATGACTTGGGACGTTATTTATCTAGGGGCTCCTGGCAGTAAGATTTGGAAAAAATATATTGTGAGAGTTGTCATTTTTGGTTTTTTTTCTGGGAAACAAAGTTTTTGTCAGTAAAGTTTGATCTGTTGTAGGGCTGGCCTGCTTGGAGAAGTTACGGTGTAATAACTAAAATGTGATTTTATGGCTCCCTTAGTGACTCGTTTGATTCCCCTCATGCTATTGCTGTATCAAAGCAGCCTTCCCAGTGTGTTACCAGCTGGCTGGAGTAGCAGTACCGGGAGGAAGAGCACGGGACTGTGAGGAAGGCCGTGGTCCCAGAGGCCAAAGGTCCTTTTGGCAGAGGAAGAGCAGGCAGCCCCAGAAAGGCAAGCGAACAGGGGAAGGGCAGGGTAACCTTGGTAATGTCCTGAAGTGTTTTACCAGCATCCAGGAAAGTTCAGGGACTTCTGGAGGGGGTTTATTTCTGTTTGCATGAAAATCTATCTTTAATAATCTTCGGGTTTAATCTGTTTTACACAAATTTGTCCAGCCCCTTTTGAACGCAAATTTTCGTAGCTACACCATCCTATGAAAGAATCCTGCAGCATAACCACCTCTCAGGTGAAGAAATTATCTGGTGGTTTGTTCTCCTGCCCTGAATTGTTAGTGTTTCATATGTTAGTGTTAGTGTGTTCGGACCTTTACCTTCCTTCCTGGAGCCATCTCTATGCTGGTATTGCTGTATCTTGGATAGATGTTGACAGGAAACCTCCACATGACCCAAAGAAGCATGGCATGGCAATAAAATTATTCCTGGGAGCTAAGAACACTATAGGCATTCAAACCAGTTTTCCAGGGAACTATTTTTGCTGTTTTACCTTTGACCTGTTAACATGTGTTTGGAAATCAATTGCACCCTTGCTCTTGCTGTCCCTTTGTGAGAATAAAAGAAGAAACTCAAGGATTTTAAGATTTCTTTTTTTTATTTCTAGCTATGAAAGATTCTCCCTGGAATAAGTAAAAAAGTTGTTAGCTGCATTGTTCTTTGAGTCAATCCCTGTGAAAAACCATGGGTGTGTTCTTTAAAAACAAATATGTTCATTGTTTTTTAGGTCTTGAGAGATAGCAAAAATTTAAATCTGTCCTCAGCAAAGGCAGAGTTTCATATATTGAAGTCAAGGAAAGCTTTCTTGGACCCTTCAATGAAACTTGGTCTTGAACTCTCTGTCCTCTTAGGGAGCATCAGTCTAAGGATGAGTTGGATTCTCGGTCTCATTTTCCTCATATGCTGTATTGTTGCTCCTGAATTTTACAAAATATATTTTTGAAAGGGAATTGAGATGAATAATTTGATGAATAATTTCCAGTATACTTGCCAATACTTCATTAGTATTTTTCCTGAAGCTCACTTTTAGCTCCAAATGTCTACAAGCGTAAACAGAGTACCAGCAAGGTTGGCCACTATAAAAGTGAGTACAGTCACGATAAAACTTCCCCCCCACACAAGTAATATCTTGAAAGGGTGTTGTTTTATTGATTTTTAAAATATTTAGCCTGAGTGCCACTGTCTGTGACAGAATGTTTAAATAATGCAACAGCGGAGAAAGATTAACAACATCCATAACAACAGCAGTTGCCCAGCTGGAGAGATTAAAGCGGTATTATACCGCTAAACCTAGGAAAAAGAAACAACCCACCTACCTTTTTATCTCAAAAGCTGAGATAAACAGGAGGGGTCTCATGGCATTTCAGTAATGTATGTGCGGTATTTTAGGCAAAAGGAAAAAAGCAAAGCCCAAACCTGATAATGTTTGTGAGGCTGTTGTGTTCGTAGCGCTTCTTTTCTAATTGAAGAGGCCTCAGTTCAGGTACTGCTCGTGACGGACCAAAAAGCTCAAAAGGAAACTGTTCCTCTGGGTCTGCCTGAGACCTTGAGCTATCTGAGCTCATCCCAAAGCAGCACCAAAGATACAGGAGCAGCCATCCGAGGCACTGTAAGGTCCAGTGTTGGTGTACACCGCGCTGCTTTGTTCTAACTGAAGAGACCTCAGTTCAGGTATTGCTAATGACAGACCAAAAGCCCCAAAGGAGTTTGTACCTGTTTGCTGATATTTGGTGTATAAGGCTTTGCCTGTGTGTCATAAAAGAGGGGGTAGAGTCAACAGTAAATCTTACACAGGCTTGCAGCGTTTCAGTATTGCAATTCTGTGTATTTAAAGCTTCCAAAAGTGTAACAGCATTCAATTTTGGCTCTATGAAAACCTCATTCCTTAAACGGGCTGTCTGTCACCATTCTTCAAAGAAAGAAAAATAATAAGCCAATATAAAAAAAATGCATATGGCTGTCTTAACCAAGATGAGACCAAGATGCAGAAGCAGCCATCAACACGTGGCTGATGCTGGCATTCCGCATGCTGCTTAGTTCAAGCCCTACCTGAGCTTGAACTGACCAGGAGATGGGGGGTAAAAGGACTGAGTGTTCACAGACTTTGCAGGGTGGGGGTGAGGGGTGGGGAAGGCAAATTCTACCTTAAAAAAAAAAAAGCAATAGTCCTGCAAGCACAGATTTTTGTTGTTGTTGTTAAAATATGAAGTTGATGGCTTTAGCTGGGAGCTTTGCCCCAAGTACAGCTCCAGTGGATATAAATGATTGCTTGTATCAGCAAAAGCCCCTCAGACTGGTGAGGGATGTTGTTGAAAGGGAAGGGGAAACAAAACAGAAAAAACACTTCATGTGCTAAGTGTTTTTCTGAAACACTCCATATTACAATAGTCACCTATGGGCTCTACAAAAGGATAACAGTGAGCTGGGAATTAAATACAAATGAGAATTAAATGCATACAAGAAAAAAGAATACCCAGTGGAGTCCATGTCCAATGAATATGTATCTGGCAGTTGGATGTAATGGGCTTGAAAATACTCCTGCCTGCGAGGAAGGAAACCCCCTCTGTCCAGCTCTTGTGAGGGAGAAAGAACCATCATAAAGAGAACGAGTGTGTAAATTCACCGTATCCTGCAGGGAGGAAGAAATGCCTCATCTGGCACATCCCACCTCTTGCTTATCAATGTGTGGGCCACACACTGTCCACAGGAGCTCAGCACTGTGACTGGTCTCCTGCTGGGGCAAGGGTCCTTGCTGAGCTCCTGGGCAAGGAGATGGACTTCCCGTCCTCAACCCAAGCAGAGAGAGAAGACTGAGCCTCCAAGAGCCCTCCTCATTCACAATGTTGTCTCCACAGCCCCACTTTGCTGAGAGCCCTGCCAGTCCCCTGGCACGAGAGTAAAAGCTAAGGCTCTGATGCTGTGGAGGCAGCACAAGGTCAAGGTGTATAGTCACAAATGCACTGAGGAGGTGAGTGGGAAGGCCTCTACACAATGGATGTATTTTAGTGACCTGAGTGATGGTGTCCAGAGCAACTTGGCAGGGCCTAGAGATTATCAGTCACGCTAGTCAGCGTGGGCAGGTAGGATTCCCTGAGACATCTCAGGTGGCACCAGGTGCTGATGTTCAGGTGACTGAATGAAGCCATAGATCAGCACATGGGAGATGCTTGCTAAGCAACAGGAAAGAAAGCCAAAATACCGGTAAGACACATGCAGAACAACAGCAGACACTTCTGCTGAAGTGAGTGTGATCTGCCTTTGAGGTCATGCTATGTCTAAACATGTCACTGAAACAAGTGAACTGGAGTGTGATCCCCAATCAGGGCAGGGTCCAGGAGGTAGTGATGGTGTAACCTCTCCTATAATCTGGTGTCTGCACATACTTTCCTTGTGAGAGGTCTGTCCTTTCTACAAAATCTCTGATTCTGCTCTGCATCACAGCTGCAGGAAAATGCCTAATGGAAGTGAGAAGGATTTAATCCAATGAAATAGTCCACAGTAGTGGAAGGTTTCCCAGTGATTTATGTGAACTTTTAAGCAAGTGGCTTATAAAATGCTAGTCTGGGGCTGGGAGTGGTCAGAAGTGTGTGGTATCAGGTTGTGCATGAGCAAACTTGCTGGTTTCAGGTTATTCTACATTGGGAAGGAACCTACAGCTATTTTTTTTTTCCCCTGTTACAATATTTTAGTCCTTTTTTTTAATCTATGCAAACAGTTTTGTGAACTTTGAGAATGGTCCACTGTGCATTAAAATGTATTTGCTGTTGAAATGTTAAATCAAACAGCAGCTTGAATATTTTTAAAGGTCATAGTCACTGAAGCAAAACGCACATTGCATACACCTTTTTGAACTGCTTTCCTTTTCTTCTTTTTTTTTTTTTTTTTTAAAACATGGAATCCTGCAGTTTATAGACAATGCTGCAACTAAAATGTTTAAAGTGAAATCTAATGTTGTCTTACAGGAACTAAAAAGCATGATGATATTTGCATCTTCCATTTACCTTTCATAGATGATTAAGAACAACCATACAAGAAAAGTGTTAATGGTCTTTTTTTAGAAAAAGCCCAGGACTGTTAGTAATTCACCTTTGTTAGTATCTTTTCCATCCTTGTGAGGCTCCAGGAGCCCGTCTGGGGCAAGTGCATCAGTGGCTTAAACGAAAGCTGAAGTCTGGGAATGCAGTTCTGCAACCAGAGCTGAACGATGCAGCAACTTTCGCAGCTGTGAGGTTGCAGCTCTGCAAGGCTCTAAAGAGATGTTCTGGCTGCTACAGCAGTTATTGCCAGATAAGCAATCAATCATGCTTTGCATGCATACACTACTATCTTATATTGGGATGATTCTGTTTTTAGCTATATCTGGTAATCTGGCTACAGCTAGTATCTTAAATCCTGTCTTAATTTGTCTCTTCTGGCTGCCAACTATATGTAGATATATTTATAATAATTACAATAGTCATAGAATCATAGGATTATTAGAGTTGGAAGGGACCTTAAAGATCATCTAAGTACACATCTACTTATAAAACGGTAAAACAAGTAGAATTGCATAGAATTTGACGCTGGTGCTTCTGGGTATTCTGTGTTCTTACTGTACATTGAAGATAAAGAATTGCACGCCCAAATGGGAAAACTGATTCAGTAATAACATCAGAGATGCAATTGTCCAAAGTATGGCTACTCCACGTGACAGATACAAAGCCTGAGAGAGGATCAGAGACCTTAAAAGCTTTTGCTTGGGGTCAGGGCATAGCCACGTAGACGGGGGTTTAGCCTTTCAGCATGGGGGCACTGGCAACTACAGGGCTGGCATTGCTTCTCCCTACTTTTTTGTTCAATTGTTCTTAGAGTTTTGGCTCATAGGTCACTGTCACATAAGAAACGGGGGGATTATTTGTTCTTCTGTTTAATGACTGTTAGCTCCTAGCTCATTAATTTTAAGACCCATCCATCCATCTTGTGAGCATTATATCACACAGATTTTTTTTTTTTTTTTTTCTTCTTCCTTTCCCTTATTTGCTAATATAAAACAGAGGTGATGGTGCAATTATTTCCTTCAAGGTAATTAATTTGAAACCTAATTTAATAAAGAGCACTTATTAGATTTTTCCACTGTAGCTGATGAAATTGAAAATCTAATCTTTCCTGCACTCAGGAAGGAGAGGATTCTTATAATTCGCAGGAGTTTATATTAAAAAAAAAAAAAAAAAAAAAAAAAGACAAAACCTCCAGAACTTCATGTAGGTTAGGATTTGAAAAATGTTCCTTTCATTTCTCACAAGGATGAACTCGGCCTGCCATGGTATACGATCATTCCCTGTTGGCAGAGGTTACTCCAACTGCTGCTGTGAGTTTAGCAGAAACTATCCAGCAGAGTTGAGTCCTGCAAAGTGCTGGGTGTCTTCCAGCTCTCCTTCCCTCCCATTGCAAGAAGTGCTCAGCACCTTAGGGACCTTGATCAAACCGCTTGTAATTAAGGACTTGGGTCTGTGTCCCCCAAGTCATGTAGTCATTTGCCTTCTATTCTTTTATTCCGTTTATTTCTACTTGAAGCAGACACAATATGAAAAAGTAAATGCTTGACCTACGCCTAAAAGAAGCTGCATTCTTTGTGTTAGCCCCTGAATGCATTAAAACTGTCTGCCCATAAGTCTTTTTCTGAAGTAATATTACCTTTTTTTGTCTATGAGGAAGTCATTAACATCCTTATGCTCTGAATCAAAATCATAAAAATAACCAGACCACCACCCACCCCAAAACAACAATAGGGCTTTGTGCTGCCATAAATGACTGAATTATAATTTATTAATTTCACAGACTATCATCTAGGTAGTGTCCAATTCTTTAATTAGAAGTTCTGCAGTGTAAGCATCTGATAAGAACAGAACATCAGTATGCATACAGCCGTACGCACAGGCTGTTTCAGTAATACAGAAAAAATGGTGTGTAAGTCATCTGTGAGGATGCCGGTGGAGGCAGTCAGGAGGAAAAACACCGTTTCTTTCTGCAGCTGTGAGGTGGTTCATTCATCAGCACATTTTTGGTCTCTGAAAACACAGAAATGATGCTTTCAAATCTGAGTACCTCCTTGACTCTTAGAAGAGTGTTTTGCACAAGCTGGTGCTATGGATGATGTATAGCTGTATAAAGAATGATGTGATTTGCGTGTTTTGGGCGTGATTGTGAATGGTAGGACCGGTTAACAGAAATTAACTGCGTGTGTTTTTAAATAGACAGCTAAAACATTGGGAAAGCTTTCTCAAAATACTCATATGCTTCACATACAATATTTGTTTCTGAAATTTAATTGAAATTTTAAAGATTAAAATCATTTCATTGAGAGAAGAATACTGTACAACCTACTTAGAAACAAAAAATCATTTGTCACTATGCTAAAATTCATTAACTTGATGGAGTGCTATAATCTGGGCAACATCAAATTATTGTAATTAGCATTTCTGTGATGTAAGCACCCAGGAACAACTGGGCCTCTGTGTTTTGCCTGTTTCTCTTCATTTTTATTAATTTCTTCTACTGGATGAGACCCTCCAGCTCCTATGAATGTCCACTGTAGCTCAAACTCCCCAAATGTGATTATGCAATAATTTAAAGTTACATAAAGTCAAAACGAGTGCCCAAACTGCTGCAATTCCACACCAAAATTTATGAGTGGAGATCCTCTTGTTGCTGACACCTCTCGTGTTTGATGGGGCAGCAAAATGAGTCATGTGAAATGCCTTTCCCCCCTCTCCTGGGTGCTGCATAATTTGTGCAGTTTCTGGCAGTAAAAGGGGGAGGTCATCAGAAAACCAGACCTTGTGGTGGATGTCTGTGGATTAGCAGTTTTCCTCTGGGTATCGTAAGGAACCTGAAACCATCAGTGCTGCGCGGCATGGGGCCTTGACTCTTCATACGCCCAGGGGCCATATAGCACGATCCCAGGGTAACGAATAGACATTTTAAACCCATTCACTGTAAAAACATATGGGGTGAGATGTAATGCAGAAGGCAAAATATTTCAATTCCATCCAGTTAGCCTTGGATTAAGATTTGTGTGTGTTATTAGGGAGTTTCTGAGAGCACATGGCTTTTCTCTGAGGCAGGGGGGCAACTCTCCTTTTACCAAGTACACATATTTGTCATACGAGGAAGACATCTCTCGCCCCTTTTTTACAGAGTGGGTTTTGCTGAGCCAACCCATCCTGAAAGGCTGAATAGTGCAAACCGCAGCTGCTGTGGCTGAAGCCAAAGCAGCTGGTTTAGGCAGGAAGCACAGGATGCTTTAGAAATCTGAGGGCTGCTTGTAGTGTTTTATTCATGATTAAGAGAGAATCACGATTGGAGAAGAGGGCAGAGTAAATGGGATGGTGCTGATGGGGAAATGAGGAATAATGTGATTGAAGAATCGTTAGCAGACAATTTAGAGACCTTTATGAAGGCTGTGGTTCCCCCCTCCTACTCAGGAGATATGTACACGTGTGCCACAACCTTGATTAGCCTTGATGATATTTTGCCTCCTTGGCATCATTCCTTAAAGAGGAACAGAGGCTCTCAGCTGGGTGGGCTGAGGACGCTGGGAGGGGGTTGGAGATGTACCCTCGTCCCTCGTGACCCATCACTGTTTGGGCAAGGCATGCGCCGTGCCCATCAGCACTGCAGCATCTGGGTGTGCTGTGCCCACACACTTGTGCTGCTCCACGCGTTTCTGCACCCCAGCAGGCTGTTGAGGTGTCGGCAGGGGTTTAGGACCTCAACCTGGTCACTGCCTTCTGTCCAGAGACCCCAGGGCAGAGGCAGAGAGGAGCGGGGATCAGCCCTTCATGGGAAAGCTTACCGTCCACCTCCTTAACAACCCCTCCCCAAAGTCAGTGGTGTGACATGGAGAAGTCTTCACCTGAGATGCACCCAAACCCCACAGGTGCACAGAGCACACCCCTCAAACCTCCTCTCATGAAGGAGGATAAATAGAATATATAGCAGGAAAAACGGAGGGGAAAGGATTTTGCTGGTCTTTAAAAACATCTCAGCATTCTCAGAGCTGCGTGTGTTGTCAGATTAATCAAAATCTTTAGCAAAGGAATGGGTAGGCAGTGAGATCAGGGTATTCACAATTTTCCCAGCAGCTCCTGTCAAAATAAACAGTATTGTGTTAACGGAACAAGCAGTAATGCCTATGCATTGTATAGAAACATGACTATATTTTTCTCTGCATATTGCAATAACTTTGAGATAAGAAAAGAGCGTAGTCATTTAATCATGTACCATTAGAGTTATGATAAACAGGTTATACTTTAACAAAAGCCTAAGTGATTTATGGATCTAGATTTACTTCTGTAACAGCTTAGGTATTAGAAATGTGAGTTTCCTTGGAAATCAGTGGTACTTAGGCTCTAAAGTTACTTGTATGCTTTTAAAATTATATACAGTGATTTCAAAGATAAGTGGTCTGTGGGTAAACTATTAATTCTGAATTAAACAGGATTTCAGACTAATTATAAGATTATTCTGAAGTGTCCCTAATTCTAATAAGTTAGATATTTAAGTTTATAATTACACCCATTATCTTACTATATCTACATAAATATGCATTTTTAATGTCCATTTTAGGTTATGTTTCCAGTGTCCTTAAAATAAAATATTTGATATGTTCTGACTATGTACTGTCAGAACTAGTCCCCACTGCACACACCCATACACACTGTTTCACTTCAATAACTGCTTTTAATGTTGTGTGACAAGCTTATTTATTTTTTAGAAATGAAATATGTTCTTATTCTTCACAGGGATGAGCTCTTCCCAGGAAAAAGATGAAGTCCATAACCCAGAGGTCGCTTGGGATGTGGGTATTCCTGTTAAAGGCCTTCTTTTAGATCAGGTATGTAAAACTCTTTCTCACAGCCCCAGTTAGTGCTCTAATCACGAGGACCTTCTCAGGATCTTGTTCATTCTGGTATGGAGGAGGTTCTTGTTCTGCAGCTGGGTATTCCAGTGGGGAACCACAAAACCTTTCTTAATAATGAATGCTACTTAACATATTTCCTGGAAAAGTTTTGGAACAGAAATTTTCAAGTAATGCACTGGAGAATCTCGAGCCAATGTTTCTAGCAGTTGCTGTTACCACAGCATTTCCTGCAAGCCCTCCATCTCTTCTAACGTGTTCAAACACACTGTGCTGAGGAAACTCCTTTCCTCAGAGGATCTTTCCAGGGAATGGAGAAACAGTCAAAAGGCAACAGGAGCACAATTTATGTGGCAGCTCTCTGCTAACCAGCTCAGACTGCTGGTTTGCCAGGCTTGGACCCTACTTGTTAGGCTATTTTGTTGTCTGCAGAAATTACTTGGGAAGCCATACGGAGCTTCTCTGCACAGAACTTTTGTACCTGCTTTTACAGCACTGATGCATTTTTCCCCCTCATACCTTCACCTTATCAGTGTACTTCACCTCACCCTGTACTCAGCACTGGTGATGCTGCTCCTCGAATACTGCGTTCAGTTTTGGGCCCCTCACTACAAGAAAAACATTAAGGTGCCGGAGCGTATCCAGAGAAGGGCAATGAAACTGGTGAGGGGTCTGGAGCACAAGTCTTATGAGGAGAGGCTGAGGGAACTGGTGGTGTTTAATCTGAAGAAAAGGAGGCTGATGGGAGACCTTATTGTTCTCTACAACTACCTGAAAGGAGGTTGTAGCGAGGTAGGGTTTGGTCTCTTCTCCCAGGTAACAAGTGATAGGACAAGAGGAAATGGCCTCAGGTTACGTGAGGGGAGGTTTAGATTGGATATTAGGAAAAATTTCTTCACCAAAAGGTTTATCAAACATTGGAACAGGCTGCCAAGGGAAGTGGTTGAGTCACCATCCCTGGAGGTATTTAAAAGATGTGTAGATGTGGTGCTTGGGGACATGGTTTAGTGGTGGACTTGGCAGTGCTAGGTTGATGGTTGGACTTGATGATCTTAAAGGTCCCTCCAACCTAGATGATTCTATGATTCTATAACATTGCCAAAGTCCAAGAGAGGTCTTATGGACATAACTATAATAACAGGGGCCAATGGCCAGTGTTTAGACACCGCTGTTGCATTTGTGTTATGCCTGTTGAGCAGACCACAGCTAAGTGGCAGCTAGTGTGATTGTTAAACCAGGTCTGCCTTGCTTGTGGAGCCCAATCTGGTGTAAAAGTGAATGTTCTTTTCCACTTACAAATGTGATCCTCCAACATACTTTCTGGGACTGCAAGACCGTATGCACGTGTCCAGTAGATCCCCCAAACCAGTGGATAAGGTGCTTCTTGGTCTGGAGGGAAATCTTTTTCTCTTCTGCTTGGATTTGAGCAAGGAATCAATTTCAAGTCTGCTTCCTAGGGAAACATGCCGACTACAAAACTCCTGACTCCTGCAGTGAGCGTCTCCATCTTTTTCTTCTGCAACTGTCCCACTCACTGTATGTGAACATAAATCTACCACTTCCAAGGTGAGTGCTGCAGTGAAAAGGCTATTGAGAGGATTATTTCCACCCTGACAATGTTTCATGGCAGTGTGGAAAGACATGCTGTAATTTAGAAAAGACAAGGTGCTATTTCATACAAAATAAGTCTGTCTTTAATCACTTTAAGATTGAAATGAGAATAATGAATATTACAACAGTATTACATCTGAATGTTCCGGTAATGTCTCTGTATGTTCTGGATTATTATTAACTTTCATGAAATATGGCAAAGATAATATTTTCATAGAGGAAGAAATATAATTTAGAATGAAATTCTAAACAACACTGCAGGGTTCCAAGTTAAAGGAAGCCAAACTCAATGGCTTTCCAGATCCTTATTTTGAAACAGAACAGAAGAAATTCTAAATCTTTTTCACAGCAACTGAGACACCCAGGGTTCAGCAGTCCAATGACCACAGGGAGTTACATTTGTGACCATTTCTTGCATATGCATGAATATCCTCTGAGGAACTTTGACGTTAATTAATATTTCAGTGTTCTTTCATCCTGCTTTTGTTATCACTCTGAAAGAATTAGAAATACAATTCATCTTGCTGTTCTGCTGCAGGGTTAGTTAATCGCAATTAAGTGGCCGGAGGAGCTACCCAGCTCTCCGAAGCCGGGCAGCCAGCCGTTCTCACTGGGGCTTGTTTCTCTCCTTTCTAACAGACAGTTCTGCTTGATGTCTGGCTGTCAGTTTATAGCTGCCTATACAGAAACAAACATTTTCTTTTGACAGCGTGTCAGCCAGTCTTAGGAAGGTTTCTCAAAAAATTGCTGGCGCAGGCTTTAAAATGGGTTTAAATTGCTGGATGGATGTTCAGGTGGGGGGAAGAGTGGGTGACGGATGGCTTCAAAGGCGATTGGCGATTGGGAACGCTGGAGTGATTGAGTCCTGCTGTATTGTACAAAAGCTGAGTTCTATCATCTTGTGTATTAGTGAGTAACTTTTATGCTATTTATGATATAAAGGAAGATAGGTGCAAGAGAAAAGATCTTGTCTTAAATTGTGTTTGTGAGGTCAGGCTCCATAATGAAGTTAGTGGGCTTTTGGCTTGTATATCAAGCTAACTACACATCGTATTATTACCTAAGGGGTCTGTGCCTTGTTCTGATCCACAGAACTCGGGACCATGCCTGACAACAATGTGCCCTGCTGGGAAAGGCTTAGAGGAGGTCAAGGTCGTAAATGTATCCTTGTGAGTGTCCCTTTCTCTGACTCTTCATGGTACTGCTCTATGGGCTCCAGGTGGCTGTTCCTGCGGCTGGTGGATGATGCCCACCAGAAGCCATAGCCTGTGCAAGGATTTGGTGAAGATGGCCACAGGGAACAATCCCTGCCTGGATTCTGGTATTTCTAGGTTTTATTTAGGGGAATTACACAAGAAAATAATGATTTCAAGATGCTGCTGTTCAAAAATTGCACATTCAAAGGCAGATAGAATTAGCCTTCATTTATTTATTTTCACTAATAACACTTCATGAAAAATGGATTTTCCCTCTCTCTTGTCAGTTACACTGAGTAGTTGCATCAACTTATAAATCAGATTTGATGCTTGTACGTAGATGGTACTTTGCTTTAGTCAAAGAATGTCTTTTATGTTTTAAGATAACTTCTGAAGTTATTGCCCAAAGAAACGTCGTGTGCTTTTTAGTGAGGAACATCCTAATAAAAATTAAAACACAGGTGTATCTTCAGAAAAGGAAACTGAAAAAACCCCTTTGTCTCACCATGCAGTAACCCTTCCTTTAGAATGCAAATGTAAATGCATCAGTTACTAATTCCCTGTTATCTCACAATTTATGAGGTAAATAAACATGAAATTAAATAAAGTGTGGAACTTGTCTAAGTTATTGTCAGTAGTGTCTTTGATAATTAACATATGAGAGATACATTTTATAAATCAAAGATGCTATTGCGTTATAGTGCTCCCAAACTTATTTCTCTGCTCCTCCAAAAGCAAAAACTTTCGTTCAGAAAAACTGGAATTGTTCTGCCACAGAGGTTCTCATGGCTTAGGCTGAACTGGCCATTGGGTGAGCAACAGATGCTCCCCCCTATCCCCTGCCAAAGAGAGTGACAGAGGAGGAAAAAAGAGACTTATGAGTTTAGAAGAAGCTAAACTACTTTAATGAAATAATAATAAAAGAAAAAGAAAATAATGACACATATAAAAAAACATATCAAGCTCCCAGGATGATGATCACATCACTGGCTGGAACTGGGGCAGTCCCAGGCTGGAGTCAGTGACATATGGGAACTGGATTCCCAATCTGGATTCAGGATCGGGATCAAAGGCAGATGAACAGAGTCGTCCTCAGACAGCGGCCACTGAAGAAAGAGAGATGACCCTTTGATCCCTCAGCTTTTATACTGAGCATGAGGCAGATGGGATGGAATACCCCGTTGGTCAATTTTGGGTCACCTGTCCCTGTCTGCTCCTCTACCCTTTTCCGCTTCTGACCCTCCAACAGGGCAAGTTAGCTGACCTTGGTTATAGCAATGAGTATAAGCAGGAGCCTCTCTGCATCCCATGCCTGGGCATCAGCTATAAACATTGGTCTTATCCCTCTGAGAGTGAACACTGTCTGCACAATACGCTGTTAATTTCAGTAGTTAGAAGAGGCCCAGCTAAGAAGCGAAGTTATTGAACAAAATTGGTTCTGTTTTACCTCAAACCAGGACAGAGGTCATAAGAACGACCTACAGATCTGCCACCTCCTGAGTGAATTCCCTGGGGTTCCTCTGCCAGGTCCAGCTGATGCTGCAGTGGTCCTGTGCAGGTCCTGCTGCAGGGCCGCCGCCTGCCCCCTGGGAACCCACCGCTTGTCAGACTGAACAGGGGTAAGGGCACCTGGGTGCACTAGAACTAAGAGACTTTGACTACACAGTTTGAGTGGAGGTACCCCTTAGTGACTCTGCAAACAGTGGAACAGAATATTTTCAGTTGGAAGGGACCTACAATGATCATCTAGACCAACTGCCTGACCAATTCGGGGCTGATGAAAAGATAAGGCATGTTGGTAAGGGCATTGTCCAAATGCCTCTTAAACAAGGACAGGTTTGAGGCATTGAACACCGCTCTAGGAAGCCTGTTCCAGTGTTTGACCACCCTCTTGGTAAAAAAAAAAAAAAATTCCTAACATCAAATCTGAACCAAAACCAGAGTAGCTCTCTGACAAATCCCATGTAATTGTTTCCCCTCATGCAGCTATAAAAAGGGATTTTGAGTTTTAATTCAAACATGCACATGAAACAGCAAGTGAAATTCTGTTCCATCAAAGATGATGGGAAAACTTTGGCAGTGAGAAATAACAGCAAAAAGGACTATTTTCTGAAGGAGTAAGATATTGCCCCAGGGTACCGCCATAGAATTGCTTCAGTGGTCTGGCAAGGTTTTTCTGGTAAATATGTTACCTTCTGAGATATATATATATATAAAAAATAGAATCATAGAATGGTTTAGGTTATGGTTTTCATATGTATACATATATATATATATTTTGCTCCATCGAGACTGAATGCTGGATTTTCTATGCTGATAGTGCCTTTTGCCCAGGAGAGTGCCAGTTTTATCTTCTACTATAAGGTGAAGCTGGTTTGCATTTTTGCATTAAGCTGGTTGTGAATTAGCCGGTTTCGTATTTCAAGAAAGCCTTGCATCATGTCACCCGCTGGTGTTTTCAGTCCAGAAGTTGTGTATTTGCTCTCTGCTGCTTCCTAAGCTTGGAAAACTCCCTTATTTACCTTACCTGTGTCTTCTTGGCATCTAGAAAGCTCATAAGCTTTCCTCACAAGTCTGTTTCTTACTCTTGCCAGCAGGCTCATTAGTATTAGTGTGATGAGATGTGTAAGGAAGTTACTGAATTTAACCGTGGCTATTGCAGTCACCCACGTATAAGACAAAAGAGTCGAGAAAATCTGTAGATTTGACAAAATTTCCTTTGTCTTGCAGCTGTAAGACTTGCCATCAGTGATGCCTGTTTGTATGTGTTTGGAGCATGCTTCCCACCTCGTCACTTATCCACACTGTGGTACCCCATTGCTGAGCTCTGGGACATCCTTTGTTTGGGTGCTGTTATATGAAAGCTAGACCTTCTGGATGGACTTTGACCCCTTTTTCTGGGTGTTGGGGCTGGACACAGAGCTTTGGGCTTGGGTGAGGTAACTAACAGCTGGAGAGAGGGCATCTGACCCCTGGTACCCCAGTCTCCAGCTGCAAATCACCATCTCCCAGTTGAGCTGGTATCTGACTGTGTTTAACCCATTTCCCCCCAGACATCAGAGCTTTAGCCCCAGTGCTAGAGACTGAGTTAACACAGAGGGGTACATCTCACTTTTACACTTTGAAATCGATCGTGCTGCTCATTTGGGCTCGTGAGACCTTTCCCTTACCTGAGCTGGTGTGCCTGCAGTCCTACCCACCAAGTGGCTTCTCTTAAAATAAATTCATTTATATCAAAGGTGCTGAGATGTTTCAAGTGTGGCAGAGAGCAGTCAGGCACGTGCAAGGGCAAGTGGTGTCTCTCCATGGGGACAACCTCCCCTCCCCTCCCCCCCCCCCCCTTAATATTTCTTTGGAGAACAAGGTCTCACTTTCAAGGATGGAAGAGGTTATTTGAATACTTTTAAGGATGAATAAATTTCATAAAAGCATTCAGAGAGGTGCAGGTCTGGACCTTATCATCCTAATTAACCAGATCACCAATAAGAGGTGGAGAAAGTTTGCTATGCATGAAACTAAAGCAGGGCCTCCACTGCCTCACTAGCCTTGCTGCTTCCAGTAAGTACGTTATGAGCTTCTGGTAAGCTTATTGCAATATTAATAATGACATTTGTTTAAAAATATCCTGGCGTAGCTCTGTGTGCTGATTAATTTTGATCTCCAGTGTTGCTGGAGAAGATCATCCCCAAGTCACCCACTTGAGCTGTCTAAGGAAAGGCTGAGACAAGACTATACTTACGAGCTATAGAACGATAGTCTTTTCAAGTGGAGATGATTTGGAAACAAAAACAAGAGAAAAAGAGGAAAACCATGTTTTCTCCCCTTTTTTAAAGAAGAGTTGGGGGGAAGAATTGAGTCCCTAGGAAACCCTGAGAACTAAGGAAATAAAATACTGGGGCTGGTGATTGGAGAGTCTGGCCTGAGACAGCCAAACTCTTCCTTTGACCACACATGAACTGATGCAGTGCTAGATTTGAATGTGAATGACTTCTTAGATATCTAAAAGGATAACCCTATGTCATTCAAAAGGACAGAGAAAATGGGACTTTTAATGCAAGACATAATAGAATGAGGAATACTTGGTAGCTGTCTGTACTTGTTTCATACAGGAGATCTCATAAAGAAGGTGGTGCCATAAGAAGGTTTCACTACACTTAATCTCCTTTTTGCCTGAAAAACTAATTTTGTTTGAAATTTACCTGAAAATGTATGACTTCTCCTTGGTGTCTTCATTTCCTTGCGTGAACTGGATTACACTGGAAGCTGCTATATGGCATTCTTTGTGTTGATGTATTAGGGTCCTTATTGCAGATGCCCTGTGTATACCTCGCATGAGCAGTGGGCGGTTTTTCCGGTACTTTTGCTGAATTCTTTTCATGCAAATCCCAGAACTGTTGACAGTATTTTTTGCCTGGAAGAAATTCCATAAAATACTTTGGTAAATCTTCAGCTTTTGTAGTTTTATATTGATGCTGAGTTTACAGGTTCTACAGTCATTCAGAAAGGCTGGAAAGGACAAAAAAAAAAAATCTCTACTAATTTATTATCCATGAGTAAATGGCTTTTGAATTCAGTGTCATGAGGGAACAAATGGTAGCAGGCGCAAAAGAAAAAGCACAGTGAATGTGCATCTTGCTGTGATCAGTGATTTCCTCTTGTAGCTGATGAACCTTTTTTTCTGCTTCTGTGAAAAGGTTAAATCAGAAGAGGGTAACAGGGAATCCAGAGACTGTTTGAAATACTTCTTTCCACCTTTTTCTTTCTCTTGATGACGACTTCTGTGTCCTAAATAGTTTTCTAAAAATGCTGTCATCTGGTTGGCCTCTGAATCATGCAGGCACCAGTGGAAAAATGCAAGAATCTGTTACAAACTTTAAGGTTTGATGTGGGAAAAAACTTTTTAAGTGGTTGCTGTTCCAGAGCAGTAAGACTATAAGGAAATATGATTTTATTTTTTGGGGTTATTTTATAGATTCATAAAACTTCATGAAAGCTATGCCCAAAATTTAGCTGTTCACTATACATTTTTGTCACACTCGAAAACTTAAAGATGATGAATTTAACACAAAAGTATTTGTGTTAAAATACTGTACTACATGCTTCGTGAATTTATAGTGCTTTGAAAAATGCAATAAATATCGGTGCTCTAGGCAATCCTGCTTTAGCAGGGGAGTTGGACTAGATGATCTCTAGAGGTCCCTTCCAACTCTGATGATATATATTGAAAACCCTTAGTAATGCAAATCTTAGGTGGGATTGTTTTCTAAAGGGTTAATGCTTTTGGCTGTGATTTTCTTTGGCCAGTGCTTCTTTCTGAGCAGCCATTTCAAACAGAAGATCCACGTGCGACTTTTGAGGTTATTTTTCCATTGAGTTTGCTATAAACTGGAGCCTTCTGCAAAATCCTTAGAGCAAGAGTGGCACAGCCTTATTGTTTTAAGTCTTCCCTCTAATGTATTGTCTAACATGCACATACTATAATGTTCTCTGCTCCAATGTCATGCTTAAAAGAAAGGCACAAAATTAAATGCTGTTGCAACTTTTAGAGGTTTGCTGGGCGCAAGGTGGATTAGTCCTGTGGGGAGGAAAAATTGCGGAGACGATTTTCACGGCGTGATTTTCACAAGGGACGTGCACATTAACCTGCAATCCTAATGGTGCAAATGGCAGGCGTTTGCCTTGCTCACACTTCCAAGCCTGTTTACAGCTAGGATGCTGCCCCAGAGCAACTCCCTTGTGGCTTCTACTCTATACCATGCTGACATTAGTGTGGGGTTTTTTTAAACCTCCTCTAGTTTTTCCAGCCTGAGAAGTAGCCAGCCTGACAATCAGACTTTGATGGTACTGAAGAAGGCAGTGTGGAAAATTTGATTGCTCTCTCTCTCCGTCTTCCTCCCTCATCCTTTTCTCCAGAATTTTTCCATTTTAGGTGGAATAACACATTTTATTTGACTTCATATGAAGTGCTTCGTTTTGCGGGCCTTGCTCTGTGTCCTGTTTTTTTGAGGTCCAGTTCTGCGGTACTGAACTCTCCACCAAGCAGATGCTCCACAAAGTCAAAATGTTTTTCTCAGAGTATACGATTATGCTCTGGGTTGTTCAGAACTTGGTGAAACATTCAACATTGTGCCTGAACTGTTCTGCACTGCTACCCCCTTTCCTCAAAGGGTTGTGCCTAACAAGTGCATTATGGCCAAGGAAAGCTCTCAAGAGTGTGCAGGATCCAGGTGGTGAGATCCAAACACCAGAGTATGAGTGTTCAACTGAGAAGCTTTCAGAGTAGTCTTTTTTTCTGAAAAATGAAACAGTTTTCTTGGTACCAAGACAGCTTGACCCCACTTCTAGTACTGATAGCTCTGTTGCTTGAAAACTCAAAAAAAAGTTTTCATTACTATGAAACCAAAAACGTTTTTTTTAGAGCAGCATGAGTTGCCATCCTCTTGTGTTTATCAGTTTATCCTTTCTTCAGAAAGTTGTTCAAACATGAATTTGACTATGTAATTAGGGCAAGCACTATGGTATTGAAAAGAAACATTTCAGTTGCCTTTACATTTGAAACTGGAAAAAAAAATGAGTGTGGAACAAGATCACCCTTCGCAAAGCTAAAACACTGGTAACTTTCCAAAGGAGTAACAAATTATAAGGAATTTTTGACAGGCAAAGAAATCTAATTTATTCATTTCAGTGCGTAACTGTTCCCTGCATCCTTAGTTTGTTCAGTTCCATTTTTCATCTACTTCTGCCATGCTGTTTGTTGCTAGAAGCATTCTTTTACCTGAGGAACACCCTTAAATGGCTCTGTGGACCTACCAGTGAGTGTTAAAAGCATGCTGGGAGAGCCGTCCTTTTTGTAGAGTTTCAGGGTGTTTTTCTGTGGCATGTACTCTGGTGAGCTTTTCGGGCTTGAGCTCAAAAGGATGCAGTCTACTGCCACAATATTTGTAATCTATTTTGGTCTGGACCACATCAGGAGTTGGTAGCTTCAGCACGACTTTCTGCTCAGGCCCTTTTAGCTGGAGTGAATTTTAAAGCAGTGATATTTGTATAGTTGGAGGGTTATTTCCAGTCTAAAAGACTTCAAGAAGTGCTCTGAAAAGACTACAGCACTGTTTAAAAAAAAAAAAAAAAAGACCCCACCCTTAAAAAAAATCCCCAAACATCCTCATATTCCCATGTAGGTATGCATGAGTAGTGTAAACAGGAAGAAAATAACGATATAAGGTTCATCTGAATGAAGGTTCAAAATTCATCCCACTGTTCACTTATTTTAAATGAAAATCATTATGGTATCAGAGCATGGGATGGCACCTGGGTTATCTTTTAGTGCAGTCAGGTAGTTCTTCAGTTTCAAGAAAACTGAGGAATAGAGTTGTTGGGCACTCTTTTTACATGTCCTTCTTGAAGAGGGTTGGAAGGCAGAAACTTTGCTAGATGAGCTAGGCTGTGCATCATTGCCGGATTTCCTCCTGTAAGGCATCGTCTGCTTTCTATGGAAGGACGTGACTGCACGGCAATGGTCTGCAATAGTTATTCTTCAATAACCTTTTGATAAGTTGACTTTCTTCAATGAAACTGTACAAAGGGGCCATTAGTGCGTCAAACCAAAGTGGTGGCATGGGCAGGGGGGCTTTGTACTGATTGCTTAATGTGCTTTCTTTTCACACCTGAGGGTTTTTTTTTTTCCCCCCTTAGCAATGGCTTTCCTGGCTAGGCAAGCCCTCATTCACTGCCTTGGACATAGCTGAGCTGAGCATCTTTAGGAGGTCTTGTCTGATCTCACTGATGAGAACTGGGAATGGAAAGAGAAAGCAGCTGCTCAGTGTAGGTGTTAAATAACTGTCTCTAAAAAGCCTTTCTGTACTGGGTACTTCAGTCTGTGCCTGGAAACTTTAACCCTTCCCAGCCCTCCCCACTTACTCAAGACTCTGGCGTAATATTGAGACCACTCGACAAACCCCTGTCCTCAGCCTGCTGCAGGAACTCTGCCATCCTTTCATCTTACTGGATTTTTTTATTGTTTTGGGGGTGAAGAATGTTTGTGTTTAACTTCAAGTAAGCAAGACTTTGTACATTCCATCTGGTTATTGTAAGAAGTGCTTCTGCCTTACCTTGTGACTGCTGTATCTTATCCTAATGGATATCATGGTGTTGTGTATTGCCTGAAGCTCCTCTATCTTGCTCATCAGCAGCATGATTATAGTCCCTTTCTTTCGTAACTATTTTATTGTTGCTGAAAAATGATGATGCAGTACAGTTGCTGAAAAGCCAGTTGCATTCAGATCTCCTGATGAGTATCTGTCTTCAATTTTGTGACTTAGAGTCATTGCAATCTTGTAGCAAACTGAGCTTCCATGAATTGCACTCATCTTAATGCAGGACCGTAGTCCATATTCTCAGTACAATCACAACCTCCTTTTACAAGGGCCAGAAAGCAGAAGATAGCTTGTTTTTAAATCCTTTGAGACATGCAGGACAATGAGGCAAGTGGTGAATAAAGTTCTGGCTTGTCCCTCTGAAGCCCTCTGTCCTCACAACAAAAAACCCCACTTGTTCCTCTAAAATGAATCTGGAACAAAGGATGGAAATGATCTTTTATCTCAAAATTGCGAAGGGGCTTTGAAAGCTTGCATTAAAGTCCCTGTTGTGTCTCTGGTTTACCAGGCTGTGAAGGCAGCTCTTCAGCCTCCTGTATCAAGGTCTTGAAAAAAATTAAAATCATAAAGTCTTCCTCCCCTTATCAAAATAAGTCTTCAAACACACAAAGGGAGCCAATCCTAAATTTCATCAGTTCATTGTTGATCCCGACACGACTGACTACTTAAAGTTAATAAAAGATTACCAAAGTTTTAATTTTTAGATGAAGCTGAACTCGTCAACTTGAACTTTTTTTCCCCAGTTTGGACAGAAAATGTCTTCCAAAGGGTTTATGTCTGTTTCTCTGTAGGATAAAATAATTCTGATTAAACTTGCTCCTAAAGCCCTTTAAAGTTCAACCTGGAAATCATGGTCAGGTTTAGAAGATTTACTTACTCCAGAATAGCAAATAGGCCAGTGGGTTGGTGCATTGGCTGTACCTGCAGCCAACACCTTGGGTTTTTTGGGCAGAAGAGGGGGCTGGGTGTGGATATTTTGTTTTCAACTTGCTTTGCTGATGGAGGCAATGTTGTTTAGACCCCATCTTAGATTGGGCTATCCCCTTGGGCTGATGATGTCTGTTTAGTCTGGAAGGGAGTACATGGACCCATCCTGCACTGATTTAGGGTAATGTTTTCAGCACTTCATAATGCAGATGAGTGACTTTTGGTTTCCTACCTGAATGTCTGCTGTGGGCCTGCTCTTGTACAGCAGTGTGGTGGTTCCCCTGCTCACCTGGCCCTTTAGTCACACTCTACACAAAATCTCCTTTTCACAATATTTTCCTAAAGCACGCAGAGCTTTCATCTCTCCCTACAGTGTAGACTCAAGGGTTTCTCCAGGCTTTAGATATATTACATTTAGAGATATAATGCTGGCTCCATGACAACATCAAGCATTTACAGACTCAGAGGAACTGGTCTTGGTAATGCATCAACCTGAGAAGACAGCTGTGGCATTGCAGCAGGAGAAAGTACCCGCGTGCGCAGCCTCGTCCATCCCCGTGGCTACGAAGCAAGATGTGCCAGCAGCCTGTGCACATTGCAGAGGTCAGAGCTTCCCCCAGGTGTGTGCCTGCTCTTTGCGTACCCATTGCAAGCCCACAAATAAGGCCCCCAGGGTCTACAGAGCTGCCCTGAGTCTTTCAGCATGCAGCTCCTTGGTGGGAATGAAACCACCTCCATTTTGACAAACAACTCTCTGGTCATTTCCTTCACAACCTCAGTAAACAGCTTCACATCCAAGTGTCTCCTTAGATGTTTCACTGCCTAATATATTTTCTTTTCTCCCCAGCAGTAGAAAATTAACAGGCCAATGCTGGGATGGTGCTGGTTACTGCCACCCACTGATGGGTGATTGCAGGGGAGGAGCTCTTCCCGTCAGGGACGGATGGTGCCTGTGGGTGCATTCTCGTGGAGGAATGGCCGGAGGGGAGTGCAGCAATAACGCGGCTCTGCTTCTGCTGCATTCTCAGAAATGAAGCGTTGAAGTCCCCCCCCTAAAGCTGAGCAGGCACTTGCTATGCTGTGATGCTGCTTTCTATGCTGAACTGAGAGCAGCAATGTATGTTAATGTATAGCTCAAAGTGTTGATGCATTTTGCTGGTTTGGAGCAAAAGACACCTCTTGTTTCTGACTTCTTTTTTTCTTTCTTTTTCTTTTCAGTTTGTCTTAAATGTAATGGGTGTAAAGACCTGTTGGTTAAGACTGCCACGTGCAGTTTTTTCATATTGGCTTATTATTCTTCTTTCTTTGAAGAATGGTGACAGAAAGCCCATGTAAAGAATGAGGATTTTATAAAGCCAAAATTGAATGCTGTTACACTTTTGGAAGCTTTAAATACACAGAATTGCAATACTGAGACGCTGCAAGCCTGTGTCAGATTTACTGTTGACTCTCTACCCTCTCTCTTATGACACACAGGCAAAGCCTCTTAGACCAAATATCACTGAAACTGTATCCTTGGATAACTTTGTTGTTTACATAAGCACGTTTTTAAAGACACGCTGCAGACAGTAATGAGAGTTTACAGTGTGTCTCAGAGCACAGGATAATTCTATTTTAATTATAGAGGGTAGTTCTTCATTACTGAATGCTCAGAGAAAAGTGTACAAGAAATCTGATTTTCATGCTGTTATAATTAAAGGGAATACAAAATTAGAAAAACCCTACATAATCACAAGTTTAAATTAATAGCAAGGGAAATATTTTGTTTATTAAAAAATAGAAAAGTCTGAAATACCAGAAATGAAACAATGTTATCCTGTAAAGAATTAATAAATGAGTAGACAATATGAATGGATGTTCCTGCTTCCATTTTTGTGTGTCCATTTTTCCTGTTCATCCTGCTTTTCCCTTTCCTTTTCATGTATTCACTATATGACTTGTCTCCTTTTAGTCAAAAGGATCTGGGATTGAATTGCTTCAACAGCAAAGTCATAAATTCCACTTAAACTCCTGTGCAGTAGGGGGCAGCTTGCAGAAATGACATCTAAGTTTTGTTCAATGCCTTTAGAATGTGAAAGGGATGGTTTATGCAAATAGTGCTTTTAGTTGTTGAAATACTGCTTTTACTAATGTGTTTTCCTGTTTTCTGCAGATAAAGCACTGGTTGTCCATGAGCTAAGTGCACCGTTATGTCTGAATTTCCTACTTTTAGAAATAAAAGTGCTACAGATCGTAAAATATAAATTTCTGTTGAAGTGTTTTTTTAACTGAATTGATTTTTACTCATTTAATTAGATCTTATTCTCCTTCAGATTTTAGTAAAAGTTTTTCAGTCACTCAAAAGAAAAAATACTGACCCAGATATGATTCTGATCTTTGCTTGGTATCATTGTATGTAGGCATACAGGGATACTGATAGGACGAACCCCTTTTTTTTTGAACTTAAAGTGAGCTGAACTTCTGGCAAGAAAAATGACACTGCTCTGTCTTCCAGATTGTTTTCTACTACTCCTTTTTCTAGAAACACTTGTAGGAACTTACAACTAATTGAGGAGTTGGGTGTTTTGTTTGTCTGGTCTTGAATATGTAATTTCAGAAGAAATTCAGCTCTGTCTGGAAGTTAAATTAGACTGTGTATAGAGCACTTGTGTCTGACTTTGCTTATTTTAAAGATAAATAAAACCTTTCCCACAAAAACTTTGCCTAGCAGACCTCGTGGTTGAAATACTATCTATGCAAAAACACATCAGCAGTGTAGCTTCAGTCAATCAAACTTCTGTAGCACACTTGCTGCCCTTAAAGCAATTTCTTCATCCTGTTCACCAAATAAAGCAGGCATCCTGAGGAGAGTTCAATTATATTACTTAAACACATGGATATGGTACCCAGGAGGCCCGTCTGAAGACTATGTAGATCATCTCAATTTTGTCATTTTTGATGTTGAATGATGGTATCTGGAAAATAAAGTATTTTTGTCTGAATTACTTTGTGTGGAGCTATTATTGCTGTTGGTTTTATTATCTTTAATTTGACATTGAGGAAAAAACTCTCCGAGGTTGGCTTCTCCCTCTGTTACACCAAGTAACTGACACTCAGGTAAGTGCCAAAATGTGGTGGGGATGACAAATGGACTGTTTGTACTATACATTTTCCATGGCTTTCTGGGAAGGGTAAGTGATAAGGTTTTTTTCTCCATGTGATATCTCCAGCTGAGGACACCGGGTGCCTCTTCAGGATTCGGTTTCCATCCCTCTTCTCTGTCAGGATGAGCATTATATACACAGAAAGTCAATCCTGTTTCAGGTATGTCATAGCTGTAGCTGTGTTGGTGCTTGGCATACTGGAAGATCTTCATGGTTCAAGTTGCCTGAAATCAGTGACTTTCAGGTTCCCCAAGAAAGCTGCCTGTTTGCTCCTACTGTTCCTCGGATGACAATGGAAGTAAAACAGAGACAAATCCATTCCTTTCCCAGCAGTCATTTTCTGGGGAAAAGCTTTCTTTCAAAATTCTTGGGAAACATGGGGAACTTTAATTAAAAACAAACCAACCCAAAGCTAAAGCAAATGTGAGTTTAATTTATAAATGTGTTCTCTCTACAGCTGATGGAGAACAGGCTTCCCTGCTGAGGAACTCAGAGTGGCTAAGTTACGTTTTTGCACCAAATTGCCCTTTTTCTTCCTGGTAGAAAAAGACAGGGAAGGTGAACTAATCTAGGCCAAAATCAGTGTTTAAGGTTCTTCCAAAATAACTGTTTTAATTCAAAATGTTGAAAAATTTTTGAAAGAAGTCATCAGACTTGGTTAAACTTGTTACACAAAGAAATGTACCTGACAAAATTCTCTATTTTGGGAGGCAGAACAATCTTTGACCTTCTTCCAGGGACCTATTGGAAGCAGGGTAGAAGGTAGAGTTTTTCTCTTCCTTTAAATACCAGCTGTGTAAATTATTAGTAATGTGAAAGATCAGTCTGGATGTCTGGTACTCTTATTACTTCTAAATGTTCCTGTATGGCAATTAATTTATTAATTGATTTACTCATGGTTTGTGTTGTGGGACCTGTATTTTGAGTAGAAGAGAAAATAAATCTGTTGACAGCACACTGCCGAGTTGATCTATTTTGTTACCTTAACCTAAAAAGTTACTTTAAATAAGCTGCCTGCTATCACAAACAGGTATCCAGCCACAGCTGAGTGATTTTTGGGTCTAAAAGAAAGAGCTCCTGCAGGCGGTGAAGGACTCCAGACTCTGTCCTTGACACCCGTGGTGAGTTGATGTTGACTTGACCAGCTCTAGAACCTCCAAGCTAAAGCTCACTTGAGAGCTGAGCTGTTTGCACCAGGAAAGACCTGAGCAGGGCAACTATCAGATCAATACGGTATAAGGGTAAGATAAATTTCATTGGCATGTGGCTTTATGATGGAAAAAGTCTCTGCCCTTTGTGTGATACGGAGCTTATTCCAAGCAAATCTCCATGAATTTAAACAAACAGCAAAGGATTTACCTGCTATCTCCTGCGTATACCTTCCCATCTCATACGGCTATAAAGTGATGCGGGGCCCTACTCCCTGGCAGCTGGGGCCCTGTTCAAACAAAATATGTTTAAAACTATCGGGCTCCATTAGAGCATCTTGCATTTGGTAAATCTGATCTGTCAGCACAACTTAGCTTGATGTTTTAGAGCAAGACACCTGAAACTAAAGATGGCTTATTTATTCCCTGTTGTTTTCTCAGCTGGGTTAATTCTGATATGCACCAGAATTCTCCCCCAGGGCTGATTTTAATTTGGGTCAGAGTACCTACAACTGCAGGATAACATTGTGGTGTCTATGTAAGAGGCAGGGGTGAGGGAAATCTGGCAATGTCTCAGTACACCCCAAGCTGCTGGCTTGGTACAGAAGCGGTGTATAAAATTAGCTTTGCACTATCCAGGGAATTTTCCTGGAACTTAGTCTTCCAGAACGATAGCTCATCTTAATGAGAGAAACCAATATAAATGAGTGTAGTGTGGAACCAGATCTGACAAATCCGGACTTGAACAGCTGCTCCAGGTAACAGGTAACGAAGAATCACAGCAGGCGACTTCTGAATTTCATGTCCCTTCTTTGCTCTGCCTGCCCCAACTTCCACGTCTGGTTCTCCATGAATTATGGCAGTCAGTATCGAGTGGTTTGGGACAGGCATGGCAGAAAAAGCTGCTGTTTGTCAAAATCCACAATCCTTCCAGCTGCAGAACTGCTGTTCTCATGACAATTCTGAAGGTGAAAACACAGGTAGGTTCTGCTATAAAAATCTCAGGGTTGGAAAATCTCAGTACTCTGGAAACAAAGTTTAACTGTCGGTAAGGTTGCCATACCCAGCTTCCATTTGAACCGGCAAGCTTGAGTGGAAAATTTAATAAACATTTTGAATCCTGACCAGAATTACACATTTTTATAGGTATCAGTATGAATAATAGCTTTTTGTATTCTTTGAGAATGATGAATTATAAAAGTATCTGCTTAGAACGCAGTGCAAAATAAACCAGCCATATTTCTTGGGTCCTCTCCAGCTTTCTGAGGTGCACATTCCTCCACCCAGTCTGGAAACTCATTTATCCAAATAAACAACATTTCAAAATTGATGGTGGGCTTTCTGAAAAATATTTTTTGGGAATTTTCTCTGAAGTTATGCAAGTCAGTTACTCATTTTATTCTTCTCACTGGTATAACTACTCCTCCCAAATACAAGTGCATACCCATGACAAACACATAGCCCCAATGTGTGTGTTGTCACACGTGGAATGTGACCTGTTTGGCCCTTGAAAGCTGCAGTCCTGCTCTCTAGTTCATTCCCAACTGCAATGCTGTGCAGATGGTTGCTGTGGCTATGGGGGACTTGGCCCCAAGGACAACTAGCATGGCACAGCCATATTTTTTTTCAGTAATCTAGGAAAAATACCAAGAGTTGAGTGATTGCTTGCTTGCTTGCTTGGTTTTTAAATCTTAAAAGGGTTACTAGTAGTCTTGGGATCTGTACCAGCAACATAATTCACAGTGTTAGCCCTAAATGTTTAAAAAGAGATTTCTCATTGTGCTTAAGGCATCTGAGTTTCAAAGGGATTTAACTACCAAAATCCCTTTGAAAATCCTGAAGTTATCTGATAGAATTTTATCTAGACTTGTTTCTTTTTGAATGTTAAGTTTAGACATAGCTTAAGATGTTAACAGTAAGATCTGTCCACTGCCACACATAACCCTATGGCAAGAGATTTCACGCATTGCATCAGTTTTCATTTATGTCTTGAAATGTTTGCTAGCTTATCGGTTGCTGGGATTTGGGATGATTTGCATTGATGAGATTGATGGCTGTCAGAAGATGGATATGATAAGTACAATAATTTTGGTCGGTAGGCAGGGTAGGGTTCTGATTAAAGGCTCCAGCTAGAGGAATGTGATTTACCAAGAATTTAATGTCTTACTCTAAATACGGTGTTAATTAAAACTTTTCCTTTTCATTTGAAGGACATGGAGGTCATAGAATCATAGATAATTCTTTGCAGAAATATTGCATCTTGATGAAATTTAGACTTGTTCAAGTTTTCTCTTATCTTTCTGTCAAAGTTCCTCGGTTTTCTTTGTACACACAGTTTTCCCTTATGCCAGAACCTTTTTTTCCTGTATAAATCATGCTCCTGTAACTTTTAGTAATGATCATATGAATAAAAGAGTTACCATTGGCTTGGTGAAAAAATAACCTGGTCTCACTGTCCCACACGATATTCCGGTCTCTAAATTGAAGAGACATGGATTTGACAAACGACCACTTGGTGGATAAAGAACTGGCTGGACAGTCGCACTCAAAGAGTTGCGGTCAATGGCTCGATGTCCAAGTGGAGAGCAGTGATGAGTGGCATTCCTTAGGGGTCGGTACTGGGGCCTGTACTGTTCAACATCTTTGTCTGTGACATGGACAGTAGGGTTGAGTTTGCCGATGATACCAAGCTGTTTGGCGAGGTAGACACGCTGGAGGGGAGGGATGCCATCCAGAAGGACCTGGACAGGCTGGAGAGGTGGGCCCAAGCCAACCTCATGCAGTTCAAGAAGGCCAAGTGCAAGGTCTTCCATCTGGGTCGGGGCAATCCCAAGCAAAAATACAGGCTTGGCAGGGAATGGCTGGAGAGCAGCCCCAAGGAGAAGGACCTGCGGGTGCTGATTGACAAGAAGCTCAACATGAGCCAGCAATATGCACTTGCAGCCCAGAATGCCAACCATATCCTAGGCTGCATTAGAAGAAGTGTGGCCAGCAGGTCAAAGGAGGTGATTCTGCCCCTCTACTCCACTCTTGTGAGACCCCACCTGGAGTACTGCATCCAGCTCTGGAGTCCCCAACATGAGAAGGACATGGACCTGCTGGAGAGTGTCCAGAGGAGAGCCACAAGGATGATCTGAGGGCTGGAGCACCTGTCCTATGAGGAGAGGCTGAAAGAGTTGGGGCTGTTCAGCCTGGAGACGAGAAGGCTCTGGGGAGATCTTATTGCGGCCTTCCAGTACCTAAAGGGGGCCTACAGGAGAGCTGGGGAAGGACTTTTTACTAGGGCATGTAGCGATAGGACGAGGGGGAATGGCTTTAAACTGGGAGAGGGCAGGTTCAGATTAAACATTAGGAAGAAATTTTTCACTTTGTGGGTGGTAAGGCACTGGAACAGGTTTCCCAGAGAGGTTGTTGAGGCCCCATCCGTGGAGGTGTTCAAGGCCAGGCTGGACGTGGCTTTGGGCAACCTGGTCTAGTGGGACATGTCCCTGCCTATGGCGGGGGGGTTGGAACTCTATGATCTTCAAGGTTCTTTCCAACCTAAACCATTCTATGATTAGTGTTAAGATTACACGAGGGTTAAGTGGATGAAGGAAAATGACATAGTACCACATTAATTAAGTTCTTACATCCCTGGAACTGTGTGTTGTTGAACAGGGGTGTAGTTGTGAGAAGGAATTGTACCTGGTCAGGATCTATAGAGCTGTTATAATCAGGCATTGAATAGTCATCTTTCTCCATAGGATATTTTGCAAAGAGGAAGCACATCTACATAAAAGTAAGCCAACATTTTTTCCTTTTTTTAAGTATAACTGGAATCTCAAGATTCTAATTGTTAGTCCAGATCTAGTTGTTAGTCTGCATCTAGTTGTTACAGACAAAGAAATAATTATAACACAGTTATAATTGTAACACACACACAGACACACTTAGTTTCTTCCCCTTTTCCTGGGGTTATGCTCCCCCTTCCCCTGCTCCACTGAGTCCAAGTGGTCAGTGACTTCACTCTGGGGTTTGGTGTGTGGAGAGGGGTTATAGTACATCACCATCTAGAGTCCTTCACCGGGAGGTGTATGTTGTGCATGGTTTCCTTTACCATTATCCACTTGGGGTCATTTGTATATATTTGCTAATACTCTTTTACACATTACTCCACTGGTCTCAAGCTTCATGTTACTTCTGAATTTTGTATAAACGGACTTCTGAATTTAGTATAAACAGTAACTTTTATGCATGTTAGACACTATTTCTTTGTTCTTTGTTACACTCAGTACCGGTGATGCTCAGCTCCAGGTCTGCGTCGTTTTTTTAACTGACCATTAGAGAGCTGTGCTCCACCTTGGGGCCTCCACTGCCAGGTACTGCCCCCATCTCTTACCATCCCATGCCAGTGTCCACCTGTACCACCTCCTGTGTCCCCACTTCTCAGGGCCTCTACTCTTGTACCAGGGATGCATTTCTCTTCACTACAGCATCGTGTTAAAGCCATCAATATCTTGTTTTAACTTTCCCTGGACAAATTGCACAGTTGAGCTTCACTGGCTGTACCCAGGGTCCTGCTCTGTACCCTGCTTTCTGTCCCTATTGGCAACCCCATTTTCTGTGGGAAACTTTCTTGACCTGGCAAGCCATTTGCAGCAAATCTACCTGACTGAACACCACAGAGTGTGTGCAGTAAGGGTGACACTGGAAATAAGTGGCCCAACAGTGATGGACCTGCTGATGGCCGACTCACACTGCTCTCAGCACACTCTGCTCCCTTTCTACATCTCCAGCCCCTTAGGCTGGTTTCATCCCAGTTCTTTATCCCAGTTCTTTCTCGCCTCAGCTGTAGCTCACTGGAAACATATTTTCTTCACAGGATAATGTGGCTAAAACTCTAGCTCTTTGTTTTTCTTGATGTTTGAAGTCAGTTTTGAACTTGCATTCTTTGTGAATCGCTAAAGCCTTATCCTATGAGGTTTTTAAAAGGAAAAGCTGCCAGATAGATAACTTGTACTTCTGTGCAAAAGGGGTGAAGGCTGCAGGCTTCTGTGCTGAAGTGAGTACTTGGCCAGCTTGTGGTGTATGGCCCAATTTGCTTCTCCTTTAGTTTATGATCCTTCATGGCAACAAATTGCTTGTGCTTCTCTGTTTCCTTCCTACAGCCAAACTCTACCTTGGAGAACACCCTCCTTGTCCTCTTAGAAGCACTCAAAGGAAGCAGAAATCTCACTAAGACTTTTAAAATTATTGCCTATTTTCCATATTTGTTTCAAACTATTAATCTGACAGGCAGGTTGCTGCTCCAGTTTGTCTGATGGGCAGGAAGAGATTCTGCCTACCGGATTCACAAATAGGTGTAGCAGAAGGCAAAAGGTGCGTCTTGTATCAATCAGGCAGTTGCCACATTTCACATCTGGCTTATTAAAAATTCTCCAGACAATTTTTATTGAGTGGTATTTCAAGGGAGTTATAATTGTAGTTCTGACATCTGTTGCTGAGATTAGCAGTTATCTTTCTTTCCTGTTTTCTTTATGACATACTAGTACAATCCTCATAAAGTCTGTGCCACTACAAGAATATCAAGTACTTAGAAATTATTTGAACTCCATGATTAACCAAAGTATTAATGGTAATCTATGCATTTTTTAAATTCACAAGTGAGTAGGCACAGTATAAATAATTAATCTGGGGAGAGAACAATGTCAAAGGTTTGCTTCCCTGCTTACAAAAACACATTTTCCTCAGGAGAATGTAACTGTTTTGGCAAGAGGCACACTGGATACTAAGCTCGTTTGTGAAGATACTCCCTGTTCTCCAGGTTCAACTATAGTGCATGGTTAAGCAGAAACAATTCATTTTGACTACCTGCTGAAGTCTTTGTCTTCAGGTTCTTTAGCTTTCTTTTACTGTCAATATGTCTTTGCTGTCATACATTTAAATACCTTTCTGTGAGACCCTAAATTTCAGGACAAAACTGTGTTAGAGGAGGCCTTCATGCCTTTTCATTTTGCAGCTCTGCCTGCAGTCCTCTAAAAATGTTATCGAAATATATATTTTTTTTAAATCTGTCTTCCTACCCCTCCAACATTGTAATGACAAGGGCTGATTAGAGCGAGCAACTCTTGGCAACCAGGTATGTTTATTCAGAGCTCTTGTTTACTGGAGGAAGTTATTTTGCATTTAGCAAGGGTGTAATAATTTATAGTATGCTAGTTGCTCTGATCTAATTTCCCTGATGATCACCCTGGCCATGCACTAGCTACAAGGCAGTTTTATTCATTTTCAAAGGAGAGCAAAACCCCTCCCATGATGATGCTCTCGGCGTTCAGGTGCACAGTCAAGCTAACCTGTTTGAACACGCTTTTTTGTCATTTGAAACTCAGGTGTCTAATGAAAGCTAGATGCCCAGCCTCTCTTGGTAGCTAATGCAAAGATTCCTCTACCTGTTATTTTAGGGAGACATAATTATTGAACCCTTAAAACTTAAGGAAATAATATTGTGATATTTTAAGGGAAAGGTTACAGTTCTCCTTCTGAAAAGAAGGCAAATATGAAAAGAAACCACGGAGATGCATACATGTGTGACTAAATTTGAATGCAAGATCTAATTTAATTTCAGACACCAACGGCACTAACGTCTTGCTGTTAATTATGACTTTTCTGTATTTAAACCTTATGATAGCATACGCTACCGATGCACTCTTTTAAATGCACGACAGTCTGTATGGAAAGCCTCTACTTTTGGGATGTCCGTTGTGTTCAAGCTGTAGGAGAAAAAACAGTCCTTGCAATGACCAGATGAAATTATTATTGTTGTTATTATCATCACCATCATCACACAGTAATTGTGTGAGGGCTCCTGTTTCAACCAACACTTTTCATCAGTTCAGTTCCTAAACACTTCACAGAAAGGCCTGTATCACAGTCCCGTCTATAAACCTGGGAAACTGGAGCAAAGTGTGGGGGAAGTGAATTGTGTAAGGCCACTGAGCTGGCAATTAAAATGAGGATTCATACAAACAATAACGACATCAGATAAGTGTGATTGCCTTGAGTCCTATTCTGATGTACAAAGCTATTCAGGGTAGTGCTGAATAGCTGTGAATGCGAGCTGCCAGCCGGGGTCTGCACCGTACCGTCTCCTCTGTCTAGTACCTCGTCAGCCTTGCCGGTGCAGAATTACAGCAAAATGTTTTAAAATATTCATTTTCTGATGTTTATCGGTGAATTAGAGATGATCAGCAAAAAATATCTAAAATAAGGCAGTAGTGCAGACATGATCCCCAGGGTTATATTTTCCCCGCACACAGTTAATGCCTGGTCCCTGGCTCAGAGGGAGCGATATGCAAGGTGGGTGTCTCAACAGGAGCAGCAGCGAGCAGCAGGGTCACAGAGGGTGGCCTGGCCACAGTGGTCAGTTTTGGCTCTTCCTCCTACCCAGCCATCTCTGTTCAGCCTGCCCAGGCTCTCCCAGTCTAGATGGGTCCTATTAGTTCAGGAGTTACCACGGAAATAATTGATGAGGTCTTTTAGAGTATAACAGTATTTTTTCATGATAAAAAAGTATGTTTTCTAACAAGATTCAAGGTTCTTTATCATGAAGTCCATTTCTTTAGTTTTACTTTTCTTTTTTTTGTGTGTGTGCTTTTTTTTTTTCCCCCCCAAATTGTATTATGTTCAGATAATTCTTTTACAGGACAGAAAGCAGAGTAGACTTCCATTTCTTCTGAGAATCATAGAATGGTTTAGGTTGGAAGGGACCTTAAAGATCATCGAGTTCCAACCCCCCCTGCCATGGGCAGGGACACCTCCCACTAGACCAGGTTGCTCAAAGCCCCATCCAGCCTGTCCTTGAACACTTCCAGGGATGGGGCATCTACAACTTCTCTGGGCAACCTGTTCCAGTGCCTTACCACTCTCACAGTAAAGAATTTCTTCCTAAAATCTAATCTAAATCTACCCTCTCCCAGTTTAAAAATGTTAACCCTTGTCCTATCACTACACTTCCTGATAATTCTTCAAATGTGAACGTAAACTTTTCTTTATAGTAGTCTTCCATGAACATTCATGCTTACACAGATACTAACTGTTACCTCTGTCTTTGCATCCTTACAGTAAGGGTGGTACAGCTCCATGGAAATGGGTGGTACTTAACATTAGAGAGGACAGTCTCCCTTCAGCTCTTCCTCTTAGACCAACAGCCTAGTGTCATTTCAATGACACCAATGAGTCCATACTTTTTAGCTGATCAAGTATGTGAGTTAGAGGGTGTTTCTGTGAAAATGTTGAAGTAAGTCTAGATATTGCTCATCTGTTTGTAGCTTCGGATAAGTAGATGTGAGGAGCAGTTGTTTTATATTCTTATATATATATTAGAAATAAATATTCCATATACAGAAAAAAGAAATAAAATGCATTGAACAAATTATTTGCTTAATTATAATTAACATATCATTAATGCGCTTTCTGGGCCAAAACTTTAGTTAGATCTTCTGTCCATTTCTATTTCAGTCAGTGAAAATCTGCATCCACCAATAATTACATCTCCAGGATCTGCGTTTAAAGCACAGTATAGATAAAACCGATGCATGCAACTAAAAGGGTGACAGGAGGTCACTTGTCTGCCATTAGTATTCAGATGCTAGGATTTTCAAGACGAAAAACTTTTACTGCCTAATGGTAACAGGCACATACTCTAGTCTTTATACTTTATGCTGAATATTTATGATTGCTTTTCTTACTGACTTCAGTTTACAAGCAAAGGTTGTTCAAAGGGAAAATGTCCTAATGCTCAGTGCAGTGCTTGTTCCATGCACACCAGTGACCAGGTGACAGAAAGGGAACATGCTATTTTTGAAACAAAGAAGCAGCAGAATTATCTGCAGGATGTTAATATTGAATAGGCAGATCATCAAATCCTTCCTAATAGATGCAGAATCCTTCCCAGTGAGAGGAGGCTTCAGGAAGATCGAAGTGCAAACAGTCTCGTTGGAGCTTAATCATTCAACAGGTCAAAGAAGATTAAAGCAGATGCTGAATATGAAAAGAAAAATAATCTCCCTTCCTCTGTGCAACATCTGCTCCTTTTTTTTTTTTGCCAGAGGCGGCTAGTCTGCCACTTCCCACAGCTAATAAAATTAGCTAAATCCATTGGAAAAGCTCACTGCTATTTTTTCAAATATATGTATTTTATAAAATTAAAACTGTATGTGAGTGACATGCTGAGAATGAATTTCTGAGTACATATTTATCTGGAGGCTCAAATTTAAAAATTCCTGTATAAAACCTTGTTTGCAAAGAAGAACGAGGGGGATCAGCGGAAAAGGAGGTGGATAAGGAGAGGAACAGATAATAATTAACAGTTTAAAGGAAAAATGCTTGATAAACTAAGCTCACGGAATTAACTGTTTGTAGTGAGGACTCCATAAAATACTTTTTTCTCACTTTTTACAGGACTGTGTGTAGAAATGCGTCTCTATGAATCTCTTCCAACATCAAAGTTGATAGAAAGTGCCAAATGGTTACTCTAGTTATTACAAAGGACTGACCCAATACAAGGCTCAGGAATGTGTTTCTAAGAAACTCAGTCTTTCCCTGGCCAGGAAATCTTCACCAATTCAGGTTACAAAACCTGGAAAGGGTTTGTACATTCATAATGCTAAAGATTTAGCACTTGTACAGTGTTCCTAAACTGGAGATGTCTAGAAAAACTTTAAATGGGAGGTTGCTATAGTTTTCCTTATTCATAGAGCCAGAAGTGAATGAAAGTGATAGAATGGGTTGAACTGGGACAACAGGGAATTCGGTCACAGGACACTGGATTACAATGAAACTCTTTGAAATATCCAGCAACTCTGAATGCTGATCCCATGCATCTTTCTACGAAAAAGTTTTTAGATAGATATCTGTATACAGTTTTTAGATAGATATCTGTATACATAGATGTAACGCCCCCTCAAATATAAATAATAAACATTGATTATTCATTATAAATTATTAATATATTATGTAAATAGAGTATCTCTCACTTGGGTTGTGTGTATACATATGTATTTTCATAGAAATATACAACATGTAATTGAGGAATAAACCCCCTAATTTGTACAGATTGAAGACATTTGGGAGGTAAAGAAAGAAAACTAATAATATTCTTTCTGGCAAAGAAACAAGAGACTCAATAAAAGCAAGGACACAAGCTAATAACAAATATACTTTTGTTTATTGCTCACTAACCTCCTGGGTTTATTACACTCAGAGATATAACATTTCTAGGGAAAAGGCAGCATTTTCCAATTCAACCCTGTCAATGTTGCAGTGTGCCAGGACAGAAAGTTGACCTTTTCCCTTCTCCTTCCCCTTCCGCTTCGCCTTCCCTCACCTCCACCCACCTTACCTTGCCTTGCCTTGTCTTGCCTTGCCTTGCCTTGCCTTGCCTCGCCTCGCCTCGCCTTTTTATTCATGGGAAATGTGTCTGTTCCTCCAGACAAGGTCCTCTGAAAAACACGAACCACTTCTGGGCTAAAGTATTGATACACTATATTTGATCCCCCCAGAGAAAGAAGAGTCTGTTTTCGGAAAATGGCTGTCCCTGTTCCTGAAGTCCTGTTACTCAATTCCTTCCTTTATTGCTTTTAATTTCTTTCCCAGCAGTTTCCAGTTCTCACTGAGCTAGGATAATAGCATGGCTAGACACTAGACTCTCTCCTTGTCAGGGGTGTAATAACTGATCTGTGGAGGGACTGACTGTATCTTTTCACGTTTTTTTCCCTGGTGTGTCTAATAATGGAATGTCTTACTGTTTTTTGTTATTAACCTGAAAACAGAGGTGCACGCACAGCTAGTCAGACTGTGAATTCGTCTGCAGTTAGCAACATCTTTCAGTGCAACTTTCCATTGCATGTGGCCTTTGCATACTCTTGTTCAAGATGGGAAGGAACAGATTTGTGTTAAAATATGGAAAAAGAGTGCAAATCTTGTTTCCTCCAGAAGATGATTGCTATTTGAGAAGGTGGCTTGTGTGAAGGAATCTAGGCAGCCTTTCCTTAAAACCCAGAGCCTTCCAGTCAGCTACAAAACTAACTAGTGAGCTATAAGAAATTGATACAACCCAAAAGGAAACTATTGACCTTAAATGCAATTTTTTCCATGCTAATAGTAGATGGACAAGGTCTGCTGGAGACCAACCATGACTAGAAAAAGTCATGGCAAGGTGACTGAGGAAATATCCAACTGTATGCCAGACCAGCGATCACCCAGAAACAGCACAAAGTCATAGTAGGTCAAGGCTGGGAACATTCCTTCAGACACCCTTTGCAGCATGCCCAAGGAAGAGAAGCAGTAGACACAGACCCTGGTCAGGAAAGTTGCTCTGGGTCAGTTAGTCGCCCACCATCAATTGTGTGGGTACCTTCCACAGCCACCACCAGGGTGGTGGGCAGGAGCAGAACTTCACAGGTTCTGTGGAGGTTCTGTTTACCCTGTGGAGCTGGTGATGACAGGAAAGGTGGTGACTCTGTGCCAACAGGTGGGTTAGCGTAAGTGAGCATACATGGTTGATGTTTGGATGGCTGTGTGTACTGTCACAGGTCACAGAGTGGTCTGGGTTAGGAGGGACTTCCTGATCGTCTACTCCAACCACCTGCTCTCAGCCTGTCTCTTCATAAGTAGGGGTCTAAAAAATGTGTGTGTAGAAAGAACAGTGCATTTATGAAGGTAAAATGGGGTGGCATTTTGGGCTTTCCCACAGTTTAAAATGGGGTACTCTTCATCGACAATAAAAGAGGACAAGCTCACTGACATTCCAGTCACGAGTGGTGTCCCCCAGGGATCGGTGCTGGGGCCCGTTCTCTTTAATATCTTTATCAACGATCTGGATGAGGGGATCGAATGCACCCTCAGTAAGTTCGCAGACGACACTAAACTAGGGGGGCGAGTTGATCTGCTTGAGGGTAGATTGGCTCTGCAGAGGGATCTGGACAGGCTGGACCAATGGGCTGAGGCCAATGGTATGAGGTTCAACAAGGCCAAGTGTCGGGTCCTGCACTTGGGCCACAACAACCCCATGCAGCGCTACAGACTGGGGGCGGAGTGGCTCGAAAGCTGCCTGGCAGAAAAGGACCTGGGGGTGTTGGTGGACAGCCGGCTGAGCATGAGCCAGCAGTGTGCCCAGGCAGCCAAGAAGGCCAACACCGTCCTGGCCTGCATCAGGAATAGTGTGGTGAGCCGGACTAGGGAAGTAATCATCCCCCTGTACTCGGCACTGGTGAGGCCTCACCTTGAGTACTGTGTTCAGTTTTCGGGCCCTCACTACAAGAAGGACGTTGAGGTGTTGGAGCGTGTCCAGAGAAGGGCTACAAAGCTGGTGAGGGGTCTGGAGGACAAACCTTATGAGGAACGACTGAGGGATCTGGGGTTGTTTAGCCTAGAGAAGAGGAGGCTGAGGGGAGACCTTATCACCCTCTACAACTACCTGAAAGGAGGTTTTAGAGAGATGGGAGCTGACCTCTTCTCCCTGGTGACAAGTGATAGGACAAGAGGAAATGGGTTCAAGTTATGTCAGGGCAGGTTTAGATTGGATATTAGGAAGCATTTTTTCACTGAAAGGGTTATTAAACATTGGAATAAGCTGCCCAGAGAGGTGGTGGATTCACCATCCCTGGAGGTGTTTAAGAAAAGGGTAGATGAGGTGCTTAGGGACATGGTTTAGGAGTGGTGGTGTTTTTATCAGGGTAGGTTAATGGTTGGACTTGATGATCTTAAAGGTCCCTTCCAACCTCACTGATTCTATGATTCTATGACATCCGCTAGTTGCGCACCAGACTTTTGTGTTCGATCGGGGCAGCATGTCTAAGAGCTGGGTCCTACAGTGTGGTAGGTGGTGAGTGAGATCCCCCTGCTTTTGGTGTTGCTTCTTCAGTGTCGCCCCAGTGCACCTTAGAGAAAACCACTGCAATGCAGAATGACTTGGAGCTGGGCGTAGGATGGGAGAACACCTGCTCACATGCTTTGTGGACGTTGGCCAGGGAATTCAATGTATGGGTATAAGACTGCAGTAAGTTCTGTGGGTCACCTGGTATTCAGAAACTGATGCTTTTGTCCATGCAGACTAGATATTTCTGTAAACAAGCACTTGGAAATGTGTTTGTCCTGAGGTGAATGCACTTGGGTCACACCAACCCCATGCAGCGCTACAGGACTGGAACGGAGTGGATGGAAAGCTTCCCGGCAGAAAAGGACCTGGGGGTGTTGGTGGGCAGCCGGCTGAATATGAACCAAGAGTGTGCCCAGGTGGCCAAGAAGGCCAACACCATCCTGGCCTGCATCAGGAATAGTGTGGTGAGCAGGACTGGGGCAGTGATCATTCCCCTGTACTCAGCACTGGTGAGGCCCCACCTCGAGTGTTGTGTTCAGTTTTGGGCCCCTCACTACAAGAAGGACATTGAGGTGTTGCAGCATGTCCAGAGAAGGGCTACAAAGCTGGTGAGGGGTCTGGAGGACAAATCTTATGAGGAATGACTGAGGGAACTGGGGTTGTTTAGCCTGGAGAAGAGGAGGCTGAGGGGAGACCTTATCACCCTCTACAGCTACCTGAAAGGAGGGTGTAGAGAGGTGGGGGCAGACCTGTTCTCCCTGGTGACAAGTGATAGGATGAGAGGAAAAGGGTTCAAGTTATGTCAGGGGAGGTTTAGATTGGATATTAGGGAACATTTTTTCACTGAAAGGGTTATTGAACATTGGAATAGGCTGCCCAGGGAGGTGGTGGATTCGCCATCCCTGGAGGTGTTTAAAAAAAGGGTAGATGTGGTACTTAGGGACATGGTTTAGAAGTGGTTTTTGTCAGGGTAGGTTAATGGTTGGACTTGATGATCTTAAAGGTCCCTTCCAACCTCAGCAATTCTATCATTCATTCATTCTATGAATACATTTTATTTATTAAGCAGGTTCTGTATTAGCTAACATTTTTACAGTAACATTGATTTTTCAAGATTCCAGCTTAGATTCTCAGCTGCAATAAATCACTGTTACTTCAAAAGACCTACCTACACTAGAGCTTTACTTGCCTTCAAATGAGCGACTTCAATTTACAGCAACTCTAGAATTGGCCTCGGAAGTTAGCAATTCTCAGTGATATTAATATAAATGTTGTGCATGCTCTTTTAAGCGAGAAGAACAATATCTATTACCTTATCTCCTCCCTTTCAGCACTCTTCTGGCCAGAAGCATGCAGAAATAGCTCTGCAGAAGTGACAGACCTGGGGCTAAAATTAGAATGCCGTATCCAGTAATAATAAAGGTGAAACAATGGAGTGCCTAGTGAATTAATTCTGGTCTGGGTGGGTGGGTGTGGAGCTTTAGAAGGAAACCCTGAGAAACAGAGAAAACATTTTTTGCAGGCGTTTGCCTCTTGAGAATTTACAGACCAATATACTTAAAGTTTGGAAGGTAGTTCATCTAACATTATCACTTCCAATTTATTCACCAAAGTGCTGGGTTAAAAAAGAAAAGTGCTTCAGATGAAACCACTTTGTGATAAGGGAAACTTAAACTTGGCATTTATCTCTGCAGCTCTCTTCTAGTTTTGGGATATCAGGACCCCTCAAGGGCTATTTAAGTCAGCACACAGTTTTTAGCTCTTCAGAAAAAAGCCTTTTTTGCTGAGCCTTTCTCCTGCACCTCTGGTCACTTATCACTTATTAGGAACAGCCATCTCTGAGCTTTGCCGGAAATGCCGGCTTTACGCAGCATGTGGGTCAACGATTTTGAAACATTTCATTGGCAAGAACCACTTCTATGCGACCTCCTTGTCACTCAGAGGACTTTGCTACTACTTAAATTTGGCTGTCCCTGTGGCCTGAGAAAACTGGACTGAACAGCTAAAACATACCCACACAGAACGATGTATTTTTATACACATATATATGTATGTATATCTTGGTTCTGTAACTTCCTGAAGCTGTATGTGTGGGTGAGGAATAAACAATCAACTTGCCACAAATAAACAACACCTTATAAAATATTCATAATGAATTCTAACACACTATGCCTAACAGAATGAGAACATTTAATTTACGTTGACAGAGCTAACAACTAATAGTAACGGAGATGCTTGTCCAACAGGGAATAAACTTCATCTTTTCTCATCTTCCTGAAGCCTGTTTGAATAGAATCACAGAATCATAGAATCGTTATGGCTGGAAAAGACCATTAAGTTCATCAAGTCCAACTGTTTTCTAACTCCACTGGGCCCACTTCTAAACCATGTCCCTGAGCACCATATCTATATGGCTTTTAAATACATCCAAGGATGGTGATTCAGCCACTTCCCTGGGCAGCCTGTTCCAGCCTTCGACAACCCTTTCAGTGTAGAAAAACTTCTGTTCTCTAACCTAAACCTCCTCTGGCGCAACTTGACACCATTTCCTCTTGTCCTATTGGTTGTACCTTGTGAGAAGAAACTGACCCCCAACTCTCTACAACCTCCGTTCAGGTAATTGTAGAGAGCAAAAATAGTGACAGCCCAAAAAGGTACGCTGATACCCTGTGATCAGGCTGTTCAGGAGGCCATTGGTTGAGATCTGGAGCTCCTGAAGGTGCTACTTGCTAATCCTGTGTGAAGCTCTGCTGGGCCCAGAGCAGATGGGTTTGCTATGGGTTCGGAGCCTTACAAAAGAAATTGACGCTGACACAAGGCCTAAGCACCAGCTTACGTGACTGCAAGCTGAGGTAACATTTGGTTGCTTTAAAATCCCTTTTCCATCTGAAGTCATGCATGAGATGTGTTATGGGAGAGCTTTACCTTCATTCATTGAGACTTATAGTCAGACTTCTAGTCAGAACGATAGTCCTAGTCCTTGGATTTTGCTAACGTAAAGAAGGTGCAAGAAAATGATAGCCAAGCTTCCCTTCTTTTTTTTTCTTTTTTTTTTTCTTTTCTTTTTTTTTTTTTTAATATAGATGCATATATATGTATCAAAAAACTTAGCTCGGAGCTGGAACATACAGATCTTTTGGAAATTTTCTACTAACAAAGTAAGAGTATGTTCCCAACACATCCCCTGGAGTAACAGTATGCAAAAGCCATTCAGATCAAAAGAATAACTCAGTGCTACCTAGACAGATTAGAATTGGGGACAAAACACTCTAAAATCACATTCAAATTAAAGAAATTCAAATAGGGGTGGGGGGGAGATTGGAAAGTTCCATAAAAGGCAGAAACCTTGAAAAATATAATGTCAAAAAAACCTCAGAGTAATAGCGAGCAGCAGGTTAGCTGTAGATGGTGATATTCTTAACCTTTGGTAATCCTGTGACAATTGCTTTGGACAAAACATACAAATACAGAGGAAAACCAGACAGGTTTCTGTTGGTCTGCAAGTACAGAAAAATGCTATCAAGGGATATAGATGTTTTCATCACTTACCAGATCTGGAAATGCAGTATGCTTGACGGTCCAAAAGAATATTTTTAGAAAACAGGAAGGAAGAAGGGACTAATTTGCAAGAACAAACCATCTTCCTTATTACATGTTCAGCTATGCTTATTCTTAAACTTTGTGGTAGCTTTATTTCAATTAAAATTGGATGTTTTTTTCTGAAGGTAAAAATGCAACCACCATCTGTGGTTTGACTGCTTATGCACTGCATTATCTGTAATAGAGTTTGATGATTATTTTAATTTAGGCTACAGCATGGTTTTAGCTTTCATTGAGTCTCAGACACTTGTGATGGCAGCACAGATGTACAATTGGAGATATGAAACGCCTGCTTCAGAGAGATTGTCTTCTAAACTTCATAGCGATTTTCTCCTGGGTCTTAGCAACCTGGGGTGCCTGGGCAAAGAACAGTTAATTGGTATCGTGGCTCCAGGGAAGAAGCATTTCCAGGGAACAGGAATGGGGCCAGAGATAGTGTGTCCATTAATTTGACCCTTGGGATGTCTTGAGCTGGAGAGTAGGTTCTGTGGGAGGAAACCTCTCTGAGTGCCAAGGAAAGCTGTGGAGTAACTCCAAGACCCAAACCCATTAGTTTCACTATTATTTGTGGGTGTAAATAAGAGCAGTAGGCTGTTTCCCACTAAAAGAAAAATTCTCAAAAGACCTACATCTCAAAAGCACTGCACATGGTGGAAAATGCATTGTTCAGGGAAATATTCCAGAGCACTATCCTGCACCAAGAGCTGTGTTGGGTGGATGGGCTACTACTTGTTTAATTTTGCAAATAAAGGGGCAGTTGTTCAGATTAAATGCAGTTTCTATATAAAAAAAGTAAGAACTTGAGTTGTACTGAAATAAATCAGTACAAATCAGGAACTGCAGAGTTTTGTTATTGTTATAATAGCAACAGAGGAGGTCATTTGAGAGGTTTGGACATACAGGTTACACGGCAAGAGTAACGCTGAGTGACAAGATAACGCTACTCTCTTCCAAGGAAGTCATCAAGTTTAGAACACCATGATACCAGTTCAGTCTTGCAGCTGAGACAAGAAAGGCCTTGGGACAGGGAATTTGGAATGAGACCTCTGCTTGACATGGAATGTTGACATGCTTATTTATAAAGTCCCAAATTGATCATGTTTATTTTAACGGGAACCGAAACTATGTGTGGGTGTGGATGCTCATTTCCCTGCTTTAGTCCGGTACCCAGCTATCGATTTGGGCAGGATTCTTCCCCCCAGGTAAGGCTGACAGGGACCTTTATAGGGAGGAGGGGGTGCACTCTCTTCTGAAGCTTGGGGACTGGTAAGATCATGGAGCTAAATGCTTTTTTGAAGAAAAGGTCTGGACATTGACAGCAGTATGCTCTCTAGCTGTGGTAGGTCTTATTTTGAAGGACTGGAATATTTGGTGACACCTAATTACCACTGACATACAGAACCTTATATTACCCAAGTTATGTTTAAAAAGTTTACACAAATTTATAGAATGTATAAAAACATGTGTATGCACTGTCACAGGACCATACATATCATCACTATATAGCACTTTCAAAACTTATTATGAGCAGAAGCTAGCTACTGCTCTGCTGTGAAATCAGGAGGCATCCATGTGTTTCAACAGTAATTGACTGAAACAACCATTGACCTCTTTAACTAGTGATCTGATGTTTCTTGTGATTACTTCCTTTTGGCCAAGCGTAACTGCTATTCCTGTAGCACTGCTGTTGATTCGGCTCTCATACTTCATAGACAGCTGCAGATGCAACCATAGCTATTTTCTTTTTCCTTTAATTTGCTGTGTAATTTAAAGTCTAAAAGACCAGCAGTAGAAATAGCCCAAACATTCCATAGGGTTCAAACTAGTATTTCTTTATATAATGTTTTTCAGTGGTCTTTTATGGTTGTTGATTCCCTACACTGGTCTCCCCTGGATCATTGGTCACTTTTGTCTCTTTTTTGTCTGAATGTGTATTTTATTGTTGTAGAGCCATGAACACTAATATGGCCTGGCACAATGTAAATAGTCTCATGTGGAAAAAACAAGACTGTTTAATTTGTTTGTTCTCTTTCTGTGACATCTGCAAGGTGAAGTTAATCGGGCAAGAAACCTCAGTTAGGAAAAATCTTTCCATCAGATTGGGAGAGTCAAAGGCCCAGCATGGTCAACAGACGTGTGCTAATTTGATATTTATCAGACAGGTGTTTCCCTGGCACTGCCAGGCCCTAGAAACTGGTTGGATGGTTGGGCTCAGAGGGTGGTGGTTAACAGGTCACACTCTAACTGGAGGCTTGTGAGAAGCAGAGCACCACAGGAGTCTATCCTGGGACCTATCTTGTTTTACATCTTTATCAATAACCTGGAGGAAGTGACATTACACACTCATCAGATGGAGGGGACCAGTCAATATGTTCAAGGGCAGGGCACCATCCAGAGGGACCTGGACAGGCTGGAGGAACAGGCCAGCAGTAGACTTATGAAATTCAGTAAGGACAATGACAAAGTCCATCCCCTGGGAAGGAAGAATGGCTGGCAGTGATGCAGGATGGGGACGGACTGGTGGGGCAGCCCGCAGCTGAAGAGGTCCTGGAGGCCGTGGTGGACAGTGAATGGCACATGAGCCCAGTGTGTGCTGTTGGAAGGAAGGCCGATGGCATTCTGGGTGTTATCAAAAGCAGCACAGCCCATAGGTTGAGGGAAATTATGATCCCCTTTCACTAAATGGTCTTTAGGCCACATTAAGATTCTGCATTCAATTTTGGGTCACCTAACAAAAAAAAAAGACATTGATTAACTGGAGCAAGTTCAGCAGAAGGCTGTTGAGATGGTCGGGGACTGGACCACTTGCACAGTGAGGAGAGGCTGGAGTATGGGGTCTTGTTTGGCCTGGAGGAGAAAGCTTTAGGGGCACCTAGGAGCAGACCCCCAGTATCTATGGGGAGGTCACTGAGAAGAGGGACCCAGGCTCTTCACCACAGTGCGTGGTGGGAGGATAAGATACAACAGGCACAAAATGAAACAAGAGAGGTTCAGACTGCATACAGGGAAAAACTTTTCTCCATGAGGACAGTCAGGCATGGATGTACAGTTTCCATCCTTGGGGCTTTTCAAGACCTGACTGGATGAAGCCTTGAGCAATCTGGGTTGACCTCATGGCTCAGCAGGAACCATGACCTCATGGTTCAAGCAGGTGGTTGGACCCTTGCAGATCCTTCTAACCTGAATTTTCCTGTGGTCTTCTGGAGAGATGGTGTCTGTCACACAGCAATTTGCAATGTAAATTGAGACCAAAGATGACCACCAGGGAACATAAGAGATGCAAAAGAGCTATAAAATATTCTTGATCAGGTGAGAAACAGTAGTTTTGGCATCCAGTGGTTTTATTGTTTTGAGAATTTAGACTAAGTATGAAGTGTGGAAATGTCGAAAATTGTGATAACTGTGACCTGCAAAGACTGTGCATGTCCTTCTCTTGACAAAACTCTGTCAAACCAGTCCTGTTTGAAGGAGAGCTGACTATGAACACTGGTACCTCTAATGTATTCCAGTATAGGAATGACTTCCTATCTGGAAGAGCTCAGTGAGAAAAATGAGTCACAGCTGCTTTCTTGGGAGCTTGTTGCTTTCAGAGACCAGGAGAAAAACCCCAAATGACATATATATATTTTCAGTTAATCTTTTTCCTGATTTTTTTTTTTTTCTGCAGATCAAACTGGGCTGCTTAGCATAATGATTAGAAATCTTCATTACTCTCTGTGTCTGGAGTGTGTATTCCTATGTTCTAGTCCTATGGACTCTGATTTAAGTGCTCTGTTTAAAATTATGCTTCCTAGATTAGCAATAACTGCATACAGCCTACAAAGTGAATCTGACTGCTGTAAGCCCTTTATAGGATGATTTAAAGATCAAAAAAGGAAAATTATCTATTTGTATATGTGGTATTAATGTATACAAAATTTCAACCCATCTCTTCAGTCAGAAAGGTTTTGCTCATTTAGGAGGATTAAAAACTACATTTTTTCTTTCTATTACAACCTTCTCAGTCAACATTTCCCTTTAAAATGGCAATGTGCAAAATTTCACATTCTTATTATCTCATTGCTTGTCATCTGCCTCTCCAAACATATTTTGCACTTCCTCAAGCGGAAAGTGCAAAAGATGTACCCAAATCTGTTAACAGAAAACGTACAAATCTCTGTTGCCTGTGTGAAATGTATTCACTGTCATAAGGATCAACTGATACATTTAATTCATACTGCAAGTTTTTAATCTGCTCATTTGACCTTTTTGATATACTGTCAATAACACTGGTGCTTGAATAATGAATTTTATCTGTTCTAAGCACTAGACTGATTTACTGCCTTCACAGTAGGTTTGAAAAGTGTCATGTCATTCAAGTGGTACTAAAAGTGAATGATGCAGTGTTATGGAGGCAAACGGTAAATATTGCCTTTAGCAAATGTTGGAGATATTGGAGCAAAATCTTTGCAAGAAGATTCATTAAATATTTCTCTCTTTCCTATAAAGTATAAAGAGAATTCTTCATCACCTTTTTCCAAGGACTCCACACCTTTTTATGAATCCTCAGTTTCTTTTCTCATATTTTCTCGTGTACACACCGGAGTCTGAGGTGCCCCAAAATTTTGATATGTTCATATCAACGGTCTAGTGTGAACCAGTATTCAAATAGAGTTTAAAAGATGCAAGAAATATTATCAGACTATACTAGGTTAAGGTGGCAAGGTTTTGGTACGGGGGGAGGCTGCAGGGATGGCGTCTGTGAGATCAGGAGCTGCCTCCATGTCGGATAGAGCCAGTTCCAGGCAGCTCCAACATGGCCTCTCTGCTGCCCAAAGCTGCACCCATCAGCTGGTGGTGCCTCTGCAAAAGATATTCAAGAAAGGGTAAAAAACGCAGTGCAGCAGCTGTGAGAGAGTGAGAAAATGCAAGAGAAACAGCCCTGCAGACGCCAAGGTAAGTGAAGAAGGATGGGAGGTGGTACTCCAGGCAGTGGAGCAGAGATTCACCTGCGCCCCATAGAGGACCACACCAGAGCAGATATTCACCCTGCAGCCTGTGGAGGATCCTGCACTACAGCAGGCAGATGTGTCCCCTGCAGCCTGTGGAGAGGAGCCCACACAGGAGCAGATTTTCTGGCAAGAACTGCAGCCCTTGGTAAGTGATCTCCCTGCCCTTATCTCAATCCATGAGCTTCTCCATCTTATTTTCTCCCCCTGTGCTGCTGAGGATGGGGAGTGAGAGAGCCGTTGGTGGGCACCTGGCCATCAGCCAAGGTCAACGCACCACAGACACATTTAAGAACCGGTTGGGGGGTAGGGGAGAAGAACTCATAAAAATTTAGAAAATAAATCTAATTTCAGCCTTGTTCTGAACTGAGGGGGTTCGGATCTGAACAAGGTCAGAAGTAAGAGGACATTGAATGCATGATAAATGTATATATGATTCATTCACCTTTCTTCCTAACTACGGAGATAGGTAGTTGTGATAGCCGGTAAATTAGAGTCTGTGAGGAGAGGCACAGGCTTTATATGCTTATATGTAACCCAAGCTCAGAGTAGAGAGAGGTGTTGCCACACAGTCCATACAACTTCTGATTTTCACCCAGCATTGAATTAAGACTTTATTTTCTTTTACAACTTGTAAGCAAATGCTCACTTGTAGCAAGACGCTGTTTAATTCTACCCTAACCTGTCATTGAGAGGGTGAGGAATATTGCTGCCGCCCTCTTAACAAAAGTGATACCCAGTAAGACTTGTTCAAGATGACAAAGAAATTTGGGGCTGAGATTTAACTGGAAGCTGAACTCCCGCAGGATCCCACAGCTGCAACAATGGTGTTGGGGTGCTCCTGGCGTCAGCTCACGCTAATCGTAACGAATAAAGCTGTACTGATCTTTTCACTCCATCTCTCTGCTGAATGTGTGCCCTGCATGAAGCAGAAATCCTGGAGGTAATAAACCCGTTCATCCCCTTTAAAATCTCCATGGCAATGCATATGCACAGGAGGGAGAGTTGCACAGATGAAACCAAGTCAAAACCAAGCATCCTTCCCCCTGTCTTTTCTGTTTCTTCCATGCCCAGCCTGGGGAGCTTCCCACATTGAAAATGTTGCACTTACATAAGTAAATTTCAACCATTGTTGTTCAAGATAAATATTATTTTCTCAGTAATCTGAAAAGTGCAATTGGACATGAGCACAGCATAAAATAGCTTCAAAAATTTAAATCAACTTTTATAGCTGTACATCTGCATATTTATGTTTATATTTATGTTTACATATAAACATAAACACACACATATACATAGACAGTATTATGTATTTTCAGTAATTATGTGAGACTGTCTGAGATCAAAAAGACTTTATCAAAAGTTTGTCCATTAATAAATACGTTCTAAAAATAGTGGTTGTTTACCAATAACATTCAAAAGAACATTTTGATACCAGAATCAAGATTAAACCCGCTATTGAAAAAAACCTTTTTTAAAATCTTAGATCAGAATTAAGGATCTTTGAGATGAAATTTATTTTTTTTGTGTTCATTGTAAATATGTATGGACATTACAAGATATATGTCATCCTTCATGTTATGCTACTTTGGTTTTTGGTGTTTGGATTGAATAAACGCTGTGGTAAGGTTCCGTGAAAAATGTCTATTCAGGCATTTTTTCAAATTGAAGTTTTTTTGTAAAAGATATAAACTAGGAAATTTTGTACATTTTAAGGACAAGTTAGTCTTTAGTCTAGTCTTGATTTTTGAGTCCCAGTGACATTTCAAGAATAAACCAAATGGTTGAAAATGGGTTGGCTGGCTTTGGAAGCACTCGTGTAATGATAACAGCACTGACATTAATACATATCATCCTACTGGACCGATGTCTTACCTATTTGATGCCGAGAAGTTGTGGTTGATAGGAATTCTGTTTTTTAATGTAAACCAGAAGATGATAGCTGGCATTATTTGTGTTAAAGTTTAAAAGCATTGAAAATACCCTACCTTAAAACCCTTGTGCCCACTCTCTGGATTTTATTTTTTATTTTTCGATATTTGGCCAGCTTTGCAGCACTGGTGGTTTGTGGAACTTGGCCTCTGCGGCATATGGAAGTAAATGCCACACTTCTGTTCCCTGAAGTAGCACAGGGCTAAGGCAGTGCACAGTCCTGGGCTGTGCTGGTGGGGATCTTGCTGGCCACACCGAGGGAAAACATGGTCCAGACCATGAAGGCTTCAGCACAGTAACAGTAGGGGAATGAATGCTCCTGCTGGCATTACAGAAACAGTAAAGTGGTCAAGATTTTACAGACCTTCATGTCTAAACCCATCCATCATTTGTTTTTTTTCAATGTAGGCGCAAAACATTTTCATTCCAATTCTTACTGGACAACCATCTGGATGCTAAAGAGCAGCATGAGGATTGTCGGAGCTACACACCTCGTGTACAAGGTTGAAAAGCATAGCTGGGCTGTATCAAAGGGAAAACCTTTGTATAGTGTCATTAAAGAACATCCCCTGAAACTCTTGTGGCTGCTTGAAAAACTGCAGCCTGGTTTCCTCACCCTTTCATTTTTAATAGGCTGAGACAGACTGGATTTAGTGAGGCCAGGATTTCAATCTCAGAACGTCTTACAAGGAAGAAAACATCTGTTAATTAAAACATTTTATTAAAGCATTTTAAAAACTGCCTTGCCCTTGCCGTACATAATGACAGTTGTATGGAAACAAATTAGCCATTTATAAATACCTGGTTTACCGTCCTCAGAAATTCACCATGTTATAAGACCCAGGGCCTCCTGGGTTAAACCTCGATCAGGTGAAGTAACCTTTTGATCATGTTTGAAAGCAAGACTGTTCTTATTCAAGCAAAGCCAGAATTAATGTCAAACCAAAGACATATTAGCTGGTATGATATGCACCCTTTGCTGAAAGAGATGATGCGCTGATGAATCTCACCGTACAAGGTGTGACAGTGTTACAGCTGTCTCCAAAAGCAGGTGATAAAGACACTGGAATTACTGAAATAAAAGTAAGGGTAAGATTTGGTCCACAGAATGTTTATTGCTTGTCGTAATGGAAAAAAAGGAATACAAAATCCTCCAAGCCTTCTAGTTTGTGTTGAGTCTCCAAGTTGCAGACGGTTAGAAAGCTGCCTTTTTATTTCTAAGTTGATATATATTGTCTTGAGGCACAGTAATCATGAAAATCAATGATGCCACTCTTGCAGTACCCTATGAGCTGGAGGAGTACTCCAAATACAATGAAAGGAAGTAACTGCGGAGATATTTTATATTTTTTATCTACTAGGGACAAAAATAATTTTAATTTAAAACTCTATTTGTTACATTCAAGTGTAGATATGTACTGGCACAATGAAGAAGTAAAATGTTACAGCAATTTGAAAGTAAATTTTGTATCTAAAGATGAATTTTCAGAGAAAATAAACAGAAACAAGAAAGAAAAGGTCCATGCAGTTAAATAAGTATAATAAGAGTGGAATTTAACACAGTAATGACAGTCAACTTTAGAAGGTCAGGAGACCTTCCTTCATTCTCTCCAGACAAAATATAATCCGGGGACAGAAGTGAACAAAATAGCTGTCTGTGAAACTCCAATATTTTTTTCATACTCTTGTAGGACTATAATCTCCTTAGAGCAGTGGAGATGCTCTGAACTTTTTGTATGTAACACCAATCTAACATGTGCTGAATTGATGTGGATTTCTCAGAGGGGACGCTTTTCAGTTCTCAAGAAGTTTCCTTCTATATTTAAGAATAACTTTAATATCAGGCTAGAGAATAACACTAAGAGAGTTTGTAGGCATAAAGTACTTATCTAATCAAACGGCACAAACCATTAGAACTACGTGATTGTTGAACCTGACTATTAGCATTTTGAAGACTGAGGGGTGATCTTATTAGCGTTTATAAATATATAAAGGGGGAATGTCATGAGGATGGAGCCAGGCTCTTCTCAGTAGCAACCAATGATAGGACAAGGGGTAATGGATTCAAGCTGGAACACAAGAGGTTCCACTTAAATTTGAGAAGAAACTTCTTCTCAGTGAGGGTGACAGAGCACTGGAACAGGCTGCCCAGGGAGGTTGTGGAGTCTCCTTCTCTGGAGACATTCAAAACTCGCTTGGACGCCTTCCTGTGCAACCTCATCTAGGTGTTCCTGCTCCGACAGGGGGATTGGACTAGATGATCTTTTGAGGTCCCTTCCAATCCCTAGCATACTGTGATACTGTGATACTGTGAAAGGAAGCAAGGAATAAAGCCTCTTTACAGGGGCTGTGGACTAATTTATTCATGAATACCTAATAACAAGCCCAAAACTTCTGAAGCATTTTATTGGCCTTCTAGCTACAGAAGTGTGGTTTAGTCAAGCATTCTTTGGAGAACACTTTACTGTACATCTGGGTTTAGTAACAATATTTTCTTTTAGAAGAATTAATATCAGTTATTTTGTTTGTAGCCATGAGTATGATTTGGGCTTTTTTTCAAACTGATTTAATGCTCGGACTGAATTCCCTTCAGATGCACACCCTCTAAGTAAACTGCATTATTTGAGATACTCATTGTTTGTTGGTTTAGATCTAAGAGAAATAATCTGTGGCCATTCTCAGCACCGGGTCAGCCCAGCCTCGTTGATGCCTACATCAGGCATGATGAGTCTCTCTCACTGACTCTAGAGTAAACTTGGAGGACTAACTTTGAGCAGAAAGCAAATGCTCAGTGTGCTGAAGGGGACCCCCAGCCCCTCAGATGGGCTGCCTCGTCTTTTTGGTGTATAAGCAATTTGCAGCAAGCGTAGACTACCACTCTTTCCGTGTAGGAAGCTCGTTATAAAGGATCTTAATTCAGGGTTGTGTTAAGCACGCTGCTAGCAAGCACTGGTGCTATGATGGGTATTGAATAGGAACACGGTGATGTTCAAAATGCTCCTGTGTCAGTCCAACCGGTTAAACACTTTCCAGTGCAGTGACTGCGTTGGCTGTGGGTACTGAAGCCAGGTATGGCCATGAGCTGCTACCTGCCGTGAGTATCCTGTGGCACTCCTATCTTATAGAAGACAGGCCTTGGCGTTTATATCTCATGTGGAACGGAAATTTGGGAATTATTCCTCTGTGTCGGGCAGAGGGTGACTCAGTGACTTTGTGACTCTGTGCTGTACAGAAGTAGCGTATGGTAAGAGGAGATAAACGTGTTTCCTTGCTACCTGTGTAATGGCACCAGTGTGGATTGTTATGGATATTAAATGCTTCTCCTTACTTCTCATAATTTACAATATGAAAGACAGATTAGCACAATGTAATTTTGGAAGTTCCTGGCATATAAATGTCAGAGGAGAGATCTAAAATACTAAAGAGACCTTGATTAAAAAAAAAAAAAAAAAGGCAAAAAAAAGCAGTGTGATAAATTCATACTAGGTGGAAATAATATAGCAGATAGCTGGATTAGGCAGAAGGAATACTTCTGTCATTTATCCAGTTAGCTCTAATGTGTTGCTTACCACTAAGAGCAGCAAAAGTAGTTTGTGGGTAGAGAGGGGTATTCATTTTCCCATTAGCTTCCGATTCAGTAATTAGGGCCATGAGGTAGGAGATGCCAAACATGATGGCGTCTAAACATAAGGTCACTGTAAGGTTTGTTCTACCCACTTTAGGGCAGCATTACTCCTCATGTCAGAACTACCTGCAGGCTGTTGTGCCTGACTAAACCTTCCCCCTGCCAGGCTCATGGGCATCCCATGGGATTTCCCCTTCAGGACCTCCAGAGCTGTGCTCCTGCCCCACACATGGGTGAGTAGACAGCACTCCGACCAGCGCTGGTCACAGCAAAGGAATGTCTCCGGGTCTCTGGTTCTCTGGGTGCCCATGGTGACCACATCTAGTACAGCTGTGAGAACTTTCCAGGCTCTTCAATCCAGCTACTCAAGAAGCAAATTGGTCGCCTCAGGATCATATGTGCCTGCTTCAAGGATCAGAAATGTCCTGAGTTAATTTTAGCAGTTTCCTTTTTGAAGGAATTCCCTTTCCTTCACAGCTTATGTTAAGGACCAGGATCTCTCATTATAATTTACTTTTCAGAATATTTTATAGGATATATTTTCTCTGTTTTCTTTTGCATACATTAACCTTTACAAAGAAAAATTTCAGTGCAAGTCTGCCATCATTCTTAAGGATTACTCCCTTTCCCTGGTGATTTAGGATTGTCCCGAGATTTCTGCCTGGTGTTAAAATGAGTTTTTGTAAAAAAACCTTCAGTCTATATTAATTTCCATAACTAGAAAAATTCTCTAACTAATCTGTTCTGTTACTGATCACAGTTTTATCACTGCTGGACAGAGAAACAACGGTGTTCTACTTTTGCCAAAATTATTTCTCTGTTTCAAATCCTTGTTTCTTGTTTCCTACTGATCTTAAAACTTAATTTTCCAGACAAAGCAAGTATTTATTATTTTTTGTAATATATCTTTTGCAATCCTCTCAGAGATTTAGTAAAAATAATGTGTGATAAAAGTAACTAAAATAAAAAGTAGATTGCAAGCTTAGTGCAAGTACTACCAATCCTGTCAACTGTAGAAATATAAAGGATGCAAAACTAATTAAGTAGGAAAGAAAAAAACATCAATGCTAACTTATATTTAAAAAAATAACACGATGTTGATTACTTAAAGTTTAAACAAGGAGGCAAGTATAAAATAATTAATGAACTGAAACCAATCAACTGTTTTTTGAAGATATGACTAAGATACAACCTTTCCTTAGAACAGGAAGCATGTCTAAGTTGTTTGCTCCCTTTTTCAATTTTAGTTTCAAAAAGTGAGATAAAGCCAATGCTCTGATAATAGCATAGTTTTTCACATTATCAAAATTGCATTTTAAATGGCCAGTGGCTGACATGTTAATAAAATGGGTATAAATGCAAACGGTCACTGTTTGCAAAGTGCATGCCAGGGACATGTCATACTTTCCTTATGATGTTTAGCTGCTTCCATGACAGCAGAATGGCTACCAGCTTTGTCACTCCCTTGTCAGCCTTTACTTAGGATGAAGCAGCTTTCCGCTCTGTGGGGTTTCAGTGCAGCAGCACAGCCCTCCATAACTGGTGGAAAAAAACCCATAAAAAAACGAGTCAACACCTCTCTCAGTCGTGGCTTTTCTTCACCGATGCAGTATCGTACCAGCTGATTCAGAAAGGGAGCAATAAGAGGAGCATTTTGCTTTTTGTTGTGTCAAACATGTGTGACAGAATTGCAGAAAATTTGCACTCCCAAAGGCAGTAGTTCCAGGTGAAGAGCAGTAGACACCTCCTGACTCTTTGTCCCAAAACTGGGCCTTGTTGGCTCATTAATGGAAAACCATGTTCTCTGCTCCAAGAATAAATGGAACAGTGGGCATTTAACATGCTTGGGCTCTCCGTGAGCTCTTGTGTGTCACAAATGGTGAATGCACCCTGGGGTCCATCCAGTGGCAAAGAGGCCACTCATGACTCATGTCTCCAGGCTTTACCCATGTAGGTCATTTTAATTTGCAGCCAAAATAAAAAGTTGTAACCCACCTCCTTGGTTTCCACACATAGCTTTTATGTGAACCATCAACTTTGTAGGTGCTAATTCAGCCAGTAGATGACTAACAATATAACACACTTATAAAGGTATGACAAGCTTTGCAAATTCAGCTACTCTCATTGGTAGCTTAACCTGTAGTCCACCTAAGGAACTGACAGAGAATTGAGTTGATATATGTTTAAGGAGATATACACTCCAGAGGCTTACTCTTACTTAAAATTCTGGCCTCAGAAATGTCTGTGTGGTAATCAGGGTCATATTCTCCTGTCTTTAAAATGGAGGAAAGGCTCTGCATTCTGCTTTCTCATCTATTTCAAATTGTTCAGCTATGTCTCATAGACCATTGCTTATTTCCCAACTGTAGAGACCAAAAGTATTCTCATTATTGCACTTCCTGCTCCTATTAACTAATCTTCTTCCAGAAATAGTAATCCATTTGTTTCTAAAACCTTGGTCTTTTCCATATTTAGTGTTTATTTTCTTCCTAATTTTGACCTTTTCACTATGAGCCAGCTTCTCTATTACTTCACTAAATGGACATTGGCTGTCCTTCAATGCTCTCGCCTCATTCCTATGTAGTTGCAATATCTGAGGGAAGGATCTCTTTCTTTAGTAACCACAAATGAGGCTTGGGTGCAGAAACTTTGTTCTTCCTGATAAATACTGTCATTTTTATGAACAATGCTTGTGATTTTCTTCCTTTCTTCTAGAAACTGATTTTTCTGAACAGGTTGTTGTTCATACTGAGCTTCATTGATTACATCTAGCAAGTTTTAATTGTATAAATCTTGGATAATATATTTGATTTATATTGAACAAGCAGGTTTCATTGTTAAACTAGAGTTAAATGGAATAAAAATTATAGAATCATAGAATCCCAGAACAGTTTGGGTTGGAAGGTGCCTCTAAAGATCATCTAGTCCAACACCCCTGCCATGGTGGGTTCTTTCACTAGATCAGGTTGCTCAAAGCCCCATCCAATCTGATCTTGAACACTTCCAACAACAGGGCATCCACAGCGTCTCTGAACAACCTGTTCCAGTGTCTCACCACCCACATTGTAAAAAATTTCTTCCTTACATCTAGTCTAAATATACCTTCTTTTAGTTTAAAACCATTTCCCCTTGTCCTATCGTGAAAGGCCTCGCTAAAAAGTCTGTCCCCATCTTTCTTCTAAGCCCCCTTTAAGGCCACAATAAGGTCTTCCTGGAGCCTTCTCTTCTCCAGGAAGAACAGCCCCAACTCTCTCAGCCTTTTTTCATAGGAGAGGTGCTCCAGCCGTCTAATCATTTTTGTGGCCCTCCCCTGGACTTGCTCTAACAGGTCCGTGTCTTTCTTGTAAAAAACTCCTATTATGGATTTGTTGTCACATGCAGTTATTTTTTGTTGGTGTATTTTTTTCTTGTAACTAAGTTCATCTTCAAAGCCTTTATTCATTCCATGTTTTTTTTTTCTTTTCCTCAGTGACTCTCTTTTTTCATTTTCCTTGCTCAGACATTCTTCATATTTTGTGGTAGCTAATGTCATCTTCCTCTTCTGGTAGGTGGAAGCAGTAGATCAGAATTCATGTGGCAGTCTCTGTTATTACTTTGTACCTATCAAGAAAATAGATTAGATGGCCGTTGCTGGAAGATTTTTCTTTCCTTCTGCTGTTGCTGCAATCCAGATCTCCAGTGTTTTCCACTATAGGGACTCATTTTTCTGCATCACATTTATCTTGAAACAGGAGAAATTTCTATGCATCTTCAACTTCTCTGAGGCCAGTTCCTACTTATAAAATCTCAGCTCCATTAGAACTGGTGGGTAGGAAAACATTGTTTTCAGAATACTGTCTTCTTTTAATCTCCGACCATAGGGAATTGGTTAGTTTTGAAGGTATGCCATGACTGGCAGCACCAGACAGAATGCCTACGATTCAGAAAGTATCGAATTGTATTACTTGTTTTTAGGTAAAAAGATGTCACATGTATCTTTCTGTCTGTCTCTCTTAGTGGTTTTAAAGCCATTGGCCAATTTTAACCCAGCTTGTCAAAAGAATCATCAAAAGACTTAAATACATGTGAGATGAGTTTAATGAAATTGAATGGTTGGATGGAGAAGAGAGTGCACATTAGAAGCCCCATATGAAGGAGAGGCTGACGAAGGAGGTTTTAAACAGGACAGGAATTGTTCCAGTACTGGTAGGACAACTCATTTTATTTTTAAAACATTTACGAGTTCTTAAAGGTCTCTGTGATGATCATTGACCTGGTTTGGGTTAGATTAGTTGTCTGGGGCACAGTGCCCTATTTTATCGTTTATATCAGAAAGTAGATACAGGCAGAAGTGATGTATGCCTAATTCCTTCCAAAAATGAACTATATGATGAAGTGTTTAATAAATTTGTGTTTTTCAAATGTCAGTTTGAGCATCATTTATCCACTTGGAACAGTGCATTTTTACCAATCCATTACTGTCTCTAAGTCTGTGACTGAGTGGTACTCTGGGAATAGCATGTTGATTAACTTCACGTTGTTCCGCATTTTTTTCTAGACTGGAAGCATGTCATCTCTGTAGAATATATATAAACCAGATAGACTATTATGTTGGTTTGTAGCTTTGCATTCTAGATTAACCATGAAGATTACATTAGCCTCATTGCAAAATAAATATTTGTTATCTGTACATTTTTTCTAGTATTAATAAATGTCACTTGATATCCACCTGTGGTCCTCCTTTCAAATACTAAATACTTTATTTAATCATGCTCATAATCAAAACAGGCTGAAAAACTAAAAAAACCCATGCTTTTATACAGAATTAATGTTATTTTCCTTAGACATTTATGCATAGTGGTTAATTTACTTATATTTGATTATAAGGACTTAAATGCCAATGTAACTGTCCTTCCAAATTCAGATATTTTTATGAACAGAAAAGAAGCAATTCCCCAAACTCTTCTTATGAAAACTTAAGTGCAAGGTTTTCTGTGTAAGAGCTAGGTGAAAAACTGTCTAAAGGTTGAAAAAAAAAAAAGCAGAATATGCAGTTAGAAAGAATTCAGTGTAGAAAATTTCCATCTTTCATGTACTAAAAATTTCCCTTTTAATGTTTTCTAAACCCCATAAATACTGGAAGTCACAGGTACAGTCACGATGGTGAAGCAGTCAATGAGTGTTTTTTTCTTGACTGGAAAATGGTCTGGATTTTCCTTCTATTTTTACTCTGGCTTTTATTATCTCAGTTTTATTAGCTCTATTGGCTACTGGACGTACCTAGTTGGTTTGTGAATTAGTGTCTATTTTTTTCTCCAAATGCTTTCTTGAACCAAAAACGACAGTGTTTTGAGGAGACAAAACCGTAAGGGAAAGACAGAGGAATGGGAAATAACCCTTCAACCCAGGGTAGATTTTCGGCCATTTTGAACAAACCTTTGTTTTTTAATGCCAATAAAGAAGTTAATTTCACAGTGGTGGAGCTGAACCACCAAGTTGCCAAGGCATCCGTGAGCAACAAATTACCAAACCGATAGTCCTGCCTGAGACAACCTACTCTTACACCTGTAACAGGTTCTCCGTATCAGACTACACAGAAGCAAGTAACAAATGGGGGTGACAAATGAGGTAACAAAATGGTTCCACCAGATGACAAGGATGGTATCGGTTGCACTGCTGAGTACCTGCAGAGACCAAGGCAGCAAAATCACTAAGAAGCATAGGACTTCAGAGGATCCTTTTTTGCAAGTCTAATTTCAATTTATTTGGGGGGTTCACTCCAAAGAATCTCTTTTTTTAATAAACCTATAAAATATGATTGTAAAAGAGGTTAATTTTCTCATCCATCTTGCAATGAGGTGGAAAATAAGTAATTTTGTGATATTTCCTATGGACTCCTGAACTAAAAAGTCAACATGGAGGAAAGCATAACCAATGTTTTTGCTTGTGAGTTGTCCTGCTGGACATTGCTTGTAGAAGAAAAGGATGAGACCAAAAAAGAGAGATAAGACAGATGATAAAATGGTAGTAGTATTAATTCCCTGTAATAGTAATTCCTTGTAGACTGACTTGGAGAAGCTTGAGATCTGGCTGGCTCCAGACTAGGCAAACCCAAGCTTCTGAAAGTACCCCCATGGCTGGATTTTGGAAAATCTTGGGGAGATATTATTCCAATCTTTGCTTTTTCAACTGGATTTATTCTATGTTATGCAATTATTTGTGTGCTGAGTGGCTACTGAAAAGAAGGATACAGTAAAAAAAAAATCCTAAAGTGGAATAGGCAGGAAAAAGTATTGAAGTAATCAAAACTATAATGTTTACTGTCTGTTAACAAGCTAAAAAATAATCACAGCCTATTTTCCTAGACTGCAATCTCTCTACAGAGATTATAATTAACAAACAGTTTTTCCATGTAAGCTCTACAGTTATGTCTTATTCTAAGTAAAGTGCGCAGGCAAACAGCCAGCTGCTTTTGCCCGTCTCTGCCCCTTTCTTTGTCCAATATGCCCAGCCTTATAATCCTCCTTCCCCTCCTTTCCCTCTCTGCTTCTCTTTTCCTCTTCGCTGCCTCAGCACCGGGGCAGGACCTGATTGAGCTGAGATTGCGGCATTCAGTTGGAGTCAACCTGCTCAGGGTGATCAGACTCTATGGAGATGTCACTTTCCTATGGCCTGACAAGTCTGCTCGAGGCACTTACTAAGTGAGATTTTTCAAAAGCTTTCAATACAGCACTGTTTGGGGAAATTTCCATATGAGCCAGTGCTCTCGTAGCTCAAGGTGGTTCCGTTCTGAAAAATATGAGGTCTTTCGGCTAAGATGTGTTAATACCAGAGGGCCTCAGCGAAAAGGTAAAACCAAACTGCCTAACCTTGTTCTCTGAAGTGGCCGAACGCTTTTGTTCTTTGCCAATTTCTCTCAAAATCACTAAGGGCAGAAAGTTAATATGAAGAAAAGAAACAGATCTAGTATGAAAAGTTTGTCTGAAAACTGAAAAATAGTGTCTCAGAGATGGCAATGGTTGAGCGTCTCTACCTGCTGCAGTAGTAACTTCTTAAAGGCTGATTTAAAACCCTCTGGGAACAGCCCTCCACCGGGGGCTGTGGGAAGGGGCAGGAGTATTTGCCTCACAGCAGTATTGCGGTGCTTAGGCAGTTTGTAAAACACTGTGGTAGAATTAATCAGAATGCACAAAATGCAGAAAGCCGCCACCACCAGTGGCGTTTCCCTTCTTCCTCCATACAGGGCTGGTTCAGACTATTTTGCTGGCCAAATTTATTTAATCATGTCCTGTTATGCGCATGAGGAAATAAAAGAAGAGTCCGGGGATTTAAAAACCCTCTACCTACCTGGAAAAATAATTATGATGAAAATTGTTTTAGTGGAGTGTACCCCCAAAATCCGTTTAGTGCATTACTATAAAGCAACATAGAGCAATCACCGAGGGAAAGCAGCAACTGTGTGTACATACGGTATGTGCGTTCAAAAATGTTGAACCTGGATCCTTTCCCAGAAACACCTTCTCTCCAGGAGCAATTATTAATCTGGAAATGGTAAACTCTTACTTATCCTTTCAAGTGACAAAAATCTGTGAAAGAATTAAGTAAAACTGGCTTTCAATCTGTTGAAATAAGTTGGTGCAGAAATGGTCTCTGTAGAAAGCTCACATTACATAGATAAAATTACTATTTCACCTGATTATCACTATTATATTATCTTAGGCGTACAGAAATGATTGAGTTACCATAGTTTATAATTAAATATTTATTGTTTTCCTTCACGATTTCTTCCTTAATATACAGTTGCTTCATATAACGTACTAACCCACGGGGATAAACTAGCAGCTACGGAGTAGGAATTACAGGGACAATGGGTGACCAGGAAAACCGGCAGTTTGAATGAAGAGCTAACAAGTCAAGGGAAACCACGGGCGCGTATTACATGTGTCAGCTGAAACACGCCATGGGTCTTCAGATTAATCACAGTGCTGGGGGACTGCAGGCTTTTTGAGCCAAACCGCCAGCTGGAAATTGCACAGTAAAAGCTTATTGGAGACGGGTTACTAAGAAGCTTCCATGGCAACATCCGCGAAAGAGGACCTTCACTTAAAAGCCGGCGTGCCCGCCTGAAGCACTTCCAGAGGTGGTGGGACTGATCTTGCCCGCGGGGCTGGGCTGAACAGCAGGGAGGACCATGAACTCTGAAGATCCCTGGTTATTTTGTTGCCATAGACACGCAAAAGAAGAGAAAATCTAATTATAAGCACAGTTTATCTGCTTTCTTCCCCCCAAGACACTTATAGAAACCCAGGAATGTAACTTTTCACAGCAACCTTGAGCTCATTCATTTTTTTTTTTTCCCAGAGGAAACAAGTTCAAGAGCAAACACGTCTGTGTGATCCTGTCTACTTTCAAATGGTTCATTATTGTATTGTCCAGACTATACACAAATTTAGAGTATTACCTCTCCTCTAGAAGAATAGCTCTTCTCTCTTCTTTCATCCTGTTTGATTGCTAAAAGCTGGTCCTGTATTTTCAGTATGTCTAAGAATGGAGGGAAAGTTAATGACAAGAGATATCCTGCCTTGTTCTGAAAAATCTTAAAGACCACTTTCTTCTGAGACATGTGTAAGTTGTGATTTCTGAAACAATACTGTGCGGGTCACTGCCATGCAGCATTAGCAGGATACAGATATTATAATGCTGCAATAAATATTTTAATCCTGCTACACTTCCCTGACTATTCAAGAACAGTAGGAATTATTTTTTACCTCAAAGCTTTTCTTTAGAACTTTTAGTGTCTTCCATATCAATTTTAACATCTTAAATAATAAACCTGTCTTGCTAGAGGACCCATAATTGTGTCTGAATTTATTGCTGACTGCTAACAGAGTAAGTTTAATCTGAATAGTTTTTGAGACTTGCCCAGCTCTTCATCAATTTAAGAAGTGGATTAAGCATTCTACAAGCATTGTGTGGCTTTAAACTACACAACACCCCATAAACACTTGGTAAAATTCAAGGTAAATATAAGTCAAAATCTATGGTCAAAACTTAATATTTGAATGACTGTAGTGAGACACTCAGATTCACATCTTAAAATTTAGCAAGGTGATTTTATCATTTACATTGAAACAGTTAATCTTTATTACTAGACTTTACAGGCTGCTGGAGGAACTGGCAATTTAAATGGGAATGTTCTGGACGAAAACAAACACATTACTGGTGGAACACAATAAGGACAGGCTCTCTTGGCCAACGTGGGAGATCAAGACAGTTATGATATCTAGTTTGGAGCAAGGAAGTGAGCCTTGGATGTCTACTTGTCTAGCAAGAGCTTTAGCTACTAGACTAGACAGCAGTCTGTCTTTCTCTGAATATCTGCTTGTCTACAATGGACCAGGTCCAAAAGGAAAGGCTAAAGCCTAAAGATGGGTTGTTGCTGTAACTCTAACCACCAACCCATTTGCCAGCCTCGGCTGCTGGAGCTCCCTCTCTCTCACTCTCCCTGTATTTGTGTATATGCATCCGTATTTCATCTTCGGTGGTAATAAAGTGCCATTGAAATTGTTTCTACAAAAATTGTGTTCAGGAAACTCTGAAGTCTCTAATGGGTTATTTGCAGATCTTGAGCTTTCTTGGCTTGAGGAAAACTTGCTATACAAGGCAGTGTCTTTTCCAGCTGATCACAGGACAGTCTCAGGGAATTTGTCTGTTTTCTGCGCAAAATTACTTAGAGCCATTTGAAGACACACCTATAAAAAGCTTTTTATATTCTGGTTACCTGGAAGTAAATTTTAGGAGTAACACCAGTTTTAGTTATGATGCAGTTTTTCTTAAAAATTGCGTAACTGCATATGAAGCTGGTTGCCGGGCTCAGTCCCTCTAAGGTGAATATTTCTTAGGAGAGTTTTTGTCTGTAGGATGCAAATGGACGAAAGGGTTACATGTCAGGAACATGACAGGCTGTATGCACGTCTCATGTTTTCTAAAGCTAATCAGTGATTTGTTCGTGTCACGTAAAATAAGCACTTACATGCGTGTTTAATACCTTGTCCTTTAATAGCCTGTGTGGACAAACCCCAGGTTGTTCCGTCTGTAACAGCCAGCTGTGTGAAACGCCTGACTGGCCAACTCTCCCTACTGGTAGAAAGCAACAGTTTCTGCCACTTTGCATGACAGCGCAAGTAATAAGTCACAGGCAGTAAAGACACACAGGTGTCTTCACTTAAAGCCTAATATTGAAACAATGGAAATAAAACCATTGGACACTAAATATACTTTCTATTCTTGAGGTTTCAAAGGATCTTTGCATTTACTAAAAAAAAAAATATCCTTCGGTACATAGAGCAATTAGCAACCTAAAGCAATTAGCAATCTTCTTTTACCACAATTGAAAAGTACTTTGGAAAATTAGCTGGTATGGGATTCTAATTTATTCAAATAAAAAGGAACTGCCTTGGTGCCATTTACTTTATGAATATGCTGATAATTTGTAATAATAGGCAGTTATAATAACAGTAAAAGAGGTGAAATCAGAAAAAAAGGTGAAGACAATGCAGTCATGTGGTATATACTTCAGTATAATGTTTAAGCCTTTGATAATTTCCTTTGTTGTCCTGCCAAAGTCTTAATTTACACTGGATGTTTCTTTATGGTGCCACTTGCTCACACTAATGATACCTACTCAATGCTTTCGCCTTCTGCAGGTTTTGTTCAGTTTGGGCTGCTCTTGCAATTCTCTGTGTTGTACTTCTAGTGAGAATTTTCTTTTCCTTCCCCTCCTTCTTGTCTTTTAGAAATGAAATATTTTTACCCTGTGAGCAGTATTACTGAATTTAGAGGCACCACACACAGGAAGTAATGGCTATAAAATTGGGCTTTAGTATTTTATGTGACCCACTTAGTACTGTTCTAAGTGAAGCATGAGTTTTCCAGTTTAATACACAGCTCGGTGGTAAGCAATTGGCAAATTGATCCCAGACTAATTTTCTTCTTGTATCACTTATTTAAACAAAAGCCTCAAAAGGCGCCCTCCCATGTGCTGCGACACATTGGCATGAGTTTTTAGATTCATTTCCACACTTAGTAATCTTCAATTTAGTAACAGCACCAAACAATACAGTGTAAAATGCCCATTTGTCCTTTTTGTGACATTTTGTATGTGAGCTTAAACCACAGAATCATAGAATGGTTTAGGTTGGAAGGGACCTTAAATGCCATCCAGTTCCAACCCCCCTGCCATGGGCAGGGACACCTCCCACCAGACCAGGTTGCTCAAAGCCCCATCCAGCCTGGCCTTTAATACGTCCAGGGATGGGGCCTCCACAACTTCTCTGGGCAACCTGTTCCAGTGTCTTACCACGCTCAAAGTGAAAAATTTCTTCCTAACATCTAATCTAAATCTACCTTCTTCCAGCTTGAAGCCAAATGTCTTTTTGTCTTTTATCTTCTAACAGCTGTTGCTATTTCATATGCTGAAGCAAATGGCCGCGAAAGGCTTGAGGTATGTGCCTCTCTGTCGCTTGATGCCGCTGAGGAATTAGAAATATAACCAGGGAAAACAAAGGGAATACGGGTCCAGGATAGCGCCGGGCAGAGGGGAGAAGGGAGAGGGCTGCCGAGGGCGTCACCCCCCCACTGCCTGCGGCACCCCCGGGGGGTCCCGCAGAGGGGACACACACCACACACGGGACAGGTCCCGGGCGGGCGGCTGCTCTGCTCGGTGGCACCGCGCCGGGGCACCGACACCCTCTGCTGTTCCCGCCCGAAAGCGGCGCGGAGGGCGGGTTACGGGCTGCCACCTCCCGCCGGTGCTCTCGCCCCGCCGCCTCTCGGGCTCGCCTCTCTCCGGGTGGCCCCTCGGCTAACACGGGCTCCCCGAGCAGTTTGGCGGATTCTGGGCATCCCCCCCCGTCCCCCCGAGCCTTGTGTTTGAGCTTAACCCTTCGTTCAGTGGGGCTCAAATGAACCCAAATAACTTCAGATAGTTCAGGGTTTGTTTTGTGAGTATCACGGGGACGCGTATATTGAAATCATCCCTCTTTCACCTCACCCCTGCTCCTGCGCTGAGGAAAGCTTCGTCCCCCACACTTGATTTTTCCTGATACTCTTCACTCTCAGCGTCGCTATTAATATACCGTTTGCTCCTACAGCTCGAGTAGGTTCTCTGCAATATCGACTGAGCAATTAACAGGGCTCGATTAGTGGGGGAAAGGGAAGGGAGAACGGCTAAGGGAGCTTTAGCCTTCCCTGCTCTGTCCTGGAGCCAGCAGAGACTGGCTTTGCTCAGCTGGTGCAGATATACAACCCCTTATTCAGAGAACTAAATTCACCCATCTTTTGTCACAACACTGTTGTGCTCAAGCAATTAATTATGTATGAATGAAGGTGCTAAAATCAGGAGGCAGAGGAGGTGGGAGGGGCGAGATTTAGGGGTTGCATATGTAAAATTTGCTTTTCTCTAGCTCCAGCTACACCATTTGTTTTCAGTCTGATTCTTACCTTCTGCCAGGCATCGGAAAAAGTGAACAAACAAATCCAAGTCTGAAGTGAAGAAGATTAAGATTTGGGTATCATTGGCATATAATCAACACAGTTCTTACCTCCTGAAAATGAATCATCTTTCTTTACTTGTCAAAAAGGTAAAAAGAAGGCACTGCAGGAGCATGAGCTCTTTGGGGAGAAGTCAGTACTTATCCCACACAATCCACTGGGATCATCCCAAAAAGAAACGACCAGGCTAATCTTAAAATGACTTTTATTTATTCCCATAAAATTTATCAATGTCATCAACAGAACCTTGTGTCTCAGAGCTGAAGCTTGGTGGAATTTCGGGTTGTGTTAGTTGATCCCCGTTCCCTCCCTGGAGCTGAGTGCCAGCTACTGGCAGAACTGCACTTCCACATGCTGGGCAGTCAACTTGCTGTGAAAGATGATTAACTGATAGTCCCCACAGGAGAAGTAATAGTAAATAACAATTAGAGAGACTGGTTTGTTTGGTTTTGGTTTATTTTTTAGTTAAAAAAACCTATCCGTATCAGATGATCTGGTCTGTAGACCAGATATCTGTATCTGTTCTACAGATATCTGAGAAATACTACAATTTTACCTTTTAAAGAGAGGCACTAAAATTTGTTCTTCAGCCCATGTTCAACCCCTCTCAGCATCCTTCCAACTCCTCCAGGAGTCACACCCGCAGCATGCTCCAGAGAAGTGGGAAGACATAAAAACTTCCAGCTGGGGAACTTCATGAAACAAAATGCAAGGAAGATGGTAAAGTGGGGACCTGCTTTGACAACTCTGCGCTGGCCTGTGTGCCTGTGGGGAGTGGCAGGGTGACAGCAGAGCAGAGCAAATGGCCTCATTAATCCCAACCACTGACGTCCTCGCTGCCCCTTTAGCTTCTGTTTGTATGACACCCCTCCTTTTTTAAGTCCTGAGGTCAGAAATCTTTCAACACCCGCTCAGTGACTCCCTGCAGCTGGCTGGTCTCGCTGTATCATAGAATCATAGAATGGTTTAGGCCGGAAAGGACTTTGAATATCATCGAGTTCCAACCCCCCTGCCATAGGCAGGGACACCTCCCACTAGACCAGGTTGCCCAAAGCCACGTCCAGCCTGGCCTTGAACACCTCCACGGATGGGGCCTCAGCAACCTCTCTGTGCAACCTGTTCCAGTGCCTCACCACCCTCAAAGTGAAAAATTTCTTTCTAATGTTCAATCTGAACCTGCCCTCTTCCAGTTTAGAGCCATTCCCCCTCGTCCTACTGCTACATGCCCCAGTAAAAAGTCCTTCCCCAGCTCTCCTGTAGGCCCCCTTTTGGTACTGGAAGGCCGCAATGAGATCTCCCCAGAGCCTTCTCGTCTCCAGGCCGAACAGCCCCAACTCTTTCAGCCTCTCCTCATGGGAGAGGTGCTCCAGCCAAGGAGCACCTTGGGAGCAAGTATCTTCCCAAGGTCTTTCCATGGAAGATGGATGTGTCTTGGGACAGGCCACAGAGGCTGTGCCAGTGCTCAGGGTCTCATGAGGTTGGTTTCTCAAGGTAATTTATTTTAAAATGTAACATGAATTTCTGCCATCTACAAGTAAACAAAAAAGGACAAGTCTTACACTGAATATTTACAGTCTGCTATGACCAAACTATGTGTACAAAAACTGCTGAGGAAGTATTATTGCATACACTTTCCTGCCTCCTTCCTGCCTCTCTTTTTCCCCTTCCTCTCCCTTGCTGGTCTTCGAAGAGGACAAAATACACCATTTCCTGAGACCTGAGTTCACACAGAGAGCTAACATTTCTGGATGCAGAGAGACAGGAGAACTTTGTTTCCCTGGCAACTGGAGCCACCAGAAAGGTTTTCCAGCATCTCCTCCCTTTACTCAGGTGCACTATTATTGTAGCCTTTGGTCAATAAAGTAGTAAAACCAATTATGAAATAAAAAAAGCATCTCGATAGCCTGCTCCACTTAACTCATCTGGCCTCCCAACTTCTAGAATAAAAAGTGACCTCTGCAAATGATCCCGTATCAAAGTATCCTGTGTTACAGTGCGTGGTTGAACTTCAAGGTCTGCCCTACCCTGTGCATTTAACTTAAACCTAGGAAGTGTCACGGTCTTCTGGGGAACAATGTCGGCAACTGAGCAGCTTTCATGCAAAGCCTGCGTGTGCTGGAGCTGGGTCTCTGCTGCAGCAAGGAGAGCGAGTGCCGCACAGAGTCGTGCCGGTGATTCAGTGCGGTTCATTCTTACCTCTGAGTCAGGGCTGAATTAATGTCCCAGCACATTGTTAAGCTTTTGAAGCTGTGTGCTGATGGGGGCAGCTCTTTACTTTACTTTTTGGTAATAAAAAAGACAACGCTGAAGCCTTTCCCGCCTCCTATTGTGAAATATCACATCACTCCCTCCCCCCGTGTTCCTTATTCATTCAAAGAATTTCACTAGGATTGCAAAAGAAAACACTTTACAGGTACAAAATTCCCAATTTATTGTTGTCCTTCCACCTTAATGTGTCAATATTGTGTAGCTGAGCTGCGAATGAGGCAGAGAGCCTGGGAAAAAAAAAATGGTTGTATAAATGCACATGTATTGTCGTGCCGAGGTATTGGACAACTGAGTGTGGTATTTCTTTACCTTTGAGGGTTGGGATTCACAGCTTAAACGATGTTCCCTAAATATAGAAATTGGTATATGGTTTTGTATTGTAATGAAAAAAAGTCCAGTTGATTTCTGTTGTGTCTCCCAAAGTCCAGTGAGGTGAACACTGGCTCCACAGTGCTGTAGTGAAAAAATCTGAGGGTGTGTGAGCCACAGGTTTTTGACAACAGTGCTGGAGGAAAGCTGTATCTGAGTGATGAGACCATTCTTTTGTGCTCTCTGTGTTCCCTAAATCTTTCTTTTTTTTTTTTTCCCCTGTAAAGAACAGGGCTTTTTTTTCTAATGCTGTCCCTTAGAGGGAATAGGGACTTCTGGCATCGGTGCGTGGACAGACTGGGTTAGGTCACCTGCAAACCTTTCTCTTCCCTCGTGACTTCAGGAAATTCCTGGCATTTTCTGCAGGACTGCTGGGAAGGGCACAGAGGCACCGAGCAGCTACGTGCTGAAGGAGCGGAAGATGGTGATGGAGCATGGTTCTCCCTCTGCCCTTGGTTTTTCTGTTGATATCATTGCAGGTGTTTCCAGTACCTGTGGTGAGACCAGTTACTGCTGATCACCCAGCTATTAAAGTTTTCATCAAGAAAGCAAACACAAGAAAGCAAAAGATTATTTTTAACAGTTTATATGAATTTGACTTGACTCCCAGAAGAAAAGGCATTTCTCTAGTCCAATGCTTTCTTCCCAATGAATTGCAAAGGTCTACAGCTACCAAGAGCCAGAGCTGAGCCTCCAATGTGGAGCATATGAAGACAGAAAGCACCAGGCAACTTAAATGTTGTCTCTGGCTCACCCTGTAATTTGCAGTGTTGTGGTCAAACTCCACCTCATTCCAGTCCCGGGTAGTTGCAATTCACGCTTCATTAAGGGTCAGTGACCGTAGCTGTGAGCACATCTTTTTCATGCTAGCTCTAAGATCACTGGAGAGTTTCAGAACAGAATTTAGCTGGAGAAAAGAGTAGCTTGCTGTCCAGCCACTGATGCTTGAAAAGATTTTGAGCCTGCTGCTAATCTTACTGAGTTTTTTACATCATCTGTGCTTCAGATTTATGCAGAGCAATAATAGACTTTTCTTCCCCATATAGAAGTTTCAGATTCGCTTGTAGCAATTGCAGCGTGATAAACTGTCGCTTCTTTCTCCCTCACTTCAGCCTAACCCTTAGAATCCATTTTATGGGTTATTTTGCAGCTGTAGGTGCTCAAATTTAAGGTGCTTATCCAAACAAAATACTTGCTTATAAGAGATGAGTTGTCAATGAATGCTAAAATACTGCTATCTTACAGCTCTCCTGTATATTTAAATTTTAGAATGTGAAGAAGTCTGGGGAAGCTGTCAACAAGAAGTCGAAAATTGCCAAATAAAACCATGTATGAGAAGAAGTAGCAGTAGTAATTCCCTTCAGTACAAGTCCATGGATTGCAGAGTGTAAAAACAAGATAGGGGTACCTTTTATGTTAGAATCTCCCTTTATCTTCCAAGAAATGATTATTGTCCTGGGTCTGTGTTCCATCCTTGAAATATATATAGCTTGGGGATGCTTTTGTCATGTGTTTGCCATTCAGCGCTTTTTTCCATTTTCATTAAGGTTGAAACTTTTAGACAGTTCTATGAGGGTGATAGTGAGCAGATGCTGATGTTCTGGAGAAAGCAGTGACTGCAGTCAAAGCCATCACGAGGTTCGCACAAGCCTCTGCCTCTCAGAGAGGGGATTCTGTACCTTTTAAGCCTCCTTCATGACTTTTGACTCTCCAGCTGACATGATTTCTCACCTTGATTATAGGTTTAAAAAAAAAAAAAGTTTTAGGGATAGAAACCTCAGGCTGATCACACTCAACAAGAGGAACACAAAGTAAACTTTCAACATTAGAAAAGGATGAAGGAAACCCACAACCTCTTTCCTGGCTGTCTAAGCTTCACCAAATTCCCAGAGAGTCATGAGTGTATGCTATTTCCTGTAGAGACTTGCTTTCCTGCTACACACTTTGAGATCCAGCCAGCCTGGCTGTTCCCCACCTCTTCCAAGGGAGTGGGAACAATTCAGGGTCTTGCCTCACCTCTCCTATTTGCCATTTAGAGGGACTCCCGGTGGAGATTTCAAGGTCTGTTTGCAAATTAAGTGATACCTGGAACAGAGATTGGTGCGTTCCCAACCCCTGCATGATGGAGTATATTAGGGATAAGCTCTGAGGGATGTGATTTCTGCACACACGCTCTCTCCATCCCTGGCTGCAGCTGGAGCTTGGGGAGAGCAGACCTCTGGTGGTGTTATAGGGAATTCTTGGCTTCTCACACAGTGTGGTACAGCTTGAATAAACTGACAGTAGTCAGGGTGCCTCTCTGTGCTTTGGTTGCCAGCTTCTGACTTTCCTCCAGGTTGCAGGTGTAAAGGAACAGGGGCACAGTCACCCAGCGAGAAGTGTTTTGTATGCACAATTGTGGAGCTGAGAGCTGATGGAGCAGGCAAGGCATCTAAACTGAAAAATTCCTGTTTTATTCAGCATCTACTAGTCTGTAAAAGCATGTGGAATTCAATAAGGCAGAGAGGGTCATTGCTTGAGGCCTGGGAGGGCCTGGGGAATGAGGAAAGGCAACTCAGGAAAGTGTGTTAAAAATTAGCACTCATTCATTGCAGAACTTAATTTTTTTTTTGCTTTTCTTTTAATTTATCTACCTCTCAGTGTTCAGACAGAAGTCATGTGAGCTTCTGAGCTGCGGGGACAGAGCCAGAAGAGAACGTGTGCATCAACGCAGAGTGCTGCTGGAGCCCTGGCAGAGGGAGAGGGAGGCAGAGGGAGCCTGAGAGGGAAAAGGCGAAGTGGTGGGAGCTGGAACAGCAGCAACTGCTGCTACCACATCGCAGCTCATGCTCGGGAACCAGCTCCGCTGCCAGCACGCCTCTCTGAAGGCGCAGGTGCCTCGGGTGCAAAAGTCCTAGAAGGTCGGTGGTACTTCCAGGAGCCAAGCGGCTGCTTTATATTTGTTCTTTTTCCTGTGAAGAACATCTGTTTGAGGACTCCGCTCCTTTCCCCGGACTGAAAGAGGTATTTTGTGTCATTAATGTGTCTCTTCTTTGAAAGCAGATATGGGATTTGCAAAAAAATAACTCAGAGCAGGATGTCAAAGCAGATGGGCAGAGAGGTGGTGGGTTTCTCTCTCTCTCCCTGTTTGTAGTAGAGCTTAGGCAATAAGGACCCCCTGTCATTAGGATACCGTTTGACTTAAAATATGGAGGATGGGAGAGACAGGGTTAAAGCGTGGGGGTGGATCTGAGCTGTTTCCCTTCTGATTTGTTTCTCTGTGCAATCTCTGAAAGTGGAGTAAAACTTTCCTTGTGCACCTGGAGGAGCAGCACTTAGCCATTACATAGCGAGATATAAAAACTTGTAATGATTTAATATGAATGTGGTTTGCTTAAATCTCTGCTTGGCAAATTACAGTTCCCATCACAGCAGAGCTGCCCTTAACACATACAGATTTTGGAGGTCTTAAATTCCAGTGGCTGTGATAGCACTTCTGTTTCTTTCCCCTCTCTTCCCTCTTCCCAGCGTACTCGCCGCCTGCTGTCTGCACTCTCCTCCGGATCTCCCTCCTGCCCGCGGGGGCTGTGCCCCTATGGATGCCCCCGTACAGATTTTCCGGGAGGAGCCGGACTCCACCTGCTCCCCGGGGCCCTGTCGTCCCCCCAGCACCAGCAGCAGCTGGCTCCTGGGCTGGGCAGACTACGACAGCAATGCCACCGGGGCCTTTGGGGACACCCAGCACAACCACACCAGCATCTCCCCTGCCATCCCCATCATCATCACTGCTGTCTACTCCGTGGTCTTCGTTGTCGGCTTGGTGGGAAACTCTCTGGTCATGTTTGTCATCATAAGGTAAGGGGCTTTGGGGTACCTGTTGGAGGAGGTGCAAATGGCTGTCCCTAAATTTCACAGTGGAGGGAGGGGGGTGGGTTATGGATGTTCTCTGGGTGTGCTTACATAAGGAGCAGGAAGAAAGGAACTGGAATGGTCCCAACCTTTTCAGTCCCAGTGGTCTGCCTGGACGTGCAGTTAGAGACAGAAGGGAGAAGCTGTTTAAAAGTGATAAATCCTGCAGCCTGTGGAAAAGGCACTTTGTGCCCCGGAGCTGCGTTCGTCGGGTGCCCTCTAGGGATGAGAGGCTGCTCACATCCGAGAGGAAGCTCAAGTGGAAGAAAGAAACTTCTGCAAGGCAGCTTTTTTCTCCCTGTGAGGAGTCCCCGAGGGATGGCTTATACGTCTAGTCGTGTGGACGCGCTTATACATTGCTGCCTTGTCACCCAGTGGTTTGTTTAACAGGGTGGGAAAAAAAGGAAATACTAAAGATCTGTGGAAATGTTTACTGTAAAGCAAGGGATGCTGTTTCTCTGTCTAGTGGTGTTTAACTCTATTTGTTGGTGTTGGATGGAAGAAAGCAAAGCAGATGCTGAAATACCTTTCCTATTGTTTTTCAGGAAACAGGAGAAAGCTATGTATCCGCGTTAGTTAGTTTTTCATATGAAACCACTTAGTGAAATGCACCGATACCTACACTTACACTTGGGTATTGGTGTATATTCTAGCTTGCACTATGATTTCTCTCTCTTTTTGCCCCTTTCACTTGCAATTTACAAAAAAGTTTGGACAGTGAAGATCAGCAGGGTGACAATGAGCAACCAAGGGGACTGAAATCATGCAACTTTTTGGACTCTTGCTTCACAGTCCGTTTGAATCCTGCAAAAAATTCTGAAAAATAAAACCCCACTGTGGAGTATTCATCGCTCAAATGAAATCAGCTTGTACACAGGAAAAAAAGAGGAGGTATTGGAAGGGATCCTGTTAGTAAAGGATGCATGATAAGGGTCAAGCAATTGCAGGATGGTGAAATAACTGTCAGACTTGATATAAGGGGAAGTTAACTAGAAGCAGTGAAGTTGTTGATGAGGTACTTTATGAAAGATGATTTATAACTAGGTGAATACTCTTGAATAATGGAAATAAAATCTCCTTTAATAGTCAGCGCAATAAATAAGGATGCTTGTGGTCAATGTGGAGAAACTGTTTTGCTCCAGCTTTGTGATGCTGTAGTTTTTATACCCCTGCATGACCTTTTTCCCTTCATTCGGAGCAGAGATTTAATTTCTTTTTATATTTCTCTTGCAAGAAGAGAGATGCCATACTTGACACACACAGCTGCAAAGGCAGAGATGTTCTAAGCCATCAGTCACTAAAAATGATAGTTGATAAACTGGCCTGGGCAGTGGGAATAAATTCAAACTTATCCAGACCCCTAAAAGTTAGCATGTATGGATTGTACTGGTGCATATGCATTTCCTTTTTTTTCTCCTTCTGTTACCCTCCTAAGATTATTTTTGTAAGGATCTAGCTAGCTACAGCTCGCTCTCGTACCAGTTCCTACGTTAGCTTTTTGCTTCAGTTTCCTCTTGGTCTACCTCTTGATTACATGATCAAAAAAATAAATAAATATGACAAAACACATGTTGGTTTTTTTCTTCTTCTTTTTTTCAGTATCCCCCACTCCTAGGTTTTATCTGTGCAGATGCTTTAAACACTGCTAGAATCATCAGATGAAGTGCATGTATGCACAAACATACAGTTTCAAACATTTCTTATGATTTTGAAACATTCCAAATTATTCACGCAAGAGGTGTATTTTTTTCATTTTTGTCCTGAGCTCTCACCTTCCTCTCTCTTTCTCTCACATCCACGCTCTCTGTGATCGCATCTCAAGATGGGTTTTCATGACCTGTTGAACAATGTAGCCTGCAGTGATGTCCTTTTCTGTGGAAAGCCAAGGTCCTTGGGAAGTTTGTGAAAGAAGGTGGCAAGGGAGAGGGGGATCGTGTCCCCCAGCTTTCCCACATCGCGTCTCCTCCAGCTGCCACAACTCTAAAGGAGGATGGGGACAGACTGTGGCTCTTTTTTACCCTCCATATGAGCACAGCGTTTGTGTGAGGCCCCTTGTTGCCATTTCTCACCTCTCTCGATTCCAGATTTGCTCTCCTCCTCCTAACCCCCTCTGGAGCAGCCGGCATGGTTCCTCCCCCCTTTGCTCTTTTAAACAACCCCTGATATTTTTAGAGTAGGTCAGCTGGAAGGGACCTACAATGCCCACCTAGTCCAACTGCCTGACCACTTCAGGGCTGATACTGAGTCACCTTTTTGGTGAGACAAACAAGATGCCTTATGTTCTGAGACTTTCTGTGGAACTGTTGAAGTGTCAACACTGTGCTAGATCCAGGAGATTCCAAATAATCTTGAGATGCCTCAGAAACAGGCTGAAATTCAGCCATAAGCTGTGGTGTAGGCAGGCCTTGGCCTATTCACTGTTTTAATGCCCCCTCAGGGGCAGTTTTGGTACTTCTGCACAAAGGCTGCTGAAGAAGCTCACGGAGACCAGAGAGTCAGCATCTCAGCAGCCTGCATGTAGAGTGCTGGGTGTCCAAAATCTCCTCCAGGTGTGGTGGGGTGTGTTTCTGTTGAGAGAGAAAACCCTCTCAGAGTTCCCTCAGAGGGAAAAATAACAGGAGAACGGCACTTTGACAACATGTACAAGCTCCTGAAAGAAAAGTAACTGAGTTTGGTACAGGTCTTGTAAATAGAGATTTGTGTTGAAAGCAGAGTGGGAACAGTACTTTATTACCATGATGGCAACATAGCCTGTTAAACTATGTCTCAGGAGACCTGGATTCTTCCTTTGGTTTTACTACCAGGCTTCAACACTTTGTCCTGTCCTGAGAAGGTCACTTCATGACCCTGTGACTTGCTTTCCTCATGTGTAAAATGGATATACTGGTATTCACTGTCTTTAAACACACCGCAACTGTTAGATTTAAAAGCTAAAGCCTAGCCACTAAAAATCCTAACAGAGCAAGACCAGGACTACTGTAAGACTTCTCAGGCATGTTGAGAATGGTTATTTATAATGTGCAGAAAGAGGTCTGTGTTGGGTACGCGGTGCAACCGGCACTCTTTGCACACCCATTGCAGTCAGCTCTCACAGTGTGGATGGTTTGCAGGAACTCTCCCTGTGTTGACATCAGCTGTGAGGCACATGTACCAGCCCCGGGGTGTCTGCTGTCAGGCCAGCAGCCAGCTGGGTGGGCTGATGGTGCCTTGCTCACGCCGAGACGTGGCACACGTGATGTAACACTCTCCTGCGGCTGCTCCTTTTCCTGGGGAGAGGGTCAAGAGAGAAAGAGGGCATCACGTCGCCTCTTGCACTGGGGGGAAATGCAGATGCTGTGTGGGAAGCACAGTCTTTCCCCTATGGAGGAGGAGAGGAGGCATGAAATGGGTTTGTAGAAACCACGTGAAATTCTCTGACCTCACCTGAGGGAAGTTATACAGTTGTGTGTGTCTTGGCTTGATCAGAATCTATCTCAACCCCAAACCTTTTCTTCTGAGATTAGTTTTACCTCGGAGGTCTTAGGAGATATTTCTGGAGGTGAAATAGTTGGCTGAAGTTGATAAATAAAATGACTTGTCCTCAGAAGCAAAAAAGTCTTTTTCCTCTCTTCCTCCTCTTCCCTGACTTTATTTCTCTAAAATTTAGTGCTGGCTTTAAAGAAAATAGTGCTTTCTTGTGACAGCTGGAGGGGAAGAAAAGTCTCCTGACTAAAGTTACAACTTTAACTATAGATTTGCCCTTATCAGAACTGTAAATATGCTCTGGAAAAACTCTGGGAGATGCTGTCTCTTACCCACTTGAGGTTCATTTTTCCTATGTATGTGCCTTACCCCCATTGTTCCTGAAGTCATTTACTGAGAGCATCTGCTATCATCAGGATCCTAAATAGCCAATCTTGTATTTCTTTTTAAAATTATCTTTCAAACTTCCAGTGAACGGAATCATTTTCTACAATTAAAAACCAGTTTTAACAAGAGGTGGTGTCACAGATATGTAGATCCATTCCTAAGGGAAAAGAAAAAGCTTGTATTCCTCTGCTTAGTCTAACATTGAAGAAAAAATATAGCTAGTAATACGTTTTTGTTCTTATATTCAATGAACCAAGTGGAATCTTATGTAACAGAATGAGGCTGTTAAGAAATGTCATATAAAATGGTTCTGCTCCTCTACTCTGCTCTCGTGGGACCCCACCTGGAATATTACATCCAGCTCTGGAGCCCTCAATGTAAGAAGGACATGGACCTGCTGGAGCGGTTCCACAGGAGGGCCACAAAGATGATCAGAGGGCTGGAGCACCTCTCCTATGAAGACAGCCTGAGAGAGTTGGGGTTGTTCAGCCTGGAGAAGAGAAGGCTCCAGGGAGACCTTATAGCAGCCTTCCAGTATCTGACGGGGGCCTACAAGAAAGCTGGAGAGGGACTTTTTACAAGGGCATGTAGTGATAGGATGAGGGGGAATGGCTTGAACTGGAAGAGGGGAGATTTAGAATAGACATTAGGAAAAAAACTTTCACTATGAGGGTCGTGAGACACTGGAACAGGCTGCCCAGGGAAGTTGTGGAGGCCCCATCCCTGGAAGCGTTCAAGGCTGGATGGGCCTTTGAGCAACCTGGTCTGGTGGGAGGTGTCCCTGTCCATGGCAGGGGGGTTGGAACTAGATGATCTTTAAGGTCCCTTCCAACCTAAACCATTCTATGATTCTATGAAAATCGACTCCTATACAAAAAGTATGCAAAAATGAAATTGATTAAATCAATAATAGATTTTGATAACATCAAAAGATTACTTGTTAAGTTGCTTTCAATTATTTTTCTAATTTTATTAAATTATATTGGAAAGAACATTGTTCTGAAATGAAAAATGAAGCTCTAGAAGAGTCAGCCTAACTGCATTACCTGTTCCCTATTACTTGCAGTTGGTATGATTTCATTCTTTTATGAAATCAAGGGTTGCTAAAAGTAAAGGCCGAGATGTACTATACTTTGTGAAGTTTATGGCTTTTTACCTTTTCATGCACCATCAAACATTTGACACCTTACTATTATCGGTACAGAGGTATCAAATGTATTGATAGTAATTCATCACAGGACCTCAAAGAGCACCTGGCTGTACCTCACTGAATGGAGGTAATTTTGGCAGGTTCTGCAGGGTTTGGCCAAACTTGGCATAATTTTCATCACAACTCTGAAGACTGATCATTACCAACAGCTTTTACAGATGTCACGAAGACCAGGGTAACTGGAAACATGGAAGAGGACAGGTTTAAAAAACAGTATTGTAGTTTGAAAAGCACAGCTCATTTAAACAAAATTTGAATGTTTCTAATACTTTTAATACCCTGCTAGAAAATGACTAAGTGGGACCTCTGGGGTTTATAAGCTGATGAGAACGTCAACATAAGTTCCCAATATGATGCCATGATAAGAAGAAAAAGCAGAGAGAGCAGAGGAAAGGGTTGGAAGGAATATTTATTAGAGACGGTATTAGAGAGAGGCTACGGCTTATAGTGAGTAATCTGTTTGGCTTCTGAAAAGTAATTTAGTATCCATCCAGTCACTTCCACTGGGCCAGCAGCCAGGTAGTCATTTATTTCAGAGAAAGGCATAACTGGAATCAATGTCTGGAAGCAAGACAAATTATGGGGAGCCCTTTTGAACTGGCAGAATGTGGAAACTTACAGGAACTTTCCAGTTTGGCTGCTGGTGAGGCAGAAAGCTGGAGATAGCTTGCCTGTCCTCAGCCAGGAGAGGGTGGGGAAGCTCATGCTGCTGGCTGAAACGTGGGGAGGGAGCACAGTGTGGAGACGGTGTTGTGGGGGGCAGGCTGGCTAAGCCCTTCTGGTGAAGAGGGCAGAGCAAGGGAAGAGTGAGGACCCTTCCTTTGTTTTTTCCCAACAGAGGATTTTGAATTTGCTGAAAAAGTGTTGTGGCAGGAAATTCTTAACTTGGTGACTTTGTATGGCTTGGGATGTGCTAAGAGCAAGGGAGGATAATCTTCCTGGCTTGCCTACTCTCATTGTCTAGTCAAACTGTGATTAGTTTGTCCCTTAAGTGAAATTCTCTGAAACAGCTGAGTTCCCAAGGAGAGTTTTGATTTCAGTGACACATTGGTTTCTAAAGGAAAAGCATCCAGAAAGAACTTTGATAAACTCTACCTCTTTGAAGTTTACTTCATGTCTCTGTTTTGGTCCTCCCATCTGTAAGAATCAGGTAATTCTTGCAAAGTGTGTACCCTGTGCTCTTCTCCTCAAGGATGACTTTGTGCTTTGTTTATGACTGTGTCTTAAAGTTTTCTTTTGCATTTCACTTGTATCATCTCCTTTGGGAAAATGTATGTTCAGTTGGTTTGTGCTATGAGCTTCTCTGAGGCAGGTGAGGAAAAGAGATGAATGGGTGGAGTCCAAGAAAGTCTCCCAACTGCCTCCTGTGAGGGACTGATGACTTTTCCCTGACCTGGCTCATTACTGGTATGTGCATTTGTTGCCTTACCACATAATCCTATACTTGTTATAGAGTGAGGTCTCTTGTCTCCCATTTGACTTTATTGCAGGAGGGCTGACCAGAGATTCAGGTCTCCACACATCCAAGTGTGTAGTTGTCTGATAAAACACTCCCAGCAGTGGCAGTTATTATTTGTGACTGTGGCAAAATGGAGACCAGGTGCCTTGTTTTGAGAACAAGAGTGATATCCACACCCTGAGACCCCTGCATGAGAGATTTCTGAATTCTTTCCTTATTTTTCTCCTGCAGAAACTCTAGGGGAAGCAAATGTTCAATAACATTTGGCTGCTTCCAACCAGCTTCTGCATACATAGCTACCTATGAAGATCAGAGTATCTCCAAAGAGTAAGGAGCAAAGTAAGACCCTGAAAAATCTTCTGGAGCTGCTACCCTTGTCCCCTTGAGCAATGAGATTCGTTCTTTTTGCCAGGAAATCCTACTCCCTTTCCTCTCCCACAGACACATAGGAAACACTTTGCTCTGCTAAGGGAAATCATGTCCTTCGTGAAAAAAAAAAAACCAAACCTTCCAAGAGAGAAGAACAGTGGGAAACATGGATGTTACCAGAGACAGACAGTCAGCGCTCACCAGGGCAATGTACCTGTGGCGAGTAAGAAGTATTAGGATGGGCTGTGCAACACCCTGGGAACTCCCCGTAGCATGACTGGTCACCGGAAAACATCTGCAGCAGCATAAAGTTTCTCAAGAGACAGTCAGCTGCTTGACAAGGTTGAGATTCATCTTATTTACCAATAGAGGTCAAAAAATCAGGTACATAGTCTAAGCTAATCGTCTAGGCTCTCTAATAATAATATTAGACATACTGGTTTTGGATAAAGTACTGATTTTGTAAAATTCGGCATTCTCGCTATTTCAGTTTCAGCCACAATAAATCAGAGCACCTTGACATTTCTCTGAGCTCCCCTAGCAAGGTCATGGAAGCACAAACTTCACAGTATTGGTGTTTCTAACATTAAATGTATTTCTTCAAAATGATGCTCTTAAGCTCACATGAAAGTATTAAAAGTCTTCATCATAGAAGGAGGACAGAAAGTTCATTTTTGTTAAGTAGTGTGAATTTTTCTTTATTTTGACCAGGATATATGTAGACTTGAACTTCTCTTCTATATTTCAGAAGCTGATTCTTTAACTCAAGAATGAAAGCTTCCACACCTCATCTAAATCTGCAAGGTCTTGTTCAGGCTTAGTTTATGGCTAGTTCAGAGGAGTAATGTTAGTGGTAAATTGTAGGGATTTTAATGATACCTTCTGACATTCAGGCAGATTATGCTGCCTGAGGGGAAAATAAAAGACAAGATCATGCTTTTCTTCTTTAAGCCGCTTAAAAATAGATACCTACAAGTGCTTATTAATAAAGAAAACTCCACTTTAGAATACTATTTTGTAGGCAACATGTACAATTTTTTTGTAGGCTCCTAATGGTTTTGATGTTAAAGACAGGCAGCCTTTAAATGTGTGCAGTAACAAAGTTTGTTAAAGTGTTTTTTGAGGTCCTATCCCCTGCAAAATTCTGGCTGTCATTCAGAATGTGGTAATAACATATAGCTCAATATGAACATGAAAACTGCAGTATATTGATTTTTACATTCTTTAAATGACCTCAGTCTTAGTTTCTTATTGGCATAAACCTTTTATATTGACTTATGAAGATCCAAAAGATAGCTGAGCCATCCTTTTGACATGGTATGTATTTGGAATAGGTCCTCCTGGGTTAGTTTTTTTTTTTTTTTTTTTTTTCCCCCTGTTCTGACGCAGTATGATATTGAGTATGCCCTGAATATAGCCTTGAGATTTAGAGCTTTCCTAACTAAGCTTTTCAGTTGCTTGATCTCCATATATACTTCATTCAGAGAAACCTAGTGGAACAGAGCCTGCATCCTGCTGATAGGTGTTTTTGTAATTTGCTTTTAGATGTGCTTTAGCTTTCGTTTTCATTCACTGACTCAGGTATCTGCCAAAAATATGTTTGTTATACCTCATTGTATTTCATGTTTTTGTACTTTCACTCTGCTACTGGAGAATGTTGTTGCAGTATATTTGCTAGTCTTGTTCCCCTCCCCATCCCTTGTTTCATGCTGCAGGGAACATTTCAGCCTATTACAGTTACATGAAAAAAATTTAACCAGAGCCTCCTTCTCAGCTTTTGATAGCTTTACTAATGTTATGGTGTACTTTAGAATCACACTCCTCTCCTCTGCTTGAGATAATAACTCTAAGGGGCTCTGCTAGCTGATTTAGTAATGCATTTTGATATTTTTCTGAAAGCTTACCAACTTCTTAATAGCATGCTTCCTTCTTCTGTTACCACAATGTCATTGATAAGCTTAATCTGAAGGTGTGATTTCTTCCTATTTACTGTCTTAAAAAAATATGCAAGGTAAATTCTACACCAGAAGGAAGGGTACAGTAATAATGAGTCAACTGAGAAATAGGGGTAATTTTCTAAGGGCCAGCCTAAAGTCAATCTCACAGAACTTTTGGAAAGTGGGCTTAGCCTAAGTTGTGACAGTTTTGTGAATTTTGACACATAAGTAGACATATTTTAAATCTTGCCTCTTAAAAACTCTTGTCATATATCCATTAAAAAAAAAACCAAAACAAACCAAACATCCAAACCAAAGTTTTATTTTTCATCTTGATTATTTTTCTGCAGAGTTTCCGTATATCTTCCAGTTATTTAAAGTCTACAGAGGGTTGTGGCCTGCTTATAGCTTGACAAGAAATCTCGAGATCCACCAAATAGCTGAATCCATCAGAGTTTTTTCTGCCTCTTGAAGTTAGATTATAGCACCTGATTTAAGAGCGAGACCTTCCATTCCTATGTAGGATTAGAAAAGCTGTCATCTTGTTATGAAATCCGAGTATTTAACAAACCATTTTCTAGACACGGGATTTCCCATGAACAGTTTATACAACAATAGTTTATAAATATTTTAATTGTCTTTGAAAGTTACATCTCTAAGACGCTAAGAAAATGTTTGTCATTAATTACGACTGTGCCATCTATGCTGTAGTTACGTTCAGGCTTCCCCTGTCTGTTCTGTTAGACTAATTAAAGCAGATGACAGAATTTTTTCCCTAAATGAAGTACAAGTATTTGATAAAGAATATTAATTTTTGCAAAGGAAGACAAGATTCCTTTACTCGATCACTGTTTTGACCTTGTTCAAGTGTAAATTTGAGTGAATGGATGGTATGCTGGGAAAACCCCAAATCACATAAAATATTCCCTCCTATTTGTTGGTGCAATGGAAAGAGTTTAGAAAAGCATTTAAATCCCTCATCTCATGTCTGAGTAAAGATTCTATCAGGGCCCACTTCAAAGTGTCTGACAGCAACAGCAGTCACTCCAGTACTTTAACTGGACTTTTAATTAAGCCCACAAGCACATATCTTCAGAGGCATGCAGGCATTTAATAATTTTTAGGTGTTAAAAACACTGAAAGGATTTTCAATGATTGAGTCCAGATTCTCAAAGGCATTTCTGAATTTTATGAACTTCTAAAGGAATGTATGATTTAATCTATATGGCCTAGTGATTTTAAAGGCCAACATCTCATTTACACAGAGACCAATGCTTTCAGGTGAAAGTAATCAAGCTCTTTACATTACTAGTGTGAGATCAATAAGTTTTAAGGTTGTATTAGTAAAACGTGCTTGGACTTAATATTGCTGAGGTTAACCAGTGCACCCTTCATCCCTGAATTAGGTACACATGATCCCTCTGCAGTGCCTGGGAGAACTGATTGCCTAACTGTAATAAAATATTTATTGAAGCAGTATTTATTGGTCTCATGCCTTTTTGTTCAAAGTCTGGCAGAAAAGGGGTCAGGTACCTAATCTGGCTCAGAGTGGAAATTGGATGTTGTCTAAATGCTGATGCTGGGGTGACTCTATATTTCTTGCTACCTATGAATGACAAGACATCCTTCCTTTTGGATCAACAGTAGTAAGGAAAATTAATTTTCTTCTATGTGCATGTGTTGAATAGCCCAAAAAATCAAAACTGGTCACTTTACCTGTATAACATAAGCAGCACATATAAAGAGAACATGCTTTATGTTGCAGCTTCAAAAATTTGAATTTTGAAGTTACCTAAAAAACTAGTTCTATTTTACAGAGGGTCTTTCCTATTCTGCCTCTGGAAGCTGGGGAAAGGAGGGAAAGGGTTGCTGGGAATATATGGTATACGTGATCACAGTGCCATACACACACACAAAAATTGAATTAATGTTGCAAGGAACAGGATATGCCAGAAATAAAGACTTTTAGATATTTGATTTTTCAAGGCTAATGAAATCCTCTTCGTTATTTTTCACTGCTTTTCTGATTTTCTTTAAGGAAAAAAGGTCAAACTAATTCTTCTATATGTGAAAGTAAACTTCCCTATCCAAACCCTTGGGGAAGCTTTTAAAGATCTAGAGAAGTAATGATTCAGAATAAGTATTAGTTACTTCACCTCTGCTTATCACAGGCCATTGCATTTCATTTAAATATTCCTATATTGAGTCTAGTAACTTGTATTTGACTGAAGCACACCCTTTGAAAAACAGCAGACATTGATTTGGAGGCATCAAAAGGAGGAAAAATTACTCCTTTCTTGTGTAATTTCTTCCCAATAATAATCACCTTAGCTGTTAGGAAAAATCTGTCATTGTTTCTAAGCTGAGTTTGTCTGGCTTTGACTTTTACGTATTTGCCCTTGTTACGCTTTTCTTTGCGGTCTGAAAGAGCTCTTCAGTACCTGCTATTTTCTCCCTGTGGAGGTCTTCAGACACTGTAATCAAGTCACCTCTCGGTGTTCTTTCCGATAAACTAAATGTGCTGAGCTCTTTAAGTTACTCACAGTAAGAATTTTCTCCAGTCCTTTCACTTATTTTTGTGTCGCTTTTTGTGCATCCTTTCCAAATTTTCATAGTCTTTTTTTGCAATATGAACAAAGCAACAATTCCAAACGTTGTCAGTGACGCCCACAGAAATAAAATCACCTTTCTGCTACTCCTTTTCAGACATTTAATGGAAATTAGTCCATTGTAGCACAGATTTGCGATCTGAGCGTTTAGTGAGTTTTTGTTCAGTCTTACAGCTGAGATGCCCTTGGAGCTGCTTTTTTTTTTTTTTTTTTTTTTTTTTTTTACCAGGAGGAAAGTTTCTAGTCTGTTAATGTTTCTTTTACTTGTTTCTTCTATCTATCTACTCTCATATTTGTGTTTGAACAGTGCCTTACCTGCTATAATGTGACCTACAGGACGGACTGCCTCCTCTGCTGGAGGGCCTGTTGAGGAGATTGATCCGGGAGGGGGCAGAAGCCCAGCTCTGACTGGCATGTCCCTCCTTGCCTGCCTTTGATCTCGGAGAAGCTCAAACTGGGGCAGAAGGAGTCTCAACCATGGGGGTCACGCCACCAGTGCAGAGCTTTTGTTGCTGCTTCTTTTTGGCTGTCTTTGCTCAGATATTTCTAATGCACCACGGGCTATGGCTTTGTTCAAGATGTGAGTCTGGGCATGGTATCTGGGTGAGAAGGGTTTACTTTCTTTTTCCTTGCAGTTCTCTTTTCTATGCTTTGAAACAGCATTCGGTTTCCTTTTCTCAATAAGTCATAATTAGAGCATTTTAGAAAAAACTGATGGTATTTTTAAAATTTTGTGTTGGTCATAAAATGACCTTTCTGACAAAACAAGTGGTTCATTTTGGTGAAATTAAAGGATGAAGAAAAAAATGCAATGATCATTTTCCCCATCACTGTGGTATTCTACTTGAAAAAAAAGTCATCGTTTACATTAGCAGTAACAAAAGCGAGGACTGGGAAAAGATGAGGATAAGAATAGGAGGAGAAATTGGAAATGGAGGAGCAAAGAAGGGAAATGACTAAAAGTTGTATAAGCTGGCAATGTTACAGTGAATTCAAGGAAGAGAAACTTTCATATAAGAAGCAATCTGGCTTGGCAGATGTAACAGTTAACATGGATTCTTACTGGAGAATGGGATAACTAGTCCTTCCACAAAACAAACCCAGAAAGCGCACAATCACTGACAGTCAGCTGTAAGAAAAGGAAACACAGATCATTTTGATCGCTCGCAAATGTAACAAAGATATTTTCTTGTAGAAGGATTTGAGAAGGTAGAATTGAAACCAGCATTTGGCTAATTAAATTAAATGTGTTCATATACCTGGTTTTGCCTGTGGTGAATAGTTCTAGCTGCTAATGCAGGTGCTGAGAGACTGAATCAAGTGTGTTTACTCTTATCCCAAGAGTCTTGCATTTGTGTGCAGTTCTGTCATAAACTAGAAATGACAGAAAAAAATCCAGCTATGGCAAAGCTTGACTGTTAAACTGTTGCCTATCTGAATGTGCATAATCATAGTTTGAAATAATAAAAACTAACTTTTTTTTTGTTCTTCAGGTATACAAAGATGAAGACAGCAACCAACATCTACATTTTCAATCTGGCTATGGCAGATGCGCTTGTTACCACGACTATGCCTTTCCAAAGCACTGAGTACCTGATGAACTCTTGGCCCTTTGGTGATGTGCTGTGTAAAATAGTTATTTCGATTGACTATTATAACATGTTTACCAGCATATTCACACTGACCATGATGAGTGTTGATCGATACATTGCTGTGTGTCACCCTGTGAAGGCTCTGGACTTCCGCACGCCTCTCAAAGCGAAGATTATCAACATCTGTATCTGGCTATTGTCTTCATCTGTTGGCATATCTGCAATAGTTCTTGGAGGTACCAAAGTCAGGGAAGGTGAGTGTAAGCATTCAAAGTTGAGTCTCTCTGTTTCTCAAATGACATAAAATGTAGCTTGGAATATTGGCTGAAGCTGACGGATTCCTTTTTCAGTAATTTGTGCACACTGAGAGTGTTCATTCACATTCCTTGATTCAAAAAGTATGTCTAAATTTCTGACATTTTGAAATATATTTTGGAATATTACAATATGACATATAAATCATTTAAGCTCAGATGCCTTTGCCAATTAAAAGAATAAAATTCACTTTGAAGCATTGTCCGTGCTAGAATGAGACCATCAAACACTAGTAGCAGACACCAGGGGAAAACAATCAAGAATTTGATCTCAGTGGACAGATCAAAGGTCAGTTAAGGATGAAAATTGAAACGTGGGCTTAAGGTGCTTTTTTTGTAGGGTTGTGAGAGTAGTTCTGCTGAAGTTCCAAGAGTAGAAACTACATTGCTTGTCATTAGTATTAATATTAAACTATCATTAGTATTAAGACTTGGGAGCCTATTATCAGCAGCCATTTCCCAGAACTTGAAGGCAAGGTGAAGAAAGGAAAAAAGTCAATACGTGGACAGAGAAAATGAAGTTAATTCCATGAAAATGACAGTATCTCGAATTCTTTGAAAGGAATGGGGATGTACATGGAGACTTGGAAAGGCTGAGAAAAAGGATCACCAGAGGAACTGGGAATACAGATCATGGCAGGGAAGCAACTACAAGAACATGAAGTCAATGAGAGCTGTATGTAGACCACCTGTAGGCTCTGCTTGAAATTTATAATCCATGAAGGGCTGCAGATTTAATCCTTATAACTGGTGTCTCATTATCAAAACTGCCCTGCTATGGAATAAATCTTATTTTGAAATCCTCCTTGAGAAGGAAAGGGGAGAAGAATTCTCACACATGTATACTTCATACCCACAAGCATGACATTGGGGCAGGGGCACCTCGGTGTCTTGAAAAATCTTGAGGCCTCTAGTCATGTCCTGTGTTGGGGCCATCCGTTATGAAAGGCTCCATAACATACAAGACACACATATTTATTTGGTGGTAGTCTTGTCTGAGATGTAAATAATCTTTTGAAGAATGATTAATAAGTTCCTGAATTAAGAACCTTTTCTATTAGAAAGGTTTCACTCCTCCTGGGAGAAATGGTAAACTTTACATAAGGACACTGTTTTATCTGGCAGAGACAATAAATGCTGTGTGTTAAATTGTTTGGCATAGATCAATGCAAACAAAACATTTCAGTAACAGCTGCTCAAGGGCTGATTGATTTGCCTGAAGATGGATAGGTATTGTTCTGGTTGTTGGTCTTCTGGTGGGTAGGTGACAGCAGAGTCCTCTGGAAACTCTTCCTTCAGCCCTTTGGGGGCTCTAGTGACCTGGTCTGCAGTGCCGTAACTCTTCTGCCAGTAAAGTTTTGACAGGCTCTATAAAACGATGTCTAGCTCAGGAAACATTCACTTCCAGGCATCCTCATTTGGGAAGAATGATTGTCTCACCGCGTATGAGATCCTGAAGGCCATGGAACGTAGCCTTGGTCAGGTGTTTCGTCGGAGCGTGCTTAGCTAGCAGACTATTGCTCTCATTTGCTGTAAGCATCACATTTAGGTGAAGGGCCTGCTCTGAGGCCAGCAATCATTAAATGCCTTTATCATGTCACGTGACAGACAGCCTATTATTTTTTTCTCTTGAAACAGAGACTCGTAATACACTGCTCAGCTGGGCCAAATGAGGTTGGAAATGATTGGCAAATGCTTGTCAGTCCCTACTGTTCAGCCCTGCTTGTCTGATCCCGGGTCTCTCTCGAGCATTTACTGCCAGTTATTTTGCCTGGTGTGTTCATGAATTGCACTGATAAATGGTGAAGGATCAAAAAAAAAAAATCTTTTTGCCAGCTGGACCCGGGACTGGAACTTTATGTTATGTTGGTCAAAATAGTTGTTTATATGCTGCAGGGCCTCTGTTGGACTCAGATTTAAACAACTGAACACCAAATGGAAAGTGATTGTACTTAAAAGTTCCCACCGTGCTCAGTTAGTGCCGTTTGTTCTTACAGTTGGGGACTGCTCCCAGTGGAGTACTTCTGGGTACCTTTTCCCTGCAGAATAAATTTTACATCTGTGTAAATTTTCCCTCTCTGGCCTTAATGGAGACTTTCTTGCTGAAGAAACATTCACTTAAAAAAAATAAATTTAGAGGTACTATTACTATGCCCAGTAATGGTATTAAGGCTTCAGAGGAGCCTTACAGAGGAGTATGGATGCCAGAAGGTGATGTAATTAATGTATCTAAAAGAAATATAATTCCTGTGTCAGGATTAAGATTAATCCTCAATGGTATCTTATAAAACACATTTAAAAATATATTTATACTCAAATACCATCTAGAATACTGTATTTTTCCTTAAATATATCAATGTATTTGGAATATTTGGCTTTCAGAGTGGAAAAGGTCGGTATGAAATCATAAATACTCAGCTTGTGACACTGTACTTAGTTCTGCATCTTTTCAGGTGGCAAGAATAAAATCTAAATTGGATTTTATTCTCTTCCAAAGTTCCTGAAAATTATTATGATATTGTGAATTATGACAAGGATCTTTGTTGGTTGTTTGCCAGTTGTGAACTGGGAAAATACAATTCATAGCATTATATATATCAAGTGAAACACGTGAATATTGATGAATATAGAATAAGATTTTCTATAGAAAGTAAACTGTAATGAGCTATAAGACAGTCATTAAGTTTGTATTCGATAATTTGAAATTCTAAAATACCGTTGCCAACTACAAATTATATTAAAATGTAGCAAACATGACCTACTTATTTTGATAAATATATGAAATTATGTTAGTAGATCTCAAGAGGCAGTTTCCTCTGGGAGAGGGTTTCAGTCAACAGCTGGGCGTGGTCCAGGGCAGTCATCCCTCATCCCTGATCACACCTCACTTTCATTCAGAACTGCACATCTGGATGCAGCTTTACTTAGCCTGGGTATTATAGCTGCACCCTGATTTTATTGTTGCTGCTAGGCCATGATCTACCACAAGTAACAATAATAATCAACATGAAAACTTCTTTGAAGACGATTGTTGACATTTCCAGAATAAAATTAAATAAAAGCAACTCGACTTATGGCGACCTGGATCACAAAGGATTTAGTAAAGTTGACTGAGTGTCAAGACCTTGTTAAGTCTTACCTGTGCTGTCAGCTTAACATCCTCCATCAGGCTTAAAAGATATCTTTTCACTTTTCAGCTTTCAGAATCATCCATTAGTTGTTATATTATATAAAATAAAACCTCAAAATATTTAGCTTTGATTTCAACTTTTTTATTTGAATGTTTTAGTATTCAGTATCACCCACTCACAGCTTTCTGGTATCTAACCTCAGAAATGTCTATATGATACTATAATGATAACTTCCCCCCCTAGCTGTTTTTCAAAACAGATTCTCTGCAGTATCGTCTTGATTTGTGAAGTATTTTGATAGCAGGGAAATACGGCTTGATGGAATTTTTCTGACTAGTCCTGCTGGAGACAGATATGAAAAAGTGATGCGCAAGAGTATATTGAATCATTCCACCCTTAGATTGGATTCAATAAAAGCCAATACATAATAATTTGTAGAGGAATGACAAATTCAGTAGGGAAAGGGAAAAAAAATTGAAAGAATAATGCAGTGCTCAAGAGGATAAAATCTAAGCTACAATTCGGTGTGAAAAATCCCTGTGTTACCTTGACTTGTCTTCAGTAGAGTTTAACTGCTGATAGTAGCTGTAAATTTATACCTTCTCTTGACTTGCCATTCATCTTGTTTCTTGGTTTTCCATGTGGTTTATACGCTGAAAGGCTCCAGTGAGGTGAGCAAATAAAATCTCTAATATTTCATTCCTTATCAGCCTCCTGTCAGACGGAATATTTTTGGGACATAAAAATCAAGTGACAGCCTGTGACACTGAATCCTGGCCTGGGTGATCAGAAAGGCAGGCGGCTGGTGTCAGTGGCCCAGATCCTGCAGGCTCTGCGCAGGCTGAATTTTCAATTACATGATCTGCAAAAAGAGCAGCTTCCATTTGAATCCCCACACACATATTTTATTTGCTTCTATTTAACTAAAAAGAAGCTGTTGCCAGGAAATAAGTTTTTCTGAATGCAAGCACTTCTGCGTATTCCATTTGCACTGAAGAAGGCACATGGAAAAGATTATTACACAATTATCATATATTGGCAAAATCTTCCTACGATCAAAACCGTGTTCGGCTCCCACCGTTCATGATACCAAAAATCTGTCTCCACTCACAGACAAAACCATATGTAGTCTGATAATAATTATATCTACTTCATTGAGCATGGTACTTATTCTGGCTTTAAATCTCAGAGAGATTCAAATGGAAACATCTTTACAAATTTTTATTTTTCTGCTCTGCATTTTTAGATCGTCCCATGGGAAACAAATTTTATACAGTGTTATGTGTTTTAAAAAACCCCTATCTCTCCAAGTAATTCCTAGAGACAGCTGCATAAAACCACTTTCAATAGTAATTGAAAGCTTTCCTTGGAGTGATTTAATGATAACTCCATTTATTAGTATCACATTATGTGATAATCACTTTTCCTAGCTTATGCTGTTATTATTACATTGTTTAGGATATCTAATAATAAAGCAATTTTCTTCTTCTTGCTTCTTTCATTCCTAGATACTGCTAGCACCGAATGCTCCTTGCAATTTCCAGACAGAGATTACGTGTGGTGGGACATCTTCATGAAAATCTGTGTCTTTGTCTTCGCATTTGTTATTCCAGTTCTCATTATAATTGTTTGCTATACTCTGATGATCCTGCGCCTTAAAAGCGTACGGCTTCTCTCAGGGTCTCGAGAAAAAGATCGAAACCTGCGCCGCATCACCAGGTTGGTTCTTGTAGTTGTGGCGGTTTTTATTATCTGTTGGACTCCTATTCACATTTTTGTGCTGGTTGAAGCATTAGGGGATGTGTCGCACAGTACTGCTGCTGTATCCAGCTATTACTTCTGTATTGCTCTGGGTTACACCAACAGCAGCCTCAATCCAATCCTTTACGCTTTTTTGGATGAAAACTTCAAGAGATGTTTCAAGGACTTCTGCTTCCCCTTTAAGATGAGGATGGACAGGCAGAGCACCAGCAGAGTCAGAAACACTGTGCAAGACCCGACTTACATGAGGGAAGCAGATGGGACAAACAAACCTGTATGACTAGTCGTGGAAATGTCGTCTTACTGTCCCCAAGAGAGAGAGGAGTCCAACGACCTAGGACTGACACAAATTACAACTGCAGTTTGAACTAGACTTACCCAGACAGACGTTTCTGGAATAGTTCAGAAATCCTAGTAGTTTGAACTAAAGCAAGTCAATTATCGACTCACAAGGACCTTCTGAAAATAAGCTCCAATTAAAAGCACCTGGCTGATGGTCAGGTCTTGGCACCATGATTGCTGTACTTGAGTGGGTACTAATGCACACTTTTGGGGAGGCAGAAGATAGTGTTGTACCAGCTGATTCTGGATAAGGAAAGCTCTGGCTTTTCTCTTTACAATACGTAAGGTTGTATTAAGCAACTTTCGGTCATAACACTGAGTTATGCTGGAAATAATGTTTTTCCCCAACAGTGATTGCTTCTGAACCCTGTAGTTTGACAACTTGGTTTGTCATACCCTTTGACAGTGAAGAGTGTTGTTTGGGTTTCTGCAGAAGAATGCCGGAGCTATACTCAATATTGTCCTCAACGAATATATCTGTAACATTTGTCTGTGCTGTGGAAATCCAATTTAAGCATGATCTGCCCACAAACCAAAGTGATTTTATTGTGTCTGTGTATGGTAAAGCATTTTGGCACTTAAAAATATTTGGATTCAAGGAGAATTGTTAGTATATTTTTAGCACGTGTTTAATCACCTGTGTGTGATGTTTTCTATGTGTGATTTTCCAAGATGATTGTATATTTACTGATTGTGAATAATATAATATGCATTTTCAGAGAGTCTTTTGAACAAGAGGCTAGAAAACTTCAAATACGTCACTTGTTACAAAACTGATGAAAAACCACGCCACATTTGTTATATGGGGGGAAATAATTGCATTCCATTTTCAGTAAAGGGGACAAATGGGCATAGTTAAAAATAGTGCTGTACTTGTTTTCCTGGACAATTTGTAAGCAGACTGAAATAAATATTTGATGAATTAGAAACTAGTGAATTAGCGCATGGATTAAGTCGATTGATACAAAAGAAATTAAGAATAAATATACTGGCACTTGATGGCACTTGATCGGAAAAGTTCCCATTTTATTGATGATGACACATTTTCTTTGATACAGTCCTATGAATTCAGTAAATTTCTCTGTTTTCATGTGAAGATGGAGATGCCAAGGTACAGCTACACAAGTTACTGGCTTACTGAAGGTAAGTTTATAGTAAAACTGAGCCTAACTTTCAGTCTGTTGTCTTTTATTTTCCTAATTGTTACATATTACTACCTCCACTTCTGCTGTTGCTGAAGTTTGGAGGAATGCTCTCGTTATCTTCACTGGGAACAGATCTGGTCACCACACATCTTCCTGGTAACTTTGCTCTTTATAAAAAATCATGAATGAGGTGGGTGCCTTCATTGCATGGCAAATTTTCTCAGAAAATCAGTCTGGTTGTTCCTACGGTACCAACAGTCCTTTATGCACACCACTATAAATCATGAGATTTGCTCTTGTAGCTGGCAGTACAGTTCCTGTGGAAATGTTGTAGAGATTCAGCCCTCTGCATAACTTCCACATCCTTTATTGTTAATACAGTCATGTATGTAAATGTCTTTGATATCAGGTTGATAAATCTGGTGCTCCTACATTCATCGTGCAGTACCAAAGCAATCATAGAATCATAGCATGGTTTGGGTTGGAAGGGACCTTGAAGATCATCGAGTTCCAACCCCCCTGCCATGGGCAGGGACACCTCCCACTAGACCAGGTTGCTCAAAGCCCCATCCAGCCTGGCCTTGAACACATCCAGGGATGGGCCTCCACAACTTCTCAGGGCAACCTGTTCCGGTGTCTTACCACCCCCAAAGTGAAAAATTTCTTCCTAATGTTTAGTCTAAACCTGCCCTCTTCCAATTTAAAGCCATTCCTCCTCATCCTATCACTAGGATCTTGAACAGTCAGAGGTGTTCACAGCCCTTCAGCGCCGCTGCTGTGTAGAGCACAGCTGTGAGATTCAGCTCATGGAGCCTGGTACTTGAAAACTAGCTGCTCTCATGCAATTATCTGTGGTAATGAATATATTCAAGATAATCCTTTCTGGACAAGTCTAGCGCTTTCTGATTGTTTCTACATGATGAGTGAATTGCTGACCTCCGGATATTTGATTTACCTAGGGAAATGAATGGTGCTCACACAACTGATGGAGTGAGTCTAACTTCCTACTCTGCCCCTCTTCCTGGTTATTTTTTTTTTTTTTTTTTTTTACATGTATACACCTTTCCAAATAAAGTTCTGACCTTTAAACAGCCACAAAAAGAGACCGTTTAATGTAAAAAACGTCAATCCATGGTATTTATCAAGTTAGGAGCAAATGAACTGTGAAAGAACGAGGCCCTAATGAATTGTTTTAATTCCAAATAACCTGTGTTCTTGTTCATGATTTAGTATTTGCATACATAATTCTGAGTTTCAATAGAGTTACTACCCTATACATTATGTGCAGTTCTCCACATTGTAATGAAAAATCAATGTTCTTAATTTGTACAAAGGAGCTTTATAATCACCAATTATTTTTTTTTGTGATTACGCTTTTTGTAAGGAGATCATCTTCCCTATCATAGTGGGAGAAAAATATGAGATCCTAGCAACTTTTCTGTGGTATGGAAATACTTGGCTTGAAAAGTGGTATAAGAATATGTTCTAAAGATTTATGTCTTTCATGGAACATTAACAGCCAAATTAGTCTGGATGCAGCAGAAAGGAGTCTTGGGGGCTTTCTTGTCAAATTAGGCAGCTTACCACACTTCACTGAACAACAAAGGAAAGCTGGCCAAGATTTTTTTTTTTTTTTAAAGCTGAGAAAGTATATTAAAAAATAATATTATGATTTTGCTCACAGAATCTGCTTCCAGATGATTAAATTCTCATTGTTTGTTCAGCAGTTCCCAGACTGGAATGACTAAGAGGCAAAACCGGTTATTCTCACAGGGACGTGCATGGTGACTTTGGAAACCTGTGTTTAAGCCTTGTAAAGCACCTCACTTTCTGTGTAACGCCAGACAAACGACTTGCCTTTGCTCTTGCATCTCCAGGAGGCAGCAAGAGGTGGAGGAAGGGGTGAGAGCTGCCTGGCCCAGCCATTGCAGTGCTGGGAAGGGGATGGGGCAGCAGGGACAGGCTGTGATGTCCCATGGGTCCTGGAGGAAGGCAATAACATGGGGCACACGCGTGCAGGCAGCCTGGGAATCAGTCGTACCTGCTGCAGTCAATCTCACCTCTCTTCCCTTTGAGAGGCGGTCCAAAAAGTCTGTGCTGTAAAAGTATGGCACGCGGTTATTTGACCTGCTAGTGGGGTTAATTTCCAATCAGCTGGCGCGGATAATGGGTTGTCACCTTCTGTATTCCCTGCTTCTTTTCATTTGGAAATCTTTTGTATGGAAAACAGCGTTCTGGTTCAGTGCTTTTGTCTCAGCTTTGGAGAGCAGAGCAAAAGAGCATTACCGCGGAGTTTCTGAAGTTTGCAGATCAAATATCTTTTCTGAAATGTCAGACTTTTGCAGCGTAGAGGTACCAGATTAACAAGAGAGTGGAGGGCTGTTTCAGTCTCACCTCTGAAAGGATGGATTATGCATCATTTCTCAAATGCAAAAAATACGTTCTGCTACTGTTTGTTAAAAGAAAGAGCTAACTTTTCAGGTAGTTACTGCTCTCATTTGAGGTGATTAATGCTGAGAGATGCTATCTTGTTTTGGATTGGACTCAAAAATTTCTAATTTAGCATCTGGCAAAGTAGCTAACTTAAGCTGCCACTCACTGTCTTACATTAAAAAACTGCACACAGAATAAAATAAGTTCCTTTCTGTGTTTTTCTGTGCTGATATCAGATGGGACCAAAAAAGCAAGTTTCACATGCTGTGAGAACAGTCAGATTTTGTATCGTTTCCAGCTAAGAGAAAAACTTGTGATCTGTGTTGCACACAGCCATAGAACTAACACAAGCACGTGTTAGTTAAGGTGTTTCAGGGAAAATACATGACTCTGGGAAAATACATGTCCTGGGAGAAAAATGGTGTCACACAAATATCACAATTTGTTATCTTCCTTGTACTTGGTAATAATAATTTTTTAATAGGAAGTCTAAAGATGGATAAGGATTTTTGTTCCGACAATTTCATTTAAATTCCACAGTTTGTCCAGCTAAAGGAAAGAGGCTCAACTAATGTTTTTCAGGCCATGGTAGCACTCTCAACTTTTCAGCTGCAGCATTCAAGAGGAACTTATGTCCCAAGGGGCAAAGCAACTACTCTCAAAAATATGCATGCCGCAGTATACACAATTTCTAGTAGGCCTTAGATGTCTTGTCTCATTTGTGCCTTCAAACATCTCCCCCACACATCCATATAGCACTTGATTTTAAAGATAGGCTCTGGTAGTAAATTCAAGAAAAGACAGGGATCGTTATTTTTTTTTAAAGAATATTGGACTTAAATGCAGATGTTAATGAAGTGATGCTATTTTACTGCAAATGATGAAGCTGCCCGGGGGTGTTGCCCAATGGCCAAAACTGCTTTTCATGTTTAAAGCACATGTCCATTAAAAGCAGCTGTTTCTCAGGAAACAAAACCTTCCCTAAAAACTCAGACCTCAGTTCTGTCAAGGTACGGTCACTGTAAACAGACCATTATTGAAATGATACACTTGCTTGTTAAAACATATTTGATAGTCAGACGTCATACAAAAATGTTGAAATGCCGTTTTTTCTACTTGCAGCTCTTGTAATCAGCTAGAAGACTTCTATGTATATTAGCTTTCAACTAGATGTCATGGTAGAAATTGACTTCCTCTTAAGCAGCCTTGACCATACGATAGGAATGGCAGCAACACATTTTTGAAGGGTTATGAACTGGTGAAGCAATAGAAGGAAAAGAAAGAAGTAAAGCAAAGCTGATGTACCTCACAGAATGATGAAGACTGCTCAAAAAATGAAACATGAAAGTAAGATACAGTTATTTTTTCCTTTCTATACTCTTCTTGTGAAAGGTTGCAGAAAACTGCTCTCTGATAAGGTTTGGTTACTCATTAGCTGACCTCTTCTCCCTGGTGACAAGTGATAGGACAAGAGGAAACGGGTTCAAGTTATGTCAGGGCAGGTTTAGATTGGATATTAGGAAGCATTTTTTCACTGAAAGGGTTATTAAACATTGGAATAAGCTGCCCAGAGAGGTGGTGGATTCACCATCCCTGGAGGTGTTTAAGAAAAGGGTAGATGAGGTGCTTAGGGACATGGTTTAGAAGTGGTGGTGTTTTTATCAGGGTAGGTTAACGGTTGGACTTGATGATCTTAAAGGTCCCTTCCAACCTCACTAATTCTATGATTCTATGATTCTATGATTATGCACACTAATAAAACGCTTAATGGACACAGAAATTACCACCAATGACAATACCCTTGTTTCCCCGATTCCCCCTCCTCACAGAAAGGTAATATTTTTTAATTGCTCGGATTCCAGCTTTAAATACTTCTGATGCTGCCTAAAAGACAGAGCTCTGAGGTGAAGGCTTTGTGGTAATGGGATGGCATAGCATGAGTCAAAATCTGTTTGAAATGTACGAAATGGTGAGACCAGCAGGCGACAGAGAAATGATGCTCAGATTCTGACAGACTCCGAGCTTAGTGAATGAACAATATTTCAAGATGCTGAGAAATTCAGGGGAAAAATCAAAGGCAAAAATTTTTCTTGTGAAAGACAACAGCGAAACTCTCACTGATTTGAGTCACTGTTTCTCTTGATGTTGGCAAATAAATGTAGTCCTTGCAAAGAAGACAGTCAGGGGTGATTTTGCTGGGATTTTTTTTTTAATTGCTTATCAGGTCTTAATCAAACATAACCCTTGTAAATGTAGTAATTTTTTTCCAGTGGAGTACTGGGACCTGTACTGTTCAATGTCTTTGTTGGCGACATGGGCAGTGGGGTCGAGTGCACCCTCAGCAAATTTGCCGATGATACCAAGCTGTTTGGTGAGGTAGACACGCTGGAGGAGAGGGATGCCATCCAGAGGGACCTGGACAGGCTGGAGAGGTGGGCCCAAGCCAACCTCATGCAGTTCAACAAGGCCAAGTGCAAGGTCTTACATCTGGGTCGGGGCAATCCCAAGGACAAATATAGGCTCAGTGGGGAACGGCTGGAGAGCAGCTCTGAGGAGAATGACCTGGGGGTGCTGATTGACGAGAAGCTCAACATGAGCCAGCAGTGTGCGATCACAGCCCAGAAGGCCAATTGTATCCTGGGCTGCATCAGAAGTGTGGCCAGCAGGTCAAAGGAGGTGATTCTGCCCCTCTACTCCACTCTCGTGAGACCCCACCTGGAGTACTGCATCCAGCTCTGGAGTCCCCAACATGAGAAGGACATGGACCTACTAGAGTGTGTCCAGAGGAGAGCCACGAGCAAGATCTGAGGGCTGAAGCACCTCTCCTATGAGGAGAGGCTGAAAGAGTTGGGGCTGTTCAGCCTGGAGAAGAGAAGGCTCTGGAGAGATCTTATTGTGGCCTTCCAGTACCTAAAGGGGGCCTACAGGAGAGCAGGGGAAGGACTTTTTACTAGGGCATGTAGTGATAGGATGAGGGGGAATGGCTTTAAACTGGGAGAGGGCAGGTTCAAATTGAACATTAGGAAGAAATTTTTCAGTTTGAGGGTGGTAAGGCACTGGAACAGGTTGCCCAGAGAGGTTGTTGAGGCCCCATCCCTGGAAGTGTTCAAGGCCAGGCTGGTCGTGGCCTTGGGCAACCTGGTCTAGTGGGAGGTGTCCCTGCCTATGGCAGGGGGGTTGGAACTGGATGATCTTCAAGGTTCTTTCCAACCTAAACCATTCTATGTTTCTATGATTCTATGAGTATTTTTTTCAGAAAAATGTGGATTCAGCAAAACTGATGGAGTTTGTGATAACTTACCTAATCTCTCAAATAAAGAAATTAATTTTTCCTGGATAATATCAAAGTGCTTCATTTTTAACTGTATCTTGCAGGTGTGTAGTACAATATAGTGAGTACATCTATTAATTGCCAGAGTGATAGACTGAAAGGAGATGTTTCAACTGGCTGAATCAAAGTACTTTTTGATTTGTTTTCCTTCTTGAAAAATCCTGGAAGCTTGACTCATCTTGATTCAGAACCAAAGGGACAGTTTTGGAATTCCTTACACAACAGGGAATTTGTTTGTTAAATATAGTCTTTGCATTACCTCTGCCCCTCAGGAAAAGGACCTGGCTGCCACATGTGTGATAGTGACCACCATCAAAGGAACATGGGAGAAAGTGGGAAGGAGAAGACCTCCCTGAGTAGATAGTACCCTGCCTGTCTGGGTATAAAAACAGGGCAGCAGTGGCTGTATAATGCTGCCCCAAAAGCAGAGCTTACTGCAGTGGTGTCACAGCTCAGTCAAGGCCATAAATGTGCAGGATGCAACTTTGCACTGTGTGAACTTTTCAGCTTGGTTTTCCATTAGCTAAGTTCAGGTTACGAAGGAAGGGAGCTGGGTGGGCCACCCTACGCACAGATGAAAATGGATGTTGAGAGGGGATAAAGATGATCTCTCACTATAGCAGAAGAACAAAACCACAGCTTTTGAAATTGAAAACTAGTTGAAAACTCATAAATAAAAGTACTTTTATACATACAGCACGTTAAATTGAAAGCCATGGCTCAGTCACAGTCCAAAACAATTGTTTATGTAGTTGAATAACAAAGTTAGGAGGATGAAAACCTTCAAGTTTTCAACCACTGTTTTAGGCATTAAGCCAACACTAACCTTGCCAGGAATATAACACAAGTTCCAGGTATTTAGGACACATAACAGGTATTATTAACACAAGGGAAGTTGGTGTCCAGTTTTGTTCCAAGGCCCTTCTCTATGCAGCAGGGCATTTTAGTAGATGTTGCTCTGGGATGGATACCCAGGAATTTTAGGCTGAACTACAGTGTCTGATGGGAAGGGAAACTAGTTATAAGAAGAAACTTTTCCTTCTTAGGGCTGAGAAACTACAATTTTAAAATGGAATCTAAAATGAGAGCTATTGTTCAGGAAAGGAATAGCTGATGATGTACTTTGGTGTATGTGCTAAGGCATTCTGTATCTGCTGGACAGCAAAGGAATGTTCTTTTAGGAAGCTAAAAAAAAAGAAAAAAACGGACATTTTCATAAAGTAGATTCTGGGGAATAAACACACAGAACAATGTTTGACCAACCAGCTAAATTTAACAGCTAATAATATTTTCCTTTCATGTTTATATTCATTACTACATTTTGATCTGTATACAACCTTTAAACCCTTGATCTATATACAACCTTTAACCTTGTTACTGTAATGACAGTGCTCTATTGTATGTGAAATGATCTAATTGCGAAAAATAAATGAAGTGAAATCCACGTTTACCCCTTCAGTTTCTGCAACAGTGCTTTGCATGTGTGACATGCAGATAATTGACAAAATAATCCTGTTACCAAAAGGCACACGTTTTGTCCACATCTTCAAATTCAATATAAATACTTGTCACAAATTACTCATGTGATTGCTAATAATGTAACTTGGAAAACAGTTTCCTCCCTCCTGCTGCATTCGTACCACGTGCAAACAGCAGGGTATGGTGCTCAGCATCACTTGATACCATATTTGATGACAGTATCTCTAGAGGTAGAGCTTTTTTATTGTGATTGCAAGTGAAATGCTAAAGCTGAAACCTTCTCAGAAAGCATGTAGTTAGATACGACTACATCAAGGAGGTAAAAGATCAAGATTTTTTTTTTTTGTCTGTATGATTTATCATGTTTTCAGCCCTAATTAGAAATTCTGGGAACCTTGCCCTCTATGCCTCCTAAATGGGAATTTGATGGCTTTGAGCATATCCCTGAGGTAGATCAGGACTGTGAGGCAACTGGTAATTAGAAAGCGAAGATTTAGCATCAGTTTCAGTCTACTGCTCATGTTAACATTTGGGGTCTGAGTTTCCTTGCTTTGCTAGCAAGGAAGCAAATATTATCCTCGAAAGGAAGTGAAAAATTCTGAGGGGTATAAAATTGGAAAGAAAGTATTACCAAAGGAGACTTTTCAATGTGGCTTGGAGGACCAATGGTAGAGATGGGATGGCACCCCAAAGTGTTATTTATAGCTCATTTTAAAAGATTTTAATAGAAGAAGGATTTTCTATTTTGATCTGAAATGAGAATTGTTTAATTTGCATTTTCTCTTATAGCACAGCCAAAGAATAATAAAAATATTTCCATTTCAAACAAACTCACAAATGAAGAAAATTGTGTTTGAGAAATAATTGCTTTTCAGAGCAGAACTGAAAGAATTGTGTGTATTTTCTGAAAGATGGAAGTTTGTATTTCCTCCTATCATTTCAACAGAAAAGCAACCTATCTCTCTTCAAATCAGCTGAAATACATTCTAAAAGGTTTGAAAACACAAACAATTTAGAGAGTCTCAGTGTATTCCGATAAAGTAGAAAAAATGGATACTGAAGAACCAAAGATTAGGTCTGGTGGGAAAAAGTTGCAAGGTAAAAAGGGAGTTTGGAAACTTCTGTGAAATACTGCAGAATTTCTTGATGGAGGCCATCATGTCTTGGAAGAAGACTACTTATTACTGCTGATGTGTTTTGTTCCAGACTCTCTCCTGTCAAAGCAAATGCTTAGCTGTCTGTCTCCAACAAAGCTATTCCCGTTCTTAAAATATTTTGCTGTACAAGAAGGCTTTCAAAAAGCAATAGCAAGAAGCAATCATGAAGACAGTCTGATGATAGACCTGGGACTAAAGGTTGGTCTTTTGTTATTGCTCAGTATGGGCAAGAAACCTGTTGACTGTATTTATTTTCTGTTTCTAAAAATCTGAAACACAGCATTGACATTCTGCATCTGTTGGACAGTCCTTTGATTGATCTGTGAAAATACTCTTGTTCTGCGAAACTGCAATGTACTAAAACCACTAAAAGCACTGTTAATTAGCCAAGGAAATGCCAGGATGGATTTTAGGGATACATACCTCTCCTCTGTCTTCCCTTTCTTCTAGAAGAAGACGTTTGTATGGCCAAAAATGCCCTAATTAAAAAATGCCTTTATTTAGCTCAAAAATAGCATTAGTATGCTGCCCTCTGTAGTAGGTAAGTTGGTATTTCATGTTCTCAGAGCACCTTTTTCCTGTCTGGTGATGTTTCTTATCTCTGGTTTGTGCAAGAAATGTCCAGGGTGGGATGGGGAGATGCACGGGCCATTCGATGCTCAGCAAACAGTTATGGCACCAGCTGAGGAAGGAGCTGCTGCTGCTGGTGTTGCCACAGGCAGCACAACTCCTGTACAGGGATTAGGCTTACCTAGTGTATCGTGCTCCCCTCTTCTTGCCACTCCTGCTCCAGCTCCTGCCGCCTTCTTGGCTGAAAAAAAGGACTGTAGGCGTAAAGCTGTTATCTGTACATCACTATATTCCTTTTTCTTTTTTTCTCCTTTTTTTTTTTTTTAATTTTAGCAACTCCTGAATATCCCAAAAACTCAGTGATTGCCTCCAGCTATATCAATCACATTAAAAATACAGTGCTTTGTCCCTATGTGAACTATGGCAGGTGTTACAGTTCTGCCCCATATGTAAGCACACACATACAGTGCTCCCTGGCAGCTATTTCTGGGTATGGGGTTTCTCTTTCCTTATCTGACAGGGCAAAGTGAAATTTAGCCACCCTACAGCACCCTGTAGATATCAGCAACATATGATGATACAGATGGTTCTTAATTGCATTTGTGCTTGTGCCTTTTGAAAATGTTTTGCTGTTGATTGCGCCATAATCCAGAGGTACATACTAATTGGGTCCTCAATGTGGCGGCCATATGAGTGAGTAATAATAATAATAATAATAACAATAGTAATAAATGGATTGTATAAAACTTTATGAAAGTAATTGACATATTTTTCTTGACAAAATGAGACATTTGAGACATTGCATTCATCTAATGAAAAAATGCATGTACTATCTCTGGGATCAGGGGGAGAACAGACGCGCTTCTCATCCCAGGAGAACACTTCAGTTATGTCCAACAGGCTTTATTTGGTTTTATACAGCGGGAAAGCTTTCATTTTCTGATATACAAAAATCTCTGCAACTTCCACTCTCAGCAAACCTCTGCAACACAGACGAGTTTCTGTGTGCATTATCGGGGTGCTCTGACCCAAGTGAGTGATACAAGTTTGAACCTCACGTTGTGGGTCTCAAGAGCTGGATTTGAGCACGGTGTAGAGTGCTCTGTCCCCAGGTTAATTCTGTTACTACAGCGTTATTTTCACCTGCTTTAATACCAAATGGTGGTGGCTGCAGCTGCAGGTTCTGTTGAACCCCAAGAGGCACATGCGAGAGGTTTCCAAACCACAGCTGTCAGGCACAAGCATGAACTGGGCAAAGAATTTCTTGGCTTGGGCACAGGCTCAGCATACACAAAGCAAAAACCTGGGCATGTAGAAAGCTTCAGGAGAACGCATATGCCTATAGGTTTCGGTAGCTTAAATGGCAGATGGGTGAGATATAGAAAGGACGCTGCTGGCATATGAAATTCTATTAATTTCTACCTACTCTTTAAAGAGAAGCAGACCTTGCTCTTCACAGGCTTTGTACTGAAAGTAATTATTCTGTGGGTGACAGAAGCCACATTTCTGATTTCACTCGGATAAGTGAATTTTAAACAGCTAACAAAATACAGTTAAGTCACATAGACCTAGTGATAACCCCATGAACATCAGAGCTGCAATTCAAACCACATTAATATCAGATGACTAATATAGAGCTCTTTTTATGAATTTACAAGCTTAACTCCTCACACCAGTTCTGGCCAGGAGCACAGAAATTTTGAATCCTACCTATTCAAGTAATATTGACTGGTATCACATATGCAACATGTCAGATTAGATTTCCTCATACAGCCACTGTACAACACGTATAACATTTTTGTTCATTTCTTAACCAGCATAAGAAAAGGTAGAAAGGTTTTATAAAGGGTTATTTCTCATTTATATGGCTTAAAAAAATCAGATGATAGTCAGGACAAGCATCATGCTGTTCTGTAGGAAGTGTTTTGGTCTCATCAAAAAACACAGAGCTTACAAATAAATTAAAATAATAAAACTGTATCATTTTATAGCCCTTTTCATTTGGAGGGATCCCAAGGCACTTTACAAAATACATGCAATGAATAGAAATTTCTTTCCCGCTGAAGAAATGGAGCAAGTTATTTGGTTATTGAGAGGAGTAAGAAGACCTTTTTGTTTAAATGTAAAGCCAGAGAATTTCAGGTAGATGAATAGCCAGGCCTATAACTGGCCAGCCCCTTTGAAGGAAATGCTATAGTTTTGCAGAAAAATGAACAGGCAGGATTTTCAGCCAGTCTGATGTTCTTTACAGCAGAGATGTTCCCAAAGCACAAAGAGTGGCTCATGATAAGGGAAAGGGATTGGTTTCCCCAAGTAGGAGGAATCAGGCAAGAGACATGACTGGAGGATATGTTGTTTGGAAGATACTTAACCCTCAGATGGTATGTTGAGGACCTCCTGTTTTATGGAATAGCTGTATCTCATTAAGGCAATTCAATGGCTGAGGCACCTACAGAGGTATTGCTGGAGTGGCATTTTCTGGCCTTGTAGCTGTTGCAAGAAATGCAACTGAAAGCCTTGATTTGTACTTCTTCCTACTCAAAAGGCTTTGATTCTTATGCTCCATCCCAGTGAGGATGAGTTTCAGTGTTGGGTATTGCTGATTAAGAAGCTGGTATAGGTAGGAGTACCTTGGGTACGTGGATAGTGACATTCCCAGGTAAGAAGATGGAGTGGTACCATTTGCCTCCTAACAATATCTTCAACGTTTTAGTGCAGGCTTTTGCTTTAATTGAGATACATCATTCCACCATACCTTGTCCTCTGCCACCATATTGTTCATACATGCTATAAAGCTGATGTTAAGCTTATATAATTACTAGAATTAAAGTTTGCTGTTTTTTTTTTTGTTTGTTTGTTTGCCAGAGAAGTGTAGCGAAGCAATAAAGACCACTTTTTCATCTGATCCAATCTGTCAGTATTGGCTCTAGTCATAAGTCGTTGAACATTACACACCCCTGGAACTTATACTGTATTTTATTTATTTTATTTAATTCTATTTTATGGCAGTCCAACAAACTTTGTGGAACCTCATGGCCAGACACAAATGATGTGTAAACATGCACGGAAAAGACTATGCTGTCTCAACATGCACTGTGAGCAATTCAGCCGGCTAAACTGAAAAACATTCCTATAAGCTAAATGTTGTTACATCACTATTTCAAAAACTTCTGCTCTTTTAGCAAACCCTTAGAAGACACTTGGAAATTGCCTTACTCTTTCCACCTTTTATCTGTTTTTCTCCCAAAACAAGTGCTATGTGGCAATACTTTCGCAAAAATGTTTTGAAAGAAAATATTTTTTTTTCCACAAGTTTGTTCTCTAATTTTTCTCGATTCTGCAAGAAGAGGTTAAAAACTCCTGCCTTTTAAGAAATTTTAGCTCCTTTAAGAGCCAGACCAAGCACTGATATCGATGGGGGCACTTGGTTGTTTCCCAGTTATGGCACTGCATGGTTGGGAGCATACGCCGTGCTAGAAGACACTATAGGAAAGTTTAGGGCAGCACACAGCATTCACATATCTGTGCTCTTGCTGCCTATCTGCTGTTTGCTAAACATTTATTTTCAGAATAAATTATGAAGTGTGTTCTATTTTAGCTCCACCATGTACTTTTATTATTTTTAAAGGCTTGGAATAAACTCAGGCAGGGCCTAGAGGGTCATATTTTTAAAGTGATTGCTTGGGGAAAGAGGTCTTCATGAGATGAGTATTGAGGAACGAGCTTTCTTCCCCCTGCAAACATAAACAGGGGCCAAAATCTGTCAGTGAGAAAAATATTTGTGGATTACGATGATATTAACAGCTTTTTACGAATTTGTAAACTGTCTTGTGGCTTGGTTTGATATGAACATTTCATGTGTCCTGGGTGCTTCAGCCTTACAGGAGCCCTCTGAGGTATAAAATGAATCATCGCTTTATTAAATGGAGGAAAGAAATGGAAATTTGCTGCTTAGCAGGGAAGGAGTTGGTAGATGGGGCAATCTGCCTTGTTTATTAATACAGCTGATCTGAATATGGAATTCCTTTCAGAAAAGCATTATGATGGATGGAGGGTTAAAAAAGAGAAAAGAAAAACAGTCTTTTTTTCTTCTTTTCTGGGAAAAAATAGCATCCTGCTGGTGGCCTGGCGCTCTGATCCTCTGCCCCTGAGGAGGCTGGTAGTGGCCAGAAGTTCTTGGAGCACAGAGAAAATGGCTCAGGAGCTAAAAGTCGCTCAAGGAGCTAAACTGGCATCCCAAACAGCTTTCTGCTTGTGGCATGTTAGTTATCTCACTGGCAAAACTGAGTTAAGTAGCTTCAATTTTAAAATTCGTGGGTCTTGGAAAGAACAAGGTAAGGCAAATGATAAAATACTAAGCTTTATTTGTATTCTATGTTTGTTTCTACATTGCTTTCACAGCACTTATAAAGTTAGGACAATGATTTGAATGGAGAAGGTGGTGGGTTTCAATGATGAGGAAGAAATCATGATTATTGATGAGTAACAGGGGTCTATTAACAGTACTCTAATGACATCCTGGGCTGGGTTAGGAGAAGTGTTGCCAGTAGGTCAAGGGAAGTGATCCTTCACCTCCTCTCAGCACTAGGGAGACACACCCAGAGTGTGGCATCCAGTTCTAGACTCCCCAGTACAAGAGTGACATGGATATACTGGAGAGAGTCCAATGAAGGGCTACAAAGGCGATTAAGGAGCTGGAACGCTTTTCCTATGAAAAAAGGCCGAGAGCTGTGACTGCTTAGCCTAGAGATGAGAAGGCTCAGAGAGATCTCTTCTATGTATAGAAATACCTGAAGGGAGGGTGCGAAGAGGATGGAGCCAGGCTCTTTCCTGTGGTGCCCAGTGCCAGGACCAGAGGCAACGGGCGCAAATTGAAACACAGGAGGTTTCCTCAGAACATCAGCAAGTTCAGTTTTACTGTGAGACTGACTGAGCGCTGGCACTTGCCCAGAGAGGTTGTGAAGTCTTCACCCTTGGAGATATTTAACAGCCATCTGGACATGGTCTGGGCAACATGCTCTGAGTGGCATGTCTTGAGCAGAGGGGTTGGAATGGATGACCTACAGATGTCCCTTCTAACCTCAACCATTCTGTGATACCATCTTTTTCTGGAGACTTGAGTTTGTGCTTGTTGCAGGCAGAACATTTTTCACTCACAATACCAAAATCAAAATGTGATATATGGTAGAGACATATGGTATTACGGTGCTAGTATAGGTAAATAAAATAAATCAATTCAAGTTCTTAAAAGGTACTGATTTCATTAACAGTGATCAAGACATTTTTGTAACATAAAAGATGGCACTGTTAAGTATACTTTTTTGTCTTGTGATTATAGCTTGTAGTTTTAAAAATTATTTTTCTGCTTCTAATTAAATAGGTGTTATAACAGATTTTAATTTTAAAATCCTTTCTTTACTCACATATTCATATACATTTTTTTCCTATTTTTGAAATATATTAGCCCCCAATCACTATTTAAAATTTTTTTAACCTATCTCTGCCTGTCTATAAACATTTTCATATCTTCTTTTGGACTTTTATACCCTCAGTGGCAGAGTGGAAGATTGATCGAGTGAGACACCTCCTAGCAGCCCACATGTCTGCTTTAAACAATATTGTCATGGCGATATCTACTTATTCTTATGCACACTACTGCAAAAAGCTCTTTATGTTATTTGCATAGCAAACTTTGTCCAAAAATTATTATAATGTCTCTCCAGGCTACACAGCTTATTTCTTATTAAAGGGAAATGATTTGGGTTAGTCCCAAAGTTGGGACTTTGGAAGACTAGATGTGATTTGGGGTCTGTCATTTTTATTGTGGAAAATGGGTTGCATCAGAAATCTCTCCACTACCAGCCTTATGCTTCTCTCTATGTATGTCCTCTAAGGAGTTAATCTGATAACATTTTCTGTTTCATCTAAGAATTGCCTCATTACCTTTCTCTAGCACCATGTTTCAAAGCTGGAGCTTAACAGGTTGGTAGATCTGATTTACACATTTAAATGGCTTAAGTAGGTTAATATCTTTCTCATTTCTAACACAGTGTTAAAAAAGGGCATTGAGGTTTTCACTTAAGACATTATGGCAAATTGTTTAAACATTGAGCAGAAGTAGAACTCCCGTTATCCCACCCCAAACCAGGACCAACGAGACTTGTCTAACATGTTGCCCTACACTGTTCTCGGGGAAGTTCTAGTGATGTTCATACTCTGTAGGAAAGTGATTTCAGAGTTTCGCTCTTACTGACATTGGAAATTTTATCTACATGTCTAACAAACTGCCTTACTGTAATTTAACTGCTTGTCATAGAATCTCAGAATAATTCAGGTTGGAAGGGACACCTGGAGGCCATCTAATCCCACCACTGCTTAAAGCAGAGACAACTATGTGGGGGCAATGTCCAACATAGTTTTGAGTGTCTGTGAGGACTAAAATCCCACAGCCTCTCTGGAAAACCTTTTCCAGTTTTTGACCAACGTCCTGCTGAATTATTTTTTCCTTCTACCTTACTGGAATTTCCCATGTTCTAGCTTGTGCCCACTACCTCTTCACCATGCGTCTCCAAGATGAGCCTGGCTGCACTGTTTCTACACCCTTTTATTAGGCAGTTGAAGGAAGCAATACATTCAGTCCTGAACCTTCACTCTGTAAGGCTGAACAAACCCTGCTCTCCCAGCCCCTCCTTGTACATCCTGTGCTCTGCCTCATGGTGAACATGAAGAAGAATATATGCCCTTTGCAACTACCTTTCACTTCCTTGAAAATTCTTTTGAAATATTTGTAAAAATTGCCATCGCATTTGACTAAGCTCTGAAAATGCATTTTGTCAAGACCAGGTGAAACATCTATGTTCCTGTGCCTGTTCCTTGTTCTTGATACTAGTACTTACCAAACTTCTAAGGTTTTAAGAGATTCATTTTCATCTTCAGAAGCACTATTCACTTCCTAGACTCACTACACTTCTCCTATGCTGAGAGCACCTCAAAGAAAGTTTCAGTATTTGTGGGCTACATATGAACAGAAGGTTATTTGGACAGTATAACTCCATTAAAAGCTGAATGAGACAGTCCAGAAGAAAGTATTCATAGTAAGCTTCTGCCTAGAAAGAGCTAACTAGAGAGGGTGAGATGACCTGAAGGCTACCCATTTGAAGTAGCCCATCTAAGCAATGCTGGGTTTACAACTTCTGACTGGTAATAAGTACTGGTATGGCTTCTAGGCAGTTTCCCTCTCAAGATAAGAAAGTACTTCAGAAGCAGAAATTTAAACATGACCATTGTGTTTGACACGGGTCCTGGAATCATAAGGTTGGTGATGGGGAATTTTTCAGAAACAGTCTTCTGTCATCATGAAGAAGACAATCAACCGCCTGGTAGACACTTTTGGGAGGTGCCCTTTTGGCCCCCTTATACCACTTCAAGATCCTTCCCGCTGCTGCCACTTCATTCTTGGGCAGTAGTAACTCATGGATAATGGAAATATTTTCCCTGTTAATTTGCCCCTCAGAGGCTCATCCATCCTTGACGTGCCTTTGGGAACCATCCCAAAAACTCAAGCCTGTGTCTTTAAAGTTAAATCTGAAAAGCCATTCAATCTAGCCTTTGAGGAATCACAATATTATTTTGAGGGAAAGAGGTTAGCGGGGTTAGGTAGTCAGTCTCCTCCCTGTTGATGTTTTGCACGAATAACATCCACATTGCACACTAAATGCACTAAGGAAATTTCTGCTTTATAGTGTTAGTCTGATACGAACTTGCCAGATAGTTGCCTCCTTGTTTTGGACATTGAAGAAGGACTTATATGGAAATATAGAGGGAATTTTTCTTTATGATAGAAATTTGCCTACTGAAGTGTGGTAAGGAGCTCATAAAAGCTATTAGAGTAATCATGCAATCTCTTTTAAAATTATCTTTCTAACTTTCAAAACATAAACTCCAAATACCTCATCTTGCATCTGTCTGAGATGGGAGAATCTCTCTATTTCTTGACCCTGCCCTTCTGTATTCACCTGGCATCGTCCTCTCTCTTCTCAGGGCAGGCTTGCCTTGTCCTCTTTCTTGTTACACCTCTGCCAGTAATAAAGAGAGAGTTGTATAGTCCTGAAGTGGTCTTAGATTGCTTTCATCTGGATTGTAATTTGTAAACCTTGCATATATTCTAACGTTCCATACTCTCAGTGTGAAGGCTTTTTATAGCTCTTTTCCTCAGTAACCTATTCTTGCCGTAGTTGCTAGAAAACTACATTACATAGCTACATATCAGTGGTGTTAAAAATCAATGAGAAATTAGAAGGTTAAATGAGTTTTATATGTAGTTGTTCATTAAATCTGGGTTCAGAGGTGCTGCATTTTCCCCTCTGCCAAGTCATTTGTCACTGCCTGTGTGGTAGAAGTACTCTGATGTTGCTCGAGCAACAGTCCGATTTGACATGGTGAATCCTCCAAACTTTTGTGGCTTTTTGATTAAGTCTTTCCCAGTTCAGCATTCTTCATTGTCCTCAGTGGAGATAGAAACACTTGTGTAGCAAGTGTAAGGTGAATTCCCACCGTAGATATGCAAAATTGCACAGATAAGGAAGGGCTTCTACTGTGAGCTATATCCAGAAATTTCTAACTTAGTAAACAAGAAAAACTGAATGCTTTGGACCCTCCTGCAAATTCTTGTAACACTTTTCCCCTTGTTAGCTACCCTCTTCCCTTCCTTCTCTCTCAACAGATACCCATTTCTGTTTGTTTCCACACTGCTCCACACGGATCAGCGGCACACAGGGAAATCACGTCTTGCATTAAGCATGCTTAAATGCTACACTTGTTTTCGAAGTCTGATAAATGTTCTCTTTCTGATTTTCAATTTTCTGGTTGACAACTTGCCAGAAACTTTCATCAGTGAACACTAGCTTACTGCTAATTATGACAGTTGACAGAAAGAGTTCATGCCTGTGCTTTCATTTTTGTAAACAGAGAACAAAGCTCACCACATCCCAGTAATTAGCATACATTGATGCACTAGGATGCAACCATGAGAGCTGTACTTATCACTAAGAAGTATTGTTTTGTCAAAACTGAAATTCTTTGTAAATGTGTTTGCTCTGATAAGACTTTTCTAGGGGAGATTTCTTAGAGAAAGGTGTAATTTTTAGTGAAAACAAACACAACAACCTCCAGAAGGGCTGCAGTTCAGGTGCTAGGTGCTTACTAGGGATGCAGGAGACAGAGTTTTGTATGGCTGAAAAGGGGTGTTCAGGGTCTCTAACATGGATCTCCCATGCCCTAGATAGTGGCTTCATCCCTGGACTAAGTGAAATCTTTTGGCAGCCACTTTCCAGTTGTGCAGACCTCTCCTCTGGAGACGTGTCAGACCCAGGAGTGGCTCATGCCATGGGAGAGATGACCTGCACAGGGGGCTTCGGACAAGCTATGTTGTCTCAAGGGGCTGCGAGGGCAGGACACTCGGCCTTTTAGCTGGAAAGCGTCCAGGCAGTGTCAGACCTGTTGTGTTAGACCCGGAGACCCAAGGCCACGTCTGGCGCGGAGCAGGAGAGAGGCCGTGACACTGCGCTTCAAAGAGGTGGGATACAGCTCTGCTTGAGGAGGAGCTCGAGATGGGAGCCAGCTGCACAAGTGTCTCGCCAAGCGTGGGAGGCTTGTCAGGTCTGTATTTGAGGATTTTTCTCTCTCTCCTTGAACATTTTCAAGTGGTCTCGGATTTGTTGCTACAAATTGAATTCTTGTTTTTCAGACAGTCTCAGCAGCTGCTTCCAGTTGAAAAGAGAGTTATCCTCTTTTTCCAGTTTTTTATTTCCTCAACTCTCTGCTTTGCTAGTAAGAGTTCATGCAGACAATACTTTGATAGATCTTAGATCTGATCATGTAAGAATTCATTTTTCAGCATATCATGTACCAAAGCACAGGGTGTTGGGCATAAATGAATGCGCAGATGCCAGCTCTGTTCCACACCATATTGTTAATTTGCTTTCAACAAGTGAAGTTAAATAGTATCCATGGGAAACTGGTATTGGGAGAAACTGGCTGTGAATCCAAAATTTCTTTTTAACAGAAGCTATTGATATATTTGTGGCACTTACAAGGAAAAAAAAAAAAAAGGCTGGTAACGTTTTGTCCCTTACAAAGCTTATAGTCTAGCTCTTCAATTAGCAGCTCCAGGAGTGGAGAGATGATCCTGCAGGTATCCTGAACCAGCATTTGGCAAACTGGAGCTTGCTCCCAGACACAGTCACAGATACATGTTGGAAGATCAAAGAAAACAGGTGGGCAAATTTTGCAAGGTAGTTTCAAGCACGATCAATTTGGAAATGCTAAGGCAGCTGACTCCCTGAAGGAGTTGGGAGCCAGTATGTTTTAAAAATAACACTGGAGGCATATCTGCACTTTCAGATATCTTTACAAAGATGGTCTATAGGATTTAAGTAATTTCACAGCTGTAATAGAACCACCTCCTGTTGGCTGAAGAAACCGTCTTGCTATAGGTCTTACTGTGATGAGCAGGTTGGACCAGGAGACCTCTGCCTGGGGTATGTGGCTGCAGACAGAACTGGTTGGAACTGTGAACCCAAACCTAATGAGAGACAGGTAGAGGCTGAACCATGAAAAAACCTTTTTCTACACATGACAATCGTGCAGGACTTAAGTGCTGCAGTGATGGGTGGGTTCCTAGAAAATAGATCTGATGATTTAAAATCTTATTTTTTAGGTAACCCAATTAGCACTAGAAATGAGTGTGAGGACGTAGCTAGCATATAATGGGATAAAGAATGATGAAGAGTGTCTTTGCATAACAATAATTCCACCCAGAAAACTTATGGAACGTGAATTCCCTGTGTAGGACAATTTGCGGTTCAAAAGCATTTGAAATGCAACAGAAATTCTCTTCTGTAATTTGTGCTTGGAACTGAAATGGTGCTTGAAAATAACATAGCAACTTATGCAATTTTGGTAACTGTTTGATCTAAACAATTATCATTTTATTCCTTTTAAAAAATTACCGAAGTCAAATGACAGGGTATTTTTCTTGCAAGTTAACTACCTTGATATTTGTTTAAAATGCTGTAAGACATGCGTCGCCTTGAGAGCTCCTTCTGGTGTTTATTCTCCCAAATGCTGATGAGTTATTTAGTTTGCCATACTTCTTTTTTTACAGAGCTTCAAAACTACACAATGTTACCCAGTTTTTTGGCTCCTTTGGAAGCGTTTCTGCCATGTAACACAGGTGCATGCAACAGTTCAGAGAGGCCATATGTGTAACCTTTCCAAGCACTGAGGTGGCTGTAGCTATATTTTGAGTAGCCCTGAGGCCTTCTGTAGACATGCTATGAACCTTCACTCTTTAGTTTTATGTCATCTCTCACACTTGATTTGGACTTCATATGGTATATGAGAATTTTGAGATAAGAATCAGAAGGTGACTATAAGAAATTGTTCACAGTTTTTTAGAGAAACCTTTCTTAAAACTGAGGGCTTTAAAACACCTCATGTACTCCTTACCTCACCATCAAGATGGGTAGATGCAGGTGTGGAGATAAAGATATGGACAAGATGGTGAAACTCCTATAGTTTAAACATTCTGTAGAGAATTGAACATGGTAGAAACACCTATACTTGCAGCTGAACACCTTATTGTTGTTAAAAAATAAATTCTGTAGTTTTTGTAGGCTCTACTGAACCTTGATAAGAATATAGGGATTAACGCTTTTTACAAATGGGAAATGCGCTCTTTTAAACCAGAATACAGTTTTCACACTTATAATGAGCAGTTTCCAAGTATCTCAGACAAAAGTTACTCTACTTTGCCTTCTTTTTTATTTATTACTTGCTTTTAAATAACATACCTTACTGGGGAACCAATGGATCGTCAAACAATTATGAGCAAAGTCTCAGGACAGCCTGTCAACTAGGCAAAGCAAAGACAAGAGCTGCTAAGAAACGCCTTCAACACAAACCAGTGGTTCAGTAGCAGAACAGAGATATTGAAAACTAGGATCTTCGACTTTTTTTCTGTACCAGCCTTTACCATCATGAATCTCCAGTCATGAAAATGAAGCTAAAATAATATGGGACATATTAATAAATCTAAGTCAAACCCACTTTAAACCCACTTGCCCATTTTTGTGCTGTTTTTTATGGATTTCTGAGATTTATCAAAGTTAGAGGCATGTCAAAAGTGACCTCCAGAAGCATATATTTAATGATAAAATAAAAGTTTATTTTTTCAGCCCTGCCACACAGATTTTACATTTATCAATAACTGATCCAGAACACTAGAAAGGTTATCTTTGTAATTTTTTCAGTCTTCTGTCTTTCAAATGATATTTTATGCTGAATTATATATATTTCATGACTGTAAGACATTGACAGGTTTCTTCATTCGGCTTCTATGCCAGAAAGTTTCTTCATTTTTATCCATTATGATAATTTGTATCTCCTAACAGACATTCCTTAGTTCCTTACTCAAACATTTATTTATACTTTGGTGTAGGATTTTTTTTTGCTTAAAGTTTGGTACTGTTGACTACAACCTTCCCTGTCTATTCTCCTATTCCTGTCTTGGGCACTGATTCTTCCATGATCTTCACCATCAATGTTCTTGGGATGCTGGTCTGATGGGGGGAACAGGGAAGGAAATGTTTCTCTTAACCATTTCATGTTTTTTAGTTATAAAATTCCTGTTCCTCACAAGGACAAATGTAAAACCTCACCAAAGCCAAAATGAGGCCTCCAAATAAGCAAAGGGAGTGGAATATGAGAGAACAATATGATTAATGTAAAAGAATGTTACAGAAGACAAAGTAACAGTCATATCTCCAGGGATTTTTTATTTTGGGGCAGTAGAGCTTATCACTGATTGTGCTTGTGATATTGTTTGTGGGTTTTCTTGCAGGATTAAAATGTCACTTTAGTTTCTATTAACTATTAGTCTGTTATTTAAAAGTCCTGGACCGAAAAAACAACCTTTACGCTTGTGAGAACATTGCCAACCTAATTCAGGCTCTAAACTCTTTGTCCAGGATTTGAAAACTTTGCGGATGTTTTTCTCAATAAAATATGGAATCTAATTGAATTTATTATCTCCTAAGAATATCTGAATTGTAATCTCTGTTATATAGGGCAGTTCATTTTAGATTGCTGTAATTCAGTACTGGAACTTGTTAATAGTTTATGTCGGATTCATCTTGACTGTGGGTACTGAACGTTAATTTGATAATGTCTATTAAAAATAGAAGCATAACCACTGATAGCTGGGGGTTATTTTGAAAGTAGACTACAACCACAGTACTTTTTGGGGGGGATTGTTTTTCTGCTTAACATGGATTCCAGGCTTATCTTCTTGCTTTTGTTAAAAAGTAAATTTTTGCTCTTACTTTTGCTATTGAACACCTTAGAACTCTCAAAGTAAATGATTTAGATATTACTTTTCCTGCTGGAAAAAAATCCTACATACATAAATGTACTCTATTCCTGCTGAAAATAGTTATACCTGTGCAAACACAAAGGTAGGACACTTTGTAGATCAATATCATGCTGAAGACCAAGATGCTTCATGGTTAAAATTGGTATACATCAGGGTGCAGTAAATTAGCCAGTGCTCAAATCTGCACCCAGCTGACCAGACGGTTGTGGTCCTTAATGACTTGACTCAGCTTGCTTGGGTAGCTGTTTGCTCTTGTCACTTTCTTGATTATTGTGCGGATATACTTTTACAGTAGAATTTAAACTTTTATTAAAAATGAGATGGAAAGAAAACAAGTTGGCTTTCTTGTTGCTGGTTATGTGTAGGGCGAAAAGTAGGAGGAACATTACTTGTGAACCTAACACACTGATATGGAAATATTGATTGCATCAGCGAACATGAAGTGGCATAGAACTGACTATGCTATCATTTTTCAGAAAAAAAACCCTGTAATTTAAGGTTATACAAACAAACTTCCCAGTTTATTATTAGTGATTGCCTGAGGATGGACTTTTGGAAAGGGCTTAATCTGGTAAGGAAAGCTTTATAAACATTCTCCAATAAGAGACATGGATGATTGGTTCATTGTAATTCATAATTCCATAGGGCAAATCCAGATGAAGAACTAGGGTAGAACATCTCATAACAGAAAATCTCTGTGTTCCACCTAATATTAACCACCAACATATAAAAACATATTTGCCAGGACTGCTGTCTGCATAAACATGAATTTTCTGTTTCTGAACCAGTATATTATTTTATTAGTTACTAATCTTTCTTTTATTTGTTAATTTGAGGAGTAGTTGTTGCTAATTTTGTTTTCCTGTGGAAAAGGAAGATCACAAGTAGAATATCCCTTATAATTTTTGTTATGATTTATTAAGTTTCTAGGAACTTGCCTTGCATAAAGAATACTGAATCTGACTTGAAATTTTTCATACATTATTAAAATTCTTTCTGAGTTAATTCAGGCAAGCCCAGAGAATAAACTAAAAGATGACACTGAGAAAGTAACTTCTAAAATTGACTGCTTAGATTACAGTGAACATCTACAGGGATTTTTTTCTTAGAACTAAGACAGCCTTAATTTGGTTTTGCTTAATTCACTTTGAAAATGAATTACACCATGCTATCTTGATGTCACTAATTTTGAATGAAGCTGTCCACTCAGAGATTTAATTCTGTTTAATTAATGTATTTAAATTTGTATCTAATTTATCTGATTCAAATGAGATTTCCTGAGTAGCATGATGTAGTCCAGCTCTCTTTTAAACCTGACTGTGGAAAGTCAGCTAAAGTTTCTGCAGAAATTACTAAGTATAATGCATATTCATACGTGCTCTTAGATGACCTTGGAAATGCTTTATTATCTCTGGTACCTGCTGTGATATTTGCAAACTGCAGTTTATCAGCTTTCATTCTTTTCCCTACTATGAATAACATTAGCCTTGACAGAAACACGAATTGCAAATTTTATTGCCAATGTTATTATGAAGTTTACAAAAGCATTCTCCATAGTCCTCGACCTTCTTTGTAGATTTAATGACTTGTAGGAAAATCAGCATGCATCTGTTTCTAGAGTCTATTAGTCTTCTAGACTTCTGTGAATTTCTGTTTTTCAGAGTCACCTTCATTCTTAGTTCCTGTAGACATTTTTTCTGCTGTTTATTGTTTTGTCTTGAACTAAGCAGAGTAACATGCACTCAGAACTCCACCTTTATTTTGCCCTCTGTACTGTGCCAACTCCAGGTCCTTGCACAGGCCTCCTATCTCCAAAATGCCCTCTGCATAAACACGACCCTGGTTAAGATCACTGTGGTATCATTAACTTCCAGCCAAGTTATTCCTATTTACATTCATGTTGATGTAAAGTGAATTGGTTCTCACTGGAACAGCTGTGCCAAAATTGTCCTTCATTCATGAGTTCACCTTTGTTTATATTTCTAAATTACTGATAAACTGCTCACAAGTCAGCTTATCCTAAATCTTATCAGTATTATGTTTCCATGATCCTCAGAAGTCTTATTTTGGTCTTCAGAAATCTTCACTATTTTCAGTTCATTTTGGCATCTCTCCGCAGCTTGGCATTCGTTCTCTCTCTGCCTACTCCAAGCAGAGAGCCCAGGGTGGAGTGCCCAGCCACCCTGGGCAGAAAGGTCATCTACGGGCTTGTACTCACCACTTCAAGCTGAAGGAAGGGATTAGAGGAAATGGACCTTACGGTTGCTCTCTGTCACATTTCCCATAATGTAGACTGGAAACAGAAAGGCTCAGCGCTGCATACTGAGCTAGCAAAATGTTGCATGATTTGTGACACTCACTTCTAAGCTTATTTATTACGGGTATTTAAAAAAAATAACTATATGCTAACTCAGCAAAATAAGTTTTTCATGGGGGGAAAACTGATCTGTTGTGAGCACTCAAAAAGATTATGCCATATACTTTTGGCTATAATGTTAAGCTAGAGCCTTGAAGGGCTAAAAGTTGTCTGCTGTAGTAGACCTATTAATTTCTCTGGTAATTCACATTTTTGTTAATGCTAGATCTGATATGGCTATAAATCGCTTGATTAAGTGAACGTTAAGTCCAGTATGACCCTGTCTAACTGAGATATTTATATACAAAAGCATGGGGAGGTTATTGCAAAATTCCAGTGAGTTTAGATCAAAACTGTTTATGGAAAAGGATTTTTCTCATTGACACTTCCTTTTTGAGCTATGAAATGATGATATTTGATTTTAGTTATTAAAAAATGAAATAAAGGTGGGAAACAAATGGCTTTTTATTATGAAATATAGGCCTTGGTTCACCTTGCCTAGCTGCATGTACGGAAATATTTATTTTCTAATCTAAATTGATCTTCTAGGTTTCTACAGTAACCAGTGGACTAGATCTTCAGGGAATAATCTATTCGATCCTACAACCAGTGTCCGAGAGCAGTGACATAAATCACCATCTCCAGATGTGTTTCTGAAATGATCTGAGTCTCACTCGCTATTTATAACATACAGAAAAGACCCCAAACCCTCCCACAGAAACATCCTCAACCAAACCCAAGATGAAACATTTTATTTAGATAATTACAAATGTCAATAAAACCTGAGGGAAAATATTTTAAAAGATCTAAATAGCATAGATGATTTAATCAATTTTAATGATTTTTGGTAGATTTTCCAGGATCGTAGGGTTTCTTTTATTACGAGACAAGAAATTTTTTCACATCGGGTTCTGGGGTTAGCTATGTCTGCATTAGTAAGTAGTGTGGCTTAGTACCAGTGGATTTATAGAGCAAACCAGCTGGTGCTGAGAACCCAATGTTCACAACATATGTCTTTCAGGAGCACGTCCCTTGGTTTTGCCCTGGGGCACTCACCTGTGGCCTCTGGGACAGTTAGCAGCCGGAGCACAGGGGAGATTTGCTTCTGCAGCCACCTGGCAGGTTGGTTGCCAGATGCCTCTTCGCAAGACTGAGAGCTCTGTGATGCCTCTGTGAGGTGAAGCAGAGGTGTGACAACACTGATACTAGCCTAGAAAACACATTCCTTTCAGGAGCTGAAATGCGGTGTAGTCATATCGGCAATGCTTTCATTATCGAGGTCTGGATACCCTCTGCTTTGCTCTGGGCACATCCTACAGAGTTGACTGTATGGCAGAGCCTAAGACAACACAGTCACGCACCTTCAGTTAAGCCTGTTGAATCTAGGTGTATACATTGTTTTATTCTAGACACTGTTAGTGAAAAGACTGAAATTACAGGAAATACGACAGGTTTGAGCAGCAGAGGAGGGCTGTGCCAGGCCTGCCGAAGTTCTTCTAAAGACACCAGCATCATCAGGTATCCCTCCCAAAAACCACTTCAAAATCTGCCATTTTTTTTTTAATGTAAATCTCTGAAGTCACCCAAAGTAAAGTGCAATTCATTAGACCTCCTTTTTAAAAAATTTGGTCCATCTCACATTTCTATGGCAAATGCAAGTCAGAAAATGATTAGTTTTAAGAAACAATAGATTGGTGGGTGTTCTTCTGGGTTACAAAATCTCATGCAACGAATAGAAGAGAATGCGTTCTGAAAAGCTATATCAGATTCCTATTTTGAGAGAAAAGATTTGTTTTGACCTGGAGTCTGAAGCGTGAGGTTGAGGGAGCTGTTAGATCCTGTTTATAACTCCAGAGGTTGTTAGCTCTGCTGTGCGAGCTCGTTTTGACCAAATCTGTGTTCACCACTGACTGAATTCAAGGGGAGTTTCTCAGTGCACAAGAGGCCCTCTCAATCCATCTGCTCCTCAGTTTCTCCATCTGCAGAGTTGGAATAAAAACTCTTTGAGATTCTGGATCTTGCTGTTTTAAAATATCTGAATGCTCTGAAATTGGCAAACTTTCCTTTCTTCTTTGCTATGAATTTCCCAAATGTAGGAAGTAAACTAATTCAGCAAATTAAGCAACTACATTTTGAGTGAATTTGGAAAAAGCTTTGCGTGTCTGCATGTTTGCTATTCAACCATCTGTCATGTCTCTTGGCTATCAAATCCTGAAAGATCCTGGTGATGTTCAGTTGATTTGTTGGTTTCCCATGCCTCTCCATATTGTGTTATGACTATGGTAGGGTTTGTGGGTGTGGGCTTCTTTTTATAAAAAATTACTTTTACTGATTTTTAGCAGCATCCTTGCATTAATTCAATTTAATTCAAATTAATTCCATTTCTACCTTACTCTGCCATAATTTAGTGGCTTCTGTTTAATTTTTATCGTCAACCTTCAAAGAAACATGAATTTGCAAGCACAGATTTGTTCTTTTTCATCTCTCCTAGATTTCCTCCTGCTGAGTAAAGTTTCTGAAGTTTTTTTAAATGATTTATACATTGTAGCTTACTTTATGTGGTGGGATTTTAAGTTTCTGTAACAGTAAAATGGTAATCTCCTCGGGAAATGCTTTAACATCTGACTGAACAATGTATAAAAGAGTTTATAACAAAACTCTTTAAAATCAGTGGGAGTCTTCCCTTAGGTTTAGTGGGTTTTAGATCAGATTCCTTGTTGATCACCTTTTCCAAGCACATCTTGATTTTCCAAGTACATCTTTGGTATAAAAATGTAAATATAGCAGCTGGTTGGGCAATCCTTATTATCCGCATATATTAAAAATAGCTGTAAAACAGAAGTGCAATGGTGAGATAGAAGACCAAGATAGTGAAACAGGAAATATTCTACTGACTTTCTAAAAAGAAACAACGTACAAGACACCCAAGACCCTCCTGAACCGGGACAACAAGGAAGTCTTTCCTTTATATCACAGGAGAAACTCTTGCAGTGACTTCACCAGTGGAGAGATTGCAGGGCTTGTGGAAGAGCTTGTGGATGAGCATAGGCATGTTATGCATGCAAAATGGATCAGAGGCATAAAAAAGCAACGTATGAAAATTATAAGAAAGCTTGCCAAAGACCAGAGCAAGGTAAATAGGCAGAAACATGGCAAAAACTTGACACGGGTAACTGGAAACTATTGTGACTCAATATACAGATTCATGTCTTTTTATTGACTTCACTTTAATTTTTTTTTATTATCGTTAATACTGTAACACTTCATTAAAGATCTTCAGCTACTGTGTGTGTGTATTACTCTCGTGTTTGTAGTATGGCATGATTTCTTCTCTCTCAGTTGTTAAAGTCATCAGAACATTATATATTATATAGGATCTAAGCTGTAGGTCTGCAACAAGAAATAGGAATCTTTTCACTGCTTTCTTTCTAAGGGAAACATATCTTGAAAGTCCAGGTGCAAAAACATTTTGTATTTCTCTCTGGGAAGGCTTCTTGGAAAAGTGAAGTACATTTCTGCTTAAAGCTCTGTGAGGGTCATTATTTGCTTCTGTGGGCTGTGCACAGGGCAGTTCAAAGTTGGGGATTTTCAGGAGTTACATTCAGTTGTGAAACCCCAGCCAGCAATGGTCCTGCAGAACCAGCTCCGGGGCAAACCGAGTGCCGTGCTGGAGAGGCTGCTGCTGACTGTCATCTGGGGTTGGGGCCACTCCAGGTTTCAGTCACATTCCCCGAAAACATGTAAGTGGATTAGTGTATTGTCAGTGTTATGCAAACCCATTATGAAGAAAACCTGGGGAAAAAACTAGAAAAACAAGCCCTCTGCTCTGAATCTAATATTTAGTACACTGTGTTCTCAACAATGTTAAAAGCCTGGAGTCATTCTCAAATGTTGTTCTTTTTTCAAGGCTGGAACAGAAGTTCATGATCATCATGTGTTTTCTCAGACTGGTACATGGCCAGGTGGAATAAAGAGGTATTGAAAAAACAGAGTTAAAAACCTAAACCTAAAAGCATGAGGGCAGCTGTTGGTGGATGAAGACATTGGTCCTGAAGAAGTATAAAATTCTGTTTCTGAGTGCATTTATATTCTTTCTCTGCTCTCTGTGGGATCTTCTAGTGTCACAGTGGTTTGATATTCTAAGTTAAAAGAAAAACACCATCTGGTCAATGCTCATTAAGGTCTTCTTCATTAAGCTGCATTCTAGATTTGTCATTCAGCAAGTTTACAATAGCATAACATTCCACCTCACCAAGCCTAAATTATGATCCAACCTGTAAAACTAACTTTGGGAAAGGCTTAAAACATTTTTGCCAACTCTTTTTAGGAGAGGAACCTTTAAATAGAGTCACTGCATGGTCCCTTAGTTCATTCTTAGGAGAAGGCACCACAGACCCCTGAGCTACCACATCTGATATATAAACCAATTGAGGTTAATTTTTTTTTCATATGTCATCTCCTGGGCAGCAAAAAGGGGCTTAGGCATAGCAAGGCTGATCCCTGCGCCCATTATTCTTAGGTAATTACCTTGCACAGTGACATCTGTACACTGTGGAGGGTACTTATACTTGACGTGGTGCGTGGAAAGCAGAGTAGAGGAAACCAGCCAGAAGAAAACTCTTTGATGCTGGGAATAAGTTTAAAGTCCTTCCGATACAGAGCTCAAGTATCTAAACCTGGGTTCCATGGACTTGTATCCTCCTTCATTAAGCCTTCTCCTTAAGATGAAGGTCCAAGTCAATTCACTTTTAGGAAAAAAATGAAGAGTTTCACCCCCCTTCTCTCCTCGGTAAATTGGTATAGGAATGCAAGTATTTACCCAGAGTGTAGTAATCCCTGTTTTATGTTTTGCTGTTGCCTGAGGGGTCTGAAACAGCTCTCAACTCTCAGGTTCATGCAATAAACTGTAAACTATACACTGGGGATGCTTTAGGTATGTTTTTACTCCAAGGAGTCCACGTTGGCTAACATCAGCTGCCTTGACACAAGGGCAGAGACAGATTTTAGAATATGGATGGAAAAAGGGTTTTGCCCTTTCCCAAGAGATCTGCTTAATCACCAGTAATAGTCATGTTGCATTTCTTTTATTCTTACTGACCCTTTCTGACTGAATCTTTGAAAGGCAATAGTTTTAGTTTTGTTGGTGGAGAAAAGTCCAATTGCATCTTTGAGGTCTCTGATCAGAAGGCTATTGAAGAAAAATTGTGCTATTTGAAAAACTGAAGAAGAGAGTGCTGTTCTGTGTGAAAAGTGTCTCTTTGAAGACAACACTCACCACCTATTCTTTAGGAGAACTTCTCAGCTTGCCTGGTAAATTGGATGCTTTACAGTAGAAGGCCCAGTTGAAGGCATGAAGTAGCTGCCGAGCATCGAAAACCAGAAATCTTTTTGGTGTGTACACAAGCAGAGCTTACGTGCTTAAGTGACTAGCCTAGTGAAAATACAGGTGCTTTTGAGTCAAGGCCGAAGCTCTGAGGATTATGCTGGGTCGTGCTTTAGTGTCTAAATCATGCCTACATTAATTGTTGGAATCCTTCAGTGAATCTTAGTGCTCATTTTCTATACAAAATGTGGTAAAGTGATATAAACACTAATAAATTTAAGGTACAGCTTTTCTCTTGGTGTTTTCTCTCTCCTCTAAACAGCTGTATTACCTCGTGAAGTTTGTGGGAACTTCATACTTTTGAGAAGCCAACCCTTCTGTCATATTTGATTGACATTTGATCACCAGGTTTAAAAACCATTAGGAAAAAATGACATTCAGAGGCACAGGTGCATGCACAATGATTTAATCTCCTTTGCTAGCATATACTGGCTTCTCTTGTAACGAATGAATCATGGCACACCACTGAGTTGCAAAGTTACCAAGAGTCTTTCAACAGGAAGTGCAAAGCTTAGCATAGGAAGCATTCATAAAGATAGAAGGTGCTTTGTAGAAGATGTACATGACTGTTAAGTGCAGAATTCTTCGGAGTCGGAGTTTTTGTTACAAAAAAAGACAAAGGAAAATGTTTCTGCTAAATGCACTTGGAAGTCTCCCTTCTAACTGAGGTACTCAGTAACTAGTTGTGTTAATTATGGCATTTAAGACTATCTGGGCTCCACGTAAAATAGGACGATTGGCAGCTAATGAAGGGGAGAAGACAGTAAGATAAGAGTCTACAGTCTAAGAATAACAGAGGACTGAAATGAGCAATGTATGACAGTAATGAAAAGAGTAATGTTCCTCTCTTAATACAGACACGAAAGAGTGACTTCAGATACAGCAGAAAAGATTTCAGTTGCATTCTGAAGTTGGCCTCCTATCTTTTGTTTGGGAAATGTCTTCATATAACAATAGATATGATAGTAATGAGGAAGGTTCCAGGCAGGAAGAAAATAGTTGCTTGTACATTAATGAACAGACAGAATTACAGTTAATAACCAAAAACATGGGCCTCTTGAATTCCTGACTGGATTTTGAGTATTGGCAAGATGAGCTGTGAATAGGAAGAGAAAGAGAGGAAAAAACACCCATATTTTACATACTCAGTAGCATATATAAGGTAAATTCCGTATATTTGTTTGATTAGCTTGTAAACCCGGACACAACTATTTCCCTCACACAAATAGATTGGACCTCAAATAAGTGATTTGGGGAAGTCAGTGCTTTAAAGAATGTTGTGCTGGAAACAAAGGAAAGGAAGCAAAATGTGAAGTCTAACTTCTGCCCTTGGTAGATAGCACTGTGGGGCTGGATTCCCCAAGCTGAAGCACCGCCCCTCAGAGTGATATATGTATGTATATATATGTTGTGCGTCGTTTAAATTTGAAAATTCTGAACCTTGATGAAGTTACCAACTGGAGATGCCGCTGGCCTCATGAGAACCAGACTTTAGGAGTCAGCACCTGCTCCAAGCAGTCGTAAAGTGTGATGGCAGAAGTGAAGCAAATGAAGCAAAATGTGAAATCTGACTTCTCCCCTAGCAGACAGGTCCCTTGACTTCTGAATATCTTCTGCCACTTTCCAGATGGAGCAATTACTTTTTCTGAGAAAGACATTTTCCAAAGTGGCATATTCAGGAATTAGAGACTTACACAAGCTCTGATCTATACATTGGGCTTTTTATATAATCTTTCTGTATTTATTACTATATTTTTGTGAAAGGTCATCTCTCAAAGAATGGCAGAAGCGGTATGATCAAATAAATGGATCCTGGCATGTTTGGTTTAGAAATGCAAAGTGTCACAGTTCAAGAATGACAACACTCAATTTCTGATGCATTTCATAAAAAATCATCACCTTGTAAGTTTCCAATCTTTGGCCTCACTCAAAAAACAAGTTGCATTTCACAGTATCACAGTATCACAGTATCACAGTATGCTAGGGATTGGAAGGGACCTCAAAAGATCATCTAGTCCAATCCCCCTGTCGGAGCAGGAACACCTAGACGAGGTTGCACAGGAAGGTGTCCAGGCGAGTTTTGAATGTCTCCAGAGAAGGAGACTCCACAACCTCCCTGGGCAGCCTGTTCCAGTGCTCTGTCACCCTCACTGAGAAGAAGTTTCTTCTCAAATTTAAGTGGAACCTCTTGTGTTCCAGCTTGAATCCATTACCCCTTGTCCTATCACTGGTCGCCACTGAGAAGAGCCTGGCTCCATCCTCATGACATTCCCCCTTTATATATTTATAAACGCTAATAAGATCACCCCTCAGTCTCCTCTTCTCCAAACTAAAGAGACCCAGCTCCCTCAGTCTTTCCTCATAAGGGAGATGCTCCACTCCCTTAATCATCTTAGTTGCCCTATAGCATTTCTGCTATAATTTTATATAGATGACTCCAGTTGAAATGGGTTATTTGTCCGTAACTACTTAACAATTTACATAGAGCAAAGACAGAACATGATTAGCAAGGACTTGGATTAGCTGAGGAGGTTGGAAGTTGCAAGATTTTGCCACTTTGAGAAACCAGGCCTGGTAAGAAAATCAATGGCATCCTTTTTATTTAATGCCTCTTGGTGAAACCATGTTAAGAAAATGAATTTAGATACACTCATTTTGAGTGTATAACCAATTTGAGCGTTGAAATGGGTTATTCCTCATGTTGAGGAATGTTGGTAACACACATTGTTTTAGTTGTTGCTAGGTAGTACTTGTATTAGTCAAGGACTTTTTCAGCTTCCAATAGAAGCTGAGAGGGAGCATAAACAGGGCAAGCTGGCCAGGGGGATATTCCATACCATAGACATCATGCTCAGTATATAAGTGGAGGTTGGCTGAGGGGCATGGATCCGTAGTCACTGCTTAGGACAGGCTGGGCAACCGATCATCGGGTGGTGAGAGCGTCTTGTGTTGTTCCACTTTATGGTGTATATTCTTTTACCATTATTATTGCTATTGTTATTTTCCTCTTCCATTACTGTTCTATTAAACTGTCTTTATCTCAACTCAAGATGTTATTTTCCTCTCCCTTCTTTTTCTCCCTCTTCTTCTTACCCTTCTGGAGAGCAGGGGTGAGTAAGTGAGCGGCTGCATGGTCCTAGTTCCTGGCTGGGGTTAAACCATGACAACCATCAATTTCTGTAATGAAAAACTATGTAGCATTCACTTGGAAGGACAAACTTTGCACAGCAAGTTGTCCTAGCAATTTGAAGAGATGTACATGATATGGTATTGTACCAACTGCTTTAAATGAGAAAAAAAAAATCTTTCCCACAAAAGTTCTATGTTTTTCTTCTGGCAAGCAAATATTGCATACCTTCTGTTTCCAATGAATTAGAGACGCTGTCTCAGAAGTATTTTTTTCTGTGGATTATAATTGTCCTGAAGTTTGGGCAATCCAAGAACTAGCAGTGCTCAATTTGTAGATTAAAGTCCATTTCAAAGTTAAAGCTATGGTGACATGAAGTAGGAACAGGAGTATAGGAAAATCTTGAAAAAGACAGGTGTAATGTACCCACAAAAGTTCTTTCTCTCTTTCAGAACAAACACTGTGTCAGTTTTAGGGTTTTTGTGGTGATCATACACCACAGAATAAGTTGTTTCATTCTTATTGAAAGGTGACTAAACAAAACTCACGTTGAGTAGACCTGGACTTAATGGGAGCAAATTACTTATGTGTGCAATGGAGAAAATGATACCTATGGATGTGGCCTGTCTTGTCGCTTTTCCTTCTGTCCTCTAAATTGATGGTGTTAGTAAAGTGGGAAGGGTCTGCGATTCTCATCCAGAAAATAGGAAGGACTTGATGTTTTTAGAATCTGAAGTATTGCAAATGTACTGAAAAAAAAACAGTACATATGTTTTGGTTTTTGGCAGAGTGAAATATTTTATGATATTTTATTATTACTTATTATATGAGGGAAAAGCTGTGGATGTTATCTACCTGCATTTTTGCAAAGCTTTTGACACCCTTTCCCATAGCATTCCCCTGGAGAAACTGGCTGCTCATGGCCTGGACAGGTGTACTCTTCGCTGGGTAAAAACCTGGCTGGATGGCCGTGCCCAGAGGGTGGTGGTGAATGGAGTTTTAAATCCAGTTGGTGTCCGGTCACAAGTGGTGGCCCTCAGGGCTCGGTGCTGGGGCCAGTTCTCTTTAATATCTTTATCAATGATCTGGATGAGGGGATCGAATGAACCCTCAGTAAGTTCACAGATGGCACTAAGTTAGGCGGGCCTGTTGATCTGCTTGAGGGTAGGATGGCTCTGCAGAGGGATCTGGACAGGCTGGACCGATGGGCTGAGGCCAATGGTATGAGGTTCAACAAGACCAAGTGCCGGGTCCTGCACTTGGGTCACAACAACCCCATGCAGCACTGCAGGCTTGGGGAAGAGTGGCTGGAAAGCTGCCTGGCAGAAAAGGACCAGGGGATGTTGTGTGGACAGACAGCTGAATATGAGCCAGCAGTGTGCCCAGGTGGCCAAGAAGGACAACAGCATCCTGGCCTGTATCAGGAATAGTGTGGTGAGCAGGACTGGGGAAGTGATCATGCCCCTGTACTCGGCACTGGTGAGGCCCCACCTTGAGTGTTGTGTTCAGTTTTGGGCCCCTCACTACAAGAAGGACATTGAGGTGTTGGAACATGTCCAGAGAAAGGCTACAAAGCTGGTGAGGGGTCTGGAGGACAAATCTTATGAGGAACGACTGAGGGAACTGGGGTTGTTTAGCCTGGAGAAGAGGAGACAGAGGGGAGACCTTATCACCCTCTACAACTACCTGAAAGGAGGTTGTAGAGCAGTGGGGGCTGACCTCTTCTCCCTGGTGACAAGTGATAGGATGAGAGGAAATGGATTCCAGTTGTGTCAGACGAGGTTTAGATTGGATATTAGGAAACATTTTTTCACTGAAAGTGTTATTGAGCATTGAAATAGGCTGCCCAGGGAGGTGATGGATTCACCATGCCTGGAGGTGTTTAAAAAAAGGGTAGATGTGGTACTTGGGAACATGGTTTAGAAGTAGTTTTTTCAGGCTAGGTTAATGGTTGGACTTGATGATCTTAAAGGTCCCTTTCAACCTCAGTGATTCTATGATTCTATGATTCTATTTTTCCCTTATTATTTATGTGCTTTTCAAAAGAGAGAAGGGATTTACAAGAGAGATTCCTGAAGATACCAGATAGAGAAATGAATGACTGAATTTTAAACGCTACTTTTCTTAAATGTAGAGTGCTCATAAGGTGAGGAGACATGACAGAGAAGGAAAGAGAAACAAAACAGAAGCACAAAGAGATGAAACAGTTGCCCTAAAATCTGTGGGGAAAAACCACCAAACCAAAACTAAAGCTTTTAAGTAGCATTATCAGGAAAAAAAGTAATTTCGGTGTGCAGAAGAGGAATGCCATGGTATGTTGTACAAATATAAAATTAAATACTGCTAAAATGAAAAAAAAAAAAAATCTAAAACAACCGAGACAACATAACATGATGTTGAGATACCTTTTTATTGAAATATGAAAACATATTTCAAAAAGTGAATCACGAAAGGAAAACACTTGGGAGAGAATCCTTAATTCTCTGCATAGGAAATTATTTATGTAATTCTACTGATAAGGAAGAGGTTACTCAAAGGGTCATAAAGTTATTAGGGGGAAATCTTTAAAAAATCTAAATGTCCATGTTTCATATCAGTTGAAAATCTTTTGGGTTTCTTCCTCCTTTGTATTCTATTATTAAGTAAAAATTCTTAATTTTCTTGCATTCCAGTGTAAAGAGTGTTGTACATAGCTCATCAACTTTGAGTGAAAAAAAACTCATCTGGAGAAACATCCTTAATATTTAGTTGTTTAAGCTGGGATAGCACTGAATGACATGAAACTAAAATGTCTTTCCACTCAAAATCTAATACTTTCTTGGCCTGGAAGGGATCAGCATGTTCTGTCAAAGGTTCATCTTCTACAACTGTAGATAAAAAATGTTTTGCTGAAGTTCAAGAGATCTTGGGAGGATCAGATGACATTACTGCTATAGGCAGAGGAAACAAATACTTTAGATCCACTTCCATTAATTCTCACTCTGCCCTGCTTTTCAATCATTTTGGGAAAAGCTTCAACTTCTACTGTGTTTTAAACCTGGCTGACTTGTTTTCCATTCCGGAGTTCATCTTCCTTGCTCTCCTTCTCCCATCTTTTTTTCAAGCCATTTAGACTTCCACTGGTTTCTCTCTTATCAGGTGGATGGTTTGCTTGACATTAATAGCAAGGTCTACTCTTGCAAGATGCACAGCTCCTCCTTAACATAGTCTTTCTCTTTTCCCTTCAGGACCTCTATGACCTGTGTGTGTCTGGGCATTATTTCTCTTCTAACTGCCGCTCTCCACGTTTCAGGAAAGGAAGAAGAGTTGCTACTGTTATGGGTAATTAAAGATTGACATTATCTAATCTCTTCCCATGTAGTAATCTCAGATCTTTAGCCCACAAAGATGTTTGCTGCAATGAAAACTCTCCATAAATTAATAAAAACTGTTGGGAGTGAAGGAATATAAGCGTATTGCAGATTTGTTGAACAAGCAAATCCTTTTACACGTTGTTCAAATGCAGAGACAGCCTCCATGCCCATTTGTAATGGACAGTCATTTTTAGACATGTATCCCTCTGATTTGGAATAGTACTTCCATTTTTTAAAAGCTTAAGATGTTGTCTGCAACATTTTTATTGCAAGGGCAGCTGAGATAGCCTGAAGGTAATACAGATGATATAGGTGACAGAGTTACTTAGTATTGCTGATATAAAAATCCATTCAGCAATTTCAGGATCACAGTTTATTAACCTTACTTTTGACATGCTGAGATGGCACAGTGCAATATGCCATTCATTTCAAACAAGGAGAGCTGAATCCATAATTTGTTGAAGTGTGGAAAGCCATTGCTTATCAGAGAGAAGGTAATTTTTTTTTTGTGAGGAATTGTTTATGATTGTATCACTTACCAGGAGCTGAGAAATAATTATTTAAAACTACATTATTAGACCACATATATATACTCAGTGTAATTTTGCTGTACCAATGTAGTATACCTGAAACATGTTTCATTATAATGTTTGATATTTCAATATAAATGCAGAAGATTATTCATACACAGTTTTAAAATAAACACTTTAAAAAATATTTTGCCTAGTTTCTACATAGTCTTCTAAACTAGATACTTAAGTTAGGAGTCTAGGTTGTTTATAATGAAAGGGTAGACTTGAGCTCTGGATTGAGGTACTCTGAATCACCTTTGGAACCTTATTGACCATATTAATTCAACTGTTGAAATTAGTTTGTCTGAAAGTCTTCTCCCTCCCTCTACTTATTTTCTCTTTCCTACTATTGCCTAATAACACCTTTATCTTTCTTAAGCCATTGCTCTTTCCCCTTACCCTTAGTATAATTCACCTATTTTACCAAAGATTCTTCCTTTATAACCTTTTTAAATAAAAGCAGGTAAAGACTGAAGATATTAAATCTTTTTAATGTGCATCTTTTAATATTTAATAATTTCGCTGAAGGACAAGCTGTTCTGGCCTCTTAGGTTAACACTAAAGTAACACCTTGTGGGCAGGAAGAATAATAAAAGAATGCAATGTTTAAAACCAATTAATAAAGCATAAATTTTATCAGAATCTGTCAAAGAGCTATTCTCTTTTGACACCTTTGGAGGTAGTAGTTGTTTTCAAACAATCATAGAATCATAGAATGGTTTAGGTTGGAAAGGACCTTGAAGATCATCGAGTTCCAACCCCCCTGCCATAGGCAGGGACACCTCCCACTAGACCAGGTTGCCCAAGGCCACGTCCAGCCTGGCCTTGAACACCTCCATGGATGGGGCCTCAACAACCTCTCTGGGAAACCTCTTCCAGTGCCTTACCACCCTCAAAGTGAAAAATTTCTTCCTAATGTTTAATCTAAACCTGCCCTCTTCCAGTTTAAAACCATTCCCCCTCATCCTATCACTACATGCCCTAGTAAAAAGTCCTTCCCCAGCTCTCCTGTAGGCCCCCTTTTGGTACTGGAAGGCCGCAATAAGATCTCCCCAGAGCCTTCTCTTCTCCAGGCTGAACAGCCCCAACTCTTTCAGCTTCTCCTCATAGGAGAGGTGCTTCAGCCCTCGGATAATCCTCATGGCCCTCCTCTGGACACACTCCAGCAGGTCTATGTCCTTCTTATGTTGGGACTCCGGAGCTGGATGCAGTACTCCAGGTGGGGTCTCGCGAGAGTGGAGTAGAGGGGCAGAATCACCTCCTTTGACCTGCTGGCCACACTTCTTTTGATGCAGCCCAGGATACGGTTGGCCTTCTGGGCTGCGATCGCACATTGCTGGCTCATGTTGAGCAAGGTGTTGGCTGTTTGAGGAGATATATATTAGTGTCTGCTGGGAGTGTTGATACCGTCCCAGTTTCATACTGTCTGTAACAAAGACTTCCTCCCAAGCTAAGAACAGAAAAAACAAATAAGCTTTTCTGCTCAGGATATTTATTTTAAGATAGAAGAATGACCAGGGAATGATAGTGTAAAAATAAGCTTAGTCTGTCCTATATGTGTAAAAAAGACACACTGTTAAAAAGAAAAAGGGAAAAAAGATAATAAAAAGTTTAAGTAAAAAATACAAGTATCATTGTGGCATTTTTTTTGGTCAGGAAATGAACGGAAAATAAAAAATGCAGTAAACAGAAGGTAGCAATGAATACTCAAGATTAAAAGTGTCATCGAAGAGCATCTGCAGTTTGTTGCAAGTTCATATAGGTGGTATTGGTTAGGAACAGTTATACAGAATTATAGTAACTAATGCCTGGATCCATGGGAAGTATAATGGACCTAATTCTCATTGAAATTCAGTTGGAAATGGATACGTAACATTCATGGTCTCTTTTTTAAAACACATTTTTTCAGTCTTAGTAACAAAGTGGTGGAATATTTTTTTTTCGTCTTCTGAAAACCATCGATTGCTCAAGAAAAGAACCAGCTATTATTAAACTAAGCACTTTAAAAGAGATCGTAAATAGGGACTTCTAGGGGCTATGGCAAATTATCCCAGCTGTGGAAATAATGCTTCTATTAACTAAAAGTGATTGCTATCACTGTTCAAAATACAGCAATCCTCGAAGCCTTTTATAAGGCAAAAAAGGAACACTGACTCAAGGAAATGTCTATTCTCTAGGCTTTACAAACTTAGCTGTTAAGCCAATCTCAAACTAGTACCCCAAAATAAATGGCTAACATAATGATGCACACAATCTGTGTGTATTACTGGGATCAGCACATTTGGCTGAGCTGAAGTCTGTTACCAAGGACCGGTCTTGGGGTTTCCGTGCTGGTGGGGAGTCTCCACTGCCGATACAGACTATGCTGCTGGCTGTGGGTCGGGAGCCTTATGATCCTGCCTGGCAGCAAGGTACTTCATGTGTTGGTCCTGCTTTTCTCCCCAGCAACATTACCCAGGTAACAGAACTACGCTGTAAGGCACGTTTGCAGCTTGTGTTGCCAAGGTGGAAAGACTAAGGAATTTTAATGCACTTTATATTACTATTTTGTGCATCTATTTAGGATGAAGGACTTTGAAACATCAGCAGGGATGGCTGAGTCAGTTGCTTCCAATTAGAAACTGTTATTTTTGACTGAATGCATAAACCTTTCCAAAAGACCGGAGCTTTTCCCTTGCTTCTCCCTTACTCTGTGAACAAGCAACAGATAAGTGGGAATGCTGCAGTGAGAAAAAAAGGCAGCAACACATTCAGGCTGTATTTATGCAGGGGAATAAATAATGACAACAAAAGTCAGAGAACAGGAAGCCCCACCCCAGAACGGTGCTCTGTCATGCAATTTAAAAGAGAAATAGGACTCAAGGGCTCAGTTTTGCAGTGGCGCCTTATTCAGTAATAACAAGAGACGACTCCAGCAGTTTTACTAATAGACTCCAGCAGCTTCCAGCCTCAAAGGACAAATTTAAGGCAAGGATGGATTTACCTGGGGAGAAGGGGACAGCTAAAGTTAGGGCCTTTAGCCTCTGCCAGTTAACAGGCATGGCTGTGCCTTGCTGCTAGGCCTGAGTGCCCTTTCTCTTGCAGTCAGGTAAAAGCAGCGTCTTCCTCTGAGAAGGGAGATGGGATTTTGTTAAAGGAGAGAGTTACTCTCAGCTTAACAGGTTAAAATAATTGTTAAGCTTTTGTCTTCTAAACCCGTCAGTTTAGGAAAATGAATCAGCTACAAAGCGAAAATGAAACGGAAAAGGCAACATCGCAAAAGATGACTATTTCATTAAACCAGGGAAAAGCCAGCAGTGTTATTCAAGATTAATATTGCCAAAAACTGCAGTCTGCAATGAACTGTGAATTCTAACTGTAATAATTTTAGTTGAGTTATAGTTTCTAATCAACCTTAATAAAGACTTCATTTAGGAAATGGACACAAAAGGGGAATGTATTTTAATTGTTAACAAGCTGATTTACCTGATGAACCCAGTGATTTTTACTTTTTTATTTCCCTCACCAAGTATTTTCTGATTTGAACTATACAAAAATGTGTTTTTTTGTGGTGTTTCATTGCTGAAAAGGAGAAAAATAAGTGGGTTAAATGTAGTGTCCTAACAAACTAAACACTGTGATAACTTTTCTGGTTGGACAGACACAGCAGTGTTTTAAACATTTAGAAATATTTAGGTTATCTTAAAGGAAAAAAAAAGTAAACTTTTCATAATATTGAGACTATTTGGGGCTTAGATATTTTTGCTGTATTTTTATGAGCTGAAAGGGTTTAATTAAGGCAGTGTGAATTTGCTATAATCTCTAGTCATTGTGAATACACATTACTGGTGAATTTATTTTTTCCCAGCTATATTTTTATATCAGTTAAAGATCCATTATATGGAATGTTAAGAGAAAATTGAAACACTCTGTTACTAGAGGGGTTGAATATCCTCAGTACCACTGCAAAGCTAGTTTGAAAAAACATCCTTTCAGCTGGGGAAGGAAGGTGGAAAGCCCTAAAAACAGCTCTGTATGTACGTGCCTGATAGATTGAGCCAAACAATGAAATCAATGGAATTAACTTGAGATGTGAATTTAGCTCAGTACATTCTAGTTTCTCAACATAAATATACCAAAGTGTGGTGTATCCTGGCCTAAAACTACAAGCTATGCCTCCACAGAATGAAAAAGATGAGGAGCACCTTGAAAAGCTCAGCAGGAAAGAGTGTGGGAGTACCGAGAAGGTTCAAGGGAAACAGCATGAGGCAGAGGGAAGAGAACGCAAAAGGATAAAATCGTCATTACACCTTCCTTTAGCCAGCAGTGCTGCTTCCCTGAGTCCCTGCTGTCACATGCCGTAGCCAGCTATTGCTTCGAAGCAGTGATTTCACAGGTAGCAGGAGTTTCTAGGCATGGCAAAGGAGGAGACGTTCTTGCTCAAGAAGTGGGAAGAGTGTCTTTTCTGCCAAAATGCAAATAGTGTTGGAATAAAGTTATGGCAGAGATGAAAGGAAAACACACGCGTCTTACCGTTGGCCAACATTTTCAACAGATGCTTTAGCCACAGGCCAGAATATGTGAAAGATTGTATAGAAAGATGAAGTTCTGAGACATTTTTGCCTTGAAGTGGGATTCAGAAAGTTAAGTGAGAAAACAAATAAAAGTAGACAAGCACTGATGGGCTGTTATATAGATGGGAAGATATCAACCTATCAGCATTGACCCAGTAAATACTGTGCGTTCAGGACTACTCATTATAAACCATGAGTGTTTACTTTAATGACTATCAAATATCTATCAAGGAGATAAAGTATAAATGAATTTTGAATGGAGAGATTATGATATTCTTATGTAGATTAATAAGACTTTTATTTGGCAAGGAGTTAGACTGATTTCAATGGCATTTAATCTCCAGAGCAGGTGAAAGGTGTTTTTTCCTCTACGCTAGTAGAGGTATTTTATATCATGATGCTGTAAAGCAATAATGTAATTGAAATATGGATAAAATTGCAGTCCATTTTGATTTAAATTAAATCAACAGTTTCTGAATATTACTACTCTTAGTAGGAAATAAGTGTTAAAGTTGGTGCTTGTGTCGGTGTAATTATATTGTTTCACATCAAAGATTAGATTACATTAGATTATACCTTTCAAGAGTCTACCTTAAGTTAAGACAGAGCAAATGGGAGAAAGGATTTTTGCTCTTGGTTTTGTGTCTAATCTTGCAGGTTGTTAATAGTTTGTTTTCTGAATTTGCTTTACTTAATAATTTATCAAACATCCTGCTAGCATGCTGGCAGGCATAAGGTTAGCTCCAGTTCTATCCAGATGCTTACAGAAAATCAAATAAGAACTTTATCTGCTTGTTTTGTGAAGGTGGTGAATTTGTTGTAAACAACTTATTACTTTTAAAAGCACCAAACTGGAAGCATCTTCTGCTTTGTCCAGTCTAGTGTGGTTTGGACTAACTGGCTATTGTAGCTGATGACAAGCACCTTCCTTTTGCCAAGGACAATGTCCTCAGCACGGAGACATTTCTGGGTATAGACAGAGACATTAGATTTTGACTGCCACATTCCTGAAGTTAGCTACTGCTAAATATTGAGTAGATTTTTAGGGCTGAAATTCTGAGCCGCAGTGCTTGAGGTGAGATTTAAATGCAATGTTGGTAACACAATATTTGCACTGGCAACCAGTAAGCAATCCATGGAGTGAAATGGCACCGAGGAGCCAGTGCCTACACTGTATGCACTGTACACAGTTTAGCTCTAGACTGGGAAACTGGGCTGAACACCCATTACCACTTCTAGCTGTGCTCCTGAGCTCCCCTTCCAGTTTAGTTTCATCTGAAGGGAATGCAGCTCATACGTGCTGAGATTGCAAATTGAAACCAATACTGCTAAGTGGGTACAACTGGGAGATTAGCTTCAAAACTGAAAGCATTATTTGTTAAATAGATCTACCCTAAATACTTTATTTTTCTCTCCTGTTGCTTCTGGAAGAACTCAAGGGCCCTCTGTTGCCAGAAGTATGCTTGTGGGACATGATCCCTAGGCTCACAGTAGAATACCTGGGTTTGCACGATAGCTGATGCTGTTGCCTTGCTTGTTATGAAACACATTTTATTTTCACAAACTATTTCCTTTTGATCTAGGTTCAGTTTGCATGTTCAAACCCATAGGGACTAATCAGGTAGAAATATGCGGATAACGGGGAAACAAATTTTATCGCTTCTTCCTTTCCCCATCTTTCTCTCCTGCACCACAACCTTGAAAAGTCTTTTTTCTTCTTAGCAAATCTTATTTTACGTCTGCCTCTAGCTAATCACTGCATTAAGTTTGCTACTGGTGAAATGAGCAATGATTTCCCTTAGGATACTTTTCATTTGTTTTGAGTTTTGAGGATTAGATATAAATTGATGAAACCCCTTTTCTCATACTGAACCAGCTGGTAGATGTTGGCTTTACTACCAAACTCTCTTCCCAGTAATTAATAGTGAAATAGACTTTTGCATGGCATCTGCTTTATTTGAGGTGTACTTTCCTGTTACTACCATACCAAGTAGAAACATGGAAGTAAAAATAACGTAAGACGAGATCCTGCTTGTACTTTGTTAACTTGTTTGTGTTTTGTGCAAAAGCAATTCTTCTTCCTCTTGCAAACAGCTGGCAGACAAATGTTGTCCTAGTTGAACAAGAACCGCTTGTAATAATTGTGATAAAAATTTAAATAAACTATTTTGAAGTGTTCCTGAACTGTATGGATAAGTTCCTTTGTTTTAGATCAAAACAAACCCAAAAGCTTTGTCAGGAGCAACTTTTGATCCCCAGATTGAGAGGCTTGTTCCAATTGGTCACTGCTTCAGGTGCAAAGTTTTCATGTAATCTGCATGAATGCAGGTGTTTAATTGTAGTCACTGAGCTCCACCTTATGACATGAGAAAATATCTCAAAGGCACTGGGCTTTTGATGTATCTGACCACTAACCGTGCAGAGAAAAGACGTCTTTAAGAGAGAGAACTGCTTGTCCTTAATCACTGTAAACACATAGCTCCACAGTATGTTGAGTATACTGAGGTAAAATGAAATTCTGGGGACTCAGCTTGTTATTGTTCTCTTTAAGAGGTTAGAAATGCTATATGTTTTTTGAACAAAAATAAGAAAAGAAAACAAAATTATTAATTAAATTAAACCTGTGAGCAGAGACAAAATCCTTCATAGGCCAAACGTTCCTTCGTAGGCCAAATTCTGCAGTTCTTTGTGCAAGCCCCCAGTTGAAATGGGAAATCTCATGGAAAGATGCAGGATTTGCTGAGAATTTGCAGGCAAAAGACTCATTTGTTGAATATTGTGGGCTGTTTTTAAACTTGTCAAGTTTTTATGATATGTCATAAGCTGAATATACAGTAATGGGTATCTGTGCTATTTTAGTCACAGAAAATCTGTTGCTCTTTGCCGTGAACTTGCAAAAGCTGCTGAAGCAGTGGAAAAGTTTCTTTAAAGCTGGCTAGCTGAGCAAAACTTGTAAGCCATCAGTAAAGCTTTTGAGTCTGACTTTTCCCTTCAGGTGACCAACAGAAGCACTTAAGTACAATTATTTTGAACTTTTAATATACATGGGGTTGTTGTCTGGGTTGTTTTTTTTTTGTTGTTGTTATATCAGGCATGGTTTTCCAAAGGAATACAGCAGGTTCAACAAGTAATAAGCTATCCCTTCTTGTGTCTCATGTTACTGGCAAACATTGCCTCTGTGAAGAAGGCTTCATAAGGCTGTTCAATTTGCTAGGTTTTTTTCTTTTTTTTTTCTTTTATTTCCTCCTAGTGTTTATTGGTAGATCATACTTGAAAACAGATCTGTGACTAGAAATGCCAGCTGTCTCTAAACTCTGACAAATTGGTTCCGTGATAATATTTAGCAATTTCAACACAGTAAATGAGATTTCCTTTGGGATTAGAACAAAATTGACTTTGAAATGCTAGCAGAGAAGAATTTCAAATGCGGGGCTTTAAAACGTTAAATCTTTCCAACGCTTCACATTGGGATGCTTGGTTGGAGCTATAGTCTACCAGGAAGAGTCTCATCTGGATCACTCTTGAAGGTCCCTCTTGCTACAGGACTGATGAACTGCTGTGATGGCAAAAGTCACTCTCACATCAGGTTCACGGTATGTGCATTACACATTACGTACATAAATCCTTGCTTCTTGCCACAGCAGACAGCCTGAGGTGAACCTCATGGATTTCCTTGGTGGTGAGCAGATGGGGAATTAAGCTGTCAGGACGTGCACACTGAAGACGTGGCACTGCCAGTCTGACACTTTCAGAAAGGGATAAATTTCGTACACACTCGCAGCCGGACTGTGCTACAGGTATGCACTTTGATTGTGGACATGAATCTCAGGAGTGGCCATCTACACCAGTAAAGGTGGACCATGTTTCCTGTCCACCTGAATAGTTTGGGCACCACCGGTCGTTGTAAACCTTTTCTCCTTTGCTCACTTTTCTCACAGTTGGAAGACTTGGAGCTTGTATAAGCTGTGGTGAAATTCCCCAGCCTATGTGTAGCATATCCAGAACAGCAGGGAATTCAGTGAAGGCCACAAGTGGTCTAAAAGTTGCATAAAGGCACCCGTGGGTAGCTTGTGCTGAGCAAGAACTTATGCTAAGCAAACACTAGGAGGATTTTTTGGAGCTGGCATGATGCTTCCTACCTCCACAGCAGTGCAGTTTAGATGCGTGTGGAGTTCCTGGAAGAAACCTGAGAACAAATACAGCCTTCCTGGAGGCTGGAGGACTCATTGCCTTTGGAAATGTGTGAAGAACTGTAGGGACAAACATTTTGCTAGAAACCATTTAAATTTGACAATATGTATGTCTTTTCCTTGCTCCTTCGGAAAAAAAAAGTTGTGCAAATGGGTGTTTGAGGAGAAACTTGTCTTTGAATGACACACGAAAATGTATAAACATGAATTTTTATATATCTGCAAATTACCCAAGGGGGCTGCACCAGCAATATCTAGCAATTTTAAAACCATCTTTCAAGAGGGGCAGAGGTGAAAATAATAAATTTTAAATTCTCCGACCTCATGTCTGTGACAACTGGCTGTCCCTTCTCTGCAGTGAGGCTTTTCAGCGGGGTGGATGTCAAGGGTTTGGGCTTTATAGCGATGCTCTGAGAGTCCTGTTTCCCCTGTGTGGAGCTGAGGTATGCCTTTACTTTAGAACAAAGGTGGTGGGATGGGGGGGACATGAACAGCAGACTCCTTTGGCATGGCTTTGTAAGGAGCCAGCCAGTAGTGAGATGTGATGATAGGGCATCTGTCTCAGAGATACCCCTCTGATCTTCACTGACAACTCATGCAACAAATGTCAGAAGTAGTATGAGCTCCATACTCTGTAAGCCCATCAGGCTTAGGGCGCCTTGGTCCAACTGTGTTTCTGCGTTATTTGGGATATGCATCTATGGACTTATGCATATATGAAAATGCCTTGAAGACAAACAGACGTGCCAAGAAATACATTCCCTGACTCAAGGAAAAGACAGCAGTTTTTTGGAGATCTGGAGAGGATGTGCACCCCATCTTTTCACATTTTATTCATCCTGGTGCTTGGTAGGTCCTATGGCATAGGTTTGCATGAGTTAGTATGAAGAACTGGGACAATGGAGTATCTACTCTTCTTGGAAGCCTGCTGTCAAATGCCTACTAAAAAGTCCTTGGGCATTGGCAAACTGACTGTGGGGTTTTACTGTGACTTCTGAGATGTGTGGGTCCTGGGCTCTGCTGCTGTTTGAACTAGTTCTCCCTCTCTCATGCAGGAGGGCATTCTCTTACCAGAGAAGTCTTTTCCAGCCCAAGGAACTAGCCCTTAGTGTTGCTCCTCAGAGCAGATTATCAGATTGCAGGAAAGACCATAAGACTGAAGAGTGTTTATATGCTGGGAACATAATACTCTCAGATCAGACCTATGAATTTCTGGGCTGGAGCATCTCTCACAACTGTTTATCTGGCCTGTGGCCTCCTCCACCCGTCATACAAGAACTGTCTGCCACTTGTCTTCTTGTCCCTAGATCAGGGAAGAGGTTTAACAAGATGGATCATAGCTACCTCATGGACATTGTGGCAGTGCTTAATTTGGATGTCTACTTACCTGGTTCTTCCAGGCTCTATGTTCTGCTGCAGAGTACTTGGTGAAGCTGGGTCCTGAGCAAGCTTGTTGATGAGGCATGTGCCAGGGCTGCCCCTTGCCTGGCCAACACTTATTTCATCACCATGAAGTCCTTCCTTTGCCTCCTATCTTGGGAGTTGAGGGTGTTGCTGCTCACTGAGCTGAACTAACAGGTTGTCCTGTTGGTTTGAGCTAGCATTGTCATATGGAGCATCCTGGCACGAACCTTCTTTTGCCAGTCCTGATGGCTGTGATTTGAGGGGTTTCCCCAGAGACATCTCTTATATTCTAATCTTTTGCCAAGACCTTAATGTTCTTAGGAGAAACCATGACTCCTCTGGCCATGAAGGGAGTGGATGTCCTAGCAGAGATCCTGTTGCACAACTTTCTTGTCTTACCACAGGTAGGTGGAGATCCACTGGTGAAGTAGGGGGTAATCCTGGTGTGTGCTGTCAAAATGGCAGACACCTAGACTACAGCTGGGAGATAAAGCAGACCCCACACGGCTTGCCCAGTGTGTGGGAAGGCCCAGCCATCTTACTCCATTTTGCTCCACAAATGAAGTCCTCCTTGAACCCCACAATACTTCCTACCCACAGGGATTAGCCCCCACCCAACCCACATGCCAGCCTGGAAGACCTTCTGCCTGAACCTTTGATCTGTGACCCTCTCTGTCTTCAGCTCCACTCCTGCACACCATTTTTGTAGGCTGTGTGACAGCCTTTTGGATAACTCCCAAATGCTGCCCCCAGCACTTACTCAGGCTCTGCTAGCTCCTTTACCTTTTTTAATGTCTTTGTAGAGTATCTATCACGGAATCACAGAATCATGGAATCACGGAATTATCAGAGTTGGAAGGGACCTCTAGAGATCATCTAGTCCAACTCCCCTGCCAAAGCAGGATTGCCCAGAGCACATTACTCAGGACTGCATCCAGGCGCGTCTTGAAAATCTCCAGAGAAGGGGACTCCACAACCTCCCGGGGCAGCCTGTGCCAGTGCTCTGTCACCCTCACCGTAAAGAACTGTTTCCGTGTATTTGAACGGAACTTCCTATGTTCTAACTTGTGCCCATTACCCCTCGTACTGTCACTGGCAACCATTGAAAAGAGCCTGGCTCCATCCTCCTTCAGCCCACCCTTTAGATACTTGTATGCCATAATAAGGTCTCCCCTCAGCCTTCTCTTCTCCAGGCTAAAGAGTCCCAGCTCTCGCAGCCTTTCCTCATAAGGCAGATGCTCCAATCCCTTAATCATCTTAGTTGCTCTTCGCTGGACTTGCTCCAGCAGTTCCCAGTCCCTCTTGAACTGGGGAGCCCAAAACTGGACACAGTATTCCAGTTGTGGCCTCACCAGTGCAGAGTAGAGGGGGAGAATGACCTCCCTCGACCTACTGGCCACACTCTTCCCTATGCAGCCCAGGATTCCATTGGCCTTTTTGGCAACAAGGGCACATTGCTGGGCCATGGATAATTTACTGTCTACCACGACCCCCAGATCCTTCTCCTCCGAGCTACTTCCCAGCAGGTCCACCCCTAACCTATACTGGTGCCTAGCATTCTTCCTCCCCAGGTGCAGGACCTTGCACTTGGTTTTGTTGAACCTCATTAGGTTCTTATCTGCCCATCTCTCCAGCCTGTCCAGGTCACGCTGGATGGCAGAACAGCCCTCTGGTGTGTCAGCCACCCCACCCAGTTTGGTATCATCAGCAAACTTGCTGAGGATACACTCTGTCCCCTCATCCAGGTCATTAATGAATATATTAAACAAAATTGGACCGAGTATTGACCCCTGGGGGACACCACTGGTTACAGGCCTCCAACTAGACTCTGTGCCGCTGATCACAACCCTCTGAGTTCTGTCCCGCAGCCAACTCTCAATGCACCTCACTGTTACCTCATCTAGCCCATACTTCCTCAGCTTCCTAATGAGGATGTTATGGGAGACAGTGTCAAAAGCCTTGCTAAAGTCAAGGTAGATGACATCTATGACTCTCCCCTCATCCAGCCAACCAGTTATAACATCATAGAAAGTTATCATATTGGTCAAGCATGATTTACCCTTGGTAAATGCATGTTGACCACTTCCAATAACTTCCTGTTCCTCAACGTGTTTGGAGATGACATCCAGAATGAGTCGCTCCATTACCTTCCCAGGGACAGAGGTGAGAACAGGAGGATGAAGAAGCATGGTGGCCCAGCTTGTACCTTGGGCTAATTCCATTGTGCACTGGAAACATTAACTGGAAAATCCTTCATGGAGCATTGAGCACAAGTGCATTTGTAGTGTATTTCATGAAGTCCTGTCTCGCAATACTTTTTTTGAGGAGGATCCTGGAGCACGTGAACATTGAACATGCCTGGTTGCACTTCATCTACTTCCTCCTTAAAGACCTCGTGTTGAGGTCTTTCCCTCTTGTCTCCTATTTACATTCTCCACATCTGAGGCACTACCAAGTCACAGCACCTATTTGCCAACTTCCCATTGGCTACAGGACCAGGAGAGGAAGTTTCCAACCTTTTGGTTCTTTCCACTTATCTCTCTCTCATCTGCTGTCCTTCAAGTCTTCTGATACTGGTTAAATCCTCCTGTGGATTTGATTTCAGAACAGTGCTTGAAAGTAGGTGTTCCTGGCAATCAGAAAGCTGAGCATCAGCATGGCATGAAGGAAGAGAGACAAACCTGTACTCTGAATATCCATAAGGAAGGGTAGTTTACCTCTGGATAACAGGTGAATATAAACAAGTCAAAGCATGAATTACATCAGTGAAACGTCTCTGGATTTCCTCACTTAAAGCATGCATGCTTTTCTTTGTCTTGGAAGACTACTGAGCAGTTCAATCTCTTTTTCTTTTTTTCCCAGATGAAATTGCCAGAAATTATATGATACAAAATTAGATACAAACCATTATAATTCTCTGACTATCTAATATACGTCCAAAGATTTCTGACGTACTTATCACCACTGTTTCTAGATGCTAATGGTAATTAGCTTTACTGTATGTGCTTCTTTAAGGTCTTGGTCCATTGGATAATAATGATGTTGGGTAGCTCTCAGCAACAGATAAATGACAAAAAATTGTGCTTAGATGGTGTTATGAAATTATAAATTTTGATTTAGAAATTGGCCTGAATATTCTTAGCTAAAAGTAATTTTTGCAGGGGTAGAGGGGGGATTAAGGTGATTAATTTCTTCTAACTTCTAATTAATACCTTCTACCTTCTAATATCAGGAACCAGAGTCAAGGGCAACATTGAGGGTGTGGAAATTTAGACTTTTTTTCTGAGTTTCTGAAATGATTTTGCTAATTTGTTCAGAACATCATGAGTTATAGCAGCCTTGACACTATGAAAACAAGGTCTTGTATGTCTATACTGAGGAAAATGTTCATGGAATTAACGAAAGACTCATTCTATTAATAACTGTAATACAAAGATTAATATCACAGAAATTACCTAAGTATCCAAGTCCTCTGGAGTTTCCCATTTACACATCTACATGTAAAGATGTCATGACTAAAGAAAAAAAAAAAAAGATTTGAGATATTGCCTGACCATAGGATTTCCTATTTCCAACAGATGTTCCTTGTACTCCCAGGTTTCAATTTCAGCTTCCGAGGACTACCTAATCACTGAAAGGTCTGACTCCTCAATGTCTGTTTTGTCTCCATGAATCGATGGGATCTACTAATGAAGCTCAACACGACCCGGCAATATACGCATATAGCCCAGAAAACCAACTGTATCCTGGGCTGCAGGTCGAGGGAGGTGATTCTGCCCCTCTACTCTGCTCTCGTGAGATCACACCCAGAGTACTGTGTCCAGCTCTGGAGCTTGGATCTGTTGGAGCTATAAGGACATGGACCTGTTGGAGCAAGTCCAGAGGACGGCCATGAAGATGATCAGAGGGCTGGAGCACCTCTCCTATGGGGACAGGCTGAGAGAGTTGGGGTTGTTCAGCATGGAGAAGAGAAGGCTTCGGGAAGACCTTATAGCAGCTTTCCAGTATCTGAAGGGCGCCTACAAGAAAGCAGGAGAGGGACTTTTTACAAGAGCATGTAGTGATAGGACGAGGGTTAACAGTTTTAAACTGAATTCAGTGTAGACTTAGATTAGATGTTAGGAAGAAATTCTTTACTGTGAGGGTGGTGAGGCACTGGAACAGGTTGCCCAGAGAAGTTGTGGATGCCCCATCCCTGGAAGTGTTCAAGGCCAGGCTGGATGGGGCTTTGAACAACGTGGTCTATTGGAAGGTGTCCCTGCCCATGGCAGGGGGTTTGGAACTAGGTGATTTTTAAGTCCTTTCCAACCCAAACCATTCTATGATTCTATGATATGATTTTATGAAAGTGCTTCAACATGTGCGCTTTCTTAAGGTTTTGATCCAATTCATTTGGTTCTTTAAAAAATAATGATCCTATTTCGAAAGAGCAAGCAATATTGTCACCTTTCTTCAGTAAAAAGCTGCATCACAGCGTAAAACCTCCACATAATACGTGAGACCTGACTTTAAGACCTTCTGTCTTATGAGATGCAAACGTACAACATCAGGGTAAGTGCTGTAACCAATGGGCTGTACATTACTTGGGCTATACGCCATTCTGTGAGATTAAGTTGGTATCAGTCCCCACCAGTGACGTAGGCTTGTTTTCCTACAATACTTAAAGCCTCAGGGAGAGGAGGAACATGATTTCACAGGCTGGTTATCAGAGGTTTCACCTACAAGGGGAAATGGATGTCCTTGTCTCTCTTCCAGTGGCACCTTTAGGACCTTTCTGCCTCCAGGCTGTACAAGACTGTGAGGGTCTGTATTGAGAAGCTGTAAGGAACTAAGGTTATCCTAAATCAATAGCTATTCCCTTTGGCACAAGGGAAGATGACTAGGTTCACAAGCAATGAAAAACATTGGACAGGAGGACAGTCACATTTGAAATTTTACAAGAAAGGTGGGGAACTGGAAGCTGCATCTCCTACTGATGGGAAGAAGGATATTTTCTAACCACTAGGCTGCTGGATCAGAGGTGACAGAGTGCTACAGTCTTTGGAAAAACGTGCCTGACCCCATGCTGATTTTGAAAAATATTAACCGTGTAGCTAATGTTAGAAGGTACTACTGAGTTATGAATTGTAAAGTGTGGCAACTCCCTGCCAGTGGACCAGAGTAAGCATTCCCTTCTCCTCAAAGGCTCATGCTAGTGTCACCCTCCCATCTGCTCTCTATTGCCTGATCTGACTATGAATGCACAGGAAGCCCCAGTGAGTAAGTAGATTTCCTGTAGGATGAGATGTGTAAAGGCCAACTGTAGCAATAATGAGCATGAAGTCCCTTGAAGACCTAATTTAAGGCCTGTTCAAGTTCAGTGCAAAGACTGTTGAGATCAATAGGATTTGAACAAAAGCTTTAGGAGTGCTTCTTCAAATTCATGAGTGTGGTGGATGAAGTCAATAGTCCCACTAAGGTGAATTTATCACAGGATCAGGTTATTGGTACACGGGAAGGTTGCTTCCTTCTTCTCAAATGTAGTGGTAGTGATGAGGCATCTCTGCTTACTTACCTCTAGCTTTGCTTGGTTTTTACGAACCATACTTCTGAAAATATGAATAAGCCACAAAAAGTTGAACTTTATTATCTGACAGCTAAGCCTGCAAAAACCTGAGTCTGGAAACATTAAACTCACTCATCCTTCAATGCAGTTAGTTCAATTTTCCTGTCAAACTGAAATAATTATTTCCCTTGGAGAGTCAAATATCTTCTTTTTGCCCCTCCTTGACTTTCATATTAAAAAATAAAAAAGACAAAATGCTGTTCTCCTTCTGTGATTTTTGGGAAAACGCATTAATGCCGATTAAATTGTAATTTTATCTCACAGCTGTCTTTCAATACGACTGAAATAGGTAATATCAAAACCACTCCATGGAGTTTAGTTGTCTTGAAATTTTTAATTGTGCCTGGAACCTGCTTATTTTACTCTTCATAGCTTGTCTACATGCCATATTTAGTTGAAAATGAGCTAAATGTAAATTGCATCAATCTTTGTCTTTTCCAAGCCCTTTGCAAACAAAATTATACAATGCTTCACGATATCACTAGAGAGACTTCTCAGGACAATTTTAATCACGATTTTAGCCTTATGTTCTGGTTTATAAACAGCTTTTCTACTCTACCAAAATGCAAAAGATATATATATATGTAAATGTCACATTTAGCAACAGATTGTGCACATTGACTGGGCCAGGCACATATTTAACATTTATCTATTGGCTTGAATCCAAGAGCTCACTTAAATTACTCATGTGCTTATGACTGAATAAGTGTTTAGTGGATTGGGGCCTAGAAAGGGAAGGATTCTTTTTTTTCTTTCTCGTCCTAAACTCACAATACTTGCCTAATTTTTATAGTTCTGAAAGTTATGTCAAGAAATGTAATTAACCTTGTAATTCCTTTCTTTATTTCAAAGGAGCAGGATAGAGAGAGTGGTAAAAAGAACAATGTGGTATAGAGAATTAAGATTTTAATTTTAAAAAAGTAAAATAAAACGCAAGAAAAATTAGTAGAGTTTCCTTTTTCTGCATCTACGCTTTCTTTTTAGATGGCTAAGTTTTGAGGCAGAGAGATCTATGCCCAGTGTAGAGAGCTAACAGGGTTGAAATGATCCCCAAACATCTTTTCTTACAAACATGAATAAATTCCAAACATTATGTCAATGTGTGAGAACAAGATGCAAAACTAGAGTAAAGGAAGAATGTGACTCTTCTTTTCGCAGATTACACAAGCTCAACAAAATAGAAACAAAGAAAAGTCATTGATGGGCACCTTGCACTAACCATTCCCAGCTGAAGAGGAACAGAGTCTGCTGACGGACTTTTCTTCAGGGTGACCTTGGCTCAAAGGGCTGATGATCAGCTGAGATCACTTCTGCAGGGAGTCCTTTCTCCCCCAGGGTGAAAGCGTCGCAGTAACAGGGCCTGCCATTTTGTGTCATTTCCATTTTTTTTATTTTTGTGAAAGTGAATTATGTATATGTGGATGAAATCTATGATTCCTTCCATTTCTGTAGCCACACTGATGGTTTCCATAGCAACTTGCCTAGAGTTTGGAAGGAGGCGCACAGCCTGCAGGAGGGAGAAGGCAGAAAGGTGATGGGGCTCGTTAACATGAACATGGATGCAACGCTAGCAGGAATCTCAGCACATCTTTTTAAAAAATTATACACATAGTTTCTTTTTATGTTTTTACTGTCAAAGTCATCTTCTCTGTTACCTGAAAAGCAGTGCATGAAATACTGTTTACTCTTCTTAGGTTTCTCCCTCTAGTCTGCAGTGCATGAAGACTTCTAACCCCCTTTCATTGCTGCTCAGGTTCAGGGAGCTGCCACTCCACCGGCACCAGGTCCTGGGTTGTCCTGGTGCTCCTTCCTCTCCTCTTCCCGAACACGCTATGAGGGCTCTCAAGAGGTGGCACTCCAGCCACAGGATGTCCAAGTGATTTAAGCAACTGCTGACATCAGTGCAGCAGTATTTGGAGGTTTGGCTGTACTTAATGGTAGTTGTCTCCTTTGTAAAAAAAGTCAGGTAAAGCGAGGAGGGGATGAAAAGCAGAGGGGAGGTTCAAGGTGCTCTGGAGCACAATCCCAGAGGGCAGCATTTAATAAGTACTGCAAGTATATGCAACTGAGATGGCAGAAAATGTTTGTCAGAGAACAGTATGATTTTAATTCTGCTGTTCGACTTTATGCATACTGATTAGTCACTGAAGGAAAAAATACATTTTAAAGGCAGGAATTAAAAAAAATGTCCCCTTAAAGAAGAAGAGACAATGCTGCTAGGAGTAACTAGATAACTAACTTCTCCACTGTAGTTTCCACCCTTGTTTAGGAAAAAGAACCAATTCCAAGCAGTGATCACTTAGCATTTCTGATACACAAGCCTTTCCTCTCTGTATAAAATTTGATTATGAGGGCTTTTTTTCCCCTTCTGCTCATTCTAGGTGGGCTTCAATGCTGCCCATTTTGAACTTAGACCTGATGGACTTTGTTTCTAGATTTTAGGTGGAAACTATCGACCAAATGCTCTACTGAAGCTTTCAAAAAAGGGTAGATTTCCTAACTGGGAAAAACAAACCAGAAAAAATAAAACAAAAAATCCGCCCTGGAGGTAACTCTGAGAAATGCCAAGTTTCTTTTTGTCATGAAGGAGCAGTTGCTGATCATTACTTTGCATGCATTACATGAATTACAAATGATCTCGTACTTTTAAAAAGAGAGAGAAATGAAGAGCTTTGGAATGTTCGATTTGTATCCTGCAGAACAGGATCTGCACAATGCAATGAACAAATTGAAAATACTCTTCTGAGTGGAGAGAGTGACTGTGACTTTTTTTCATTTGCTTTGTTTGCAAGACTGATATTTAAGGGTGGGCAAAAAAACCCTTGAGACAAATCTGCAGGCCTGGTTATTTAAAAAGTGATTGAATGGAAATTGAAATGAAATTGAGTCCATGACTTTCACAATAACAAGCTTAACAAGTTTTGGGAGGGCAAACGATTTGTCTCAAACAATGAGCAATGTTGTTCCTAGCCTATGAATGATGCCATTATAAAACGCAAAGAGTTCATTGAATAATATAATGTAGCCTGTACCCTTCGTGAGATAAGAAGCTGTACTTAGAGTCCAAATATTGTATCTGAGTCTCAGAACTCATCACTGGTGCTGGCTGTGCTAAAAGGGAAAACTTAATATCAGCTGTGGTCTCTGCAGTGCAATAAAAGGAATTGTAGGATATGTGCTCATAGTTAAGGGTATGGTTTGAATGTGATATGCCAAGATCCTTTAAGAATGCTACTGTCCTCTTGAAACTGCCATGAACTTACACTATTAAGAAACAAAGCAAATGGCATTCCTCATTAACTTTTCAGTATTTAAATTGTCTAACAAATTTGTTCTCAGAACCTGAAGCTGATACACCTGTGTGGAGAGAATATTTTACACTTATGCTATTTGAGACACTGCAAAGGACTCAGGTAGGATCCTCAAGTGAAGACTCTAAAACGTAACACAGCAGCTCAAGAGAAGATTTTTTTTTTTCTTTTAATCCTATTTTGATATTAAAATTGGTTTGTGAAAATCCGCCCTAAATTCCAAAGGGTCACACTTTGAAGAGAGAAGGCAAACAAATATGGAGGTAGTAAAGATGTTTTGCTTCCAAGGAAGTAAAATCTTATAAAAAACAAAATGGAAGGAGTACAATTACCTACCAGTACTTCAGACAAGGAATTAATTATAAATCCATCTAATTCAAATCAATGGAGTGAATATGGAGGTCTGTTTTATTAAGATCTAAAAAGATAATAGAAATTTATTTGAAACCTAAACTCTTACAAATAGGTGCTGTAGAAACACTCTTGAAGATATTTGAACTAACATTGTTCCCATTTCCTGATCTTCTGGTTGCTCATATTCATCCATTGTGAGACAGCTTCTGAATTCAATTGCTGAAGTCAGTTAATGAGTATTTCAGATCAAGCCAAATATCAGTTGTCTTTCAAAGCAAATAATCATTCTTTTTCCTTTTTAGGTTTTGGCCTCGTGAGATTTAAACAGTGCCATTTTGATTCACAGCAGAAAAAATTGCAGCTCAGCAGGTTAGAAGTCTGCACGTGAACCAGAACAGCACTGGTGGTCTAGGAGAGATCTGATTTGGAACAACACATCTCGAGAAATCCCAGATGACCGTCCCTGTAAGAAAACGTTCTGAAGTGTAATTCGTTCTTTTAGCCTCACACTTAAAGATAACATTGCTTTATTGAGCTGTTTTGTTCCATATTGAAACGTGTTCACATTCACTGAAATGAGATACACAAACTTTTTCCCAGAGAGGATATTTCTTTATTAATACAATCAAGATAGCTAACGTCTCCCTTGAATTGTCAACATCCACGCCACAGTAAAAAACTTATTGCCATATCTTAATTCTATTGATACCTGTTCCCTTTCTATCCCCGTAACAACCAGGCAAAAGATATTACAACTTTATAAACTTTGGGTTGGCTGGTAGGGGTTCTCACAAATGATGTTGCAAGAAAACCTAGTATTCTGGTGTAAGAGATGACTTGTAAATTCCCTGAAACAAATGGTGAGAGACGAAAAGGAGGAGGAGGAGGAGGCTCTCTGAGCCTCACTGAGGAATGTCTCAAACACTCACAAGTACCTTGAAATCTAGCTATAGCCATGGGGTGAATAATGCGGGCCTTTTGCTCAAAGGACCGGTAAGGTTAACGCCTGCTTACTCAGGCGGGAAAGAAACTCACCTGAATCTGGAGGTGGGAAACAGGACAGTGCTGCTTTTCCTGGGCAAAGACAAGATAACAAGAATCTGTGTACTTTTGTTTCTTCGGAAGGCTACTAAGCCCGATGATGACCTTTGCTTCATTATCAGTGAAATGCACGTTAAAGTTGACACCCCTGCATATGCTAACAAAGATTATTGAGCTCATGCTAAACATATATGACTGTAGCACTTGTTCTCCACCTAAATCATGCTACACGTCACTGGGACGGAGGGCGGGGGGGAGAAACCTGGGACGAAGCTGTTGCCATAACATGGGGCAGGTCGTACTGATACCGCGAACATAAAAGGGGAAAATAAGTGCCCCTAGAGATATTATTTTTTCCCTGGGGAGATTTTACATAGAGGAGCCCTGTTGACCTGTTCCAACGCTGGAACCAGAGCCAGTCATCTCTTTATCTCTCTCTCTCACTCTGTCTCTTCTCTATCCCTCTGTTTCTTTTTTCTTTTTTCTTTTAAAGTTGTTAAGTAAGTAACCCAAGGCATACTTTACCACTTGCCATAATTCATTGTACATCTGTTGTTAAGTCAAGTCCTGCTTGCTATAATTTGTTATATACCTAACCAATTATCATGGATGTAGTTAAGACATATATTAATCACTGGGGGAATCTAATAAATGTTTTTGTAAAGACCTTGGGAGTTGTCTCACCTCAGTCCACAGCACTGGGGATTTGCGAATCTGAGTCACTTCCCGCCCTCTCTTCTGAGTGGGGCGAGACATTTGGATAGTGCATTAGCTCAGCTCAGCTCCCCTTCTCTCTGACAGGCAATGATCTGTACTGTGAAGGTATAGATGACCCGGAGGTCAGCCTGACAAACCTCTGATCCACCATTTCTCTGATTTAATATAGGACCGAGTCTTCATCTTTGCTTACTGACCGAAAACTTAAGACAGCTTTCTGCCTTTCAGCTGCCCCTGACAATGTGATGGGTTCTTAATCACAGTGAAGTATTCGACAATGTAGCTTACACAAATTGACATTAATTTAAACATTACAGTGTTATTAAAACAAAGCAGTTAAATCGATCTGGAGCTGATGGGCTTTCTGTTTGCTGTCTTGTCAGTTTGCTGAAATGGTTAGGCTTCCAATCATCCAGTTTGGGATTGATGCTGTTGGCATTTTTTTGACTAAGTCTAAAAAGGAAGAATGAATTCTCCCCTCTCCCCCATATTTTTCTTGGAGTTGTGATCTTACCCAACTGCTGCCTGTGGTCCATGGCCAAAGGTGGTTCTGTGTTATTGCATGAGGAAGAAAAGTTTCAGACAAAATTCTGCTCAGAACTATAGGAATGCTTAGACTATCGCTTCTGGTTTTGCTTCTTTTGAGGGACATCATTTTTCTTCATCTACTTTTTGGGGAGTCTGTGCCTGTTGCTTTGGGACAAGTTCTTGTGACTAGAAATTAGTGGGAGAGGTAAAACTCTACCCATTGAAGTCTGTGATGAGCATTCCAGTAACTTGCAGAGACAATGACTTGGTTTTAAAATTTTTACGCAGTGATATTTTATGTATTCTGCATAGCAAGTGACAGCATATCTTTTCTTATATACTCCTCACCATTGTGTTGATATGAAGGTCTTCATGTGTACAGATAAGGAGAAACCAGTGAAGAAATGAGGCCATCGGTGAAAAAGTAACTCGTATGGTACAACAGGAACTTTTGGGAAATGGATGAAGTGCTGAAGGTGGCAGAGTGGGTCTCACAGGGTACGTGCCCAAGTGTGATCGAAAAGGACCGCAGCACATTGCAGCCAGGACTTGGGTAAAACATCTCATCATGCATTTGTGTTGGCTCTGAAGTACAAATCCCACTCTCTTTCTGATTCCACAAATAGAGCTGTGTTTCCAGACATCACCCCTGACAATTATTGTCATTAGATAAAAAGCTTTCTTTGGTGCCTTCATTTTTGCTCTCTGACATTTGTTGCCTGACAAAGAACAGGCTGCTAATATGTTTTCAAGGATATTTTTTCAATTTCAGTGTTCCCCTTATGAAAGTACGGCAAAACATGTGCCTGGGATCTAAATATCTGAGAGCATTTGTGCGTGGAAGTGGGAGGAAGAGAAGTGTCAGTGTACTTGAAAACCCCAAAATGACACTCACAGAATCACAGAATCACTCACATTTGTTCCTTCTGGGCACCAAGGCTACAGCAGTCTCTCAACCACCTCCGTTGGTTCTAGCAAGCCTTGATGCTTGCTGCACCCCTGCTGCACCGTCCCCGTGCCCGAGCAGAGCGTCCTTCTCTGCTGCATGAAGGGTCCTGCTTTCTCCTGGCCCCAGCACAGCTCCACCAGCAGCCCTGGGCTGCTCACGAGGTCCCACTCCCGTGTCTCTTCAGCTCTCTCCTACCCTCCGTGCTGCTTGGCACCGCGTCTCAGCCACTGCTCGTTATTGCCTTGGCAGCGCAGTCCCCGCTCAGCAGCGTTATTTCTGGTACACTGGTAAAGAATGGGGTTCTCAGTGGGCTAGAGGCATTCATTACACTGCTGCGCTGTGGGCTGCTTCATTTATCATCTTGCTAATTCTTTCATAATTAATGGGGTGAGACTATCTGAGATTGCACTTCACACAATTTCAATTCCCATTAGTACCGAACATTAGAGTGATGAACCAGCACCCTACATGTGAACGCGCAAAAATCATCATTATAGCTTTTTATTAGAACTAAATCCAACAGAAGTATCGTCTTTTGGATGAATTAATCCTTATGGATTTTTTGATCCTGCATGGAAAATCATTGTAAAAATAAATATGTCTATTTTATACGCAGAAGTAGCCCTCTAGCTTGTAGTAGTGACAATAAGCAGGACTTTGAAGGACGATCAGGTCTGTAGAAGCAAAAAAGACACCAGAATAAATCCAAAGTGTGGAACAACAGAGAACATGAAATAGAAGATATCAGTTGATGAGAGCTCATAGATTACTGTATGTGAAATTCAGTTGCTAAAAATTTATAGATCAGTGTAATAGATATAAAAACTTGATTTTTGAACTACTGGCAAAACTCTTGCAGAAGTCAATGCCATTCCCATTTAAAATAAGGGCATTATTTTGCAGGTCTATTTTGTGTGTTTAGGTAATCTCTTCTCTTTCATTGAGACAGTGTGTCACTACAGGACTATTGATTAGGACAAGAGGAAATGGGTTCAAGTTATGTCAGGGCAGGTTTAGATTAGATGTTAGGAAGCATTTTTTCACTGAAAGGGTTATTAAACATTGGAATAAGCTGCCCAGAGAGGTGGTGGATTCACCATCCCTGGAGGTGTTTAAGAAAAGGGTAGATGAGGTGCTTAGGGACATGGTTTAGTAGTGGTGGTGTTTTTATCAGGGTAGGTTAATGGTTGGACTTGATGATCTTAAAGGTCCCTTCCAACCTCACTGATTCTATGATTCTATGATTCTATGATTCTATGATTGGACTACTGGCCTAATCTATAGGCATGCATAACTGTGGGATGATATACCTGGATGAAACTGAGTATATATATATAGACTGTATCCTACAAAACATCAGGAACTATTAAATGTCAATGGTATCTAGTTTGAAAAAGGCATCATTAGCTTCTCCCTAAAGAAAAATTGTTTCCAGCACCCAGCTGCTTAGATAAAGTGCTGTCTCTTGGAAACTTCAGTGACAAAATAGTTCCTCTTGAAGGTGAACATCCTGACACAAATGGTGAGTAATCTACTTGTAACAGCCATAATGTGACCTGAAACGCCTTTCCGACAGTGCAAAGACCATTTTTCCTACTTAGGGTTTTTGAACACTAGGTGAGTCCTTGGCTTTTACTTCAGGAACGTACAGTCAAAGACCTTTCCATCTTCAGCTCAGCTAAAGCAGGTTGCCAGAATCCAGTCAGATCACCGTATTTTCGGTCAGGCAGAATTGCCTCCTGAGGAGCTAGTTGACATAGGATGGCAAAAGCTATCTCAAGGTTTGGATATACCTCAATCAAAGCACGTTAGCAGTCCTTTTATTTATTTATTCTCACTTTGCCAACCCTGAAAAATAGTTCTCCTTTGAAATATACTTCACAGTAGTTACAATTTTACAACATATGCTACATTAGATTTTTGGTGTGTATATCTCCATTCTCACCTCATTGATTTTTGAGTTGATATCTCTCATAATGAGGGTAATAAAAATCACCTGTTAGATCACATTCTCAGAAGTATTATTTGTTTGTGTTATTTCTCCTTTTTAGCATATTTTAAATCTGCCAATCTGTGTAGGAGGAAAAAATCAATACACCATTTGGCTAGGAATTCCCTGGGAAATAGAAAGGTGTGTAAGATTAACTTGCAGATGCCAATGTTTTTTCTCTTTACAGTGTCGAGATATTAAGGTGTTCTGAGTGGTGCCACAATAGTATGTCCTGAAAGAGCTTTTGAGCTGACATTGTTTTGGATGCAAAAGCAATAATGTACATATATACACAACACCAATACTTGCCCCACTTTTATGGTAATTAATATATATTTTAACTACTTTATTTTGGATACAGCTGCCTTGATATGTTATATACATTTGCTGTTGCTGTGAATGGTGTAAACTATACAGTTGTATTGTAAGACAAAGGCATGTTCCTGCAGAAGATCACAAAATATTTGTGTGATACCCAGCACAACCTGACAAGTGGCAGTGCTGCAGGGAGTTTACTGAGGTAACTCTTTTCCAAAGCACATGTTGCCCTTGATTATAACCTGACTCCTGAAACTACCTGGCTTCTGTCACTACGTTCGTGAGACACCTGCCAAGTGGAGCAAATACTCACCGTGCTCACGCTTGCGCCTCTTTTCCCACAGAGAAATGAATCTGTCTTTGCAATGCTGCCTTGTGTACCCTTTATTGCTTCAACCTTGTTGCTCAGCCCTGTTGCCACCCGTCGTGTTTCTGCTAGTGACGATGAATTGGCAAACAACCGAATCCATAAGGTGTGACATGCTATGTGGCTCTTTTATCTCTGTTCCCATGCAGGCCAATAGCAAGAAAAAAATATTGCTTTTAAAAAGTCTTTGGCAGAGGCACTTGGAAATACTTTGTCAAAATAATTTCTTAACAAGTGCAGATTTGTTAAGAACGGGTTTCTTCACTCAGTCGTGCCAGCTGTAGTGAGAGCTCTTGGGTTCACGTTAAGCTCTGGTGAAATTGGGAAAGATCCATTTGTACCCCGGGAAATCATTAGCTTTGTGGTAGATAAACATGGTCCTTGTTGGAATGCACACAGGTAGGCTTTTTGCAAGCACATCCCTGCTGCAGACAGTCTATGCTTTAAACTGGTACAGAGTTTGGATTTGGCAGCCTTTAGACGGGTAATTGAATGAGACTGAAAGGAGGATCCCAAGTGCACATCTGTCTCCTCGCACTTGGAGGTTTTAAACAAAGCATTATTTATTCGCTCAAATGTACAAAGTAAAAGAGAAAGGCATGTACACTTATTATGGTTTCCTCCTTGTTTTTTGCCTATGCTCATCACCCGTCCTAAGCAAACTCTGTCCTGTTGCTCCTCGTTCCTCTAAAGACTTGTTTTTTTTCTCCTGATCCTAAGCTTAGTGCTGGAATGAGCAATCATTAGCACAGCCTTAGTCTGGCTGTGGTAAAGTCGCTGCTTCCAGATAAATGTTGCCAAGATTTGCACTCGTGATTTCAAAATTCTGGATTTTCTTTCAAACGACATTTAATTTTAAGGGGCGGAATATATTGAACAGGGCTGATTTAATTTTTATAGGAAAGAGGTGCTCTAGGAAGTCTTCATAAACTTACTTTGTTTAAAATATTATTATTATGTAAGAAGTTTTGTGATTTCTTGACTATTCTTTTCTCAGCTGAAGGCTTTTATGAGCCGTGTAGATCTTTACAGGTGGCCCAAGGGATTTGCTGAATTGTGGAGTTTTTTTTTGTTTTAAATCACTCCATATACTTATTGCTGGATATAAAAAGTGCATACGAACAGTTCCTGGAAATGTATTCCTTTGAAAATCTAATAGCAAAGCTCTAGAAAATTTTTCACTTTGGAAAACGTACTAACTTGTTATGAAACAAAGGTATAAATCATCTTAGATGAAGCAATATTTAAAATAAGAGGGAAGGAAATGAAAAACTCACCCCTTATTAAGAAGTCTATAACTGTACTTCTAGCACTTAGTAATTATGCAGTGCATAGGTTTCTCACTCATCTGCAATTACTTTTAATTTTTGTAAGTAGAATTCTAAATATATAAAAGAATCATTCTTATTTGTAGTTTTCTACTTAGAATATTATAGCTACAGTTTTGCACATGTAACATGCAATACAAACACCAAACCTGACAACATATTTTTTTAAGAATGGTAAATGCAGCATATTAACAAAATATTTTCTGGTTAAACTTTGTGTTAGGAAGTGAATAAAAGTGGAGTAAAGACTCTGCATTTTAACTTCAGAACGATTTAATTAACTGCAGTATGAAGGGAGTTGGAAGCACAGTGGCTGGACCCAGTCATTGTAATAAAGTTTGTGGGAAAGTGGTTGGAAATTTTATACAAGATTTGGGTAATTTTCATTAGTTTAGTAAATCATTTAAGTTGGCAGATTTCTTATGCAGATTACTGTTATAATGCTTAGTACTTAGCCACATTTTTTTTGTTCATAGGATTCTTTTTTCTTTGCAGTTTTGTAAAAAAATAAATCATACGGTTATCCATCATTTCCTCACCTAATGTTATAAATTGTTTCATTTATTTAAGTGTTTAGTAGTGATTTTTTAAGGACAAGGAAGGTGAGGGTTGGTAGCACATATTTATGCTTGTAATAAATTATATAGAAACACTTCTCATTTTATTAAGCAGATGTCTTTTACCAACACTTAGTTGTTCATGCAGTTGCTAAAGGTAACATAATATGCATTTTCAGCCACATCTATTTACAAGTATAGCACCTGGTAATTTTTCGTTGCGTGTTAAGAAGTCTCATAACCCTTGTCCAAGAATTGTATTGGGTCCCTTAAGCTGTGTGCAGCATCCCCAGCATAGGAGCACCTGAGAACCATTCTTCTCCCCATTGCTGTTAACTTCAGCGAACTCCAGGTCAGATTCTCTTTTAACAGTTTGTTGCAAGACATTTTTTCTGAGTACAGACACATTTTAGCAGTGAAAGAAGCAGAAGTTCTTAATTTATGCCACATTTTCTTTGTGCATCCCTGAAGAATAAGCATGTCTGCTGCCTTGATTTTCTTTTCTTTTCTTCATTGCCCCTGACATGTGCTTCTTAGTAGGTAGATGACAATTCCTAAAAGCTTTTGCAGCACATCATAAACGACAAATTCCCTTTGCAGAATCAGTGGGAGGCATTGTTGTGCAGAATGTGTTACAGTCTCCTAAAAGTAGACAAGGGAGGAACAGAAGAACAGCTGACACTGCAATAAAGAGCGTGTCTTTCCTTGATCCCATTTTAGTGGTATCATAAACTTGATTGAGGCAGTTCAGAAGACAAGAGGATGTTGGAGGGAATGCACTGTGAAGTCTGACTGTCTGATGTGGGTATTGTAAAGACCTTGAAAAAGTAGAAGAAATTGGTTTTGCGGAGCATCTGTGAACTTGTAAAGAGAGACTGATGAGGTATGGCTGCTGGGCCAGAGATAAGGGCACAAGGAAAAGAAGGTCCTGACCTAACATCCTCAGTAAACAACATCTGGACCTGAGAAACAGCACCAGAACCTGGACTCCCCCGCAGCAATACGTGCGACTGACCTTAACTGGTGTTGCTTATTTTCAGCAGATGTAGAGTTAATTTAAGGTAGCATGTAGGTGCTGATTAATAAAGTCACATATTGGGTGACCAATGGCATCATATATTACTCTATTTGTCTTTCAAGTGTTATGGTAAGCTATAATAGGTATTCACCCTTGCTGTAGGGATTTTCTTACCCATCTTTTTTGAATCAGCCGGTGAATGGATGGAAAGCATTGCCTTTGCTGTCAGCTCTAACTGGTGTGTGGGATGGGGCCCTGTTGGTGTGCAGCAGGTAAGGTTATGTGGTTGTCTGCTCTGGCTTGCTAGAGAGCTGCTTCTGTTCTTCTCTTCAGTAATCTCTTCTGAATTTACAGACCATCATTTGGAAAGAAGTCTGGATTCATCCACAACTTTGGAGGTGATCAGACTTTGCACTTCCTATATTCGCTTTGCTTTTCCAGCTCCTAAGATGCTTTAGAACTTCTTCTTTTATCCACTTATTACTTTTGCCTCAAAGAGACTAGGTTTAATTTTATTCATGGTCAAACTCTTAGTCGGTGTTTTGCAGGCTGGCCAGCCCAGCAGAACCCTATTGGGGCCACTGTGTGTTATCCTTGTACAAACAATAAAAATGATTGTAAAAGGTTTCTATTTCTGCCTTGCCAGATTTAATTCTGACAGGTAGTGATGCATGCTACCTGCCCACACACATGGTATAATAACGTCCTTGGAAACAGTTATACGTCACCATATCGATCAATATAAGACCCGTTGGAAACAGACTACTTGGCAAAACAGACTGTTTGATCCCAAATGTTAATTCTGAAATAGTTTGGGTTTTTTTTTTTTTTTTTTTTCTGGAAATCCAGCATTTTACAATGGATTTTTTTTTTCTTGAATACCTTTAGCTGCAGTAATGTGACTCGATGGTAGCAGTTCTTCAAAACAAAAAATTTAACTATGCAGCATAACCACTGAGTGCCACTTCACAGAGGGATGGAAATTGGCCACCTTGGATTTAACTAGCTTTGAACAAAAGTCCAGTAATCAATACAGCAGAAATTCAAAAGGTGATTGCTAGCAACCACAGGGCCTATAGGAGTGATTTCCGCATTGATCTTTCTGCTCTATATTCCAGCTTGGCCCGGTTGATTTAACTGTATTCTAAGTTATTTATACCAGGATTAATTTCCCTGAGTAACATTTCTTGATGCCTTTTTGATTTTAGTGGAGTTTAAGTAAAAGTCAGCAGAACGCTTCATCACACTAAAAAAAATTGTCAACAGAGTTGAAGTTCGTTCTGAGCTTTTTGAGAACTGCATTTTTTGAGACGACTTCCAACATTTTGGTATTCTCTTTGGCACACATTGCCTGTGTGAATGAACAAGTGTATCAGATGAGTATCAAAGCCTTAGAAGAAGAGAAAGATTCTTGTACTCTTTTGAATCTTTTCCTTTTAATCCTGCAGTTCAGCTTAGAAAACAGGTTTGGTTGTGGTTTCCGTTTTTTGGTTGTGTTTTTTTTTTTTTCCAAACTGGTCGAGGTATCCCCAAAAGACAATGGCTAGCTGCCTTCTCCCATTATATGAAATTTTCACATTTAGTTGTCCAAAGTTCCCATCGCATGTTGCAGCACCACAAATCAAAAATAATCTATCACACTAGTGCTTGCTGGCACTTGGGTAGCTTTAGCTCATTGCAGAGAACAATTGTCAAACTTTAAGGCCCATGAAACATGAAGACAATAGCTTCTATAGGTACCTAATATAAAGCACATGAAAGTTTTATATAGTATATTGCTGCTATGTCACTATGCCAACCAGAAATTAGCCTTGTTATTTCTTTAGCTGAAGAACCATTTTACAACACAGCCTCGGTGACTGAGGCATAAAAGCCCACGTGCAGTTTTTCAGATTCAGTTTTAAGGTGAATTTAACGCAGAAGTGGAATGTAGACCTTGGAAAATACGTGCCTCTTCTGCGGCATGGAAGAGAGCAGACTCACATTCCTTTCAGGCTTTCAGGAGACCGGTGCCCTCAGCTAAGCAAGGCAGTGTCTGTCTCTTCTAGACTGCAAATTCTCTTGTGTGGCTTTTCATTTTCTGTAGGTGGGTAAATGTCCACTACATAACCCAGACTGCTTAGCATCTCCGTGCTACCTTAGTGTCAGCAGTAAATAAAAATAATCAACCAACAGTGCCACATGCTAGCGTTTTTCTAGGGTTGTAAGGCACTGGCACAGGTTGTCCAGAGAGGTTGTTGAGGCCCCATCCCTGGAGGTGTTCAAGGCCAGGCTGGACGTGGCCTGGGGCAACCTGGTCTAGTGGGAAGTGTCCCTGCCTATGGGACTCGATGATCTTCAAGGTCCTTTCCAACTCTAAACCATTCTATGATTCTACTGATTTGACTTACTCCCAGTGTGTAAGGATGCAACGCAGAAGCAATGCGCCTCAGAGCCAGAGCTAAGGAGCGCTTACTCATCAGGTGCCAGGTAGTGTAGCCTCCATTACTCCTCTTGGGAAAGGGGTCTGCTACCACACATGCATGTTGTAGGATTTCCATCTAATAAGAAACCTAAATATACATTACGGTATTTAAAGGGATTGTATGAACATCTAAGCCTGTAATAATTTATAAAAAGAGATTACGTTGTCGTCTATTCATGCATTTAAATTCCACTAACTGTATCCAAGGCCATTGTACTACTTACAGCTCCTCAAAATTCTGCCAGATATTTAAATGGTTACAAACCTTGCTCCTTAGATTTTTTTCTTAAAACACACCTTAAAAAATAGTTTTTGGACACATTTCCTCTAAAGAAAATCACCATTTTTCTTTAAGGACTTCAGAGTTATGGTTGAGGATCGATGAACAGAGAATTTAAATTTCAGAGCAAAAAAGAGTTTTAATCTAGATTTAAATTACTTGTGTGATTTCAGCGGAGTGTTCAACCATTCAAACAATACCTGTTAAAAAGTACCCATCTCCAAAATTTTTAAATGCTTACGCATTCGTGCCATTTTATACTTAGTTTACAATAAAAAGCCCAGTATGTTCTTGTTTCCCCTGGCTAATCTGTATTAGTTTTGGCATATCCTACAACACAGCGTCCGAATTCGCTCTCAGGAGCATTTTTTGTCTTTGTCTCCGGTTTAGAAAAACAGAGGTGGCTTAGTGAAGAACCAGTGCCATCTAGGGGCTGAAAGCTGAAAGGAGGGGAAGTGTCCAAAACACTAAATACAGTCTGGGAATAATAGGAACGAGGGCCAGAAAAAAGGGAAATAATGGAAAAAAAAAAATCCAGCTGCTGAAAATAGTGGGAAGCACAGTACAGAGACAACCCAAATCCTTGCCCAGAAACAGCTTGGGCTCCTCAGGGCTGCCCTGGCTTGGGGAACGGTGGGGAGGAAAGGTGGCCTCCGCCCGCCAAACCTGCCTTTGCTTGGTGTCATCTGCTCAATGCTTCCCCAGACCAGGCCCTCCACGGAGCTGATTGACCGGGAGTGGGAATGTGCAGGAGGAGATGGGTCCTCAGCTGCATCCATACATCACGCCTCTTGGTATTTAAGAGTATTACACATTTGAAGAGGATGCTTATAAAGAAACAGAAAAACATCAAACAGCTTTGGGATCGCATGTTTAGAAAGTTCTGATCTAAACTCTGCTTTTTATATATATTTTTATTTCATTCTTGAATTTATTTTAGTATCCTACTTCCGTTTATCATGCATTTGAGTAAAATTCGGGAAAAGACACCTTACACACAAAAAAAATACGTGTTCTGTGTCGGGAGCGATAGCAGTTACTTGAGTTTCCACTCAGTGCACTCTGAATAAGTTGTCTTTGAACTCCCTCTGGTGGTATAAAGGTTTTGTAAGTAGAAAAAGGTTTTCGAAGCACTTGTGGAGCCTCAAACGACATAGTTTTAACAATGAGCTGATAGTTTGTGATTTTTCTTCATACTTCCTAAAAATGGCTACGGAAGAAGATGGGGGGGGGAAGGAAAAAATATAAAATTTCTATGGAGTTTAATATTTTTTTTCATTTTGTAATGCAGAAAAAGAAGTTGGTGTTTTTTTTCTCACTCGAGACACAAATGCATAAGGTTACCTTGGGTTGCAGTCATGCTTTACATTGGCAAAGCAGCACAATTATAAAACTTTCTCTGTTGTCCACAGTGGAGCTAATTTGAAACAGAAAGAAGCCAGACAAGTTGAGAAGGCTGCGGACCACTCTAACTGAATGTCGTGGGTTGAGGTAAAACAGGACCAATTTTGTTCAGTAACTTTGCTTCTTAGCTGGGCCTCTTACATCTACTGAAATTAAGACCATATTGTGCAGACACTGTTCACTCTCTCAGAGTGATAAGACCGATGTTTATAGCTGATGCCCAGGCATGGGATGCAGAGAGGCTCCTGCTTATACTTACTGCTATAACAGCCCAGGGCAGATAACTTTGTTATTTGCTCCGTTGGAGGGTCGGAAGCGGAAAAGCATAGTGGGGTCCCACCTGGAGGGAGGAGCGGACAGGACAGGTGACCCAAAACTGACCAACAGGGTATTCCATCCCATCTGCCTCATGCTCAGGACAAAAGCTGAGGGATCAAAAGGTCAGTGATCTTTCTTCAATGGCCGATGTCTGAGGAGGACTCTGTCTCTTCATCTGCCTTTGACCCTGATCCTGAATCCAGATCCAGAACCTAGTTCCCGTCTGTCACTGAGTTCAGTCTGGGACTTCCCCAGTGCCAGCCAGTGACGTGATTGTCATCTTGGGAGCTTGATACAGTTTTGTATATATTTCATTATTTTCTTTTTATTTTATTATTAATATTTTATTGAAGTAGTTTAGTTCCTGCAAAACTTGTCTTTTTTTCCCTCCTCTGCTTCTCTCTTTGAAGGGCGGGGGGGAGCATCTGTCGGTCCCATTTGGGGTGGCCCATGTCCCCAGTGGCTGGTCAAACCATGACAGATTTATTGGTGCCCAAGTTGGGGCACGAGCAGGGCTCGACCAGAGCTGTGATAGATTGCCTGAATAGGCTGCTCTGCAAAATCCTTACTCGTGCCTGAGAGCAATTAACCCTCAGACAGGGTTAATTAAGGAATCATTTCTTTAGCATGACTGGGCTGCTCATGTAAGCAGCTGCTTACCGGAATGAGTAAAAGTATCTCAGTCTGCTGCTTTTTTTAATGAAAATTTGTCTACGTTGTACATGTAAACACACAGGGGGTTGGCCAGCTGCATGTTGTGCTATGTGTGTTAGACAGCAATGTCAGTATTAGACCAAATGCTGGTCTGTCAAATTTGAGGCTGTAAACTTCTGCTTCATATGCTGTCTGCACTGGGTGAATGTCAGATCCTTTTTGCTCGTTGATTAATTAGCAATTAATTTAAGTATGTTTTATTTCTAAGAGATTGGATGCTATTCTGTTGAATTATTTATGTATTTGAAATTGCTGAGGCCCCATAGGAATGGTCTCTGGAAAAGGCATTTTTTCTGTATTTCCAGGCTCTGGAAATTCCAGAATTTCTGAACTCATTGAGGAAAACTCCCTCTGCTTAAACATAACTAGATAAAACTCAGTGCATACTTCATTTAAGAGGACGTGCCTGTGGCAAAATTCATTCTAAACATGTTGTACCTAAAAATAAGGTGTTAACCTGCATTAGAAATGGGAATACTTAGTTTGACTAAGCACAAGAAAACTGTGGAGTATTTTGCTCTCAGAAGTTTTATTACAAAAAAATATCATTTAGCTGATTAAATGGAGCAGAAACTGGAAACATTCCAGGAGAGAAATAAAAGAAATTGATCCTTAGAGACTTCAAGGAATTAGGAAAATATTTGAAATGCGTTTAGTTTAGCTTGCAGAGTCAATCTAAACAAAACATTATTTCATGAAATAAAATGCTCCTTTCTCAGGATGGACTTTTCCTTGCCAGATGTGCCCAACAAGGGACACCTGCAGGAACCATCCAGATGTACTACAGGGATCACAAATTTGCCCATGTCATGGTCATGTGCATGGAGAGTGTTTTTAAGACTTCAGCTATGACATGTCAGTGACACGCAGCCTGAACAGCAAGTCAGAAAGGAGTTGAATGACATTTCATGTCCCATTAAGTTTTTTTAATATACATATATAAATATACATATTTATATATAGTTGTATATATAAAAATATATATTTGTATGTAATTATATATTATAATTGATATATCTGCTCTAAGCATTTGGACACGGCCTGTTATCAACTATTCAGAACAAGAAATTAGGGGGCAGATCCTGGATTTCCTGGTACCGCTCAGAGTGAGAACTTCTTGAAGCTGGATTGTGAATTTTCGTGATGCTATGTGGATGTGTGTATGTCGGCACCTCAGTTAGGCCAGGAAAGTGCTTTTGAAGTAAATCGTCTGATTATTCCCCTTACCACCCTTTGATCCATTCTGCAGAGCAGCCTACAAACGTGCCAGCTGAAGTCCTTTTGGATGAACTGCAAGCAGCACATGCAATCAAGGAGCACAGCTAATGTGTTGCAACTGCTAATGCATCTGTGCAGCCAGACCACAGCTAGTCCAGGTTAGAAACTCTTGAAATGCACTCAGCATCAACTCTGGGGTCTTAACACCAGTCACGAGAACAGATCTGTTCTGATTGTGCTTAGTGTTAATACAGACAAAGCCCAGTATCTCCCTTCCTGGGCCCAAACACAGGGATCACTTTAGCCTGACGTCCTGTGAGAGGTCAGGCCCACCTCCCTACAACCTCCTTTCAGGTAGTTGTAGAGGGTGATAAGATCTCCAGAGGTTCCTTCCAACCCCCATCATTCTGTGATTCTGTGACAGAGGTGCAAAACTTAATGGATAAGTGATGCAGAGATGACAGAGGACATGTATGTTTTGAAGGCTGCTTTGGACATCCAGTGCTGCAGTGTAATTGGAACATGAGAAATAGCATGGTGTGTTGTAACTCCTATATCACGGCAGCTTTCAGAGCTGGAGGCGCTACAAAAGCCCATATGGAGAAAAACACCTTGCCTGAGCTGAGTGAGAAACTTGCCGAAATCCTCTGGTGTCAGAGCAGTCTGCTGAGGGAGCCCAAGAGAACACCGGGATCAGTGGCAATCAATGGCAGCTCCAGGTTTGGGTTAGTTGGCTCAGGAATGGCCGGACAGTTGTGCTGTTGCTGGACAGTATGTAGGCTGATTTTAAAACAATTCACAGAGAACTCATTGGCCTGAAGGAACAGCTGGTTTTCAGCGACCAGGGCTCCCAGTGTACCTCAGCCACCGAGGGACACGTGCGCTCAGGGTTTCTAGCTTAAGGGGTGCTTGACAGTCACGCACAGTGTTACTCTCTGGGTCTCTATAGCTTGCTATATATAAACTATAGGGAGCTGTTAATGAAAAGCCATGCATGTGTGTCGTAAACCAAGGTCTTGAGGACATTTGATACTGACAGCCTACAACAAGCTGATGGCCTGGTTCTGTTTAATCACACTGTTTTGGGGGGGAAAAGCTGAATACCCACTTACACAGAGAAGATGACCCCATTCTCTCCCACCTTGGCTTATGAGGCCTTACTGCAGTCACACCGGCTCTAGGTAAAGAGTATACAATATCAAGCCTATGGGTCTGAAGACTATCTAGAGGTATGTACCTTGCAGATGAAAGGCAAGCTCGTGCTGCTGACTAAAACCATCTGGATGCAAAGTGACCTGTTGCATCTCACCTGGCACCTGTGGGGCTGGATGAGGATGTTACACAGGGCCCCAAGCACTGAGGGTTCCCTTTACCTAGCCACACTGCCACGTCTGGATAAAAAGGATGCAAAGGAACTTACGGATGCCACATGGTTTCAAATGTTGACCGCACGCGTGCGATCACTTACTTGCATTGCACATCCTTTCTTTTCTCCACTATGCTTTGCGGTGTGTGCTGCTGTATTAATTTTACAACTACTTTATACTTTTCATAGTTTGAAGTGGGTTATATTTGCCTGCTGGTCAGCTTTAGGTGTTGCACCTGATTAGTTTTATGGCCTATACACGTTAGCTTCTTTTCTCAGTTTCCATGTGTGGGCTGCCTGTTACCAGTGTAAGCGATAATACTTTGAGCATTTCCACTTTACAGGCCCCTGTCAATTAATGGAGTGCCTGGGCTCTGTGCTTGATGTTGTTAGCAGAGCTACTTGTTTGCCATCCTCTACTGCATCACAGCCCCTTCTTGGTCCCAGAACCTTGCCCATCTCCGCTCTCCACAGAGCAGTGCACCTGGTATTATACAGGTGTATCCTCCTGGTACTCTAACTAGCCACAGCCCTGAGAATATAGCCCTGGTCCATCTTGTTGCCCCCCAGGAAATCACACACACACACACACACACACAAAATTTGCTGCATGCTTTTAGGCAGTGGCCAACAGTTCAAAATGCTGGGCTTAACACCAGTCAGGGTGATACAAACAGCATGAGGATGAGGCACAAGTAGCCAGAGGATGCCTCTGTGGGACCAGCTCTACTTATGCATGGATACCTGCAGCTGTGCCCCAACTCTACAGACAAAGTGGACCAGACCAGGATGATCTGCTCTGCAGCACCCGGAGGCAAACTAAAACCGCGAGCCGCTGGTGTGCTTGCCTGTACGCACCACACTGGGGAAAATGGCTTGGGGAAAAGCTGTTGCATGTGTGTCTGTGAACCTCAGCACTGGGATCTGTTACTTGTCTCCATCTGGAGAAGGTTTAGTCTTTCATTCCCAGCCTGCCTGGCCTAGCAGGGAGCCTATAAAGTGGTTGCTGCCAGGTAAAGTAGTGGGCAGTAGCAGGGCTGGGGTTGTCTGCCTTGTCACTTGCTGCATAGTTTTCTTTGCAGAAGTATCAGCTATATTTTCTTCTGGGGAAGATCATACCCACACTGAGGGTGCTACTACCCATCTGGATCCACTGGTCATCCTGGATTTGCTTCCAGCTGGAAATGCAGGTACACTTGAGAGTGAAAGTTACTAACTAAATGGGGTTGGCTACTTTGCTTTTGCTTATAGAAACACCCAAAGCAATTTCCATCAGGCAGGATAGTGGTGGCCTGACGGCAACTTCTCTCACTCCCACTTCAATATCATGGAAAAATTCCACCTTTTAAAATTGTTTTAATTCTATTATATTTAGTTATATAATCTGTTTTTCTGTTTTCTCTGCTTTCCTCCTGGAACTCTATATCTAACATCTGCAATATCAGGTGTAGCTTACAGTTGTGCTGTGGGGAAAAAGGATTTTTTTTTTTTACTCATTTTCATACATATAAAATACTTCCTTACAGCAACTATACTGTCTTGAGATGTAACACTTAAATTTCATTATAGCTGGTTAAGCATGAGCTGAACATGAGCATAAATCCCTCCTCTGGAAAAGAAGGAGAAATGTTTAAGGGGAGAAAATTTGTTGAGATATTGCCCTCTATTGCTGCTCTGGAAGCCAAAGTTTGGCTTCTATATAAGTGGCTAAGGGAACTGGGGTTGTTTATCCTGGAGAAAAGGAGGCTGAGGGGAGACCTTAACGCTCTGTACAACTACCTGAAAGGAGGTTGTAGTGAGGTGGGGGTCGGTCTCTTCTCCCGAGTAACAAGGGATAGGACAAGAGGAAATAGCCTCAAGCTGCACCAGGGGAGTTTTAGGATGGATATTAGCAAAAATTTCTTCACCGAAAGGGTTATCAAATATTGGAACAGGCTGCCCAGGGAAGTGGTTGAATCACCATCACTGGAGGTATTCAAAAAAACGGATAGACGTGGTGCTTAGGGACATGGTTTAGTGGTGGTTTGGGCAGTGTTAGGTTAGCGGTTGGACTCAATGATGTTAAAGGTCCTTACCAACCTAGACGATTCTGTGATTCTCTAGACCACCAGGTCATCCTTGCTAACCAGCAGTGCTGAAGATATACCCTCTCCCTCTCCTGCTGAATGCTGGTTTTGGTCACATTTGGACTCCCCCAGAATGTTCAGTTTCCCAGACAAGAAGGGCATATGATGGAAGAAGAAATATGTATTGCCTGTTTTAATGCCAAAGCTCTGCAAGATCAGAGGGGGCATTGCTTACCACTCAGCACCCTCCCCAGGCTGTCCAGGCTCAACTTCCTCCTCCAGATAGACGCCCACCTGCAACGCCTGCAGCAGGACGGGTTCCAGTCCCGCCTCCCACACATGTCACGGACACTTAAGACAGCACAGCCATGCAATGGGAGTCCTGCCCAATGCATGAATTTGAGATGAGCACCTGCATCAGAGCTGGGCTCTCGCTCAAGTCTAAGCCTATTCTGTGATTAACAAACACGGGAAAACTCCCGGTGTTTTGGGAAACACTGAGTTTTTCTCAGATATTCATCCTACTTTGAAGAACAGGTAAAATGTGGCTTCAGAATGAGAAGGAATTTAGGGAAGGATTGGATTTACTCCAGCTGATGTTCTGTTTGCATTTTTACGTTTTTGGTACAAAAAAAAAAGACAAGCAGCACAAGATACTTGGAAGAGAAATTTGTTAATGAATAGCACTTCCCATATTTTCCCCTATGGACAACAGGAATTGAGTATGGGTAAGACAGAAGGATGAGATACCGAGTATGAGCAAAGGCACACTTTAAAAACATCCTAAGAAATAGGAAGATTTTAAAGAAATCTCGTTACGTTTATCTAGATTAGATTGTTTGTTTGTTTGTTTTAAATCTTGAGCCAGATTATATTGGTTAGGGACAGTTAAAATATTGGTATTCAAAACCAAATGAAGTACAGATCAGACTGTTCTTATAACTTACTGTTAATATCAGTCAAGCATCTCAGAGATGCATTTGCTGTAAAGGTACAGGCTAGGCTTTGCAGAAGCACAGTAAAGCACTTAAGTGTCAATAACATTTCTGGGGTAAATAGAAGCCCCGACAGGTGATGAGATAAATGTGACTGCATAGCAGCTTGATCAAAATGTTCAGATGGTCGCTATCAGGAGCAATGCTGAAATCTGTGCCACGCTCAAAGGTTTGACAGAGAACCATATGTCACTGTCATTCTTCAGTCTGAAGGGAAGGATCAGCGACCAACAAGAGCACAGCGATCTTGAAAATGTCTTTTCTGAGAGTAATGCTGTTTACTTTTAAAACTGTATGCAGTCTTTACATGAGTAATGTTGTGCGCACGATGGCTTAAGGATACAAGAGAGGTGGCATGTGTATACAGATGAGCAGCCTAAGCGAAGACAGGCTTTGCTACTTGGCCCGTGCAGAGGGGCGTCTTTCTCCATGGCAAGTGACTGACCACAGAGAAGCAGCATTACAATTTACAAGCCCGGCTGAAACAGCAAGCAGGTGGTGGGATGAGTTAATTACCTTTCTTTTTCAGGCAGAAAGATAAAGTGAGGGGCACCGGTTCCTGTAGCACGCTTTTGTACGTGGTGTGGAAATGGGTATTCCACACCTTTTGGGCTTCCTCTTCCGAAGGCTAGCTTCTATGTCTGGTGGAAGTCAATCATACACCCTCCAATGAAACAGAATTAGACACTGTTGTCCCCCAAAGGAATCCTCTCATTTCCATGACAGCTAGACTGGGTATTGAAGTTGGCACTGACTGTCTCAGAGAACATTAATGACTTGTGAGGAGAAACGATTTAATCATCAGCCCAGTTAAATGGCATTATAATGTACCAGGGTTTGTATAATTGCTAAAATCTGCAAGTAAAATTTTTATTTGGAGTTTCTTTGGAAGGATTTAGCAACAGAAACTTTCCATATGGCTATGGCAGAAATTTATACCACAGCAGTGGGAAGGGACCTGGTGCAAGGGCTCTCAGGAGGCACCTGCAAACCTAAGCATTTGCCACATGAGTCCTTATGCACCTCATGAAACCCATGATCCCCTCATGCAATTCCTTAACTGCATTTCCCTATCTCTGTATTTCCTGGAGGGGGAAATACGTAACAAAATTTGTGTTACACTGATTTGGCATCTGCTGCAGGGAGGAACAGGGAAGAGCACTACGATGAGAAATGTTAAGCTACTGCAAATGTTTTCCCAGTCTTCCACGTTTTTTCAGTTTTTCTTAGAGGGTTGAAAGAGGAGAGAAGAGGAAAAAGCCTCCTCATGCAATGTTTGAAAAAGTGAATTCTAGTGAACTTTCATTGGCCCTCTCTCCCTTCCTCCAGATAAAATTAAGCTAATTTTGGTTTTGTTTTTTTTTTACTTCCTGTGTCCTTCTCAAGAGAAATATTAATAAACCTCACCAGCAAGCAGAGCACTAGTGTGGGAGAGACTGTTAAAAGAAACCTAACCACTGCATTTCAGGGACATGGTTTAGTGATGGTTTTGGCAGTGTTAGGCTGATGGTTGGACTCGATGATCTTAAAGGTCCCTTCCAACCTAGACGTTTCTATGACTCTAGGATTCTATGTTACTTATGATTTGTAAGGACGGAGTCAGAATATTTCCCATTTTCAACAAGTCCTTTTCAAACCCTTAAAGTTTAACTTGTTCTGAAAATACCATTCTGTTTTCTAGGACCAAAAATAAAACAAAATTTAAAAAGTCTGTATGTGCGAGGAGATTGACCATAAACATAGGATGAACAAAAAAGTAAACACCAATTTGAGGGCAAACAACAGCTAAAAATTTTACAAACTACAGCTACCAACTACACTGTTACGCTATTTTCTACAGCAAGTGGTTCCAAACCCATATCTGTGTATTTTATTTACTAGTGAGGGCTTGCTCTTTCTTGCTTAAAGCCACACTGTAGTGTCTCTTGCCTGTTCTCGCAGAATTTGACTACCTTATCTCAGTCCCCAGTGAAACAAAATAAGCTCAATACCTTGGTTTATTCCTTATCCTTTGGAGCTGTGCCTTTTTCAATACTGCTAAGTTTGCAAGACTTTTGGTAAGCAGGTCCTGTGGATATGAAAGAGGCTGAGGAATTATTAAGCAGGACACACAATAACACACCTTTATTGGTCTTTACAAATCACCAGTAATAGAGACAGTTGTGTGGCTTGAGTTCACAAAGCAATACCTTTAAAAAGGGACCTGCTGCAGCTCTGTGAGCTACAAACATAGGACAGAAAGCACACTAAAGAGAATAGATTAAAAAAAAAAAAAAAAAGCTGGGCAAGGGATGGAGAGCAGTGCAGGAAAGTTGAGAAAGCTCCACCTGTCCCCAGTTTGTGTCTTGGGCAGTGAGACAATCTGAAGCCCTGTGGGCCATCAGAAGGAGGCTGGAGAGAAAGCGCTCTCTGGGCTGGAGTCAACGAGGAAGAGCAGATGACTGTGAGAGGGACACAGGAGGGCACAGAGAGTTGGCTTTATGAGGTGGTTCTGCAATCTATCAGTTTGCGAAAGCTCCTCCGGAAACTGTCATCCAGAAAGGCATACAGGAAAGGGTTGAAGCAACTGTTGGCATAACTCAAGCTAGTGATGAAGTAGGAAATCCCAATTACGAGTGGAGTTTGTGGGATGTCTGTGGTGAGGGCCACCACTGTGCTAAGGTGATAGGGTGTCCAGCAGAACAAGCACACAGCCAGGATGACAACTACCATTAGAGTCACCTTTTTTTTGGCTTTGTCCAGAGCTTTTGCATTGCTATGGAGGTGCACACGTCGCAGTCTGCACAGCATGGTGGTGTAGAGGATGCAGATGGTGGACACTGGGATAGCAAAACCTAAAATAAGGGTGTAGATCCGACTGCCTTTCCACCACATGCTCTCAGGTTGGGGGAACACGAAGACACACTGGGAACGCCCCTGCTCTTTGTGTATCTTAGCAAAGACAGTGAAGGGCAAGATGATGACTGTGACAAAGGACCAGACGCAGAGGCTCACAATCTTGGCTGCTCGGTAGGTACGGTAGGACATCTTCCTGGACTTGGTGGTGGCTACCACAACCAGATAGCGGTCAATGCTCATGACAGTGAGGAAGTAGATGCTGGAAAAGGTGTTGTACTGGTCTATAGAGATGATGAGCTTGCACATGAACTCTCCAAAGGGCCACTGCAGGAGTAGGTAGTCAACAATGTTGATGGGTAGCACCAAGGTAAAGAGCTCGTCAGCAATGGCCAGGTTGAGGATGAAGATGTTGGTGACTGTTTTCATCTTCGGGGCTTTGAGGATTACATAGATGACAGCAGTGTTTCCTGTCAGCCCCACAGCACAGATGACAGAGTAGATGACAGGCACTGTGAGGTAGAAACTGGGGCTCAGCGGGGGAGCGGACATATTCAGCCCCACATCCACTCTTCCAGCACAGTTCCTGGGCCCATCTGTACATGAGGAATTGGTCTCAGGGAGGGAGGAGTTCTCCATGGCCACAGGAGAGGGTGGCCAGGCCCACTGGTGACGGGAATGACTTGGAAGTGAGGGAAAAAAGGTGAGATCTCTGCTCTTCTCAAGCCTGTCTCCTCTGGCGCATCCAGCCACCAAGATCACCCATGTGCCACTCGCTGCTGTCCTGCTGGGACCAAGAGGAGACCACAAAGGGCTTAGCCAGCAGTGGAGGGTCCCACCATCCCCCCAAATTGAGGATCCCCAAAGTGGGGATGGTGCCCCATGGGCTGCCCCTTACTTCTGCCAGCACCAATGGGTGCTGTGTGGGGTCAGCACCCAGCCCTGGACTCCCCCAAAGTGACCATCCCAAGGTGACAGCGCTCACCTGGGAACCCAGCGGTCCACCCCAGAGGGCGCCGCGGGGGGGCGGCGGGGGAGGCGGCCGGGGCGGACCGCGGGACTCCCGCGATCGCGGAGAGCCGATGCCTTTGGGATACTTCCCAAAAAGCAAAACACCCCACCCCATCTTCCCGACGGGGTCGAGCGGTTTGGAAGGGGAGGAATGATGCACTGACCTCTGCCAGCGGTGGTGGTGCTCCCGGAGGGGGGCAGGAGCAGCCGGGGCGGGGGGGAGATGCGGGTGCCGTGTCCGTGCAGGCGGGGGATGCCGATGCCGCTTCTCTTTGCTTGATCCTGGGAGTTATATGCGTGCCCGCCTCGATGTAGGTAGCAACAGATAGGTCACAGGAACCGCAGAGAGGATGGTTTAAAAGTCGGGAGCTGGACCACTGGGAAGAGATTTGTGTAGTTACCTGAAGTCACATCTCCTCCCGACGGTGGCGAGGTATCGCGGTGCAGCAAAGAGAGGGAGAAAGCCCAGCTCTAGGTGGCATCTGCTTGTCGTGCTGGGTCTGAGAGCTCAGCATCCGCCGCCCGCCCGGTCCCGGGGGCTGTCCGCGGTGCAGAGTGTGGGCAGCGCCTACTTGTCAGGTGATGCTGTTCATCTTGCCACGAAAAGGCGGTTTTTTCACGGGCTGTGGGTATCGAACTGTAGCACTGGACTTGAATATAACCCCGGGGAGGCAATCTTTTTTATAGTACTTCATAGCTCCTGATTATCCTGTTTTTTGTTGTTGTTTTTTTTTTTTTTGTTGTTGTTGTTTTTTGTTTGCTTGTTTTTTCAAAAAGCGCGTGGTGTAAAATCTACCTCACTTCAGTGTTATTTGTTTTCCTTCTTAAATGAGGTTGAATCTACGGGCTTTTAGTACATTTGATAAAATTTTCATCTCTTAAATCAGAAATGTAAACAACTTATTTTGTGGTGTTACCAGCAGTACTGACCACACAGATCAATACTAGTTTCTGATAAATTACTAATAATGTTATGCATGCATCTTTTGGCAAATCATTTGGCAAAACTGTTTAGTAACTCTAAGCTAACACCGTGGAGTGAGAGATAAACACAGTCTGGCTCTGATTGTCCCATAGTCTGATGCATAATAACCTAGATTAACAGGCTATTGCAAATATGACAGTCCAAGTAAATAAATTAATGAGTAAACAGATAAAAAAAATGCAAGCAAAGTAGCTTTGCTTCACTGTGGTTATGCTCTCTAGTGTCCTGTCTTTATTTTGTTCTATGCTACTAGCTACATAGTATGACAAATGATACTTCACCATACAGAGTACAATGTCTGCTCTGTGATTCTTGACTTGCTTTATGGAAAGATTTGAGAAGAAAAGGTGTTTACACACCTTTGTGCTCCCATGAGAATGACATAAGTACTATACTGCAGGCTTATCATGGAGTTTTGATCCCTTTTCTGTATACTTTATACTTTCACAAGCCAAGCAATGAAGAAGTCACCTTTGCTATGAAGTTTATTAGCAGCTAGGATTTGAGTCAGGTGTTCTGACCCAAAGACTTAGACACAGCTGCCCCAAGGTGAATATAGCTTTGGAAAGTTTCTCTGAGAAGTGCATTTTTAATTTCGGACATGATCAAAGCTCCTGGTGACCATCTTTTAATTTGTTTTTTCATTTCCAGTGATTTAATGCAGATAGTGCCATGAGCCCCCTCTTCCCCTTTTTATCTACTCAAGTAATGCCGATTAGAAAATACAAATTTAATAATGATTAAACCAATTCAGCTATTTTTCATTGTTTTCACATACCTTTCTCTGGAGAAGCTTTGTAACCTTCCTCTGTTGTTTTACAATTATTTTTTTCCCTCAGAAAACCTACTGAAATGGGAATTTCTACTGAAGTCTACTGAAACCTTTCATAATAGCTTTGTTTTAAAATCAACCATGGCACAGTTCAATCAAATGTTTTGATTGTGAAGTCTTGATTGATGAAGTCTTTAAGAGAACACAAATGCTGAGCAACACCATAATAATACTAATGCAGTAAAAAAAAAAAAAAAAGAGTTTATGGTTCACTTTCTGGTATTCTAAACAGGCAGAAATATTCTTATGTAGAGATGTTACTGGAGAACCTCAGCCATAGTGTGGTAATACAGTAGATATAACCTAAACAAACTCTGTGACCCTGCAGTCATAGTCACTAGAGAAGGCCTCTGGTGACTGCAAAAATCATGTCATACTCATCTGCAGAAATGCCAAGGAAGACAATCCAGGGAACTACAAACTGTTCCACCACACCTCAGTACCTGCGTATATTGTGGGGGAAATCTCTCGGAAGCCATTTCTGGGAACACGAAGAACAAGAAAGTGTTTCGGAGCAACCAACTTAGATTCACCAAGGGCAAATCATGCCCGACCAACACGGTTGCCTTCTATGATGAGATGACTGACTCCATGGATGAGGAGACAATGGTGGGTGTTGTTTACCTGGACTTTTAACAAAGCCTTTGGCACATCTGCATTGAATAGGTTGGCTCAAAGAGTAGCAGTCAGTAATGGAATGTCTAATTGGTGGTCAGTTATTAAGAGCATTTTTCAGGGGTCAGTACCGGGGCTGATACTTTTTAGTGTTTCCTTTAAGGGCCCGCATTATGGGACGGAGCACATCCCCAGAAAATTTCATGGATGATACCGGATTGGGGAGAGTGGTCAGTATGCTGGAGGGCAGGGTGGCTGTTCAGAAATGGGCTGTCAGAAACCATGTTAGCTTCTGAAAGGTAAAAATTTCGCTGTCTGAGGTGGAAAAAACACATGCAACAGCAGAGGTTGGGCACCGCTTCACTAGGGAGCGGTTTTGCAGAAAAGGACATAAAGTATCTGGTAGAGAACAAGATGTAAGTCAGTGAGCAGAGAGCCCTTGTAACAGTGAAGAGTGACCGTGTCCTGTGCTGTGTCAGCAAGTGAGTAGTCAGCCGGTCAAGGGAAGCAGTTATTCTCCTTTATTTGGCAATTGTGATACCACACAGTTTGGGCTTTCTGGTAGAAGGCAGACATCGAGAAACTGCAGCTAAGTGCAGTGGAGGGTCAATGAGATGGTTAGGAGACTGGAACACATTACAGGTGAGGAGATGTTGAGGGAACTGGATTTGTTCTGCCTGGAGAAGAGAAGGCCTGAGGGATGGAAGAATCTAATAGCTGTGTCCAGTCATCTAAATGGGGCTTATGGAAAAGACAGAGTCAAAATCTTCTTCCAGTTGCAAAATGATAGGATGAGTGGAGTGACAACAGTTGCAAATTGCAGCAAGGTAAACTCTGACCAGATGTAAGGAACAAAATTATTCACAGTGAGGATGATTGAACTTCTGAACATTTCTCCATCCCTGGAAATGCTGAGAATTTGACTGGGTGCAATATTGAATAACCTGATCTAATTTTGAAGTTGGCACTGCTTTAAGCAGGGAATCAGGTTAAGTGATCTTCAGAAGTCCCTCTAACCTAAATTATTCTGTGATTCTACCATGTTCAATACTTATTTTAAGCCTTTGAAATCAGACCCATCCCAACTAATCATACAGTAATAATAAAAAAAGATTTTTAGGGGAAACAACACATTTTTTTATGTAGTTGCATAATATCAAACCTTGGTGAAAACCGATGCTTTCTAACAACCCTTTGTTGTAGAAGAATTTCCTTTGGGAGGGCACAGAACATCTGGTGAGTAATTCATGGCTGAACAAATAATTCAACAGAGCTGAAAGGTGATGTTTACAGGAAGATTACGTGCATAATATGATAATTATGAATGTGGTTATGCTTAAAATGCTGTGGGTTTCCAATCTGACCAATAAAATCCTTATGGTGATTTACTTATTCTCAGATTTTTTCCTCTCTTGAAACTGGTCCCTTTATGTAGAAATAGCTTCAAGGGTTAATTATGTAGGAAGAAAGTCTTTAAGACTGAAGTAGAAAAAACCCAGTAATTTAAGTTTTGTGTAGTGCTAAAGAGAAACCTAATAATTCATTACATTTATATATTCATATTTTATCTCTAGACTTTAACTGGACTGTTGGAGCACAGCAGCTGAATAGCAATGGATGAAAATAGCAATGGATGAAAACTTAGATTTCATTTCCTAGAATATGCACTTCAAATTATTTTCTATCCTATTTACTAGCAACGCTTGTTATGTATTTTGACAACTCAAAAGGAGAATATAACTCTATATGATAATCTCAGACTTAATCAGTATGCTGGGTTTTGTCAATTCTTTAGTTATTACCCTAACTAAACAAATTAGTACAGAGCATAAAAAAAAAAAAGGCACAGAAATCCAGCCATCATTAAAACTCTTCTAGTGATGCGTAACACATTTTACAAGGAGAAGCAGTTCTAGGAATCAGAAAATAGGTATCAGAGATCCTCTTTCAGTAGCAGGAACATTGATAGCATACTTCTGCACTAATTTAAGATATTAAAAAGGCTATTTTATATAGTAAATAATATGGGACTTGCTAGTGATCGAGACGCAGAAACTCAGAAAACCAGGTTTCATATTAGAAACCAGAACCTTCTTCTCTCTTTACTTTAGGACTTCATCTTCAATGTGTGAGTTGTATTATTATAACTCTGCAAGATACAGCTAGGTATACTAAGCATTTAGTCACCTACTTATTATATGGGCTTACTGCACCTTGAAATTAACTGAAACTGTAAAAACTTATTCTGTTCATGCACTGGTCCCATACAAGTCTTTTAATGTTTCTTTTGTTTGGAAATAATAATGGAGATCAGATATGATATAATGAGAAATGGTTCCTCGAGAAATAATCAGTCTATAAATTTACCGTGCATTAAAACTGAGCAATCTAAAGGATCACTATGTATAACTTTTTTTTTTTTTTCTGCGGTAAATTAAGTCTATTCACAAAGAAAATTTCATTCTGGTTTAGCATGGTTTTCTACGTAATTGCAGTGAATAAGGCCATGCTACTTGTGTTAGTGTGTGAGAATGTGAGAGTGAGAGAGTGAGAGAGTGAGTGAGTGAGTGAGTGAGTGAGTGAGTGCGAGTGTAAGTGCGTTTTCAACATTTTGACTGATTTGAGACAGGAGCAGAGGGCATGGAGGTTGGGTAGATGAGTGGTCTGGTGCAGGGTGGGGAATCCATACTGGTGTTAATTCATGCCAGCTGAATTTGAGTATACTGTTCTACAGGAGAAGAGCTGCGTTGACAGAGATTGTTTTGACTGCCGCAAAGGCAAAGAGAGTTGCTGTCACAGGTTGTTTATGACGCAGCTAGGAGGTGTCTGCTAGCTGTTAGTGAGCTATTTACATTTTTATGTCCAATAATTTCTTTCAGCTTCTTTTTTTTTCTTTTTCTTATAAACCCCTGTGATTTGGTGTCCATTGACTATCAAAAGAATATTCTATCTAATATAGGTGAAAGTGGAAGATAGTTTTGTCCCCTCTTGTTGTTTCTGTCTTTTATGACTATCACCTTCTTCTGCTCAAGTTCTTTCCAGCTTATTTTGTGTTTGTGTGTTTTCTTTTTTAAGGAAGTTGGCTGAGTTACTCCTGGTTTAGTGATTCAGCTAGGGAAGCAGGGGCTAATTGTGCCAATTGAGAAGGCTGAGGAAGAGCAGATTTAAGCAGTTCCCTCAGATGAGAAAGGAACTGGGGGTGACTGGGGCTCATGAGTTCAGATAAGCTAGGTCCCGTGTTTAAGGTGGCTCACAGATAAGGAAATGTTGTATAAACACAATGATATAAGCTAGTTTTTCCTCCAGGATTTTTGAGTTGATTTCAGAAGTGGCAAACACCCCTTGGATTAGTCCACTTAATTATTTTCTTCTGTGCTTTGCTGCGTGGTTAAAGGTAAGCTCAAAGAGAGGGTGCCTGTGTTGCTGGGTACAGCATTCTGCTCATTCAAAGTGTGATTTATGAACAGAACATGGCTCATTCCTTGGATGACGCATTTTAAAACTACACCGTGGAGAAGAAAAAGTGATGGTCTTCAGTTGTGATTTATTTAAAAGCTCTGTGCACTCCAACTGCTGTCTCACATAAGGTGCAACGCCCCTCCTTGTCTTCCCATCCTGCCTTTCCTAAAGAGCCTGTATCCCTCCATTGCAACACTCCAATCATGGGTATCATCCCACCATGTCTCTGTGATCCCAACAAAATCGCAGCCCTGCAACTGCATACACCTCTCTAACTCAACACATTTATTCCCCATACTGCATACAATAGTAGACAGGCACTTTTAGAGAGGCACCCCAGAGAGTTCAGTTCCTAGAAAGGGGTTGGGGAATTTCTTCATAATGGTGTCTTGGAGGCACTTCCTTGCTTACGTGAAGGTGCTGGAGGTGTGCTTAAGTGAGCAAAAGTTTTGTCATAATGTTTGTGCTGTGGTGTCTGTACCCACCCCCTTCCTTTCAGCTGTATCATTTCCTGGCTAAACTGTGAATCTTCTCTCCATAAAAGATCCCCTAACTCTAGCGATAACTTTAGTCCGTAGGGTGAATGTCTTGCTTTTTGACTGTGCAGGGGCAAAAATGCAATTATAACAGGAATCAGACCAGCAGAAGCAATCTGCCCGTTTCCTCTCTCCTAGCAGTTGAAGAAAGAGATTTTTAGCTTAACAAATCTGTGATGCTTTTACGTGAACTGCTGTCATTACTCAGGGAATTGTAGCTGTCTGTCCAGCACACCAATAAACAACTTGCCTCTAATATCAGGTGTTCATTGTTGTTATTGCTGTAGTGTTTGGAGGCATCAAAAGATATCAGGTCTCACAGACAGCCATGAAAGCATTTTTTTTTCTCCTTTTATAACATCAGTTTCCCAGAAAGGCAATCAAAGATAGGAAGGGTGGGGCGTGGAGGTTGGGGGAGGCCCAGAGAAATGTGACAATTTGCCCTAGGAGAGCACTCTAGTTATCAGAATAGTGAATAATGCATGGAATATAGGATTTTGAAGTATTTCAATGGTTGCCAGGGTCCTTGCACCCCCCCGCCCCCCACCAAAAAAACCCAGCCACCCAAACCCAAACAAAAAAAGACCCTATGTTGTTTCTTTTCATACTTGTGATACAAAGGTCTTAGTTTCTGTTTCATGTTAGGCTGAGATAGGAACGTGAAGAAAATAAAAAATAATGCTGAGATTTTAATTTCAGTATAGATATATTTAAGTTGACTTCTACAAACTTAGAAATACTTCTGGTTTTGTGTGGATATGTCAAGGTCACAGCACGCATCTCAGTGTTTCAGCAGGTGCACAGAGCACCTTCCTTTCAGCTGAAAGCAAAGAGAAATGGGAAGCATTAGGAATAACCAGATAACCCTTATAAGGTGAGTTTTTCAGGATTTGGAAATCTGGACTAAGAACCACAGCAGCACCTCAAGGAGCCGTTAAAACCTGTAGGCCAAATTCAGCTCTTGGTCAATGAGGTATGGCCCCGTTATGGCTGGTAGAGCTGTGCCTGCTGACAACAGTTGTACCAGCCATTCATTAGGCATGTTAACACCATATGCTCATGCCCTGAGAAGACACCCATTTGTAATCATTATCTGTGCATGCAGAATATCTCTGACTGTGTTTTCTTCTGAATACTTTAAGTAGTTCATGCTGTTCAAGTTAAAAAAAGAGAAAGTCAGATGTCTTTTTCTTTCAGCAGTGTGAATCATGATTGCTTCTTTGTTAATATTTAGTATCATTATCTGGTGACCTAGATGAGTAACAACGGATAAATGACTTCATGAATTGCCACTAAGAACTGAGATTTCTTCATAATGAGCCTACGAGTCTTGTACTTCTTCATCAAGTTAATCCATGTCTGAATTTTAGAATGTATCTCTTCCTCCTGTAGGCCAAACCCATGTGAAAGAGATCTCTCTCACTGGTTAACTGAGTCAGTCTTCAACTACTTCAAGAACTTCAATCATCTCAAGTGGTGAGAAGAAAGCCACATAACTTCTCTTTGCAGGAGTACCTCATCAATCAGTACAGAAGATAGCTCAGCCGTGGAGCTAGTGTGCAGCTTCTGAAGGAAGAAAACACTCATTTTCTACCTTTGGGACTGACTTATTTGTCAATACAATGTACAGATGTGGAGGAGTGCAAAAATATTCAAGTGAGAGGACCTTTTTGTGACTCCTGCTTTCTAGGGAGGGAAGATGTTGGAATATTAGGTCTATTTATTAGGTGCAAAGGAGTAAACTTGCCCGCATGCCAGGTGACATCAAGATCAGCCTACCCTATACCACTCTTCACAAACATTCACATAAATTCTTTCAAAAAACAGCTAGTGATGGTAATGCCACAGCCTCCCCAGATAATTTGCTCCAGGCAATCTATTCTTCAAACCCTGACATTTTGCTATGATTTTAAATCGTTTGGTCATTTTCCTGCTCCAAATGGAAACTGAGAACTGAACTTTTTCTTCCCCCTGTGATGAGCTCTTCTGTGTCCGAACACTGTAGTGTCTTCCCCTTAGTCTTTTCTCTAGACTAACAAACACAGTCCTTACAGTCTTTCCCTCCGGGTCATCTGTTCTAAATCAGAGAGAGCAGTTATTTCCGTTTGGTCTGTGGTTTTCGTGTGGTATCTTCTATTAGTTTTTTTTTGTTTATGTTTATTATGTGCCATAGCTTTGTGATAGTATCAAAACAAAGCTGCACATCAGTAAATGAGGTCTGTGGCAAACCTTCAGATTGTTGTGATTTAGACCAGGGTTGGCACGCTTCTACATACTCGGGATTAGGAGAAATAAAGAGCCCTGTGAGGTAGGGCTGGAGGGTCGGGAAGCTATTATGGGAGGACGCATGCATGGTGTCTTTTGCAGTGCATTACTCAACAAGAAATCGACCTGTGTCTGTCACATCTCATTGGTTTCAATTCAACATCACCCCAGTAAGATGAGACCTTGTCCCACAGAGGAAACTAATCTCTGCCCTGTGCTCCCCACAGCTGCAGTCTGTGGGAGCTGCTGAGTTCCAGCACTACAATAGGGTGAATAAGCGCTAGATCTCGGTGTGTTGGAGCAGCATCCGGGGTGGTCAGCAGCTGAACTGTGCAGACCTTAGATATCAGTTCTAAACTGGTTCAAAACATGATTGTTACCGATGACCATTTTTTAAAGCAAAAATCCCCAAACAGATGGCTCCCCCTACAACCAAGGAGATATATATCATGTATTTTGTCTTTCTATCAGAACCAGGTATCAAACTATGATAAAGATCAGAACATCCACAAAGATTTGGGATGTATGGATGCTAGGCTTAGGAACAAGAATTAAAAAGAAAAAAAAAAAAGGAAAAGGGAGGTTAATTAGTACAATATGAGTAAAGTATAACAAGGATCATAGAAGAGAAGCAAAAGCAGTCACTGAATAAAAAGAAAAAAAGAAGTCCAGCTGCAAACCCTCTGTGTGTGTTTTTGGTGTCTTTGAGTTTGGGGTTTTTTTGGTAATCGAAAATTCACCGAACGTCAATGTATTCCTCACATTTCTTGGTCTTAATGTTCTATTTGTCAACAAGAATGTCCTGCTTCATTAGTCTGACAAACTTTTAGCAATGTTTTTAAATTCATTAACATCAATAGGTTCTTATGAACTTACTTAAGGCCTTAAACAAAACTGTGTACTTCTTGCTGTATTGGAGATTATTTCCATAAATCCCTCATTTTTATTATTTATTATTCTAACATAGACTTCGAAGAGCACTTATGTAGGTTGTTAGGGAAAAGGAAGCCGTTTAAAGGACCAAAAATAAGCAATAGAACAGCAGTAACTGGAATACAAAATGTACTTGTCCAAACTTGATCAAAACTTTTAAAAGACTTGAGTGCTCTCCAGCCTACCAAATCTGAAATACAAATGTCTGAGCTTTGTTCTTTACCTTATTACAGTGGCAAAGTTATGGACTTCTTTTTCTCCAAGATGGATCTTTAATAGCAACCCAACAAAACAGTAGGACAGTTAAGATCTCCTGAATAACAATTTTTCTTCTCCCTAGGAAGTTTGGTCTGTAACAAGTACTACACCAGGGTTTACTGAAGAAACTACAAAGGATATCATGAATCAGTCAATGACTCGGACTGGATTATGACTGCTCCTGACTGGGGTTATTTTGCACATGGAATTTGAGAATGGCTCTGGGATCCCTTGACACCTAACTGACCAGAACATCAGAACTTGATCCTTAACTTCAGGAAATGTGGTTGTGACTTCACGATTCTGGTGTTTCCTTCCACAGCTATAACATCTGCATTGAAAGTTTGAAACTTTCCCTGCAGAATGGAGAAATGAGGAAGGGGAAAAAATGACAAAGATTTCAGTCAATACTGGGATTCTAGAACTTTTTTTCTCTTATTATTATCCCGTGTATTCCTCCTCACTTCCCGTGACTGAATGCTAATCCATATCTGCATGTGGAATAAGCCAGGAAAGGAGGATGTACTGTGAAATTGACCTTGCTCTGTGGAATGTCCCTTAAGGCGAAAGGACTTGATGGGACCAGGTGTGACATGAAATGTCGTCTATTTAATGTCTACATTCCTGTTAGAAGAGATCTTAGTTTGTTTCTCCAAAACATAATAGTTGGACACTGGGGGGAACAGTCACCCTCCCCTCCCTTCTCCAGTACTAATAAAACCCCCTATTGCACTGTAGAACTTTTACCTCCCTTATCATGTATAAGCCTTCATAAAACCATGGAATTTAGGCTGCAATGGACTTTCAGAGCTCGTATCTCAACCTCTTGCTCAAACCAATGACAGCTTAAAAGTTAGATTAGGTCATTCAGGTCCTTGTCCTGTTGAATTTTGAATTCCTGCAGGGATGAAGATCCCACAGCCTCACACTGCACTGCTTCCAGTGCCGGGCCACCCTCCCTGTGAGTAGTTTTTCCTTTATTTCTCATTGAAATATTTTGTTTCTTGTTAATTTTTTGCCTCACATCCTTTCATTGTGTACCTCCTAGAATAGTCTGACTCTATTTCAGGTAGGTGAAGGCAGCGATTATATTCTGATGTTTGTATTAGGAATAAGCACTTGGGTTTTGGCCATTACATCAAAACCCCATGCAACAGTTTTAAAAGGAATGAGATATCAGAGACCTGTGATGCAGAAGGCACGCAGTAGAATGACTCTCATCGTAGGATAAAGACGCTGGTTGTGGACTGTCAACATTTTTCTGCTCCTACCTTCTCCTGTTGCAAGATCACACAATAGTATCACCTACATCAGTGCAGTCATCATGTCCAATAACGTCTGTCTGCAATTCGCCCTGCCCTATGTCTCTTGGAGTGCCAGCCTTGCAGAGTTTGGCACTGTTTTCTCAGCTGAAGTCTTATGGAAACTATAGCAAATTAAGGCCTAAATCAGTCATGGGTGTCTTTTCCCCATCTGTCCTGTGAAAAGTGTCTGTGGGTCGTTTGTTATCAAATCTGGCATATTTGGTTTAGGGGCGTATATGTTTTTAACGTTCAGGTTTTGAATCTTGTCAATGCGAGACTAGCCTAGTAGTGCAGAAATTTTGATATCTCAATCTTATCTAGAACTGGAAAGCCTCAGTCTGCCTCTTAATCCTTTATACTCTCTAGAAAAACCCGCAAGTGACCTTGTACTTCAATATATTAAATATATGTCTGTACATTATTTTTATGGTACTGTTTTACATTAGTTTGGCTTCTATGAAGGATGCCATAAGGACAGCTGTTCCTGCCTCGTTTTGTAGCAACAGAAACCCTTCCATCAGTGTAGACAGGATTTTCACCTTCCTTCCATGCAGTAATCACAAACCTTCAATTACAGACACTCCTGTGCAAGCTCCGAAATACTTGTTCAAATTTTTAGCTTTGCCATGGTAAGACCTCATAGGCAAGCTATAGTCCTAACTATTACTGTTATCAAAACACAAAGAAACTCCTTGGGTAAGCTCTTGAAGTTTAGAGAACACTGTTGGGCACTTGGAAGTTTCTCTTCTTATGTCCTCTGTCTACTATGACACAACCTTCCTCCTACCTGACGGAAACATAGTCAAATTATTTTGCTTTTTCCTTCTGTCAGACTTGTTATTGCATGCAAGCTCACCCTTTTAAAATGTTTCTCATCTACTTCTGGTTTGGTTAGCTCACTATTAAAGCTGTCAGTTATTTGATTATAGGACTGAACTAGTATGTAATTGTCATTTACGCTTCATAATTCTCCTAAGAGGAATTTTATGACTGAGATGTGGAAGCTATCTAGTAATATTACACTGAAAAGGTTATAAGCTTGTTAAGGAGATGTTCGTTAGCAATTGCTGAAGTGCAGTTCTTTAATTGACAGCATACCAGATCTTTTTCAACATACTGTTTAAATTTCCATAGCATGCTGTTTGTTCTGAATTGTCTGGTGTCTTCAGTTTAGGGTTTCCCATAAATTTTCTTGATTTTTATTTTGGCTTTTATTCCAAGAATGTCTATGTTAACTGAGTGTATAATATGGTACAAGGAAAAACAAAGCCAGTATACTGTATTAATTAAATCAGTGTGGCATGCTTTGGATTCATCTTTCTAAAAGTAATCCATAAAAGTTAGGATAAAAGGCAAAAAATTCTGGAGATGTTCACTTTGGGATGATGATCAAACATAGGAGATGTGGTGTCCTTCTGTACATGGGCATTACTGCTACAAATATTGTTCTAAGGTAATAGGTCAAAAAAAATGGGGTGAGAAAACATGAGAGATATCCTTGGGTTCAAGAACTCCCTTTCAAAGACAAGGCATTGAAGAATATATTCAATGTGACTTTCACAATATTCAGACTTCAATTTTACTTATATAAATATAAGAAATTTTCTCAAATGAGAAACAAAATTTGTTGGGACTGGGATGGAAAAAAATCCATAGATATATGTGAAGCTTGCTAGAGAACATAAATAAAATTTTGACAGGTCGAAAGCAGATGAGTGTTTCAAATGCAAGTGTTGAGCTGTAATTCTTACCAGTTTTAACTGAAATTGTACAAAAAGCTGATAAAGATGTTGAAGAACAGTTGACTTGAATATTTCTTTGTTGTCTGCTGGGCTGGATTAGCTAACAGCCTTTTCATTAGAAAAAATTTAGATACTTAGCACTCATTCTAGTGATCTGGTGAAAGGTGTGTCAGATGCCAGGAGGACTTCTAATAGAAGAAAGGTGCAATTCAATGTGATGATGATGGTTAATCTTCCAAAGGGTGTTTTTGGATATTTTAGAGTACTTTATTACATACAATGCTGACTGACTTTAAAAATCAGACAAACACAAAATGAAACTAACAATTGTCTCTATTATTCTGTGGCACAAAACGTCTGCTCATGTAAAAGCTCCACTGTCACCAAAACCATGACATTTGACATCAGCTGAGGAGTATAATTCACTATCCAGAGCCAGATACCAGAGGGACTGCAGGTCCGTACTGTAGAGACCAGAATCTGAGAGCTGGCTGCTGGAGAGACTGTAGGTCAGGACCATTTGTGGGTATGTGTGGATGTGAGATCTGATAGCAAGCTTCTAGTCTGATTATCTGGTGAACAAAAACCCAACCAGGCCATTTTTATTGCTCGTATTTATGTGAGTGCTGGTTGGGTGCACACAGTGCCTGGGGAGGCACTGCTGTCCTTTCTGTGCTACTCTCCACAGGCATGGCCAGCCACCAGTAGCATTTGGAGGATATGCCTTGCTGATAACTGCATGTAGGATCAGGGAACCCCAGCAGCTGCACCTATCATGCTGGGATGGGAGAAATCCTCTGGGTCAGTGGTAAACCACCTTCCCCCTCCACCCTGCTGCAGCCAGTGGCACTGCGGGATGTGTGTGTCTTCCACCCCAGTGCTATCATACCTTTCTGCCCTTCTCTCCCATCTGCCCTCAAGACCCAATGCTACCCTGGATGTATTTTTTCTGTGATTTTGGGTCATTCCCTGTTTGGGACAGTAGCAACAATTTTGAGGGTATCTACACCCACTGGAGGACAAGAAAAGAGCTGTTTCTGAAGACAGCACCTCAGAAATCCAGCAGCCGCAGATAGGGCAGAGGGGGCTGTCAAGCAGGGATGAATTGTGCAAGGAACCTCGTACCTACCATAGCAAGGGCCATACCTCATTTCTGGATCCCGTTCTAGCTTGCATGAGATGCCCAGGACCTCAGAAAACTTTACAATGACTATTAGTCTTAGCTGGAACAGGTTCATACTAGAAACTTCCTGAAGTCCCATTTCTGTCCCCACTGCCCATGTGGAACAGTTGATTATGGTTGGCTAGATTCCCCCTTGCTTTCCTACCCTATGTCCAAGGGCACTATAGACAAAACAACCAGAAGTCCAATAGTGCCATTTTGTGACATCCTGTAATTTTCCATCCCGGGCAGCTGTAAGATTTACCAATGTCCTGTGCCAATTCAGGGTGGAGGAACACAGTCTTGGGTAGCTGGATGCATAGACAGCGATGGAATAAGCTCATTCAGTAGATGCTGTTAAGAACATTTTGTTATTTGAAAGAAGTGCTTTGTGTATGGGTATTTAAGGTCATGCTCACAGTTTGTTTGCCCTCAGTATTTCTAACATGTTCCTTATATGCATCATTGACAGGCAATTGTCTAGAGGAAACCTTATGAAAGTGTGTGTTGGTTTAGGAGCTGAAAATCTGTTTCTGGAGTCTTACCTTGTGACTCTCAGCCCATCAGGAGTTGAATGAATCCAGCACTTCTGCTCTAGATGTTTCCTTCTGCAGCTATGGAGACAGAGATGTTGGAAGATCTCTGCCTGGAGCAGCTACCTGGGCAGTGGGTCTCTGTGATGGCAACCGCACCACAGCTGCAGGGAGAGCAGCATCACCGTTACCTCTTCTGCTTCATGCCTGTAGCCTGCTAGGGGTGAACTTATTTTCTAAGTAGATGGATGCACACCTCTAACATAGTTGTGTAGATCAAGGGGGAAAGTAGGAAGTTGATTGGAATCTTTTATAACTGTTTGGTGCTCTTATTACAGTTTTTCTGAAAATCTGGTTATGTGCCTGTCCTGGTTTGAGCAACACAGGACAAATTTCTCTTCTAATACTTGGGAAGACCGTGCTTTTAGAAGACTCCAGTGTCTGAATTTGTGAAAATATTTACTTTGTAGCCAGCTATGGTGTGTGGGTTTCAAGAACTCAGTGTTTTTGAGCTCACCAGGTGCAGGGATGAGGAGGAGCGAGACCTGAGCACTTGACCCAAGCTGGCCAGCAGGGTTATTTCATACCATGAACATCACATTCACGATAAATTAGAAAGTACGCTGCGAAGTTCTCTCTCTCCCTTGATAGCTGCCATCCTGAGAACTTCTTTGCCCCGGTGCCAGATCCCTGAGGCCTTCCCTTCCTCCTGAAGCCGTAGTGCTCGCAGTGTCCAACGTTTGCTGTCCACTGCTGGGAGTGCACAGCTTCCTACTGATAGAATGGGCTGAGTATAATCTTTGCATATTCTGTATTGGTATCAGTATTGATATTGGTTCTTTAGTGCTATTAATGTTAATAATCTAATGTTAGTCTATTAAATCTGTTTATACTTCAACTCCCGAGTTTCATTGTTTTCTCCCAATTCTCACTGTGGGGAGGGGTCGTTGGGTGATAGAATGATTGTCTAAATGACAATAAATTATTATGGGCTTCTCAACGCATAACAGTGCCTCTCCCCCCTAAAAATGCTTATTTGCTCTGAGATCTCAGGGTGTCTTAATAAGCATATGTATTTAACTCTTCCTATTTGTTTACCAAAGTAAGTCCTTCAGTGACACTATTGTGAAGGTCCCTCACATGTGCTTTGTGATTTGGAAGTTAAGAGTGATGAGTCTCATAATTTTTTTCCCTTAGAACCTGTTTTGGATATTAAACAGTAATAACAATGATTAAAATGGTAGCCATGGTGATGAGATGGCATTATGAGCCTGTGAATAAGCAGTTACTTGGTCAGTGTTAAATGGAGCTTTCCACTGAGACAGACTATAAAAAGCTGTTTATTGTCACATTGCTTATAACTATTAAACCCACTAAGCAGAGTCTATATTTTAGCATACTTATAAGCAATGTTCTTTAATTTGGCAAAGTTTATTCACAAATGCAATGGTCATTTAACCCTTGTACCCAGCTTTTACTTGTATACTTTCATGGTTCACATCTACTTGATGACAATTGATAATGGATTAAATAACCTTACTGTGATTTATATGGGGGAGTGTGAAGGAGCCCACCTGTTCATGATCAGTAATGCACCTAATAGAGTAAATCTTGGAAATAAAATAGCCATCTCTCAACTAAACCTGACACTTCATTAAAGAATTTTTAATGGCTGGGACTCAAAATATCAACGTAGAACTTCTTTTGACAGCAAATCAGAAATTCTCATCAGCTTGACTTTTTTTTTTCCTTCAAAGAAATATTTCTTTTTCTCCTCAGAGAAATGTTTTGAATCAAACCTTCTAGCCAGGACAAACTGAGAATAGTTTCTTCTCTAACCTGCTGGATAGGGCAGGTAATTTGGTGGCCACTAATTATCTGCTTGGAGATGTTACACAGTGCTGCTCCACATCACTTTCCTCCCTGATAATATGGACACATTATTTTTTGCAGTGTCCATCATTCATACTGCAGCCAAGGTGCTGAAATGCTGAGCTAAAGGGTTTGCCTCCCAGTATGACAACAGGGAAACAGTGACAAGTGTCACTCATCAAGCGTGATCTTTCTTTCCTAAAGCTGAGACTTCCCAGTTTCATAGCTAAGTTGCACATCTTAATCAGTTTTGAAGTTTTGGTCCTGTTAGCTTGTTTCAGTCTTGCTTTAAAACCCAGATTACAGCATGGTCATCAGTGGATCAAACTTTGTCACGTGAAGTGGATCAAAGTGTCCTAATGTCCCCTTTCCAATGGTAGCCCATAGAGGTCAGGCATTGCTACACAGCACCTTGCCCTCCCCTTCAGCTACAAAAAGGTAGTCAGTGGGGCTATCTTGGAGAAGAACAGGGCTCTGCATCTGCCTAGTTTTGAAGCCTGTACCTTGCCAGGTCAAGACAAAAGAAATGAATATTTACAAAGGAAGATTATTTTAGAAAGACCCCAAATACTTGAGGAAACTTGGAGAATTTCCCTTCCCATTTTTAATTTCATTTGCGTTCCTTCTGTGTTTTTTATTTCTTCCTGTTTCTTCACCTCTTTTTTTTCTCCACACAGAACTTAAACTGTACACGTAAAAACAACTTGTTGTTTTAAAAGCTTAAGTGTAAAGTGTACAGCCCTTATAAAACACCTTCCTGTATCATGTCTGTCTTGCCATGAAAAGGAAGAGAAAATAAAACTGATACTGACAACAATATTGGACTTTACAAGAAAGGTGTACAAAAATGAATAAATCTACCCTGCCAGTTCTGTAAACTGTTGCAGTTTTACCTTGCTGGAAGCAAAATGATGTGATTGACCGTTTCTGCAGCTGTACACTGGAGACTCTGAGGTAGGGCAATTTATACACCTCTTCTTTATAGAGCATGTGGCTATGTTTCAGAAAGCTTTATTGTGCAAATGAGTGACTCCTTCTCTGGCGATATTTTTGGTAAAGACCCCACAGCCTCTGATCTCCTTCTACTTAGCCAGAGAGAGAACCGGTCCCTTGACACCAAGCTGAGTGGTGTGGTTGACAGGCCTGAGGGACGGGATGCCATCCAGAGGGACCTGGACAAAGTCAAGAAGTGGGCCCATGTGAACCTCAAGTGGTTCAACAAGGCTAAGTGCAGGGTCCTGCATCCTGGTTGGGGCAACCCCCAGTATCAATGCAGACTGGGGGATGAAGGGATTGAGAACAGCCCTACCAAGAATGACTTGGGGGTACTGGTGGATGAAAAGCTGGACATGAGCTGACAATGTGTGCCCACAGCCCAGAAAGCCAACCGTATCCTGGGCTGCATCAAAAGAAGCGTGGCCAGCAGGTCAAGGGAGTGATTCTGCCCCTCTGCTCTTGTGCGATGACACCAGGAGCGCATCCAGCTCTGGAGCCCTCAGCACAGGAAAGATATGGACCTGTTGGAGTGGGTCCAGAGGACGGCCACAAAAATGATCAGAGGGATGGAACACCTCTCCTATGAGGACAGGCTGAGAGAGATGGGCTTGTTCAGCTGGAAGAAGAGGAGGGTCTGAGGACGCCTTGTTGCAGTCTTTCAAGACTTAAAGGTGGCTTATAAGAAAGACTGGAAAGGACTATTTAGTAGGGCCTGTTGTGATAGGACAAGGGGTAACGGTTTTAAATTAAAAGAGGGTAGATCCAAACTAGATATAAGGAAGACATTTTTTATGATGAGGGTAGTGAAACACTGACCCAGGTTGCCCGGAGAGGTGGCAGATGCCCCATCCCTGGAAACATTCAAGGTCAGGTTGGACGGGGCTCTGATCAACCTGTTCTAGTTGAAGATGTCCCTGCTCATTGAAGCAGGTTTGGGCTGGATGAACTTTAAAGGTGCCTTCCAGCCCAAACCATTCTATGATTCTCTGATCTGTAGAGGTCTTATTTAGGCAATGGATAAATGAATAATTATAAACACAGAACAGCCAAAAAAACTTCTGTTGCCTAATTTCAGGTATTGCATCTACAGTACTATCTGTTATGCAGAGAAGAACAAATTTGACTTCTATTATTGAGTTTGTCCATGAATTTTGGAAACAATTCTGATATTAGGTTTATCACCTGTGTAAAGCGTGCTTTTCGGTACTTGTTGCATTTAATGCCTGTTTTCTATGTGATATGTCTCTCAGTAAACAATACTATGTTTAGTGAAGGGGACACTGGAAACACGAAGGCAAAGAGACTGAGTGGTGAGGTTTACTGTAAGTGGCAGTTCAAAGGGCTGTTCAGGCTGTTCTGCTGCTGCACCACCACAAAATCATCTTCCTGCCAGGCATCATCTCAATTGTTTGAAATGAAGGAGGCACAGTGGAGGCTGCTATTAATAGTTGCATGGCTAAGTGCTGTGATATCTGGAGGATTTCAAATTAAAATAACTAAATTTCAGTCTGAGGTATTTCTTCAGGCAGTTTTGTTTTGTTTTGGTTTTTTTTTTTTTAATTTTAAAGAGAGTTTACAAAAGTATTTGAAACTGACAAGGCAAAGGGTCTGTGGAACTGTCATGTAGTTGTGGATCATGATCTACTGCATGCTTAAGGATACACCCCCTCCCACCTCCCACCGCCCTTGCTGTCTAGGTTATAAAGGTAAGAGGAAATCTCCACACTCTTTCTCTAGGATGATCAAATGGAGATATCCTGAACCCAATTAAAATTTAAACACACTTCAGAGCTCATAGTAGAGAGCTATTGCAAATCCTCAGTTCCTAAACAAAAGAACTGAACATTTGTCGTTGAATGTACTTTACAACTGAAATTATTTTACCGGGGTTCTTTCAACAGAGCAAACATATTCTCTCATAGAGTCCATTTATCAGTGGTGCAGGGTACTTACTTCAAAGAAATCCTTATTTCCTAGTGACTTCTGGGGATGCCTGACTATCCTTTGCTGTTCTAAACAAAACACCCCCAAATACATTTGCACACCAATGCTTATAGTCAGGTACACCCCACATGGATAAAATCTCCTTACTCTGTCTGTATCTCAGGTTTTTTAGTCTTTAACTTCCTTCACCATGAGTTTAAAAGTCAGGCAGGAGCCAGCTAAGGCTTGCTGGTTGCTAGTTTTTGCTTCCTACAGTCTCCTAATTTGTACATACACATTCCTGACGACTCCACAAGTAGTCCAGTAGGGACCAGTTTGGCTTTGACTGTTCCCTGTTCCAAACAGGGCATTTAACTCTCCATTCCCTGTGGGACAAATACACAGCTGGTTATGAGGAAACCCATCTACCCTTTCATCAAAATTATCTAGAAACTATCCATAAGCCTCCTAAAAATGTGTTGTCTGTCATATGGGATACATTGCATTAGGACCTCATCTAGCCAAAAGCTGTAATGTGTTATCTCAAGCTTCACAGTGTGGTGATGTTGCCTTTAGGGGCAAAGCCGGCTTGGGAGGTTTGCAGTTTTTCTCTTTTGTCCTTGTCCAGTTCTGTAGCTGTGGCTGCTGGTTATCTTTTGGTTTTCAGCTGAGTCTACACTGTGGCCCCACAGGCTCCTACTGCCAAAGCTACAACTTGTTTAAAGGCAAATCAGCTCACTTTGGCTTTTGGCAACTGTGGCGTGCAACTACATCCTAAGGAGAACAACTGGTGAGTCTTTATGCTTAACCACTGACTCATTGCATTAAAGATGGAGTAGGAGTAGGAAGACACTAATACTTCATATCTGAATAAGTACTTTTGCAGGAAAATAATTTTATTCTTAGAGATATTTCTCTAAGAAATAGTGCAAATTATTAATATCTTTTAAATATACAGTTACCAAGGAGATTTAAACAGAAAAAGTCAATGGGACTATTGGGGGCTGAAGATGAATAAAAGCTTTCTTGCTGTAGAAAAGCTTATTGAAATCAAAATCAGGGAGCTGGGAACAATAGAAAATATCGTTTACTAGATGTAATGATGAAGCCACACAGTGTGATTTTTTTTTTCTTTACAGCATTTGTTGGGCCCAAGCTGTCAGTCCGGGAGAGTCAGGTTTTCCTGCTGAGCCCTGCATGCCTTTTCCACTGCTTTCCCGTTGCTTCGCCTCGTGTGAAGTGTTCATGTAAAATGCTTCCAAGATTTTTAGTTTGTGAATCACCAACATCTGCCACTTGGTGGAGTGAATTGTTTTGTTCCCTTTCCAGAGGCAAAGCCAGTCATCTGTGCTGGGGCCTGGCCAGCTTTAGTCTTGGGTCCGCTACTTAGCCTTCATCTCCCATAGCCACGATGTGTTTATCACCATGTTCAGGCTACTAAAAGCATGCCTAGAATTAGGAACATTGTCAGCAAGCACATGCTGTTCAAATCATGAAGCATGAAGAACGTGCTCACGTACTTCTAAGGAAAGACAGAAGAGAAACGGATCTGTCACCCCTCCACCCTCCCGCTTCGTTTATCAAGAAACCCAACCTCAGAGGCACTTGAAAACAATCCAGGGATTTATTCTGTGGAAAAAAAATGTATAGGCAGACAGGAATGGAAAAGACTTGGAGCAAAGATGACTATGAAGATAAATTATCATACACAGACTGATTTTTGTGGGGTGGGAAAGGGACAAGGTAGACTTTGTAAGGGGCATCTACTAAAAAGTCTTTTAAAGAGTGAAATAAATGAAGAAGAAGCAAATATAACTGTCACAAAAGTAAAATGGGAGCATAACCAAGGAAGGAATCCGTACTGTTTTTATACATATATGTGGGGGGGCTTTTATATATCCATAAATATATATAGATAGTTCCTATTTCCTCCCTAGCTTACTGCCTAGATTTTGGCTACTGGAAGATTTCTGTATGTGAGCTTGTCCTGGTTTGAGGTAAAACAGAACCAATTTTCTATTCAGCAATTTTACTTTGCAGCTAAGCCTCTTCTAACTAACTGAACAGTCTGAAATGAACAGCATATTGTGAGACACTGTTCACTTTCAGAGTGATAAGGCCGATGTTTATAGCTGATGCCCAGGCATGGTATGCAGAGAGGCTCTTGCTTAAATTTATTGCTATAACCCCCAAGGCCGGCTCACTTCGCTATGTACCCCATTGGAGGGTCAGCAGTGGAAAAGCGTAGAGGGGTCCCACCTGTGGGGAGGAATGGACAGGACAGGTGACCCAAACCTGACCAACAGGGTATTCCATCCTATCTGCCTCATGCTCAGTATAAAAGCTGAGGGATCAAAAGACAGGTGGGGGAGGGCATCTGTCATTTGTCTCAGTGGCCAGTCTGGCCCAAACCATGACAGAGGTGGAATACAAAGATTTACTGTCACTTTACACAGAAAACTAAAATCCTTTCTTCTAAACGCATCGTGCTAACTTTGTGCTTTGTGCTAATGAACACAATACTCAGTGTTTCATGCTTTGCTTCTGCCTGTGCCATTTATGACCTGTTTCCAAGATTGTTTCTGAAGTTTTGGGATACTATTACCTATTTTGTGATGAACACCCTTGCCTGAAAATTTTTCATGGCTTCCTGACTCCAATTGCTTCTGTGGTCTGTCTGTGGCTATCTGTCTCCAGCCAGCCAGTTGTAAGTTTGATTGTTGTAAATGACTCATAGATTTGTGGCCTCGGGCCACTCTGTAGCTAGGTCCAGGTTACTTTTCACCTTTTTGACCAGTTCTAACTCTATGCCAAAGCTAGAAGCTGACTGTTGCTCTTCAGTTTACCATATATTCAAGAACACTTGCATTCCCAGCTGATAGAGGCTAGACCAATGCAGCTTTGTGTTCATGGTAAACTGTAGTTTACATAATATACATTATTTCAGCATGCCCTTTTTCCCACCATATGTGCCCACAGAGCAATATGCTTGCTGATGGACTAAATTGCCAGCTGGACTACCCCAGCCTAGCAATACTTCTATCATCTCTTGTGTCCTGTGACATAACCTGTCCTTTCATCTTTCCTTGTTTCCTCTTGTGTTGTTTGTTTTAATGTTGAAATGAAACTTAACGATCCTCAAGGGAGAAGGGAAAGGTGTGCTATTAATTGTGAAAACTAAAATAATATTGGAGAGCCAACAGAGTAGATTTGAATCGTCAGCGCTGTCTTGTAGGCAGCTTGTCCAAGAGGGCATACCTCAGTGCCCCAGGAAAAAAAAAAACAGTCAACCTGGGTGATACAGGAACAAGACTCTGATGACCTGTATGTTCCTCTTTTTGCTGATAGCACTTTTTATAGGATAAGGAAAGAGAGAGTTCAAGCACTTTCAGCTATAATCACAGTAGCGCTAACACAGATGGAGCTTCTCAAAAGAGTTTTTTTTTTCTGAGAAACTCATAACATCTTAAACTCAATCTGGATAGCACCAGGCAGCCAGGAATTCTGGAATGAATAGCCCACTGCTAAGAAGCAAAGGATTGATTTAAATCTGTTCTCAAAGCCTGTAATTCTGCCAGGCAGTATAAAGAAGGAAAAATTCAGGCTTCCAGCCAACATGGATATGGAATTGACGATTCTTATTTGCAGCAGAACTAAGCATCCATCCTGTTCTGCCTATTTGTGGATACTCAGGTACGCTGTGACTTTTTTCTTTTTTAAGGTTTTTCTTTGTTTTTTCCACTTCTTGATGTCTTTAGTGTCACCTGCCTTTCACCTAAACCCACCTGCTGGTTGCTCTCAACTGTTGCTCTTCAGTGGACTGTTTCTTTTCAGCAGCTGACACTCCACAGAAGGAAAGGACTGAGCCTCAGATCCTGTCAAGAAAGAAATGCTTGAAACCATACTGTGTTTTATTGGTTTCAAGCAAGTGTATGTATCTTAAGTGAATTTTACCTTGACCTTAAGGTGGAGCTATGTCCCGTACAAGAGGTATGTAAGGAGCTGGGCAGTAGGAGCAGCGATGCTGTGGAGTAAACTGGAGCCAGTCGGAGGGGTGTTGACTCAGCACCAGATGCGGGTGATCTCAACCAAGATAGGACAGGACAAATGGGCAGCTGTGCTCTCAAGTTCAGGATACACTGACAGATTCCAATGTTATTCCTGCTTGTCGAGCTGCTGTCTTTTCTGATCCTCAGTCCACAAGCATTTTATAGTGGAGCTTTAGAAGAGTTTCCAGAAAAAAACTCAGGATTCTTGGTTCCTGCACCAGTCAGAACTGCAGCTTGGGGCTTTTGAACACTGCAATCCCTTCCTCTGTCCTCAAATATTAAATGGTCTTAATGAAAGTGAACGTTCTCTAACCAGGTATCTAATTCCTATTTGCCTCGCTTTTCCCCCCCCTAAGCACTAAAGTATAATTATTTGATTTGCAATGTCCAGCAAATGGTGTGCAAACAAAACTAATTTGGGATAGACAGTGTGTAATTTCTGTGTCTGTATGGTGAAAACTAGCTGTTATCTGGATTTCTTAATTATTTTTCAGACACTGAGGCCAGTAGGCATGAGCAATTTGCATCCCTATTGCTAAATCCTGCCTCCAAATCATGGTGGCTTGAGGAGTTCCGCTCATCGGGAATAGCCCCTGGCGTCTCCTGAGCAGTGTCAGGGAATTGTTTGGGAAAAGTGGCTGGCCCAAGTGGACCTCACGGAATCACGGAATCACGGAATCATGGAATTTTCAGAGCTGGAAGGGACCTCTAGAGATCATCTCGTCCAACTCCCCTGCCAAAGCAGGATTGCCCAGAGCACATTACTCAGGACTGCATCCAGGCGGGTCTTGACAATCTCCAGAGAAGGGGACTCCACAACCTCCCTGGGCAGCCTGTGCCAGTGCTCTGTCACCCTCACCGTAAAGAACTGTTTCCGTGTGTTTGAACGGAACTTCCTGTGTTCTAACTTGTGCCCATTGCCCCTCGTCCTGTCAGTGGGAACCACTGAAAAGAGCCTGGCTCCATCCTCCTTCAACCCACCCTTTAGATACTTGTACGCCATAATAAGGTCTCCCCTCAGCCTTCTCTTCTCCAGGCTAAAGAGTCCCAGCTCTCTCAGCCTTTCCTCATAAGGGAGATGCTCCAATCCCTTAATCATCTTAGTTGCCCTTCGCTGGACTCGCTCCAGCAGTTCCCTGTCCCTCTTGAACTGGGGAGCCCAAAACTGGACACAGTATTCCAGTTGTGGCCTCACCAGTGCAGAGTAGAGGGGGAGAATGACCTCCCTCGACCTACTGGCCACAGTTTGGGAATGTTCACTGTGAGAAAAAAAGAAATGTTACTGGTGGAACTACTTGGCCTTCCAAAAGGGATAACTAATTTTGGTGACATGACTATTTTCCTGGGCACTGTTTAGCTTACATATGTGTATGCATGTGGAGCTGTAGTGTCTGGAGTCAATGTCTGCCAGCAATGAACCCAAGTGAGAAATTTTACGCTGGGAATCCCGGCTCTTTGCCAGCAGAACTATTGACTTTTCCTTGCAAATACTGACATGCCATTCATTTCAGCCTCAGGAACTGGGATTCTTGTGTGCATGCATCTACGCCACATTTTAACATGGCAAAAGAGGTAACATTAACTTTTCATTTTTTATAATGAACAGAATAATTATACTAATCAAGGTGTAGTTGATGGTGCATTGTTTAGACAGCTGCAACAGCAAACAGGTTACTTGATGAGGATGCTTGGTGAAAATGGCATAGCAAGTAATTAATGAGGGCACCTTGAGCACTGAAGAATGGGGCTGGTCACAATGTGGGAAGCAGTTGGGATTGTGGAAGACATGGTTGGGAAGCTTTCTCATGCCAAAAGAGTGTGTTTGCACTTTTCTTTTGCTGAAAGTGAAGCAAGATGTTGATCAGAAGGCAGGAGAACTGCCAGAGAGACTCAGAGTGGAAGGTAGGGATGTAGGGCAGGGAGGAGCGTGACTGGGCAGACAGCAGCATTCATTCCATATCTCATTCCATCTTATGCGTGGCTGTTCTCGGTCTCACCTTCTCAAGCTTCTGTATGAGATTTGGATCAGAAGTCCATGGTAACAGTAAGCTGAGTTTGCCTGTGAAGCTGCGGTTCATTGGAAACATTCCCTTCGCTCTCTCAGTCCTGGGCATCTGCTTATCATTCTTGATTTTCACTTTAGCACTTTTTTTCATGTGTTAAGATGTTCCATGTTTCCAAGTCTCAAGATTTTACATAAGTTCTAAAACCTTGCTTCAGCCTCCTCCAAGTGAGACTAGGGAGGATATTCCCTACTGCACTCCCACAGCACTGTCATGAGAAATTTCTTCTTGTTTTCTCTGGCTGTTAATTCTAACCAGTAAAATATACTTATGCTCTTTCAAATGTCACCAGGAGCATTAGAGAATCCTTGAGACTCGGCAGGCCTCCAAGATACATCTCACTGTTGGTGAAAGTATATGGCATACTATTATAAATATTGAAGAAATCATTACTTCATTTCTGCCACTTTTCAGCAATATTCCCAATGAGCCGGAGCCTTCCAGGTGTGCTCAGCTTTCTATTCTGATGGAAACTGAATGGAAGTTTCGTAGAGAAGCCCTTCTTCACAATGTAGCTTTTGAGAGGTGGAAACAATATTCTGTGTAGAAGCATTTGTACGTTGGCTTGGCTGGTGTCCTATACAGCGAGTATCACTGCTCTGATGCTACAGAATGTGGCCTTATGCGATTTATTATTGCACGCATTACTTGTGGCTTTGCACAGGTGCTGATTACCAAGCGTCTGTCCAACAGAGCTACGGATGAAATGATATCTTGTGAACCTGAGGAAGTGAAGGAAGGCAGTGAGGGGTTTGGGTTGAAGCCTGGAGGGAAAATGGGGAATGTGTTCACTTTGGGTGAAGCAGGGGATTTACTTGTAGGATAAATTAGCTTTCAGAAGAGGAAAAGTAAGCTAAGGTTGTAGATGCCAAGAGTTTTCTTCATTCCAAGATTGTGTCTTTTTTTTCCATGGTCAGGATGCCAGTTCTCAAGGAGTCTTTAAAAAGAATTGTTACTTAACATGTCCACTGGGGCATCAAATGTATCACACAGAAGCAGATGAAAAAATCCATTATTGCTTTTACTTTTTGGCAGATTCTCTATGAAGAGACATCTGTTCCATAAGCATTATCAGCTACTACACATTTCGTATGTTCTAATTTGCCAGATGCAGGATGACAATACGAGTGAATAATCATTTTGTTGTCTGAGTGTGTCCACTGCATCTGTAAATTATAGCTCCTTTGGGAGTATGCGAAGGTAGGGAGATAAAAAATTGCGGGTTAATTTAGTTTCGTGCAAAGAACTGACTAATGTCTGTGGCTTCAATGGGGCATAGATGAGCAGGTAAAAATATCCTCCCTGAGCATCAGCAGCTGGACAAGTACATGATTTTTTCATCTATCAACTAAAGCGGAGCCTCCAACATAGGCTGGTAGGGACTTTAAGGCCAACATAGACTGTTCTAGACCTTTTGATAATAAATTAACACATTCATGAGAAGCATAAAGCCATTAACAGCTGAAAAAAATTTTATGAGCACTGGACAGCATGTCTGCACAGAAAATGAGCAATAATATGCCTTTTGAAGCTTAGTGCTAATAAACTGCACTAATTCAAAGCTCTAACAACTTTAACCGAAATCTATTCTTTCCTTTCTCAAGAATCCATCCTTATGCTTGCCAGTCTTTAGAAAGAAGTACTAGAATGTATTTATACAATCCTCAGGCAAGGGGAACAAGACAGTGGTTTTTGATACTTGAGGGATTGCTGGCTAGTAGTTAAACCTAAAGGTTTTCCTGTCTTGTGATTTTGACGAAGTAATGCTATAAAATGCAGCAAGACGGTAAATCCACAAAGATATATTCATCTTTGCTTATAATAGAATAACATGTATGGAACCTTTAATACTGTGATTTCTCTGGAGATGAATGACTTGGCTCCATTCTCTTCATTTGCTATAAAAGAAACTTCTGTATTGAAGGAACTGAGGATCAAATCAATTTGATGAAAGGGCTGCAAAAATGCTTGTAAGCATAAACGGCACAGATTTGAACAGCTTTTCTTGTGCACAAAAGACTTTGCAAAACAACAAATGACAGATAGAAGTAAACAACTTTGTTATTTCAAATGAAAGGAAAAAAGTAATGCTTTGTTACCTTTTTTCCTAATTTTTGATGGTGATCATTCCTGCAGAGCACCCTCCCCCCCCCCCAAAAAAAGAAACAACAACCGCCCTCCCCCCAAAAAACCCAGCGGGGATAAAGTATTCTACTCCGTCTCTCCACAAACAAGGAACTGGCTCAGGAAAGATCCTTAGGAAAACATTTATCTAGCACTTACCACCCCTTCCAATTTACAATGTTCAGTTTCTGATTCAGTAGTGAATCGCCATATGAAAGTCATTTGAGTTCTGTCTCTTTGCCTATATTGTAGGGATTTGGATGCCTTTTCCCTGGCTTGAATATTTGTAGAAAATCTTCTGAGTAGTAAATCACACTGAACGTATGTAAAGTCTCGAAATCATGGGGTCCCAACCTGGTGAGGCAGAGTCTATTATAATACTAATCCGATATTAACTGCTATGGCCTGTGTTATGGGTAGAACATCCATGCTCCCCTCAGATGAAATCTAGGTTAAATTGTTTCTGACTTCAAAAGTTTATAGATATGTAATGACAATACTTGTGGAATTTAATGACCTTGTTTGGAATAAATAGGTGAAAGAAATATTCTCTGCAATTAATAGGGAACTAGCTGTATCTTTAAAAACCGTTTGTATATGCTCAGTTTTTATTTTATCCTCAGTCCATTTTTAGACATAAATATCGATCTGCGGTGTTAAATATGAGATTTGTGTTTTTCCTTATAGGACTTTCCTCGGTGGATTGTCATGCTGCAGCTGCTTTGAGAAACTCATTGTTTAAATGTTCATTCATACTTCACTGACAGAGGAAAAATAGATTTAAAGTGAACAGGTTTCAAATTTAGAATTGAATGAGATGATTGTTTGATACTTAGAGTAAGTATGTTATGCAGTGGTTTTAGTTATCAGTTAAGCAGTTCAGGTACTTCAGATACCTTAAAGCCAGGGAAAAAGTCCCAGTTTCTTTGTTTTTTACTGCCTGCTTTTGCTTGGGAAGTTCCTGAATGCAGCTTTTTGGAAGCAGAAAGGCCACTCTGGGGAAGTGCTGCAATACCCTTGCTCTGCTTTTAAAATCTTCCCTAGATAGCTGCTCCTGCCTGCTGTAGGATGTTGGCTCTCATTTGAGATGGCTGGTTTATGTTGTTATAAAGCTTTTGGCTCAGCATTCAGTACTGACCAGCTCATTTGCTTTTATGCATTTTCTGCCTTGGATGAAAAACTGAAGCCCTTGGCTTTTTTCTTCTTTTTTTCTTTTTTTTTTTTTTTTTTGTTTGAATAATGGCAGCTGGAAGCCTGGGTCTTCTAGCATTTTCTTCAGATGAAAGCTAGCTGGTTGTACTGCTGTTCTACTCTCTTTTTTTAATGCAGAATGCTATATCTCTTGCAAAGCAGGTGTAGGCTTCAGGCTAACTTCTTTTGTCTTGCTTCAGAGGTTTTGGGGTGTTTTTTTAAAAAGTGTATGAGATATAGGTAAACACAATGGTACCCTTTACATAAACAAAAAATATTCCAAAGGTAGGGAGAGCTTTCTCATTTATTAAAAGCTTTTCTTTCTGTTAAGTTTTCTGGAATCTTAAAGCAATGTTCCCTAAGCAGCTGCCATAGAATTCACACAAATCAACATTCCTCCCTGGAAAAGTTTTTCAACCTACTCCTGACATGATTTGCAAGTACATCCAACTTAAGTCATCACTTTACTGTGTTTATGAATTCTCGTTCAAAAGTCCAAGGGTTCTGAGGATGATATATATATTATATTGATATTTGGAAATAAAAAGATATATACAATTGTGTGTTTTCTATTATGAATTATTCTGAAACAGAAGAATTTGTCTTTATTTTTATGAATATGGTATTAGAATATACCCAGGGGCACTGTTAAGTAATGTAAGAGAGGAACATTTCACTAAAAGGGTGACTTTTTGGAAAGTCCAGAGGAGTTTCATCTAACGTGTACGTCCACGTGCAAAATTAGACCTCACTCAGCCTGGCTGTGGGTTCAGGTATCCCAGAATAATCATTGTAAATTTTGATCACAAACACAGATGCAAATACAACATGTAAAACAAAAAGATGAATGGGGAAAAAATGACTGTGGAGATAAAATTATTCACTATGGATTTAGAGTCCTCTTAGGGGCTGGGGCAAAACCAGCAAAATTCACTTGTATTCTCTGCTAGTGCTCAGAGAGGCACTTACATGCACCGAGTTGTATTACCTGATATCGGGGTGGAAAAAGAGACAGTATTAATCAAATTGCTAAAACTTGCCATGTTGGGTTATTCATCACATTTAGTTCGTGAGTTCATAGTCTGGGACACGTACTGTTTGGAACATTTTGGACCATTTTTTTTGCCACTGTCTTTACAGTAAAGTTTCACCTACTAGGAGGCTGGTAGCATGTCAGTCTTTTGGGGCTAGACTTAAAAGAACTTTGTTTCTTCAGCCTTGTGCAGTCCTATTCTCCAGACATTCTCTTCTCGGTGTTTTTTTTTCTGAACTCTTCTGAGTTTGACTCACAGTTTTATTGAAGTGGGATGTCCTAAACTGACCATCAACTTGCAACTCTGCAGTTTAATCTCTTCTACCTGTAGAACACGCTAAGCCAGATGCTGCTTCAGTCTTGCAGCCATAATACATGTGACGTGGGCTAGCCGTGCCCTCAAGTGCTCTCTGAAACGGCAGCTCTCTAATGCTGTGTATACACCTAATGAAATTGTGAAAGCACAGAAAGTGATAGTAAACTATCGTGTCTGGAATGCCCTCACATGCTCTGTAAGAATTACTAAATTGCACAAAAGGAACAGAATATAAATTTGAAAGAAACTGCCATCATGAAGTTCTCAGATACCTTGTTGTGCAGCAAACTCTGCCAAAAACATGAGAGCATTTGACGTCAGGAAGACAGTTAAAAAAATGCAAGTGAAAAACAGAAGTATCAAAGTGAGAGATGCTGCAGAGATATTTTTATATTCCAGACCATAAGTAGCCCAAAAAGCCAGTGTATCAAACACAGCATACAGCAAACTCCTTCCATGCTCTGTAGAAGAGGACAGCAGCCTACAGCAACATTGGGCTAATCCCCTCACAGAACAGTTTTGTTTCTCCAAACATAGGGTTCACGTGTGCCCTCACAGAAAGGAAAATTTGTAGTAAAGGGACCTTACTTCAGCCTAAACCTAGGAATCAAATGTCTGGGTATGATGTATTTCTCTAAGCAGTAATTTAGAGGTGGACATCATTTTGCTTAATAACCAAGTAAAATAAGAATATTCTGGAGTGGTAGTCGTCTCTCAAATTGTAAAATCTTACTTGTTTGTCTTGAACAATATCAGTTCCTAAGATGCTAACCACCCTAAGATTACTGTCTTAAAGATGGACGCTAGCTGGTGAGCCCACCTAATTTGGACTTGAAGACCCATCAGATTTCAGGGAGTATGGCAGCCCTGCAGAACTGTGCGGTTGTGCAGCCTTTTCTACATCAGGAAACTGGCATTCACTGCAACATGCTGGCTCCCACCAATACAGTTGTGAAGGAGGACATCAGACCCCCTTAGCTTCATTAGAGAATCTACACCTCTTCTGACGCTGTCTACTCTACTGACTAATTAGATGTTTCTTACTAGTTATGAGGGACTTGATTTTTATTTTTTGAAACAAAATAAAACAAACCAACATCTTCAAAGGAAAAACTATTTTTAAAATTCCTTGTTTAGGAATTTGCTTTGTAATTGGAAACCACAACAAATCTAAAGTCTTTCAAAACATTCATTTTTTCACCTTTCAACAGACAACAAACTCTTAAGAAACAAAGCTTAAAAACTCTATTATGGGGACAACAATTCTATGCACCTGTAAAAATCTCCAGTGAACTTCACCAAGCTTCAGATGCCCATTGAATCTCAGTGTATTATATTCAGATTGAGACAAAAGGAAATTAACAGAATCCATTCTTTCCCCAGCTTTCTATCATCCATTGCCTCCCCATCCGTTGACTGTGTGCACTCTGTCATTGTCCATCCTTATCAACTTGCATGTGGACTGATGGAGTGTTCCTACAGTTGCCTCCCAGTATACTATTAATCCGGGAAGAGAACAGTCAAATGTAATGTCCCTCGCGTCAAGTGATTGATAGTGGCATTTGTTTACCATATTACTAAGCATTTTTTAATATTCTGCAATTTAATTTTATGTGGGTTTTTTTTAATGTCCTCACTCTTATTTATTAATTAATACTTTTGTTTACTTTTTTTGCTGTATGTCTTCTGCAGAGAAAAATAAACAATGATGGAGGTTTTAAGGGTTTCAGTGAGTTTTTAGGAGGGCTAGCCTTAGACATAGAGTATCAGAGGGACTTACTCTGATTTTCAGAATTAATCCTTTTATGTCTCATTCACCATACACAGATGCTGCCTAAGTACAGTCTCTTTTCTATACCAAATGTGATGGAAATGAAGTTTGCCTGCCTTTGTACACACTGTGATTAAAAGGCTTTATAAAGCTGGTAAAGCAGATGAGGTAGTCTGCAGGAATCTGTTTGTATGAAACAGTTATCCATACCACACGTGCTGGGATTGGTATTTCCAGGGTTGGAAACAGCAAAAGTCCTGGAATTAGGTAAGTGAGGTTGTGTAGAAACACATTGTAAACTTGTCCCTGGCACAAGGCAGCATGAGACCTGCCTTTTAAGAAGTCACTTTACAGTGTGTTGTTCCCCCCTTATCTTTCACGCATCTGATTTTTGCCCTTTTGTGAATAAAATAAGAACAGATTCATGGCATTATTCATGCCCAAACACAATGCTGTTTACTCTTCACTAACAGGTTCTACTTCTTTTTCAGTTTGATAATTTATAATAGAAATAAATAGTCCTCTTGTACTGAAAATATTACCAGGGAAACTGTCAGCTGCTAAAAAACACGTTATTTTTTAGCAGGAAGCAAATGTCTATGAGTACTTCCTGTTGGTTGGGATATGATTGGCGTGGGTTTTTTTGCCTCTGGAAATATTTTTTTCCTGCTGAAAAGTTTGTCATCTCTCGTGTCCAACTATTTTCAATAAACCCATCCTTTTAACATAAAATTTAGGAAACTCCAGAATTCTCTTCCATTTGCACATTTCCAAATAATGCTGTCTTCAAGTGAAGTGTTTCTCTTTCTAGAACATTCAGATTGACTTTTCCTGAAAGGAGCAAGTCTCTGTTGCTCTGTTGGAATGATAATTGGACACGGGTAGCAATGAGTATAGAGACTGAAAAATGGATTCACAATGTTAATGTTAAATTTTGACAAGTACAGAATGACCTTTTCAGAGGAACCAGCTTGTGAATGTATGGAGTGGTTAACAAGAAAGCAATCAAAATGTAATATTGAAATATTTGCTCAAGGTCAAATTCTTCCTGAAATATATCTGCTTCAACACAGACAATGTCATTCTGATATTCTAGATCTGAAGATTGAGGTTGTCCTTGCAGCTGGCATCAAAAAAAAAGCAAAAATTCCTGTTCCAATCAGTGCAAAGACATCAAAAGTCAAGTTGTTCAAATATCAGAAAAAGAGAAACATTAATTGTACAGAATCTAAGGTCCTGTCGCATGAATGTTTCAGATTTGATTTCTCACTAGACATGTAGTTCATAGTTTATATTAAAGCTATAAAACTGTATTGACCTCAAAGAGCTGAAGATCTGGCTCAGAGACTCAAGACCGTGAGTGTTGAATTGATAGTCTAGAATAGCGTAGAATTGCTGTCTTTTACCCCTGGCTAACTTAGCTTAGTTCACTCTATTTTTCAAGATCCTTGGGCACACATGCTCATGAATTGTGGGACAGTCTTGGACAATGCCAAAATACCTTTAAGATTTGGTTTGCATGGCCAAGTGCAGTCATATCAAAGTACTCTAAAGGATCTATACCCTTCTATTTTAGAGCCTTGCTTGTGACAAAAAGAAATAATGGTCTCTTTCCTCCGTCTGTCATCTGTGAGCAGCACAGGACAGAAACTGTGTCCAATTACGTGTAGGTACAGCAGCCTGAAAGACAGAGCTGCAGTGTCCTCTGGAGCAGAGCAGATATCACTGGGGTGTCATCAGATTCCCTATTAAAAATAATATTATTTGTATTAGGTTTGTATTAGGAATAACCTGGTTTATGCTGAGATTTTGCAAATCCCACTGCAACAATGGGTGTTTTAGTAACTGCCTGCAAACTAATAGTAATGATAATTTTGGTAAGCCGGAATTTTTAATCTAAAAGGCAGTTGCCAAGTGATTGAAAAAACTTTAAATTCTACACACCCACTCCATACACCTGAAAGTTTTACTATTGACCACATTGTGAAAAATAATTTATTCTTGTTTTCTTGAGGCTAAGGGAGAGTTAAGTATTTTGGGGTTTTGTTTGTTTGTTTGTTTGTTTTTCCCCGAAGAACAGTATCCTACCAGATAATTTACAGTTTTGCCTCAAAGTAAGTCTCATAAAAATACCTGTATGATGAAAGGGGCAGGTATCCATGGTGACCATCAAGTTACCACCTTCTGTTCTCAGTTCTCACTTCAAAGAAAGTAAAATAATGACTCACTATTTTGCTTAATGGCTATTTTTTTAACAAGGCAACTGCAAAATGTCAGAACCGAGTTATAATATAGTTGCTAAAAGTATTAGCTGAACTCATCTCTGGCAAACCACGATCTTCAATGGAATCACCTTATTGATAACATTATTTCATTCTAAATAAAAACAAGATATTGTAACATATTATATGGGGACAGATAAGTTCTCCTAGTCTTTATTTGAAACAGGTCAAGACTGAATCTCAGAATCAGCACAGGAAATATCGACATGAACATTTTCGGTTTCCTCCCTTTTGCTGCAGAGGTGGTTGAAAATTCTGCTGATGGCAGAGCTGAATTCTTCTTTCAAGTTCATGTTAATGTTATTCTATTGAAATTATATTTCTGCAAAGATTATTTTGCACTTCTGATTTTCTTTGTCTGAGAACCACAAGTTCTCATTTTTTGACTATAATTTTTATTTATATTTTTAGCTCTCACACAAGTTTTAAAAGACAGAGATGTTCAGCAGCTGAAACTAGGGTGGCTTTCCTCCGTGTTGTACTAACATTTACAGAGAACTCCTTAGGTATGATAAGTAAAATAAAAGGAGAAATAAGGAAAACGAATTGCCAAGGGTTGAAAGAACTTACTACTTAAGCCTTTGCACAAACACTGAAGCCTTCTGAATTGCATGTTATAGTTAGATTACAGCAGATTAATGAGTTACTCTGTGTCCTGAACTTTGAGGAAAGAATCATCTAAACAGGACATACTGAGTGGATTTGCATAAGATGTTCATTTGCTCGCCACTCCTACTAAAGAGGCTAGTCCTCTAGTTTCTAGCTAGAAACTCCAGCTAGAGCTAGTTTCTAGCTAGCCACTTCCCAGTGGCTAATGGCCATGGTTGAAGACAGGTTCCAAGGCTGAATGGACCTCTGGCCCGACTCAAATCCAGCTGCTCTTACACTCTTTGATCCTTAAATATTCATCTATGCAAATGAACATATCTTCAGCAAACCAATGGAGATGAGGTATTCTGCAGAATTATATAACCGTATTCATAATTTATTCATTAATCATAAGTTAAGATTTAACTACTAGTTTATACCATCAAGGTCTAAAAGAGTTGATGGTAGTTGTGAAGTTTATGTACTTTCAAGGAAAAGACTACTTCTACCTTTTACATTTTCTCATTCATTAAGTCTGAAGATGACCCTTGGACTTCTGATGTGTTGTTAAAGTCATGAGATAGAAGGTCTGCAGGAGATTTGCTGTACTTGACATGTGCTAGACTGGATACGGAAAAAGAGAAGGTTTGGTGAGGACAGAAAATTGTTGCTTTAACAACTGGAAAAGACTTTTGGCTTTAAAAGATATAATGGGCTTTTGAGGCATTTAACGTATTTCATTAGCTTCCTGTCATCTGCAACATATTGTATTTCCACTCTGTACCAACAGTATAGGTTTGAACATCTGTGGTTGTCTTACCCTTACTTGAAGGAGCAAATATTGATATAGTTCTTTGTACAAATTACTGCATAATCTTAATTTCTGCATACACCGGAGAATAAGACATCGCTTAGGATTTGAGTAAAGTATTTTAACCACAACTTTGAAGAATTCTAAAAAAAAGAACTTAGAACAAGACATTTTTTATTATTATTATTATTATTATTATTATTATTATTATTATTATTATTTTTATTTTTATTTTTATTTTTATTTTTATTTTTATTTTTATTTTTATTATTACTACTACAAAAACAAGAGACCACCGTTGATAGCATTTGATGAGAATTTGTCACTCTGGTATCAGTGGATGTAGAGAAAATGAAGATATGGGATATAACTTTTGGTATTCTATTCTTCCAATATTACAGAAGATGTTACAGCAGAATAGAACAGCTGTCAATAACAATTAAATTGTCATTTTATTTGATTTATTAATCTAGAATATAAAGAAACTTCTTTGTAATCTGAAAATAAAAAAGTTAGGAACAAATACTGCTGCTCCTGAAGGAGCCTAGAAATAGGACTGTGTGTTTGAGCGCTATTAGTCTTGCAGTCTGAGCACTTGAATTTAATCAGTCTTCTAAGTACAAAAGGTAGATCACCAGCAAGCAAAGATTGTTAAGTCTGTGCTGGCTGGCTAGCAACTCTGAATTCAATGTCTCCTTTTAGATAAATGGGGCTATTAGAACTCGACAAATTCGTCATCACACATAGACACAGGTTTCTAGCAAGCTATACCTGGTGAATACAGCCCTTTCAAATTGCTTTTCAAACAAAATGAATGCTTTTCAGATCTCCAAAACTGACATAGCAAGATAGGGTATGTATCTGCAGAAATTCATACACCAGTCTTTTAGCACAGGATCTCCCTGTCTGCGCTCACCTTACTTTTTTTCAGCCTTTTCTTATGGGACACTTCAGCCTGGTTTTGATTCCAAGTAATTTACTTCCCTGCTCATTCCATCTGTGCAGCAAATGAACAGCTTTTCATTTGCTCTGCTGCGAAGTATTTTGCAGATATTCACATTTTCTCCCAATAACTCTCAAATAACTTTTCACTGCAAAGATGCGATGCTGGAAATGCCCAGAAAGGCAGCCTGGTAATAATGGTTCTTCAGACTTCTAGCTTTTTCCTCTCAAAGTGGTAATCTCTAGTACCATTACAAATTATTTTCTAAAAAATAATTTGTCACAATTGTGCTTCCTGGCCGTTATTTATAGTTGGACTTTACTCAAGGTAGTGAAAAGCAAGAAAAGCAATGCTTTGCTTGAATGTTCTTTGTAGTGCCCATAGCTCTTTCACAGGCTGTAAATTATCGATACCATTGTGGAGCCGCATGGGAAACAACTCTTCTTGCCTACCATATGCCCTCAGAGAACAACTGCTCAGCAATAAACAATAGATAGCAGATAGTTAAAATGGAAACTTGGAGAACTTTAAAGAGGACTATAAATTCAATTACACAAACTGGTCTATGGATAAAAATGAAAGCTGTCTTCACCTTTCAGGCTACTGTGCTGGGACGAGGACTAAAGCCAAGAGACCATTGCACAAGGTGTCAATACTTCAGTTTGGTTTTCTCTTTTCCAGAAATGCAATATGGCCCGAGTCCAAACAGCAGCACCCAGGGGTGGCATATTTTTGTCCTCAGGCCTCAAAATCAGAATAGTAAGATAGTGACTCATTTTTAGAAAAAACGGCTTGTTAGATCTAGCCTTCGTGTTGCTGAAACAAAGTACGGTTTTGTTATCACATTCAGTCTGAAAAATGAAAAACACTTGCCAGAAAGGAGTATTAGTTTATCATACTAAATGTCAGAGCTTTAGGAGTGTGGAAATATGTCTCTTTCTTCAATCAAGGAGCTGAACTTGACACTGAAAAATTGCTCTGAGTCCTGTGGGAAGGCCAGTAATAATTGTATGCTAGCAGGAAGATGCAGAATTTTTCCTTCAGCTTCAACATATTAATTGCCTGAGTATTTTGTCTGTAGAGCATCATATCTGTAGCTAGGCAGGAGTAGTACTCTGGTACTTGTATGGGAGTAGAAAAGATCAGAGGTCTGGATTTTCTACAAAGAGTTGTCTTAACTTATGGTGACTGCAGGTCATTTGAACAATTATGACCACCATGGGTGGTTATCATTTGGGTAGGGTTCCGGAGATGAAGGTCAGGCTGTTGGTGGAGCACACCATCACAGGGCAGAACCAAGAATATAAGTGCAAATGGAAAAGACATTGATTTGATAAAAGCACAGTTCACGATGCTTTTATCAGAAAAAAAGACATTAAAAGAACTGAAGAAAGGCAAAATGGATATGAAAAAGTCAAGAGGTAGGATAAATATTCAACTCCAAAGCAAATATTTTCCTCATTAGCAATAGAGCTCTTTTTTGTTGTTGTTACCTACTGTTTTTATTGATCAGTTATGGAATTTTTTTGAGGCCTGCATGCTGACTGAAAAAAAAAAAAAAAAAACAACTTAGAATCACGTAGTTCTTTAGGTTGGAAAAGACCTTTAAGATCATCAAGTCCAACCATTAACCTAACACTGCCAAGTCAACCACTAAACTACATCCTTCAGCACCACATCTACACGTCTTTTAGATACCTCCAGGGATGCTGATTCAACCACTTCTCTGGGCAGTCTGTTCCAATGTTTGACAACATTTTTGGTGAAGAAATTGTTCCTAATGTCTGATCTAAACCTCCCCCAGTGCAATCTAAGACCATTTCCTCTTGTCCTATCACTTGTTGCTTTGGAGAAGAGACCGACCCCCACCTCACTACAGCCTCCTTTAAGGTAGTTGTAGAGAACCATAAGGTTTCCCCCGAGCCTCGTTTTCTCCAGAATAAACAACCCCAGTTCCCTCAGCTGCTCTTTATAAGACTTGTTCTCCAGAGCCCTCACCGGCTTCGTTGCCCTTCTTTGGACACACTCCAGCACCTCAATGTCTTTCTTGTAGTGAGGGGCCCAAAACTGAACACAGTATTCAAAGTGGGGCCTCACCAGTGCCGACTGCAGTGGTACAATCACTTGCCTAGTCCTGCTGGCCACATTTCTTCTGATATAGGCCAGATTGCTGTTGGCCTTCTTGGCCACCTGGGCACACTGATGGCTCATATTTGTCTGGCTGTCAACCAACACCCCCAGGACCTTTTCTGGTGGGCAGTTTTCCAGCCACTCTTCCTCAAGCCTGTAGCACTGTAGCTTATTCAGCTTTTTGCTGTTGCTTGAAATGTTCAAGTCACACAACTTCTGGTTGTCCTGGTTTGAGGTAAAACAGAACCGATTTTGTTCAGTAACTTCGCTTCTTAGCTGGGCCTCTTCTAACAACTGAAATTAATTTCTGTTATTGGTTCTGTTTTGCCTCAAACCAGGACACTAGTAAACGAGTATTTTCTAGGAACAGGTGAGATGATGGAGAAAACTTTCCTGAAAATGATTCAATAATTTTATTACTTTGAAGGGGAGAGAGATGTATGTGTTATTAAATCATCACAAAGTGACCACTTAGTTCTGATATTCATTCTTTTTTCCACACACTTCAGATATCAAAATGTATTTGAGTTGCACTGCAAGATGTATTTTTCCTATCCTTTCTCTGTCCAGTGCAATGGGCAGGCAGAGGAACAAACAGTTTATCTCTTCAATTGAAAATATACACAGTCCCACAGAAACCTAAAAGAAGCAGAGGCATTACCTTGCATGAGGCAATCCTTCCTGAAATGTCCTTTAGCTGGTTGTTCTTCACAATTTGGCTTCACACTTGTTATGGTTGAGAAGAAATACTCCTTTACAAAGTGAGGTGGCAGGACTTCACTCTGAAAGGACATGGAAATTTATATTAGTCTGTAGTAATGTGAAAAAAATCCTAAGTGGTTGGTTCAGCACCTCTGAGAGAGCTCGTGTAGAAGCAGAGAAAACAATTTTAGTTGCCAAGTTGAGGGAAACAATGTAGTGCAAGCTGGTTCTTACCTGCTCAAAGTCAGGCAGTTTCAGCATAAAGCATGTGAACAGCACTTGCCTCCCATCCTTTCATACACCTTTCCTCCCTCCTGCACCTGACCTAAGGGGCTGCCTCTGAACTTGACCTTTCAGTTTATTTGGTATCCACCCCAAGCGTCTTCTAAAGTGACGGTCATTTTGTCAGCTGTGCATTTTGGGTGAAATCCTGAGTTCCTCTGCCTCTTGGAACAGATCCATAAGCTGGTAGACTCCTCGAGGCTAGCAGGAGGCCTTGAGAACTGTCCTTCAAAGGAATGAAAGGTAGTGGTTTATGAGAGAGAACAACTTTGACACACGCAAGTGCCCAGGGCTTGTAAGGCATCAGTACCTGCTGAGGCAGGTCTGGATGTTCTGCCAGGGCTGGAATGTTACCCACTGCTTTTTGTCCCTGCTCTTTTGCTGCCTTAGATTTCCTAGCTGACAACCCAGTCCTTTCTCCAAAGCCTGGAGATATTAAGCTCAGACTGGTCAGTCAAAATGTTGAAGGTATCAGTATTTTTACTGCTGGTTTAGTACTAGTTTGTTGGGCAAATGACAGTTTTTTGTCAAGTGGTGAGGAGGCTGACATTAATTCTTCCAGAGCCTAGCTCTGATTTTATTGCTTTGCTCAAGATGTTGGTAGCAGATAGCATCCTAGAATAAGGCAAGAGTTCCAAGTGAGTAATAGCCACATTCAAAAATGGCAGAAATGGAGGGGTGGAATAAGAATTTTCCCTATAGTTTGATATTGATTTTTTTTCTTTCTTCAGCTGATGTTATTATGTTTAACTTCCTGTTGCTTTCTTGATGATCAGATTAGTAACTGTGACAACAGTTTCTAAAGACATCGTGTTGCCTCAGATTGAGACTCTTTGTATTAAGCCCTGTGTCTGTTTTATTTCTGTTTGATGAAGAATCTGAAGTAAATAAAAAGTAATTTCTTGTACGCCATGAAACTTTTCTATTTCATGATTAGTTTGTTCTGCTTTATGCAGAAAGACTTGTTCCAAAGAGGCAGGTAGGGAGAGTGAGTCTTTAACTAAATGTCCATGATGAATGAAAAACCTTTTCAGGAATGCAAGCAATGGTCCTCTTTTCTGAATTCCGCAGTTTTAATTTTTAGTAGTTTTACTTTGAGTCTTAAGGTTAAATTGAAACCTCAGCTGAATGATTATTTTGCAGAATTTTTATCTGAGACCACCAAAATAAAATCCTTTTTCTTTATTATTGTATGTCATCATTCCTCTGCTTCTTCTTCCTAAGCTTGGAAAGACCAAGATGAGTGATATCATTCAATTGTGTTAAGGAAATCTGGGTCCTCCTGTTACTGACATGATTTAAGTTTTGTTAAAAAAATCCACCACCACCATCAAAACACTCCATCTATTTCTATCTCATTTTTAAAGTACAGGGTAATACATTTCTCACAAGCTTTTTGGTTTGGGGTGTGGTTGTCGTTGTTTGGTTTTTTTTTAATTTTTGGTGTTTTTTTGTCCATGTCCCATCCCCCCCCCCGGGCTAATTAACTGAATTCTATGCGGATTATATTGAAGTTCACTGAGGAAAGCTAACAGTTGCTAAATACAATGCATTAATCTGGAGACTGGGAGAACTCCAGACACACTCAAATGAAATGATAATATCAAATAGACTTGCCCATCTCTTGTGGCTCAAATCAGAATATGTGCAAGGCCTAACAGATACTATCAAGTTGCTAATTAGCTTTCTTTAGTATTGATTGTAACTTTGAAACAAAGCACATCCCTACAGTCTTTACAAAGTTCTTTAACTTCCAAAAAGGCTTCTGGAGAGCCCAGAGGAAGAGCTTTGTATCTACAGTATTTAAGCATTGCTGGAAATACTGAATTAAGATCCTTACAGCAGAAACAGCAAAATTCACTTTGAATAGTCTTTCTTGATACAGAACAGTTACTTTGACTTTCCTGTGACCGCAATTTCCTTACAGATTGAAACACTATAAAACAGAGGGGGTTCAAGCAAATAGGGGTTTGGGGAACCACTGTGGAAGGGAGAAAATAATTTGTTTCAATGCTTGGACCAAAAGCTATTTAGAGTAAAACCATTTAAAAAGTGAAAAATATAGGAATGTATTGAGGAAAAAATACAGCTCCTGTGTCCTCTGGCTTGAAACTGGTTCCCTATACTAGGGCAGGATGTGTGTGTGTGTGTGTGTGTGTGTGTGTGTGTATGTATTTGAGAAAACAAAATGCAATCCAGCCATGATAGCTCCACTTCTGCTGTGATTTGCGATCTACAGAGTCAACACACATGCAACTTCACTCACCCGGTTGCAGGGGAAACTCCCTGTCCTGCCTTGAATATAAAATGTTCTTCAACTTCATGATCTTTAAGACTAATATATCACTCAGGTCCCTTTGAGTAGTTATCTGCATGCTGAAAAGTCATGTTATAGAAATAAAATATATCTCTAAGTTCTTTAAAAAATGATTAATGCTACCATCAGTTCAACATAATGAAATGAACTGAACTCTAGATTTAACGAAATACATAATTTTTTACATTACTTCAGTATTAAACCCCTTCAAATAACTTCAGAAATTAAGAAAAATTCATCCCATTCATTAACATTTCTTCACAAGTGAAAGAAAACATTGGAAGCAAGACTAAAAATTTATTCTTGAATTGTATCTGTGTGTAGGAGAAGGATTTGGTCAGCTGAAGCTGACCTGTTCCTTCATGATCAAGTTATTTTCACCAGGTAAATTTTTGGCAGGAATACTGGGTTTCATTCCCCTTTGTAGTGCTTCGTATTGCAGCATCAGCAACACAGGTCATGTATTTATTATGGAGTAGACATCCTGTTGAGGCACTCAGAGGGCACCTGTTGCCTCCACTGTGTACAACCCTACTCTGGTGTCGGCAGTCTGCTGGCGAGCGGCATTGACTGCGCTGCCTGGGCTCTGTTCTCACACCGTCACTCAGGGTGAAACATCTTACAGCACCTTATTCCACATAACTTCCCCAATGTGTGAATGAAGGGTATCAGAATCCGTATCTGTCAAACAGAAGGGTATACTGAGTCTTTGTTCAGTCCTTCAGCCCAGTGTGAGTAAACAAAATTAAGCCCGCTGTGCTCTCCCTGCTGACGTCCTCAGTGCCTGCGTCGGTGCAGGGAGTTTGTTTATACTTTCAGACAGATGACTTAGATTGCAGCCATGACTTCTGATGCTTACATAGGTGGCAAGCAAATAAGTTAACTTTGGAGTAACTCCGGCATAGTTAGTGTATCTGAATTCTTGAATAAGTCCATAGCCATCTCCTCCACCAAAGGAACAGGCCGTTAAGCAATGTTGCATTTGCTTTGAGGTTGGATGATACAGGGGAGGAAACAGTGCCTAAGTCATAAGTACAGCATTTGTGACAAATCTTGAATAACCCTAGAGGTTAAAATACAGAATTTAGTGTGAAGTCCCAAATTTTTTAAGTTTTTTTTCTTTTCTGTGGGTTTTTTGGTTTTCTTTTCATAGAGTCTGCAAGGTTTTCCCTGTGGAACCATAAACTTCACTTTCTGTCGTGGTTTAGCCCAAATCCACCACTGGGGATCCGAGGGACCCCAAACAGGACCGACAGATGCTCCCCTCTACCCCTCTTCAAAGAGAGAGGCAGAGGAGGAAAAAGAGACTTATGAGTTTAGAAGGAACTAAACTAATGAAATATTAATAATAAAATAAAAAGAAATAATGAAAAATATATACAAAACCGTATCAAGCTCCCGAGATGACAATCACGTCACCAGCTGGCACTGGGGCAGTCCCAGGCTGGACTCAGTGATGGACGGGAACTGGATTCTGGATCTGGATTCAGGATCGGGATCACAGGCAGACGAACAGAGTCCTCCTCAGACGTTGGCCATTGAAGGAAGAGCCCGTGACCCTTTGATCCCAAATCCAGTCTACACTTTTCTTGTAGACAAGCTTTGTTTGCAAGAAAGCTTGCTGATTAATAACCTTGTTGCTAAATGGTATTAATATTTTAAAACTGTTTGCTTGCTTGCTACTGCTGCTTTGGAGACTTTCCTGGTCTTTTTGGTGACAAAGTGACGTAAAACACTTTAGCTTCCAACTTTCCTAAATTGGTATTTTAAGACCGAGGGTGATTGTTAAGAAATAGGAAGTTATAGTTTTGATTTTGCAGTGCTAGTTTTTTCCACTTCTCTAGTGATTTGCTCCATCATTTTAGGGGCTCTTATACAAAGTTCTCTAGCTGCACTGACAAGGTTTCTAACAAGCTTAGAAAAAAAAAAAAAAGTGATCCTTTCATCAATACAAAAGTTCTTCAGATTTCTTAGCCTGTCTCACAATCCAAAACCTGCTCAGAAATGCTGCTACTACTGTATACAAGAAAGGTTTTTTGCTTACAAAAGGCATTCCAAAATACATACTCCTCACATGTCCAAGCCAGGCATAAGGACAAAGAAGCCCTTTTCCATTAAGGCTTTGTGCTGTATTTAGGTGACAATCCATATAACATTTCCCATCCTTTTAAAATATCGGATGATCAGTTCAATAATTTGCTATTTTCTGAGGTTTCTCATTCCTCATGATTGAAACAATCCACCTGGTGGGACTATTACATTTCCCACATGCCTTGAATGCCTCAAAATAAACCACTAGAGCAGCTGTTGAGTAAGCTTGTGAGTCACCTGTGGCCCTCATTCCTGAGATGATAAGTGAAATGCCAAAAGGAACTCTGGAGGATTGCAAGGACTGTTTAATCATCCCTGTGAACCTCTTCATCTGCCTTAGCTGCATTCAGGTCAGAGTCAAACCAAGCCTGAAGCAAGCTCTGCAGCGCCGACCTCCAGGCTGAGTGGAGCTTTGAAGTCTAGCAAGGGGATCTCATTTCAAAGAAGACTCAAACGCATTTCTTGGGAAATTATTGTTGAGAATGAATGAGAAGGTTGTGTCAGGCGCCACAAAAAAGCGAATGGTGCTGTACTGGTTCAAAGTCTGTTAGGGACCACATACAAGTTCTTTATTACCTTCACAGAACTACAGCCAGAGACAGAAAGGGTGATTAGGTGACATAAGTTGTATGTGTCAGAGAGCCTAAAGGTGTTTGAGTAGTTTGAAAGATTTTGCTGAATGAACTAATGCACTTCACTCCAGGAGCACACTCAATGCAGTCCAATTCCTAACGGGGATCCAGTGCACTAGAGCTGGAATGATGAAAGAATCATAGAATCGTTTAGGTTGAAAGGGACCTTGAAGATCATCGAGTTCCAACCCCCCTGCCATAGGCAGGGACACCTCCCACTAGACCAGGTTGACCAAGGCCATGTCCAGCCTGGCCTTGAACACCTCCAGGGATGGGGCCTCAACAACCTCTCTGGGCAGCCTGTTCCAGTGCCTTACCACCCTCAAAGTGAAAAACTTCTTCCTAATGTTCAATCTAAACCTGCCCTCTTCCAGTTTAAAGCCATTCCCCCTCATCCTATCACAAGACCTCACACATAGTTTGGGCAGAAGATTCGGGCACAGATGCACTCCTCCTGGGCCATGCTACTTGCTGAGGTAGATGTGGCCTGTGTTTACCGAGGATAAGATTTGATACAAACTGGCTGGGTGGGTTGAATAATTGAATAACAGCACATCTCTTCAGTGACTGGAGGAGACTAGTCTTGCATCTTGCATTTCAAAATTTGCTTTGGAATGATTTTAGACAGGTCTGTTTGCTACAGTTGCAGGGGGACTTGTGCAAATTGCCTTATCAAGTTCTTTGATGCTCCAGATCCCTCCCGTCTGGTCTGGATCAAACCACGCTCCTTTTCTGCTTCTGCTTACGGAAGAACGTGAGGGTAGAGAGGCACACTGTGTGTCTCCTGCCATCACAATCTCTCTGTACGTATGACCATGTCTGCCCTGTGAGGAGACAAAGAGAAAGGCAACCCTAGAGAGCCAGGCTAAGCTAACATCAGGATTTTAGCCTGAATCCAGATAAAGTCTCAGGCTGATAACATTGCTTTTGAAACAGCTGGTCTTATAATTCAGCCTCTTAAGCTGCAGGTGCCACAGCAACAATGCCAGTATACCAACAGCAATGAATTAATAGAGGCAGAATAATGAGGCCCAGCTTTATTATGGTGATTAGAAGATGGCTTCTGAGTGGTGCTGGGAGAGAATTTCCCTGCATCTGAGCAAATTACAAAACTGTTCAGCATGGGTTTTGCCCCTCTCTTTTTTTCTTTCCCCACATAGAAGGCAGCACAGAGTTCAAAAGAAAATGTTCATTTTCCTGTTGCATAAGCCATCCGTTAGGGCAATCAGTCATTGGGCTGAGCCTCAGAGAAGGACCGTATCAGGTGAGAAGGATTATTTCCAGGAGAAGTAAGGGTAATGATATTTTTGAAGGCTTAGTCAAACACATTTGAAGGGAGGGAGTTCAGGAGAGTCTTTTCAAATCAGGGAGAAATGGGAAAAAAAGTCTGGAGGACCTAAAAGACTGAGCCTAATCCTTGTGAAGGGAGGTTTTTGAGAGCTTTTCCTTGGAGTGTGAGCAGGAGAAATGGTTTAAAATGAGACTCAGCAGAAAAGAAGCCATTGCATTTTGTACTTTGTGACAGCATACAGATAAAGAACCAGGTAAGGACAGAGATAACCATTAGAAACAGAAATGCAGAAGGATTTAAAGATACACACCATTTTTAGGAGAGGTAGGGTATTTCAACGCTTTGAACAATCTCTCCACCTTTTCTCTCCTTCCCTGACATTTAATGTATGTTGTTAGAGACAGGTGAAAAAGATGTATGTCACAGTTCGACCAGCCTATGTCATCTTCGGAAATTTTCAGACATTTTTATATTTCTTACTGTAATACTCTGACACCTAATAATAATTCAGAATTTCAGGAGCATTTTCAACTCAAAACAATTTCATTTGAGTATGGAAAGAAAATATTTCCTTGTAAAATGCTTTATAAATGCACTTGTTTGTTTATCTGTGTCACATAGAGCATGAAATGTTAACATAATTAGTATAATGCACTTGTAATAAAACGTTATTTCACATTATGTAACAAAATTGGGATTTATTTTTATTGGCATTTCTTCTGGGTTTCACTACAGTTCTTATGACATAAGTCTCCTAATTGACCTACATGTGAATTGGAATTGATCAATTTATTAAAGAAGCAATCATTAGGGCACTAGGGGCTCATATTTGACAATTTCTATTTAAAACAAAAGTATGGCTTTACACTTAAACACAAGCTTAAAACTTTAACCTCCATATTCTGTTTTTATTCCTTTCTTCTTTAGTTATCATTTAGTCAAACCAACATTGTTTGTGCACTGCTTGTGAGATTCCCCTTAAGATCACAGAGCAGATGCAAATAGCACAACCGTGAGATTCACTTTGCGGGAAGAATGTAGCATAAAGATAATAAAAGGTATTTATTTGTCTTATTTGCAACTATGGTGGGACTAGCTAGTTCCTATACCCAAGGCGGGAATTTTCCATTTTGTAAAATTTAATTAAGAAAAATTACTTCAACTATGTGATGTTTCCTGTAAATGTTCAGGATGCCCAATGACTCCTGCTGTCCCCAAAGGTCCTGCATCTTCACGGGAAAAAAAATTGCAAGTCTCTTATCCATGGGAGCACCCAGACCTTAGCTGTCAGAACACACCTTCCTTTTTCATACGTTTTTACTGTACTGGCCAATTTCAGTAAAATTTTGCAAGGTTTTCAAATGTATTTGGTGCTTACTAATTTCAGGAAAATGATAGGTAGGAGAAATATAAATGAATTACCGAAAGAGAAGTTTATTTCTTAGCTCAGGTATATACAGATCAGGTTTTGGGTGTACCTCTTTGGAAACTGAAACTTAATTTTAAGTGACCCGTATCCTCAGTTGTGAGGTTTTGCATTTCTCCTGAATGGTTTAATTGCTGAAAACAATATCTACTTGAGTGAGATAACTATGCAGCTCTTTTTTTCCATTAGGAAAATTGTAGTGTGTTAATATGATGTGACACTGATTTCTCCTGGCAATATAACCCCACTCCAACAATGCATTGTCTTGGCTTAGGCCTTTAAAGATTACTGTTTTTCAGAATTTAAATGAAATAGACACTTCTACCTAGCAGCCATCACTGCTCTATGAAATATTTTTATATGTTCATAGAGAGGATTAGGTGCGTGCTACAAACTGAGACAAGCGAAAGGGCCCGGTAGACTTCACAGAACGTTTTGCTTTTACATTAGCTGCTAGACAAAAAGGCAATAAAGCAAGAAATATGAAGCTAATGAACTGAGCTACTAACTTTCTCCTGAATTCAGAGTTGCTGAAACTCACTGCAAGACTGGTAGCATAAATACGGTCCTATTTCCCCAGTCCCAAGGTACACTGTGATTACAATTTTCCACCCATCTGGGCCACGCTATGTGAGACTGTTGGCATCCTCTTCCCAGTTCCTGATCTAAGTGCACACTAAATGCAGTAAATAAGTAGTGGCAGCCAGAAATTAGGACTCTATATGTGGAAAGTGAGTTAAATTATTAGGAAATGGGATTAAGAAGTTGAATTCAGCTTGCTAGTTTATGTTGCAAAATATTTTCCAAGTGTTACTTGTGGGCTTATGGACAGAAACTTTAACAAGAACCACACTGCAAAACATAATGGATAGACATTGTAGTTTTAGTTATAATAACAGGTTTAAAGAAGTGACTCAAGCAACAGCTAAGAAATGACCAAAAGAGAAAGCCATAGTCTTCTTAAAGGTTTTACAGGGCTGAATCTTCAAATCTACAATTTCCCAGCTGATCTCCTCCTTGTCTCGAGATTGATTTATTCAAGGGGAGGTAGCAAGATGACATTAAGGCCGCTTCCTGTTACACTTGTCAGAAGGCATAACCTAGGGGGCTGCTTCTTCCAGATGCTGTACAAATATAAAGTAAGGACAGACGCCAGCCCAGAAAGGTTGCAGAGTGATCTATAATACAGGACACAAACACAGACAAAGAGTGCCTGGCAGGGAAAGATGCAATGAGTGGGACACGTTCCTGAGACATAAGCAACTTAGCCAGAGCTACATTTTCTTCATTTTCTGAGAGACAAGGAAAGGAAAGAGAGGACAGAAAAAGATCTCAAAGTATGGTATGTTTCCTATAAGGAATTACATGAGAAACCCACAGTTTAGTATCTTACTAACAGAAGTTATTTTTTCTTCTTTTGTTTCTTTGTTCATTGCCATAAACTGATGTGACTGTCATCACGCATTAATTCAGACAATGGGAAAAAGGCAAACAGAATGTTTTGATGTAACTGCCTCCCCCTTGCAAGAGGTATTCTTGCTGTGTGCTTACTTCTATATTCATTGTTCAGGGAGGAGTAGAATTTGAAAGAAAAAGAAAAAATTCTGATTTAACATCATTTGTGATCTGTACTTAGATTCCTGAGGGTTGGTTTTAGGGTCATTTTGTCAGGGTAGGGCTACTAGAGCCCCCCACACTCCCCACAGTGATGTGTATTGAGTAGCAGGATGGAACAATAATGGTACCACTGCATAGTCCCCTGTCACGACACCACCAGCACTGAACCTGAAGGAAGTGTTTGCAGTGTTGTCTGCAATTAGTTCCTCGTTGCATGGTATAGGACCCTTTGTCTAAGAGTGCCAAGCCTTCTACAGCTGACATTCTGTATGAGGTATCTTGGGAGTTAACACAGAGAACGTAGATTTAAATACAGTGTTAAAACATGCAGAACTCTTTTAATAGGTGTAATGTAAATACTCTCAGTTACAGGGTTAGTAAATCGCTTGAAGGAACCCTTGCCCTTATGATGCCTCTGCATTACAGCTTTAATATGCAACTAAAGTTTGAAGTTTAATCTAAAATTTACAGGTATCCTATGAAAACTTTGGTTTAATATCTGCTTGCATTAGCTTTGTAGTCTCAGTATTGCTCACAGCCGTTATTAACATCCATATGCTTTATTTCAGCTGTGTTGGTTAAAGTTTAATAATATCTTAAACACATAGGGAAAAATAAGAACATGCAGTGATTCCCTGAAGGAGTAAATATTGGCTAAAACTGAGATGTATTCAGTATAAGAAGAACAAAGACACAGCCTGTGGATTGTATACAAAAATTCCATGTTTTCCTGTAGTGTCACCCTGCGCTGGTTTACTTTGCTACTCATTTTCCATTCTGTATTACTTATGACATTATTAAATAATCATGAATTCTTCCACCTCAGCCCTCAACTGCACATTACCTGATACCCGAAGGGCCAATTCTTTCTCTTAGGCAGAGGTTCCTAGCTGCAGAAAGGAAACAAAAGATACGATCTAGTTTTGAGTAGCTCTCAGATTAATAGACTATTTATCATCTTTCGGTATCTCTTTGCTACGTGTCATTATCATAAAGCAAGGCTATTTTTCCTGCTAGTGTACAGAACTAATATGACTTCTTGATGCTAGCAGTCATAATCACTGAATATGTAATTTAACCATCTTACAGTTGACTTTTCCTGAAAGGTTTTTGGTGTGGGTTTTTTTTTTTGGTTTTGTTTTGTTTTGTTTTGTTTTTGGTTTTGTTTTTGTTTTTTTTTTCCAGAATTCCTTATCTCCTTAACCTGCGGGGCAGAGATAACGAGACAGTGTCAACATCCCTTTTGGAAGATCCCAGTTTCTCACAATAGCATCTTCTCCCGTAATATCTCTCCAAATTATTTAAATGAGCCTGTTACAAATGTTTAGAGCTGCAGGTCTCTCCTGCTGTCTGCTCTAGTTTTTCTTCTAATGTCCTTAGTCAAAGAATCCGCGTAATGGTGGGAATGGCATAATTGCAATGAATCAATTTAAAGTTGAAAGCTACAACCCAACAATTTTATTTGTTTTCAGGAAGCAATAGTATACATGTAAAAGGGACATAAGTTATATTACAAATGCAGTGAATTTCCAGCTGTTAAAAGGAATTGCTTTCTCTGGGATTTATTACTGAAGGAAGCCAAGATGAACAAATCTGCAAGAGGTTTAAATAATTTATTTACTTCTAGGTGTTCTTAACACAAACTTTAAAGGAATACTAACTCATTTTAAAAGCATTCAGATGATATGGTGTCCCTGTTTCAGTGTATTAACACTTTCTGTTGAAGTATCTGGTCCTGGAATAAGGTTGCACTAAATGGTCAGTAGGATGGAGAGAATATGGGGATGGATAATGGACTGGGAATCTAAACTAGATTACAGCTAGGAGTGTAAATACCCCTCTAACACTTCACTATTGTCAAGCATAAACTAGAAAAGCTTTCCAGATTCTTCGATAGTTTGTTTTTTTCTCAATAGCCTTTGAGACATGACTCCTCTGCCTCAGGGTCCCCCACTGCCTGCTCCAATTCAACATAAAAAATCCCCTTTCTTCTCTCACCTCTCCAGTGAGGTGATGTCCCATAGCTTCCATAACACTGATGGATGATCCTCTATTCTTTCTGGGTGACCACAAGATGACAGAATTGCACTTGAATGCTGCTATTGTTACAGTGAGATATTAGAGTGAGATCTGAACATCTAGTTCATCATACATCATACAGATGAACAACTAGTTTGAAGTGGATCCAGATCATCTAGAAATTATCAACTTTACTTACTGCCTTGGATTCTGTTGAACAGACTGTAGTGAAAGAAAATCTTTTGGAAAGGCAGTTTCTAGCCACACAAACACAGAGGAAATGTGAGACTCATTCACCCGGTCTCATAGCTTGCATGTCGGTTCAGATTCCTTAGAAATAAGTTCTTCCAGTCAAACTGGCTGAGAAATTGCATGTAAAAATTACAGAAATCAATAAGCAATTTGTACACAGGCCTATTTGGAATTATTTGTAGTTTCACAAAAATGTCTCCAAAGCTAAGGTCTGCCACTAGACCTTTATTGACACTTTTTTTCCCTTCGATACGTGATCAGATGTCCCACAGGACTATATGTAAGACTGAGGTAAACCTGGGGCTGCAAGCACTACAGAGAAACCAGTGAAAACTGAGGATTTGACTGAGATAATGCTTAACATTTATCAGAGAGGCACAGATTTTAAAGCGATTATGGAGAAATAAGAGCACTGAAGAAAATCAGCCCAAGAATATAAACCAGGTTACTGTGTAAGAACTGGAGAAAACATTGTCTCATATCGTCTTTGATATCCGAAACATATCCCACTTATTCTGGGATGACGTTAGATGTCCAGACCTTGTTTATGTCAGAAGTGGCCAAATTGCCAAGTTCATGTCTGCTGCAAAAATTGTTCCACAGGGTATTGTTCTAAAATCACAGAATCATAGAATCACAGAATTTTCAGAGTTGGAAGGGACCTCTAGAGATCATCTAGTCCAACTCCCCTGCTAAAGCAGGATTGCCCACAGCACATTACTCAGGACTGCATCCAGATGGGTCTTGACAATCTCCAGAGAAGGGGACTCCACAACCTCCCTGGGCAGCCTGTGCCAGTGCTCTGTCACCCTCAGCGTAAAGAAGTGTTTCCGTGTATTTGAACGGAACTTCCTGTATTCTAATAGAATAGAAATAGAAGAATCAAATCTGTAAAATCAAATTAATTTTGCCTTAATGAGTTTTCTTTGCATATTTCAAAGTGGTGGGAAAAGACAGGATTTGTTTCAGAGAAAGTTGCTGTATTTTCTTTGACATGATTGTCATAATTTCTGTTCGCTCCTCTATGTGGAAAGTTATATGGGAGTAAACAGCCAGTGTCACTTCTAAACGTAATGTTCAGCTTCAGACTCCTGAAGAGCTTTTCGTTTGTAAAACCGTGGCTAGTTTTTGCTTTCTCTTTCCATCACATTCCCAGTCATGAAGTTTTTATGCACTGAGGCCAAATAACAGTCAATGGCTCATTAGTGTTCGCTTAATCAAGCTCCAATTCACAAGAAGACAATAGCTATTGCCTATTCAAACCCGACATACTGTCAGGTAGGAATGGGTGAATTATGTAGATAATAAATGTAATAATCACTGAACCTAAAGGCATGTTGTTGCTTTTATAGGTAGATAATTCAAAAAGTAATTAAGCTCAAGGGGAGAATCTTTTCACAGTGTATGTCAGAACAGATGTTATCTGGGAAGGTTTTTATTAAAAAGTGGCTCAGTGAAATCTAGTTTCTTGATTTCATGGTGTAGCTCTGAGCAATAGCTGAGATCGGTTCCTGCCTCTGAGGTCTTGTACCCTTCCTGATGCTATTGAATATTAGAAGAAATTTCTGACACAAACTTAATGTTTCCCAAAGGCGACAAATTTCTATAAAATACCACTGTTCAAAAAACATGCAGTACCTTAGTTTTCTTTTCTCATACAACTTAAAATAAGTTAATATGTCCCAGAAACTGTAATTTTGCAATACTGTAGGCAAAACTAAAATCCCAGGATGTAGTGATCTGTATAATAACTGTTGTGTATAATATCTTTGGAAATGGTTTCTTAGCTGCCTGCTAAAAACTTTTACTTAATTTCTCCTAAAAATTCTCTGCTTTCAAACAACGACAACAAAACCACCACCACCACCACCACCACCACCCCCCCCAATAAATAAACAAGCAAAACCCCCAGAAAAATCCACTTCTGACTTGCTTGTGGCTCTTCTTTCTTTTTCATCTTGATCTTGCTCAGTGATAGTCTGAACTGTAACTGGCATTTTTTCCTCAAAAATGTTTTTTTTTACAAACTTTTCTGGAAGGAGACAGAAGGATTTAGGTTGGTTATATTTTAAGTCAGATTTTAATCATTTTCAGGGGGAATATTGACACACTGGAAAACTTTATTTTCTTGAGTTTTGGAAATAGTATTTTCACATATATTAGACTCTACATGCCCTTCCTTACACTTTCTCTGGTGTAATAAAGAGAACAATGGTATCTAACCATTTACTCTGTGTGTTACAGAGACTCATTTGAAACTCTGATGCTTATTTGACAGGAATGATGAGCGGTAATAGTTACAACTTAAGTCTATGAGAACTGTACTGTAGACCACCGAGTAGCTACACGAGGAGCAGTACTACAGAAAGGTTAGTTCGTAGTTGTCATCAGTTGGCCACAGAAGTTATGAGAGCTTTTGTGGCTTTTAATAGTTACCGCTGTACTTCTTAATCTCTCCTAATTTCAATTAACCACTTTCGAATTTATATGATCTCATTGTATGTAATCATTTGAATGCACATCATATCTTGGACTTAATGTTTCTCTTACTCTATGGGAGCAATTTGGGACAATGTCTGCCTTTTTTCACAGGTTGATTGTACTACTGACTTGAGATTGGAGATTACCTGCCATACCTAGGTCATTCTCTTTCTCAGTTATCTCAAACTGGTGGGCACTTATAGCAGCAACAAAAATGTGGTTAAGTATCAAATGCCCTTCATATTCCTATAGAATATTTCCATTTTCTTCTGTGTTGACAGCACTCCTAGCAAGGAAATATCAGCAAATATCACCGACAACAAATAATCTGGTCCACGTTTTCTACAAAAAATACAGATGAAAATACTAAGATCCATCCCAACTCCCATCCCTCAGGAGTTCTGGTAGGGAAGTCACTTCAGGCAAATGTTTCCTTTTTCAGTACTCTCTTCTGTCCCACCAAATAACTCACTTTTCATCACCAGCCACTGTGAATCCATACCTTTGCTGGTTGTCTATATAGTTTACATTTATTCCACATATCATCATCTTTTTTTTTTGTGAAATCTGTCCTTCACGCAAAATATGGATTTTCCATCAGAAAACAAATAAAATAAACATTTTCCATTGAAAAGTCGGACATGGTTTTCCATCTGGCTTCTGTTATTACTATTAATTCACTGCATCTTGTTTGAACTCTGAAAATGCACATAATTCTTTGAAAGAGCTTAAATGAGAGAAGTCTTGCATCTGTTTTGGCACAACAGGGAAATATTACTGTTTATTTTTTTAATATATATTTATTTTGATTAGTAACCTATGCTAAAGATTTTGAGCAAGAAAACATTCTGTCTCTTCCTTGAAAAGTTAAGATCTTGAAGTACTGGAAGACTTGAATGGTGACACTGGTAAATACTGACAGAGAAAAAAAAAATTAGATGTGAAACAGTGGTGTAACACTGTAATCAACAGAAAACTGGAGAGGTAGTTCAGAGGCCTTCTTGATGGGAGACAAAATGTTCAGAAATTATGATGGGAAGATTCACCTGTTCATAGATGAACTGCTTTCTCAATATCTGAATAATTCTGAAGGGACAAAATTTATTTTATACTTCTAAGCACTGAACCAAGGTTAAAAGTTTGAGTTTAAAGGATGTGTAACATAGATTAAACCTGAAGGAAATAATGTTCAGACACAATTGTGTGGGAGATATGGATGTCTACGAGACAGAGGAGAGGGATACTGCAGTTTGTCATTCTTAGATGCAAGAATGTGTTCAAATATTTTACCCTAATTGTATTTTTATGCTTGCTACTGTAGTTCACTTTTAAAGGCACTCTCAGTCTCACACAGTTTTCATTTACTGAGCAAAGTTGAGAAGGCATGAAAAAAGCTGTGATATTCTTTAATATTTGTTGAATAAAGTGCCAGAAGGAAGATTTAACATTTTTCCATGTGTCTGCTCTGAAATGCAAATTCGTTTCTATAGACATTGATTTCCAGAGGAATTAAGAAGTTTGATTAAAGGCTAAACAGTCAGGTTGGCTACCAAAAGTAGGATGAAATATGAAAATTAAGCACATAATAGGTTAAAAATTGACATGATTTGAAGTTTTAAATAAAAAGTCTGTGCAAGATTCTCTCTATGTGATAACAAAACTCTTCGGAGCTCTTTCAAAACCCTAAGCATGTTCCTAATGTCTTAGTTCAGCCATAGTTTCTAACTTCAACCCACCTCTTTTCTGACAATCTGACTCTCTTAGTTGCACATATGTTTTTTGAGGGTTTTGGTTGTTTTTTTTGTTTGGTTGGTTTTTTTTGTCCTCTAAGCCTGTTGTGAAGCTATCAAATTCCTATTGTAGCTATGGCATACTAAAGTGATTCTATATTGGTCCTGAACTCACTTATAAACATGAATCAAGCTTCTGAACATACTTGATCTTGGACCTCTTTTTTTGAAAAAGGTTGTGAGGTGACATCTATTAAAACAGCTGTCAGTTTGAAAGCTGACTTTCAGCACTGTGTTTTGAAGCAAACTTAGAGAAATCTTTTTTTTTTTTTATATGCAGTGCTTCTGTAAGACATCATTTAGAACATGAGTCTCTTAGCAAGTCCTAACTCCTCCAGCTTCTCTGATTTTCAATTTAAAGGCAAGTAAACAGATCCTGAGCTTCCGTCCTTAAAGTCTACTCTTTAGCTTCACTTTTTTATGTTCATGGTACAAGTTTACAGAGCTGACAAGCTTGCAAGGTTATTTGTATGGCATCTGCAAACATATCTTTGGAGCTTATAAAAATATGCTTTCCTTGCAGAGTGTAGTGCAGATAAATACCTCTGCTGAGGAGCCTGGCTGGTTTAGCTTTTGAATAAAGACTATGTAACAGAGTCTGAGAAGTGTGTAGAGGGAGAAAGGGGAAGGATGGCATTTTTCCCCCTCTTATACATTTGATAATGGCCTTTATATATAGGGAAACAATGGTTGGGGCCAGGGCAACCACTCAACAATCCAGCCGGAATTCTATTACTTGGAGAACTATTCTGCAAGATGGATGGGATTTCTTCATCAGAGGAGTGTCTTTCACTTCAAGGGGAAAGCTGTGACATGAGTGTACTTATATCAGGTCATACATATCTAATTGTTTGCTTCCTTAAAAAATGCCAAAAGTTATTGTGATACCAGCTTGTGAATGCTAATTACCTCTGTTGTGTTCTCCTGCCTTGGTAGCATGGCTGTTCCTTAGACACTGACTTACTAGAAATGATTTGTCTGGAAATTCAATTTGACTTTGGCCTACAGCTCAGGGGAAAAAAAAAAAACAGCATTCATTAAGGTTGTTAATGATGAAGTTTTGATTTTGAAAATTTCTCAATACCTGTTTTATTAGATGGAAGTGTCATTTCTCTGCTTCAGAAAACATCACACTTGATATTATCTTGTAGGTAATTTCAGCCTACAGGCTTACTGCTTCCCTGATTCAAATACCATCATCCCAGATAGATGAGATTTACTACCCTGTAAGGCTTTTCTCAGGAAACGGGGATAAAATATAATTTATCATGCTGTCTTTCAGTGGTGCCTTTTAGATGTATCATTAAATTCCAGCTTTGTCTCTGTACATGGTGAATCCTAGCATTGTTTCTCATAATGCTATCTATAGAGTATAAAAAGTGGCCTTTTTATTTGGTGCTTTGTCTTATATTTTTCTTTGTAAACTATCAAACATCCTGTGATATTTGATGGCTTTTCTTTAATGCTCTTAATGTAAATAGTCTTTTACAGAACTTCATGTAATAGTTTCTAAATTTAATGAGGCATACAAACTCAAAAGAACTATAAAGTTGTCATGAGTTTGAAGTACAGCATATAAATAGCCATTCTATTCAGAATATAATTACAGACATACACCACAGGTCTGAGGCCTTATTAAACTTACGTTGCATCTTCAATTGTTTAGATTTTAATATTTGGACTGTCAATTAAATTACTTTGATTATGTTGCTTAAAATATTATTCCTAGCTATTGTGTGAGTTAAAGTAATAAAAACTGACTGTTGGATAGCAATAATTATTGTGCAGTCCAGGCTAACAGAGTATCAGTTGCAGAACCTGACACAACGCTGACACAACGCTTAAATCTGCTTCAGGCCTCCAGGATGGAAATCTGGTGCATGCAGTAATTGAGTTTCAGATGTAGCCACAGAAACATTAGCTGTACTCATATATATGAATATGAAGTTAAATGCATGCAGCAAAATAATTCTAGCTTCATATATAAAAAAGGGGGTATAAGCCTGACCATTCCACTTTTTAAGTGAGATTTGGAGTTCATTAAATATTACCTCAATACGTAGGAGGAGGAGAAAAGGAGCAACAAAAAAAAACCCAGAACCTACAACAACAAAGTCAGTAAAACTACAGAGTTCAAAACAAAACCCATCATTATGCCACTGTACAAATCTCTAGTTGTGCAGACCTTGAACACTGTACAATTCTGGGCTCCTCATTTAAAAATACAAAAAGTCGTAATATTTGGAAAAAGTATAGTGAAGAGAAGGAAGGTGATCAAATGTGTGGCGCAGATTCCACACAAAGAAAGACTTAATAAACTACAAATTTTTGTCTTGTAAGTGAGACAACTTAAGGTGTTTACTATTAAGGGATAAAAAAATGTAGAACACTGCTCACTGTTTTTTTTTTTTCCAACGCAGGAATGGGGGACATCATATCAAACCTAGTGTGAACCAAATCAGAACAAGAGGAAATGATTCTTCCCAGTTGAATGGAGGTTAGCAAATATGACACCCATCCACATTAAAGGGCTGGAAGGAGGATCCAGGGAACTACAAGTCTGTCAGTCTGACCTCAGTGCTGGGGAAGGTTATTGAGCAGAACATCTTGAGTGCCATTATGCAGCACATGCAGGACAACCAGGAGATCAGGCCCCATCAGCATGGGTTTATGAAAGGCAGGTCTTGCTTGATGAACGTAATCTCCTTCTATGACAAGGTAACCTGCTTAGTGGACGAGCGAAAGGCTGTGGATGTTGTCTTCTTAGGCTTTACTAAAGCCTTTGACACTGTTTTTGGCAGAATTCTCCTGGAGAAACTGACTGCTCATGGCTTGGATGGGTGTACTCTTTGCTGGGTGAAAAACTGGCTGGATGTCTGGGCCCAAAGAGTTGTGGTGAATGGAGTTAAATCCAGTTGGTGGCTAGTTACAAGTGGTATTCCCCGGGGCTCAATATTGGGGTCTGTTCTCCTGAATATTTTTATCAACAACTTGGACGAGGGGATCGAGTGCACCCTTAATAAGTTTGCAGATGACACCAAGTTGGGTGGGAGTGTTGATCTGCTTGACGGTAGGAAGGCTTTACAGAGGGATCTGGACAGGCTGGATCAATGGGGCAAGGCCAATGGTATGAGGTTCAACAAGGCCAAGTGCCGGGTCCTGCATCTTGGTCACAACAACCACATGCAGTGCTACAGGCTTGGGGAAGAGTGGCTGGAAAGCTGCATGGCGGAAAAGGACTTGGGGGTGTTGGTCGACAGCCAGCCAAATATGAGCCAGCAGTGTGCCCAGGTGGCCAAGAAGGCCAACAGAAGCCTAGCTTGTGTGTCAGGAATAGTGTGGCCAGCAGGACTAGGCAAGTGATTATACCACTTTCTTCAGCGCTGGTGAGGCCGCACCTCGAGTACTGTGTTCAGTTTTGGGTCCCTCACAACAAGAAAGACATAGAGGTGCCGGAACATGTCCCAAGAAGGACAACAAAGCTGGTGAGGGGTCTAGAGCACAAGTCTCATGAGGATTGGCTGAGGGAACTGGGGTTGTTTAGTCTGGAGAAAAGGAGGCTCAGGGGTGACCTTATCACTCTCTACAACCATCTGAAAGGATGTTGCAGAGAGATGGGAGTCGGTCTCTTCTCCCAATTAACAAGTGATAGGACAAAAGCAAATGGCCACAAGTTGCGCCATGGGAGGTTTAGATTGGATATTAGGAAAAATTTCCCCACCAAAAATGTTATCAAACATTGGAACAGACTGCCCAGGGAAGTGCTGGAATCAGCATCCTTGGAGGGATTTAAAAGACGTGTAGACGTGGTGTTTAGGGACATGGTTTAGTGGTGGTTTTGGCAGTGTTAGGTTAATGGTTGGATCTCAAAGGTCCCTTCCAACCCAGACAATTCTATGATTCATGCAAAAGACAGTAAAACTCTGAAATATCTCACTAAAAGATGATACAGTTTTAAAAAAAAAACCAAACCTATAGGTTCAAAATAAAACTTGAGGAGTGTTTAGAAGAAAGATCACTAAGAGTTATACATTAGACAAACTACTTGGAAATCTGAACAGAAGTGATCTGTTTTCTCATAAATATCTAGATGTTCTGCCTTAATAAAGCAAACCTATGAAATGTATTTAGATTTTTCACCAAATATTAAAACATTTTTGTCACAAACAAAAATAATTCAGATGTGCAGACACACTGCTTCAGGTGCACAGTCATAGTGCTTTGAGAAAGTTCATGATCCAGTGTTGTTCTCCTCCTCTGGGGTTCAAGTTTTTTAGCTGACCTCTGTCTCTCATGATCCATCACAAGACGACTTCACAGAACAATAAGATAGTAATATGCTATGAGAAGATATAGTCTTTCTATAACCTAGTTTTCAGAGAGGACTGCCAAAACAAGGGTCAGTGATATGTATTTTGTTTTAAAACAAATATATATTGTCTTCAATTTTAGTTTTCTGAATTTTGTGTGGAAAATTTTGGCTAACATTGTGTAAGTCTTTCTTGGAAAATAAGATCTTCCCCAGTAAGATCTATCATTTCAAGTATCTTGAAAACATGCAAAGCTCAGATTAAGATTTTAGCAAATCTATGTGAATTAGAGATGTGCTTCATTTTTTGGTTGTGGGAACAGCTACGTTTTGTTCAAGACTGAGATCACACGATTTTAAAGTTTTGATTTCAAACGGAAGCGAAAGCATTAATTTCAGGTGACTTTGTTGCTCTCTGCTGTGTTTCGTGGCATTTGCCCATGTTATTGGGTATACTCATCATAAATACAGCAGTGATTGCTTGAGTGTACCTGCAACAATATCATGGGTTTGAGGGTATCTACCCATCGCACTGGCTCCTTCATTAGCAATTTTGCAGACTGAAACAAAGAAAAGGATGGCACAGGTATGCAATCATCTAGAAATGAGTTGATGAATGCTGATGAGGTTGCATAAGGAAAGGTTTTATTCTTCAGTTTGTTCTTTTCATAAAAACTTTTTTTTTTTTTCCAGCTCCACTAGTACTTTGATGCTTTATCTCCTTGTATTTCAAATGTGCCGGGGTTTGTATTCTGAGTTGGATCCTTCTTCCTGCACAGTTATAGCTATAGATACAGGATTAACATTCTGAAGCATTAAAAGAGTGTTCCTCCAAAACAGTCCCCTCCAGAATATTCCCCTCCAACATTTCTGAAGAGATTTTCTGAACATGGAAACTGCTTTGTTATTTATTTATGTAGGTGTTGCTGGGTAGTGTTCTGTTTTGCTTTCTGAGGTTTTTTGCTTTTGGAAAAACAAACATTACTGTGCTTTACAGTTTCATGTTTAGCCAGCAACAGTTTTGACAGCTGAGGTAGGGGTCTTGTCAGTGAAACAGACCTGTGGCTAGTTTTCATCTCTTTTTTAGTGGTTGAGGGTCTGAAAATTATTTTCATGGGCCCATGAAACCAAGCAGTGAAATGGTTATTTTTCTTTCTTGGTGGGTTTTATTGTCCTGCACTGTAGTTCGTAGTAGAAGAAAATGAATGGACAATTTCAACCTCACAAGCAAAAAAGTTTGCTCCCAGAGTAGCCTATGCTTGGGAAAGGCAAAAGAGTTGCAAGGCTTAGGCCTGCCTGACTGCAACATGTGTCATAAGAGAATAACTAGAAGCCTTGAATAAGTCACAGTGACTCATTTTACCAGATGCTCTGTCAATGTTGTTTTGATCCAAAATATTCCTTTCCCAAGGGGAGAAATTCTGAGCCGTGTTTGCCTTCTTTCACGTGCTTCTTTCTTACCATGTGGCAGCTTTCCAGTGTCCCTACAAGCACCAGAGCGGTGGATGACAGGCATTTCTGCTGTGCAGTTCTCCAGGTTGTTGAGCTGTACAGCAGTAAGGATGCTGCTGGTGGTACTCTAAGCCTGTTTGTCTGCATTACAATGGGATTAGGAGAGGACAATTTGCTGGAAGAAACAATCTCAGTCAGTTTGATAGTCTCTAGCGTGCTTTAAAATAAGAGACCTTTGCAATGGAGTACAGGTAAGCAGTATGGACTTCTTGGGCAAGAGTAGCAAGGAATTTGGGCAAAAGCTGTACCGACTACTCTTTTCCATTCCTCTGCAAGACAATACCTTCTCTGTCTGATTTGAGAACACAGATTAGAACCCACGTTCCTCTCTCTCTTCCTTAATTTAGATGAGTGCCTGATAGAAAATCTGGGTGCTGATGCTCTGACTTGGCCTGAAGGGATTTAAGACCCTCCTTTCTCAAACTCTAGTTTTGCATTTCAGTTCTCAGTTCAGCGGGTATCTGGAGCCAACACCTTTGCCAGAACAATTTTTTTATGGAGCAGGTGTAGTGTTTCATTTTCCAGAAAACAACTTAGACAGTTTAAAAGTTTAATTTTGCATTTCTGTTTAAAATATTTTTACCTCTTAAATTTGGCATACAAACTGATAAATACGTTTCCTCAGACCCCTGTTGCCAGGCTCTCTTCTCATATGGCAATTTCTGGATGTAGCTGTGATAATACTCTTGGTAGTCTGAAGTCCTGGGCTCAGAGAGCATAGGTTGGAATAAATTCTTAATGCTGCCTGTGATCCTTGTGATCAAAAGCTGTGCTGTGTGCTCTTGGTCCAAACACAAGCATGCTGGCTATGAAATGGCCAGAACTATCCGTCTGACTGTGAAAGTGCTGCAAGCTGCAACTGTAATGCCCACTGACTGCATTAAACCTGATTTCTATACCAAAGTGCCATTTGTACATGGAAGTGAAAGGAAGCATTTTCTTTTTCTTTTTAACTTTACCAGCTGGAGCTAGCAAGGAAGAGTGGGGAAGTAAGTGCGTGCCTAAGAGAGAATCATTGGACAAAGGGTCCATGCTTTTCCCCCTTGCAGCAGCAAACTCTCACGGAAAACCAGAGGAATGTTTTTACTAACAAAACTCCAAACATAGAAAACAAGCCAGAGCATGTATATATTTTGTGACATTGCCTCAGAAAAAGCAAACAAATTTTCAGTTCGTTTGAACTTCAAGCCTGGATGTTAATGGTCTCAATAAAGTAAGAGTACAAGGGCGGTATACAAATAAATAAAGATTTAACTGAATATTGGATAAAAGTGACATTTAAGTATTTCTGAGAGATTTCTTCAACTTTAGTGTGGTGCTCTGACTCTGAAAGGACTTGTAGCAGTTGAAAAAACTTGCTCCTATTTTGATCTGGGCATCTAAATTTTCTGCTCCTGCATGATTTCATTCTCTGAAATGTCAGCAGTATGTGTTCAAAAGTATACATTATGAGCATTTAGGTTGTGAGGAATATAGCTAGGAGTTGGGGGCGGAGGTGCGTATCCTTACTTTTACCTACAATATGTGACATTATGTGACCTCAGCCTTCTTATATCCCTAAAAAGGCAGTAGCACAACTTGCAGGTCTAGCGATACCTCTCTTTCAGGATTCTCATTTCATTAGAGTTTTGAAAAAGGGAAGAGTGCTCCAAGTCCTCTGAATGTGACAAATTCAGGAGTAAAGAGAAATGAGATGGCCTGTAACATTAATACAGCTGTGTGTATCTGTTGCTCTCACTTCTGGTTTTGTTGTTTGGACTTTAGTAGATGCCTCTGCAGAACAGAGACAGGCAGAAAGCAGGGCTGGGAGAACGAGGTACCACCCATTGTAGGAGAAGACCAGGTTCGAGACCATCTGAGGAACTCAAAGGTGCACGAGTCCATAGGACCTGATGAGATTCATCCATGAGTCCTGAGGGAACTGGCGGATGAAGTTGCCAAGCCACTATACGTCACATTTGAGAAGTCATGGCAGTCAGGTGAAGTTCCCACTGACAGAAAGGGGGAAACATAACCCACATTTTCAAAAAAGGGAAAAAAGGAAGGCCCAAGGAACTGCAGCCTGGTCAGTCTCACCTCTGTGCCTGGCAAGATCATGGACCAGATCCTCCTGGAAACTCTGCTAAGGCACATGGAAAATAAGAAGGTGATTGGTGACAGCCAACATGACTTCACTATGAGCAAATCATGCCTGACAAATTTGGTGGCCTTCTACGACAGCGTTACAGTGGCAGTGGATAAGGGGATAGTGCCATCTACCTGGATTTATGCAAAGCATTTGACACTGTTCCACATGACATCCTGGTCTCTAAATTGGAGACACAGATTTGATGGATGGACCACTTGGTGGATAAGGAACTGGCTGGACAGTCGCACTCAAAGAGTTGCAGTCAATGGCTCCCTGTCCAAGCGGCGAGCAGTGAGAAGTGGTGTTCCCCAAGGGTTGGTACTGGGACCGGTGTTGTTTAACATCTTTGTTGGTGACATGGATGTTGGGATGGAGTGCACCCTCAGCAAGTTTGCCAAAGACACTAAGCTGTGGGGGGCAGTCAACACACTGGATGGGAGGGATGCCATCCAGAGGGACCTGGACAGGCTGCGCAAACCTCAAGAAGTTCAACAAGGTCAAGTGCAAGGTCCTGCACGAGGGTCAGGAAAATCCCAAGAACAAATACAGTCTGGGCGGAGAATGGATTGAGGGCAGCCCTGAGGAGAAGGACTTGGAGGTGTTGGTGGATGAGAAACTCGACATGAGCAGGCAACATGCGCTCGCAGCCCAGGAATCCAACAGCATGCTGGGCTGCATCAAAAGAAGCATGGCCAGCAGGTCGAGGGGGCTGATTCTGACCCTCTATTCTGTTCTCGTGAGACCCCACCTGGAATATTGTGTCCAGCTCTGGAGTCCTCAACACAAGAAGGATATGGACCTGTTGGAGTGAGTCCAGAGAAGGGCCACGAAGAGAATCAGAGGGCTGGAGCACCCGTCCTATGAAGACAGGCAGAGAGAGTTGGGTTTGTTCAGCCGGAGAAGACTCAGGGGAGACCTTATAGCAGCTTTCCAACATCTGAAGGGGGCCTGCAAGAAAGCTGGAGAGGGACATTTTTCAAGGGCATGTAGAGATAGGACGAGGGGTAATGCCTTCAAACTGGAAGAGGGGAGATTTAGATTAGATTGTAGGAAGAAATTCTTTACTCTGAGAGTGGTGAGACACTGGAACAAATTGCCCAGAGAAGTTGTTGAGACCCTATCCCTGGAAGTGTTCAAGGCCAGGCTGGATGGGGCTTTGAGCAACCTGGTCTAGTGGGAGGTGTCCCTGCCCATGGCAGGGGGGTTGGAACCAGACAATCTTTAAGGTCCCTTCCAACACAAAACATTCTATGATTCTATGATTCCATGAAATAAATAGAAACAAAAGACATCTAAAAATCTTCCATGGTGTTAAGCAAATAAACACCACCTAATAATGTAATAGTCCAGTCTTTGGTAGTGAAATTCTATTTTTCATTTATTTTTATATACTGTTTTTGAAAAGGAGAAATTAACTTGTACATAACTGTGAAAATGTGATTAGAGGAAAACACGAGGATCTGTTTACAAATGAATGTCAGTAAAAATTCATTAAGATAAATCAAGTAGATGATAGAATAAACCAGGCTTTAAATTAATGTTCCACAAGAGATTAATAGAGCAGAAAGAAAAACGAATTAGAGTTATTTAGCTGGTCAGGTCTTAGATTATTTATGACTAATCAGAGAACTAAACTAAGAAGATAAGTTGTTATTTGTACAATTTTGCAAGCTACTGTGAGTCTCATGAAGCATAGATGTGCCGTAAGAAAAAAATTAACCTAATGGGAATATTGGGCTGCAACAGTGAATGGGCCAGGAATCTTCATCTTAATTAATTATTTTCTTACAGCATAGAACAGACTAGAATAGGACAGAATAGAACAGAACAGAATAGAACAGCATAGCCTAGCCTAGCCTAGCCGAGCCTAGCCTAGCATAGCATAGCATAACATAGAATAGGTCAGTAGGAAGGGACCTACAACCATCATCTAGTCCAGCTGCCTGACCAATTCAGGGCTCATGAAAAGTTAAAGCATGTTATTAAGGGCATTGTGCAAGTGCCTCTTAAACACTGACAGGCTTGGGGCATCAACCACCTCTCTAGGAAGCCTCTTCCAGTGTTTGGCCTCCCTCTCGGTAAAGAAATGTTTCCTAATGTCCAGTCTAAACTTACCCTGGTGCAGCTTTGTACCATTCTGATGTGTCCTATCACTGGATCCCACGGAGAAGAGATCAGCACCTCCCTCTCCACTTCCCCTCCTCAGGAAGATGTAGAGAGCATAGTGATATTTGACAAAGTGATACTTGAGTATCACTTTGTGTAATATCAGGTGAAAGGATAAAAGGCAAAGCCACAAGTGCTTGGAAGTCTGTTTAACTCTGATCAAGAAGAACATCTTGGTGATCAAACACGTTTGTTTTTTTTTTTAATATAATCTGAGTAAAAGAAACGTCTGTATGGGCCCAACTAGTTCTCCTGCTGAATTACATTGGTAACTCACAAGTCTATACAAGGGTTATTTAATATGTTTTTACAGTTATACTCTTTTTATCAAGAGCAACCTCAGTAAGTTTGCAGACAACACCAAGTTGGGCAGGAGTGTTGATCTGCTTGACAGTAGGTTGGCTCTACAGAGGGATCTGGACAGGCTGGATCAATGGGCCAAGGCCAATGGTATAAGGTTTAACAAGGCCAAGTGCCTGGTCCCCCACTTGTGTCACAACAACCACATGCAGCGCTACAGGCTTGGGGAAGAGTGGCTCGAAAGCTGCCTGACAGGAAAGGACTTGGGGGTGTTAGTAGACAGCCAGCTGAACATGAGCCAGCAGTGTGCCCAGGTGGCCAAGAAGGCCAACATCATCCTGGCCTGTGTCAGGAATAGTGTGGTGAGCAGGACTGGGGAAGTGATTGTTCCCATGTACTTGGCACTGCTGAGGCCCCATCTTGAATATTGTGTTCAGTTTTGGGCCCTTCATTACAAGAAAGACACAGAGGTGCTGGAGTGTGTCCAGAGAAGGGCAATGAAGCTGGTGAGGGGTCTACAGAACAAATCTTATGAGGAGCGGCTGAGGGTACTGGGGTTATTTGGCCTGGAGAAAAGGAGAAAAGGATATTAGGAAAAATATCTTCACCAAAAGGGTTGTCAAGCATTGGAACAGGCTGCCCAGGAAGCAGTTGAATCGCCATCCCTGGAGGTATTTAAAAGATGTGTAGTTGTGGTGCTTAGGGACGTGGTTTAGTGGTGGACTTGGAAGTACTAAGTTAATGGTTGGACTTGATGATCTTAAAGGTCTTTTCCAACCTAAATGATCCTATGAACCTTTTATGATTTCCTGGAAAAAAGATTCCTAAGACTCAGCTAAACTGCAAAACTCAAGCCTTTTGCTAGTGTCCTCTCACATACAGAGGGCTATGGACTCTAAAGTGTAACTTGGGGCTGCACAGCCTCTTCCATAAGTTGCGGAAGGACCATGGGTGGTGCAGGTTCTGGCACTGCCTGCCTAAATATGTTATTGAGCCCTATCAGTATGACAACATACTGACGGATCTGCAGAAAAAACTTCTGACAGCTTCTGACGAACTTCTGTACATTGCAACTGTGAAGAGGGTAACGCATCCCTGATCTAAATTGGTGAGATGAGTTTGGAAATCTCCCTCCAAAGAGTGCAAAAGGGTCCTATGCTGAAAGTCACAGCAACACAGTGCATGTTGCAGCAGGTCTTCTCTATCTGTGACCAGCCAGGTCCTATTCGTATGCAGTGACTCTTTATCAGGGACTTCCAAACATCAAGCTGTTTACTTAGGAGCTGATAAAGGGGGCACTGCAGCACTCTCTTCTGCAAGTCTCCACTTTCTTCTCCTCTTTTTCCCTACTTGGTAGATCTGTATTCAACTGCAATAAGATAAAATTCCTGCAGACTTGCTCTCAAAGTGAGCCATTCTAAGTTAATTCCCATGATTTAAATGCAGTTTCTTAACTTTTTAGCATTAAGAGGGACTTTCATGATGAAAGATTTGGTTCAGTAATTACAGTCTGTTGAAGTCAGTGGGATTTCTGGTAGAGCAAAGAGTTACTGAACATTATGTAAATGAGCCAGAATCAGTATATAGTTATTATATACTGTGTGCACCAGTAAGGAAAAAAAAAACCTGTTGGTGGCTATAAAGGCTTATAATCAACACTGATGGAAAGAAATGGAGCAAAGGGCAATGTGGACTGAATGCTAGAAAAAAATGCTTAACGGTAAGATCTATCAAATCCTATAATAGCTCACTGACTAATGGAAGCAACTTTCAGTTATTACACTGCACTGTGTGAAGCACTGAAATAAGTTTCAGGAACTTATTCTGAAATAGTGAGCTCAATAGTGACTTTTCAGAATATGTGATTATTTTTTTTCCTTTTAAAATCTTGTTATCCATGTTTGGGCAGTAATTTCCCTTCAGCCTGTAGATTTTGTATTCTGAGTTGCAGGTGTAGGGAAATATATGTAACTTGGGAAATGTAATCTGGGTATGTGACAGGTACAAACTTTCCAGTTCCTCTAGAAAGTGAAAACAAACAGGGGAGATCAGAAGTTTCAGAAGAAATCTAAACAAACTTTTCACGTAGACTTGAGAAAGATGCAAACTCATACATAGCAAGGCAAATATTAAAGTGGGAAGTGGGAGAATGGAAGAGGCTAGACAAAGTTGTACTTAATTCACTAATGGTTCACAGAATCACAGAACAGCTGAGGTTGGAAGGGACCTCTGGAGGGCATCTGGTCTAACCCCTGACCCAAGCAGGGCCACCTAGAGCCAGTTGCCCAGGACTATGCCCAGTTGGCTTTTGTTACTCTCTAGGATAAGTGTGCAGTGTGTGACTGAGGACTGCTCCCGGTGTGGTGAAGTAAAGCTCTTCTCTGAACCCCGTTCTGCTGTAAATGAATGCGAAGTTCTCTGAGGGGTCAGAAGCAAACAGCAAAAAGACAGGAGTGAGTTTCGGTTGGCAGGGAGCTGAAAGGGGTGGACTCATTTCACTGTCTTGAGGCTTCTTTAATTCAGAACATGTTCTTTTGTATCGATACCAATCTCCAAATAACACTTCAGTGATGGAGAAGGGGAGAAGGGAGGCACCTGTTGAGAAGGACGTGGTGGTGTGCTGTTGCCATGAGACCCGCAGCAGGAGCACTGACAATCTGCCTGTCTCTTTGGGCACGCTGATCTGGGCATGGAACACAGAGGCCAGGAACAGGCTCTGAAACAAACCACTGCAATTAACATTATGCAGTAATTAGCTAGTGACTTATTTGAGCTGGCTGGAATGTTTTGGGGAAGCTCTGGGCATGTCCTACCTGTGTGTTGGAAGGTCATAAAGATCCTTTGATGCTCAGGGCACTGGCCTCACTTTCACTAGTCAGAGAAAAAAAATTAAACTGGGATCATTAGCAGTCTGGAAGCTGAAATATTTTTGCTACCTTACAGGGAAAAAGGCTATAGCTGTGTGTCAGGCAGCCGATCAATTTCAGTATATCTCTTTCCCTCCATTGGAGAGAATCTAAAACTCATTGAAAAACTTTAGAGTAAGTATCTTGTTGCCACATGAGTTTTTGGCTTTTTGATGCTGTTTAATTAAAAGGCCTAAACCCACACAGATATTTTTTTTTTCTTTTCTTTACTTATTTAATCCCAACTTCAGTTGGGAACAATTCCTTAGGAAAAGGAAGTTAAATTTGTAGCTGTGTTTTCAAACTCTAATCATTTGAGTTATGAGAAAGTGAGAAAATGTAGAAGGCACATGGATTTCATATCTCACGTCTGTGAGGTGATGGAGTGAAGCCTGAGAAGGATGACTGAAATAGCTGAACTTGTGGGTCTGAAGTTTGAGTTGTTCAATCCTGTGTAACTCACTCCCTTAAGAAGTTGCAAAATGCAATTTATCCCACCTTAAAAAATAAACTGATGATATCTGTACCTTCTGCTTTTATGATTACTGCTTCAATCGAAACCATTCACTGTTCCTTTCTCAGATGGTGGTAAAAAGAACAAGGGGTTGGGCTAAAGAATCTGCTACTATCCTAAGCAAAAGGATCCTAGAAGAAACTTTCACATGACACTATTATTACTGTAGACCTGACAACAGTTTGCCTTGGGTTTTTATGAGTGTTTTTGCAGAAGATTCAGAAATAGCAGTGCAGTCCAGTATCTACATAGACATGTTTGTGTTCATGTGGTGGGAGAGGCTTTACGCACATACTTTGTCTTTACCGTAATTGTCAAGAGAAAAATTAAGCACCAGAGAAATGTCTTGAGGGATTCAGTAAGCAATAATTTCATAGTAATAGTTTTATAGATAATGCATATATAAATATTTATTTGTGGATAAAAATGCATAAACGGTTCCACATATAAGCTCTAATTTATTACTCATAACAAATAAAAGAACTTCACAATAAGTCAAATACAGTATAATAGAATAATTTTTTTCAGCATTAGTGACAGATGATTTTTAGCTTATGGTGATATAAAATATTGAAACATGACTTTGATCTCTTGTACCTAACATATAGTTGCAAAGATTCGTTGTTGCTGAACAGCTTGCTTGGATGCCTTTCCAATGATTTGCAAAGCCTTTAGGATTTCACAGCGATTAACTCTACCATATGCTTTTTTCAAAGGCCAATTTTGCAAGGCCATCAGTATATACGCAGATTAAACTGGCAAGTGTGAGCAAACTTTCAGAATCAACTAAAATAAATGTTAATTGCTTGTTACTACTTTTGGTTATCTTCTTGTAATGGGAAAGTCACAAAATAAGGAGGATAGACGGGTCATAAATGAAATTCCCATTTGCAATGACAGCTGGAGTGGCAGAAAATTCTCCTGTTGTCATGGGTTGTTGCTACCAGTTATTTTACATATAAATTGTTTCACTCATCTCTGGTTGGCAAGTTTTCTTGGCACCGCCAGTATTTACAGTGGCTAATTCTGTAAGCGAATGCTGAGAAATATTTCCTTTTCTAACTGCTTACAACTGACTTGCATTTGGCGCCTGAAAAAAGGCAGATTTCTAAATACACATTAGAGGTTTGGGGCCCTGGAAATGGACAAAAAACAGGCAGGAATGAATAAATACACCAACACTTAGCTAGTAAGGAAGATGGTTAGAGAAACCCTCCTTCTGCAGCAGCTGATTAGCCAACAAGACGATAATAAAAGTCTTGCTGCTCTGACCATAGGCAATGGAGTGAAGCACAATAGATGCTGCTTTCTAAGAAAATGTCAGGTGTCTGTCATAGTAGACTTTAACCCAGGGTCAGGAAGTCATGAATCCAAAAATGTGCTTTATTACAATTGTGCCTAGCTCAATTAAAAATAGCACACATCATCTCACACATATATATTTCTATGTAGCATAGATTTAGAATTTATAAATAGGTTGGTGTATAATCTCCTGCCTTTGCCCTGAGATCTCAATCTCTCTTTCCGGGCGGGAAAGAACGTTTTTCTCTCGAAAGGTTGATGAACTGCTTGTATCTGGTTATAGATGGCTTCACTCAGCCAATAACACTTCCTAAATTTATGGGTATATGAGGAAGTTTCCCTCAGGAAAAAGCCAAGTTTGAAGTCCTGACTGATTTCTGTTCTCAGAAGTCTTGAAGTAGATGCTGGGAAAAGGGAAAAATCTGAAAAAAAAAAAAACAAACAAAAAAAAACAACCCAAAAAACCAACCCAGGGAGAGATTTGGGTTTAGCATTTACATGTATCCTTCTAGTGTATCAGACCTAAGGTTTATGTAAGAGCAGACACACAGCTGAACATGTAGTTATATAACAAGAAGGAGAGATCTTAGGCTGAGATGATGAAAGCTTGCAGCTTTTCTTATTTCTGTGAACCTGTTCATAAACCCATTCTAAATATGGTCTGCTTCTGGACTGTGAAAATGAATTACTAATATTTACTTATCCTGTGTTATTGGCAGACACTAAAGCATGTGGATAACTCTACTCAATACAACATCTATGGTACTTACGGGAAAAAAGGGGAGATGCTCTTACCTAGAGGAGCTTAAGCAGATCTTGTATGTGTAATACAGCTTCCCTGTGGTGAGAAAAACTTCATGTGACGAGATTCAACTGGTGATGGGAGAAGCTGGCTGAAATTCAAGGGTTTACAGCAAGTTTGTAGTAGGATTGCTGCACTTTCAGAACTGGAGAGATCTAGGAGAGCTACTGAAATCTAAACTCAGTCCTGGTTTACTTTAGTAGATGCTGGCATTCATTGTTATGTTTCAGGAGAAGGTTTGAATGCTGAACAGGTAAAGCATGCTCAGAAATTAGGGGAATAAGAATTTTATTCCCCTTAAGTAAATCTTGCTTAACCATAGTAGTAGCCACCATGGTGAAAGAAGTTAGCAGGATCCTAAAAAAGTACAACAGGTATTCAGTAGGATGAAGTTTTTACTGGAGGGGACAGGTAGGAGGTTTCAAGAATAAAAGAGATATCATAGTTTAGAGGTGGTCAAAAATTTAAATTAGGGGAGCAAATTAACGCAGTAAAAGAAAGCGGAAAAGAAGATGACAATTAAATGGATAGCAAGGAAATTGAAGGATTAACTATAATTAAACACTTATCAGAGAGAGACAAGAAAATTAAGAAAGGCTGAAGTGAGGAAATAAGTGATTTGTTAATATTAATCAAAGCAGCTAGGGGAAATCAATAAATGCATCAGGATGATACATCCTAGAAAGAAGAAACTGCACCACCATGAATAGAAATGACTCAATAAGAAAGATGGTGAATAAGTGCTGAGAGTCTAAATAAACAGGAGGTGAGTTATATCTTATTAAAAAGCAAGTGTAGGAGTACTTGGAAACACTGTGAACATGCTCATATTTACCATCTGAGACAATATACACTTCTGTCATGGTGACCCGACCTGAGCTAGCTTTGGCGCCCATTAATTTTGTGCAACACCACACACCGTGTCTCCTGCCCTGAAAGACTGTTACAACAGATAGACACCAAAGTCATGAACTAAATGAACTCAGTGGATATTTTGTGGACATTTATGTACATTTTATAGACATTTCACAGCGGTGCTCCATAGACTAAGGGAATAACATCTATGTATTATATCAAAGGATGGGAAGGGGGGGTGGGGTGGTTAATGAGGATGTATTGGACAGTGTGGGACCTGAGCATGATGTAAATGGTATGGAACAAGGGTGGAGAATGTCATGGTTTCAGCTGGGATAGAGTTTTCTTTCTGGTAGCTGGTGTGGTGCTATGTTTTGGATTTGCAGTGAAAGTGGTGTTGATAGGGCACTGTTTTTGGTTGTTGCTAAGCAATCAAGGCCTTTCTGCTCTTCACACCGCCCCACCAGCGAGTAGGCTGGGAGCACACAAAAAGTTGGGAGGAGGCACAGCCGGTACAGCTGGTCCCAACGGACCAAAGGGATATACCATGCCATATGACATCAAGCTCAGCATATAAAGCTGGGGGAAGAAGAAGGAAGAGGGGGACATTTGGAGTTATAGTGTTTTGTCTTCCTAAGTAACCGTTACACGTGATGGAGCCCAGCTTTCCTGGAGGTGGCTGAACACCTGCCTGCTGATGGGAAGTGGTGAATTAATTCCTTGTTCTGCTTTGCTTGTGTGCACAGCTTTTGCTTTACCTATTAAACAGTCTTTATTTCAACCATCCCACCAGGCCCAGGGAGTGGGGGGAAGTGAGCGAGCCTAGTTCCTGGCTGGGGTTAAACTGCGACACTTTCCCATGATACTGGTAAACAAAATTCATTAGCACCAAAAAGTCATTGAACGTAGGGAAAATAGCACATGACCAAGACTTTTTTGACTATGGATAGATACTTACACCATTTCCTTTGTCTGTATTTGTTCACCAAAAAGAAAAAGTGTGGCAGCTTTTTATTCTTTTGCATTTCTGTCACTTTTTCTTCATCATGACATAAATGAGAAAAGGATCTGTAAGAAAGGGAAGTAAAAATCACCGAAATAAAATTTTGCTTTGCATCATTGCTCTTTCCCATGTTCTAGAAAAAAAAAAACAAAGTTTTTTCATATTATAAATACTGTTGGTATTTTTTAATAGAACTTTATGAATATTGGCATATAACTTAGCTATTAAAGGGAATGGATAACTCCTACCGATAAAGCTTCTTTAGATGTTTAATGCTTATAGAGGTGGAAAGAACAAATAAAATGAACCACAAAGGTTTCTGGGGTTATTTTGTATTTAGGGTGAAAGTTAAAACACTCATTCTCATTTTAAGTGCATTTTTTATTTGAGCTGGAATAGGTAGGTGGCAACATAACCTGCTGCAAAGATGTTCTTTTCTGCCATTTAAAAGGAAATTGAAAATAACAAATCAATTTAGTTCATAAGTAATTACAATGACTTCTTAATTGCCTTAGTGCAGGTTGCCACTCCAGCTGATTTGCTGATGGAGTAATCAGAGATAATCTTTTGACATTTTCTAAGGCCCCTGAGGGATGTCTGATATAACCAGTGGCAGCAGTTGAGCATCCAGCTGACCTCCCTGCTGCATGTGCAGGTTCCCTGAGTGGCTTCTGAACCCACATCTTACCACACCATTTAGCTGCCTGCTCAATTAGATTTGCCGCTGTTGCAGGTGGGTGAAATGAAGCCATCAACTAGGGAAGCAAGGTAGAAGCGTATGTTCCCATTTCTTGTCCCACTACAAGGATGGTCTGTTAGTGACGGGACAGAGAAGACTGTCATAATTTGTATTTGAGTTGCTGAAGGGTATCTTGAATGACATACATTTGTGCAGAATAATAACAAGAATCCATTGGTGCACAATGCAGAAAGGAAGGCAAAAATTGTACCTGTCTCTCTTACAGGTAAAGGGATATTAGTGCTGAAGATAAATTGTCAGGAAGGAATGGAGCCTTCCTCTTAGTCTATCGGTTCTGAAACATTACAGGAAAAGATTCAGAAGTGTGAGTCCTTCCCTGCTTTTTTTCCAGAAAGGGCTGTCGAAAGAAGCTTACTTAGAGGAAAGGATTTGATGGCCTGCTGTCCTGGTTTGAGGTAAAACAGAACCAATTTTGTTCAGTAATTTTGCTTCTTAGCTGGGCCTCTTCTAACTACTGAAATTAACCGCATATTGTCCTGAAATCTTGGTCTTTGTGGAAGGAAATACACACGATATTCCTCTTATCAGGTAATCCTTTTTATTCAGAGTAGAAGAATATGTAATTTAAATTGAATATAGTTTTTTTTTTTTTTTACTTTGGCACTGTTATAGGGTGAAGAGAATGGAAATTATTGAACAGCAATCAAATAGAGAGTAGGGAAATGTTTTGGTTCAGGCTGGGAAGAAGGTTAAACAAAATTAAATGAGATGGGAGGAGGAAAGAGGGAAAAGAAAAGTGCTGATTTTGCATAAATTTTATTTTACCCAGAGCAAAGGTTTTTCTTTTGGTTTGGGTATATTTGATAGAACCTACTCTTTTTTTTAACTTTACGATTTGAAATTGAAATTTTGAAAAGATTTTCCAATTTGGAAAACAATTTCCAAAATCACTTTCAAGTAGCCTTTTCAGAAAAGCAGAATTTTGGTTTAATGAAAAAACAGTGATGTTCCAACTCTTGGTTTTCTTCCACAATTGAGTGAAAATGAAAATGTATTTTCAAGATGAAAAAAAAAGTAAAATCAAGAATAAATATTATTCAAAAATAGCCAAAAGATTGTTATTTTGACACAGATTCAGATCCCAAGCCTCTCTTGCTCTCAGATTCTTGCATTCTGAACCTGAGAAAACATCTGCTTTTGCTGCTGTTATTATTTATTTTAATGATAGGTTTCCACAATATGTCTTTTTAGAAATTCAATTTTTTTAAGTCCTCATATACCCATTTGTCAAATAAGTGCCATTATAATATAGCATATGCTTTATCTGAAATCCTAATTATGCCAGACATTTATGGAAATTCCATTCTCTGTTTTATTGGGCTTGTCCTTCCACATGTACATACCATATTTCAGAGCACAGCAGGACTGCATAAAATAAAAGGGCTGGATACTGGTTAATATTGAAGGCTATCATTACTGAAAATGAAATTAATTGGATTATGCATTATGTGTCATTTGTTCTTACGGAAATACCAGAATAAAACAGCAGGCTTTCTTGAGAAGGGAAAAATCATGTAAACAAAGCATCAAAAACCTCACCAGGAAGCATTAAACTTCTGAAAACTAGAAAGAAATTAAGCATAATTGCTAGCCTACAGGGGAGGTTACAACCACAGCCTCTTAAATATTGTCTGCACTTGTGCAAGAAATCACACTTTTTTCCCTACAGAGGTGAGACTTACTGAATTGGCCGCCAATGACTACCTCATGGCAGAGAATTCCTGTAGCCAGGTATGACGTAGGGAGGGAGTAATTGTGGTATTTATTCCATTTACCCCAGTGTAAAATGGGCATGTGTCTTTGCATAAGGCTGCTGACCATCGCTGGGATTTGCGGGGCAAGTGGCAAGCCACGTTCCTACAGCCAGTGGCAGCACTGCAGCCGTGAATGCTACGCTGTGCCCCGGGATGTTGGCCAGCATTTAATTGCCTAAACCTGCTGGGATGAGGCTGTCTCTTTTGCACATGACGACTTGAAGTGAAAGAAGAAGGTAGCTCTCACTATCCACCCCTCTCCCCCCATGCGCGTCCAGCCCCACATCTTCCCTATTTGCAGCCGTGAGCTTTGAGCTTTCCTGCTCCAAGACCTCCCGGCCCAGTGGTGAGGCTGCCTGATACACAACCTGATCACCAGCAGCTTGTGGCACAGGGAGTGTGGGGCAGGGACGTGGTGGTGTACTAAGCCGGGGGCTCGCTGCCTCGCAGGACCCTCTGTGTGTGTGCCTGCTGCTCAATAGAAGCACGCTTTAGCTGAGATTTAGGGGCTCCTGCCCCTTCTCAGTTACTGGATCAGCCTGTTGCTTGTTACATGGCTCTATCAGCCTTTGGGAACAAAGAAGATAGCACAGGTTTCGTTTGTTTGGATGGTTTTTTTAATGTTAACTATAGGGTTTCTTAAAATTTGCTACCCTAGCAGTTCCCCTTTCAGGACTTCAGAGAAATTTCTGAAACTAAAGGCCTTCAAGTGTATTTTTATTAAATATTTCATTACTGGATGTTTTTTGTTGTTTTATCTAGCTCCATTAGGCGTTCTCTCCACAGTGACCACAGTACAGAACCAGCATGGATGCTCGGTCCCCTGTTACTGGGCACCCTGTTACTGCCTCCACCGAACCTGCGATATTCCCTTTGGTGATCGTGTCTTTTCCCAGAATCACAGGATGGTCGGGGTTGGAAGGGGCCTTCAGACATCATCTAGTCCAACCACCCCTGCCAGAGAAGGTTCTCCTAGAGCAGGTTGGACAGGAACGCATCCAGGCGAGTTTTTAATATCTCCAGAGAAGAAGACTCCACAATCTCTCTGAGCAGCCTGTTCCAGTGCTCTGTCACCCTCAAAATAAAGAATTTTTTCCTCATGTTGAGATGGAATTTCCTGTGTTCCAGCTTGTGTCTGTTGCCCCTTGTCCTGTTGCCAGGCACCACTGAAAAGAATCTTTTCCACAGTTGAATCTTTACACCTTTTACTGTGTGGAGCATAACCCCCTCCTTAAGGCTTATCATATTAATCTTACATCAGCAAATTTGCTTAGTCTTTTTAGTCTAGTGCTGGTAAATTGAGGTAGTCTTCAGAGTAACACCACAGAAACGTACTTCAAACCCTGGTCAACTGGATAGGACCACAGGTCATATTTAAACACAGTGTTCAGCTTGTTTGTCATTTACTTCATTCTGCTTGAGAAATTCCTGAAAGTTTTAAAAAAATTTTTTCTCTTCAAGTGATAGAGAGAAAAATCTACCAAGACGAGATTGCACAATCTAGCAGAAGTTTTGCCCCTCCTTCCAAATGAACTTTAAAAATTTTCCTTTGTGAGTGATTTTGTATTGATTACACAGGTATCAAATTGATCCGTGAATTTTTAGTATGCTAATTTCTGTGGTATCTAGAATGTGCATAAAATAATGAGAAGTTAGCCAAGCTTGCTGTTATTCAGCAAAACTACCCTTAGCTTTTGAAAAGCATCCCAGTTGAGTTTTTCAGTTTAAAGCCATAGAGATTCAGTGAGTTACATTTGTGCAGCGCCAAACGTAGCTGATAAAAGGCTTTTTAATGCATCACAAGGACTTGCTGCCTGTTCTAATCTGGCCTGCAAGCTACATAGGCCATAAACACCTTCTGAGTATTTGCAAAATTACTTCTATTTGGAAAAGTCATCAGAAGGAAGCATACCCCATCCGATGACTTTTCCAAATAGAAGTGAGCCTCAAGCTTCTGTTAACTTTGCTCGATTTTTGTGAAACCTTTAATTTACATTAAATATTGGTACGCAATGTCCACTAAAATGTGAAAGCTGCTGTATACGATGAAGTATTTAATTCAAATGAACATTAAGACAATGAAAATACTGCATTACTGTAGTAAGCTGGCAGCCTTGTGTGCTTGCTTTCTTTACAGATGAGAACTAATGTAAACCAGAGATCGAAATATAAGTCTTTCTGATTTTTTTATCATTTTTCCTCAGGTATTTAATTTGACAATTCATTTTACTAGCTCTCCAGCTGCGAATTGCAGATCACTATGAAAATGCATAATAATTTGCTTTCTCTTCTCTGCTGAAATATTGCGAAATCTGCTGAAGGCTGTCTAAGTGGGAAGACTTGTCTCTGCCCTTGAAGACTGTGCAGAACTGCTGCTTGTGCCCTGGCTGGCAACAGTCTGTCTTTCCAGAGAAAAGTCAGCCCGTCTAGAAGGAATCAGCCTGGATCCCAAAGGCTGCCCAGCTCTGGAAGGAAATTAAATAAAGGATTACAGTATTTGATTTTGATTTATCCAAACATATACATATAGCACTTGGAAGTGGCATTTAGGACGTGGCTTCTCCGTATGCTTTTATAATACAAAATAATTTACCTAATTATATCATGCTTCCCAAAATGGCTGGAAACCAGCCTGTTTATCTCACCGGAAATTCTAAAACTTTAGAGCTTTATTGTAAACTGGATTTAAAAGTGTCTATTTCATAATTAAAAAAGGAATAGAAGTCTTGGATGTTTGAATTTGGAACAACAAGTATCTGGTGATACATTTTAAATGATTCCAGGACATTAGAATTCAAAATATGAAAATGTTTATAAATTTAATTTAAATGGTTATAACAAAATACTCTTTTTTAATTGTTTCAAAATGTTTAAATTAAAGATTCCACTAGAATCTCTTCCTGCTTTATTTCATGTCCTTTTTTTTTTTTTTTGTGATGTAAGGGATGCAAAACTCATTAAACTCCCCTTTTTTAACAATGTGAAAAAAATCTTATTTGTGCCAAGAACAAATTTATTAGTAAAAGTTCACTGACAATAAATATTTATTCATGAGACTGTTCTAATTACAAAAAATGTAAGGTATACTCTGTTACATGTTAACTTTCAAAGCCACTTGTCTGGCTAAAACTAGCCTTAGTTTTCAGTACAGTTTTAGGCTATCCATCAGATGTCTTCCCAGGGAAAAGATGATAATATTAACTCGGATAACATGGAATGGATGTTGGCCTGTTTCAAGGGCCCCTAGCATATCCCAAATGCTGCACTGTGAGGTAATACAAATCTTAGTACATTAACTGCAGTTGTATGAAAAAGTGGGCTTTGCTTAAGACTAGTTGCATGGGGTTTATATGACAGGAGACAGGCATTTTTTCACCTTTAGAACGAAAAAAGAAGTCTAATACGTCTTAATTTTTCTTTGAACTAGGAAATTAGTATTTCAATCTAATGCCACTGCGTATTTTTTATGAAAAATGCCTGCACTTCTGTATGTCTGTACTTATGCATACTTAGTGGATGTGTAGCGCAGATAGTAATGCAAACTGAGGCACTATGTTATAATTGCAAAGTATAACTCCTGGGATATACGAATTAGATTTGGTGTATTTGTGCTTTTAATATCTAAACAGAATTCTTTCCCCTTTACCACAAGATCACATATCATATATTTTTTATCAACAGAGTATATCTGGAAATGAAGTTTAATTATATTCATGGATAGCTTGTTCCAAAACCTTTGATTTTAGGGAGTATTTTACGTTAGATATGCTAAAGTAAGTAAATAATATTGCAGTCTCAACCCCACTGGTTAGGTCAGTGTCATTTTCTGTAGGAGGTCTGATTGATCTTCAAAAGCAATTTCCTGAAATGTAGATTTCAGCTTGCAGCTGATTTGAATAGACAAATGAGAAACATAAGATAGCACAGAAAAAGTTATAAAGGTGAGAATATATGTGGTGGAAAATGAGCTACGAAGCGAATTTGGAAGGCAGGATTTTTTTACAGTGAAATAAAAAAGATAACTGTGAGATGAGGGTAAAATTTTGAATGGCCCTGAAGCAGCAGTTTGGACCAGCTTGGTTATCAAGGACTTTGCTGAGACATTTAAAGAGAAGCAAAATGACACATTTTAATGGAATGTGAAGATGACCAAGAGCTGGTCAAGAGGAACAACAGGAATGAGTTGGAGCAGAAAAAGACAAGGACCCTAAAGAGTTTTTCAGTGATGCAGACGGAAATCAGGTATCTGTAAAACAAAACCCTTGACTTGGAGCTATGGAGTGAGCTTGGAGTAAGAGGTCCTACCCAGGATGTCCTACTTAACTTGATGGAAGGTAGGACAGGTAGATGTACCTGGGGCATAGGTTTGGTCTTCATGCAGGAACTGTTATTTCAAAGAAAGAAAAAAAAAAAAAAAAAAAAAGAATCCCAGCTGGTTCAACTGAATTGTTTATTTTTTCCCAAGTGACCAAGCTGGCTTGAGCAAAACAAAACTTCCAGAAGCAAAATGAAATATCTTGCTTTTCTGGAATTGATGATCACTAAAAGAGGTGTTACATAAAATATTTTAAAGTTTCTGAAGGTAATTATGTCTCTAGTGTTCGAGGAGTGCTTTGTGCATTCAACTGTTTTGAGGCTGATCTACCAGTGACTAACAGAGAAAAGTGGAGGCGGGACGCTGTGCCACATGGTTTTCAGCAATACCACAGCTAACAAAGGGGGAACAAAACAACATCAACAAATCTTATCCCTGGGGGTTTTTTGAGGGAAAAAAAAACATTTGTTCAAACTAAGTAATGTGATTTCTGCAGTACTTGTTTCCCCGTCTTTTACTTAGAGTGAATTCCTTAGAGTCAAGGGATTTTTTTGGGTTTGGGTCACTGTCAACAGCAATGATGATTTGAAGTATGCAGGTTTACATCAAGATTAAAAAGCTACACATACGCATTTACTATTATTTCCAATACTGCGCATCATAAGGTAATAAGCCTTTAAACACACGTTAGGCAGTGGTATGCACAGCTTAACAGGATTGGTTAAACAACCATCCAAAACATCAGACTTAGCTGAAGATAAGTCAGAACTTCTCACTTTTTCCTTGGTTTTCATAGATGCTAAAGAAGGGTTATTTAAGAGAAATTTATTGCATCCTCATATAATGAATCTTATTTTTAAATGAAAAGGAATGCTATAATGTTTCAGCTATAAATACGTATTTAAGTATTTATCTGTATGTATTCATATGTAAATACATGTGTATTCATATGTAAATACATATGTATTTACATATGAATACATACAGATAAATACATAAATATGTATTTACATGCTTTATATGTATAAATGTATTTAAGTGGTGGCATTGGCTTTCTCATTGGCAGGGAACACACATGGTGTTGTGCCTAAATGTTTTCTGTAAATTAACAGCCATATTGCCTAAAGTTGGCATCTGAGGGAAGCAGATGAGTAATAAATATCCCTCGCAGGCTTTGTAAGGTTCAGAATTAAAACTGTGGTCTGTGTTTAAGGGGACTGGTGCAGCAGTTTCAACGTTTCATAGGAACAGCAGGATATTGTAACACTAGTTCAGTAACACTAATTCAGACCCAGTGAGGCCTGCCCAACTTGGTGTTGTCTGCAAACTTAGTGAGGGCGCACTCGATCCCCTGGTCCAGATCATTGCGAACTGGCCCAAATACTGAGCCCTGGGGAACACCACTTGTGATCAGCTGCCAACTGGATTGAACTCCATTCACCGCAACTCTTTGGGCCCAACCATCCAGCCAGTTTTCTGTCAGCGAAATGTACGCCCATCCAAGCCATTGAGCAGCCAGTTTCTCTAAGAGAATTCTGTGGGAAACAGTGTCAAAGGCTTTACTAAAATCTAGGTAGACAACATCCACAGCCTTCCCCTTGTCTACTAAGCAGGTACATCACCTTGTCATAGAAGGATATCAGGTTAGTCAAGCAGGACCTGCCTTTCATAAACCCATGCTGACTGGGCCTGATCACCTGGTTGTCCTGTACATGCTGCGTCATAGCACTCAAGATGTTCTGCTCAATACCCTTCCCCATCACTGAGGTCAGACTGAGAGACCTGTAGTTGCCCAGGTCCTTCTTCCGGCCCTTCTTGTGGATGGGTGTCACATTTGCAAGCCTCCACTCAACTGGGACCTCCTTGGTTAACCAGGACTGCCAATAAATGATGGAAAGTGGCTTCATGAGCTCTTCCGCCAGCTCCCCCAGTACCCTTGGGTGGATCCCATCCAGCCCCATACACTGCAGCAGGTCACTAACCATTTCCCCTTGGATTATGGGGGCTTCATTCTGCTCCCCAATCCTGTCTTTCAGCTCAGGGTCTGGGTACCTGGAGAACAACTGGTCTTACTATGTGCTGCAGTGCACTGGATCTATGCCTAAATCAAATAATGCGCTTGCATAAAACGATTGGGCATTGGCTCGGAAAATGCTAATGGAAAAGGATCATTAAACAAGGCAATAGGCACACAAAGTTAATTGTCACAATACTTTTCTGTTGCATTTCCATGGCTACATAAAGGTAATTCTATAACAATTTCAGTTACACTGAAATGTAATTTCATTTTGAGATTACATTTTCACTTCATTTCAATTCATGAAAATTCAAATGCAGTTCCATTCAATTTCCTTTTTTCTCTCTTGTGTAGATCTGAAAAGCTGACTCATCATTCCTTGTTTCTTCATGTTAACTCTTTCGTCATGCTCACGGTGCTACCACTACACTTGTTCACAGATTTACCAATAATTTACCAGACGGATTAAAGTAGATAGGTTAGCTTTATCTCTTCTTTTTTTTTTTTCCCTCTTATTCTCTAAATCAGGGTAAATTACTTGCACCTAGTAAATCGCCCATACTTTTGTATGGGAAAAAATAAAAATATTTCATAAAGTAATTCTTTAGCCGTAATTCATAATTTGTGCCTGAAAATTTATGAACATTCAGAAGAATTGAAAGAAATTAAAGTTAAATTGCAAAATCCATAATTCAATACAAGATGGATTTTCCTCCACTGAACTGTAGAAAACAATTCAAATGCAAGACCATAGTTTTTTTTCAGAAACTCTTTATTTAAACTTCTAGCTTATAGTATTGCCAACACATTTCAGAAATTCAAATGAACACTTTATTTATCGCTCTTAACAATACTGTTGAAAAGTTTGGTTGTACAAAACCGTGTGAAACCTTACACTTTCACTGCCAGTAAATTCAGGTTTGTGACTATGGAGTGCCTTCCTAGGCACTCGTTCTGCTCTGTAGGGAGAAAAAAAAATGAAATCAGTAACTTCTTTGTCAAAGGCATTTCACACATAGGGAAAAGCTAATCACGTAGGTACAGTTTCAAATACCTCAGCTGACTGTTTCACAGGAAGCACTATCTTCTAAACAGAAACAGATTTGGCTGATCATTGTCTCCAGCCAGCCCAGCCAACTGATGTGTTTTGTACAGGGCAGATGCGGGCAGAGGCGCAGGGAGGCTGCTCATTGACGCAGACTGCCTCTGCCACCAGCTGTGAAAATACAGTTCAGCTTCTCATGGAACAAGATAGCTGAGCCTGGAAGAGCCGCTACCTCAGGTCAGGTCTGCTTAAGAAAACAACTACGTGAGCAAAAGAAGGTTTTAGTAAAAAGGCTGAAGGTAAACACAAATTATTATTTTGGAGCAGCATGTTTGCAACAAGCAGCAAAGTATTGCAAAAGAAAATGTAGGAGGGGTTTGTAGCAGGAAAAACATTCCCCCCACACTCCTCACCTAACAGCAAGTGATAAAAAAGCGTTTTGGGAAGAGTCCTGGCTAGAAAGGCTTGAAATGAAACAGAGCCTCCTCAGTTCTTGCTGAACGGGGTGTTCACTTTTTAATAATCGAAAAAACAAAACAAAACAAAACCAAAAAAAAACCAACTTCACTAATTTTTTGTGTTCTTTTTCCTTTTGGAGAAACTTACAAGGCCTCCAATCTGTCTTGATGATGGGATTTGGTAGGGTGATACTATGAGTTGTGAATTGTGAATGAGTTGTAAGTTGTGAATGCACACTTATGAAATGTGCACCTACCCATCAAAAATGGAATAATGACTTTTGTTCATCCTTCCAGTTGCCACTGGTGTATTTAAAGTCAATTTTAAAAGCGTGGAGGTTTTTTGAACTGGCAACAGGCACAATCTGTGACTGTTCTTTGAGCTTTTCAAGCGTGGGATGGGCGTTGAATGATGCACCAACACTATCATGAATTCAGCTTTCACTGAATGCTTTTCACTAAAACATGTCCGTGTAAAAGGTCTCCAAAGCTCACAGCAGATCTCTTAAAAAGACATGGCATCATCAACATGTGCAGTAATCAGATTTTATAAGAAATAGTAATTAAGAGAGCAAAATTTTTATGTCTTTCCAATTTTAGGTGGAAAGCAACATGAACTGTAGGAAGAATTCTCTCAAAAAAGCACATGCTATGACCTAAAATTGTGCCTAGGCATAAGTAAAGAGGGAGAGGCAGTAAATACAGGAATTTCATTTTAATGCAAGAAAGACATTGAAACCTCAGAGCAGTTTACGTCGTTAACAACAAGATCCTTTACAGGACAGTACAGCAGCGGGTTAAGCTGCAGAAGATGAAGAGTCTGCTTTAGAAATTCATGGGATGATAGAGGTGCTATGCAACTTCTTTCCAGTTAAGTGGAATTTTAATAGCATTGGGAATTTCTTTGCAATTTTATTGCACTATTGCAAGCCTGTGTTTTCAAAAATACTGAGTTTTATCTTTTGAAAAGGTCTCTAGGGATAAAATTGACCCCAATTTCTCTGACTTATCCGGCCATTCTATTCCTACCAATATTAAAATCCCTAAAACCATGCTATGGGGAAAGGTTTTGCAGTCAGAGGCTGTCCTGGTTTGAGGTAAAACAGAACCGATTTTGTTCAGTAACTTCGCTTCTTAGCTGGGCCTCTTTTAACTACTGAAATTAACTGCATATTGTGCAGAAAATGTTCACTCTCTCAGAGTGGTAAGGCAGATTGTTTATAGCTGATGCCCAGGCATGGTATGCAGAGAGGCTCCTGCTTATACTTATTGCTATAACCCCCAAGGCCAACCAACTTTGTTATTTGCCCCGTTGGAGGGTCGGAAGCGGAAAAGCATAGTGGGGTCCCACCTGGAGGGAGGAGCGGACAGGACAGGTGACCCAAAACTGACCAACAGGGTATTCCATCCCATCTGCCTCATGCTCAGTATAAAAGCTGAGGGATCAAAGGGTCACGGGCTCTTCCTTCAATGGCCGACGTCTGAGGAGGACTCTGTTCGTCTGCCTGTGATCCCGATCCTGAATCCAGATCCAGAATCCAGTTCCCGTCTGTTACTGAGTCCAGCCTGGGACTGCCCCAGTGCCAGCCGGTGTCGTGATTGTAATCTCGGGAGCTTGATACAGTTTTGTATATATTTAATTATTTCTTTTTATTTTATTATTAATATTTCATTAAAGTAGCTTAGTTCCTTCTAAACTCATGAGTCTCTTTTTTCTCCCCTGCCTCTCTCTTTGAAGAGGGGCAGAGGGGAGCATCTGTCAGTCCTGTCTGGGGTCCCTCAGGTCCCCAGCAGTGGATTTTGGCCTAAACCACAACAGAGCATTATAGGAAAAGTTCTCAAGGGTACCCAAACATACAGCTGTGCCTTCAACTGTTTTGTCAAGTACATTTAAGAGCTACTGCAACAGCCTTGGGTAAAGCTCCTGCTTGAAATGTAGTTAGGATGCTGGAAACTGTATCAAACCTGTACTACAGTTGGACTCCAGTGTCTCTAATATATTAAAAATTGCCTTATCCTTAACCTTCCTGGGCATATTTTTCATGTATTCCTCTTTGTAACTGTCGACTTTATTCACATTTCATTGCCTATATTTCCCATTTGCTATGTATTGGAGGGACGGGGAGTTGTTTTTTTTTTAAAGTTTCCACTTCAGCTCAATAAGTACAGAATTTAAATTAAAAGGGCTTTCTTTCTCCTGCACATGTTAAAATATTTAAAAACAATTCCCGTTAACATTCACATTTATATACTTGTGTTTTCCTCTTCTTCAGTCTTGTATATGTACACTTCCATGGTAAAGGCTTTTTTCCTTTTTTAAATTTTATTTACCTTGAGTTGTGTTTTACCTTTCTAAATTTAAAATTAACCATCTTTTTTATTTTTACTGACCATATTAGAAGCCAGTTTTCAGCCTCCAGATTCAGCAGCAATATGTCAACATTTGGCCACTGGAGTAATTATTTAACAACAAGTGGTTATTAATTTTGCCGTGAATATATGCAGGAAAATGCAATATAAATAATTTGTTAGAAATGCAAAATATATTTAAGAGGGAGAGTTAAAGGTTCAACCCACCTGTCTACAAATGTTAATAAAATTGCTAATCTGCTGCTTGCTCAGAAAACAAAAATCAGAGCTGATTGCAGTTATTTTCAGCCCCACGGTTTTCAGTGACAGAAAAAAAATTACAGGGAAGCAAACTCTACAACAATCCAAATTTGGTTTAGTACATATAATTAAACAATCAATTGTTGAGTACACTCAATTAAACAGGCTCATCTAATTTCCTTGTTCCGACACACAGACACCCACCATTGAAGTTAATGGGTTTTGTTTTATTTTACAGAGCTATTCCAGCTCAGCTAAATTAGCAGGAAAATTTTAATCAAAGCTTGCAGTGGATAGTCCCTTGCCAGTCACGGGGGGATTACAGCTTGGTGCAGGCAGAGGGTGTGTTTGGTTAAAGACATCTATGCACTGATACATGGACAACTCATCCCATGAACACAGATAGACTGGCTAAACTGTATTATTTGATCATAGCTCTAACAAGCTTAAATATATGTCCACATTACCTTTCTTGCTTTTGTGCAGTCTGCAGAATGAAATTACAGCCTGAGTGTTGGGAAAACCATGCAGATTATTGACCTTTGGAAAATTATGGAGTGACCACAGGTAAAACAAAGCTTGAAATCAGGGCAGCTTCTTGCCTCTCTGTACTTCCTGTAGTTTAGTTCTCAATGAGTTAGACTTGTATATTATGAAACATTTAATATGTACTTTATGGTAATGTTTAGGAATAAGTTACCTCAAGAAAGCATCTAATTTTAATGTTCACTTGTTCTGTAGGAGTGACCTATTATATTTTCCAGTATCACTTCTCACTGAAGATGAAGTGAATAAGACACAACAGCATTTCTTACTGAAAATAAAATTGACTTAGTGATCTTAGGTTGAGGTCCTAAGTCATTAACCAAATAGCACTATATATCTAACAGTATGTGAGTCTGTTTTGGTCTCCTGGAAATATTAGAAATACTATTTGCTATGTGTTCCTAGTCGTCTTCAAAAATAGCACAGCCAATTGGAAACGTGATTGCATTAACCATATTAAATGGGTATATTTTTACACTAACAACAGACAGAAAACAGATTTTTAATTTCATGCATGATACCTAAGATACCATATCAAGAAGACAAAGCTGGGGTCTTTATGGTGGAGCAGTAGGAGCACAAGAGACCAAGGGCACAACTTGAAACAAGAAAGGTGCTGACTGGATATAGGGAAATCCTTTTGCCCCATGATGACATTGTCAGTCACTGGTGTGGCTCTGGTAATGCATATCCTGCTCAGCTCCCCTGCGTGGCATAAGAACCCATGCTCTTGGCCTTACATATGTTTATACACATAAAATCAGGATAGATAAAAATTGCTGCAGTCCTTCGGAGGGTCTCAGATCTTCCTCAAGAACTCTTTGAGAACGTTTCCTATTGTACCTCTTTTCTAATCAAGAGCTGGTCTGATTTTTTTTTTAGTCTTGAATAGTATTTGAATTATTTGTCCTTAAAAATCCCTTTCCCCATAAATATTACTTTTCTTGTGTTTTAAAAGACCTCTAACAATGGAGATTTTCTGTAATTAAAACATTTGTTTAAGTAAAATGAAATCCTGTATTCTGTACTGCACACTTACATTAAAATGAATTGTGTTAATGTTGAAGAATAATTCTCCAGATGAAAATAAACCACTAATATAAAAATGTCTTTAATTTGAACTGTTGTCTGAAAAAAATTAGTTCATGCTGTCGATCACATTTCACATTCCCTGCTGTCTTTGTTCACTGTAAAAAGGATTGCTTGGTGTATTTTCAGTAACATATTCTTTGTAAGAAAGCATTTCTGCTGGGTGAGATTAGGTGCTCTGAGCAAATAGGGAGCAAAATGTATTCTGCCCAGGGACTATTAATAGCATCTTGCTCTTTCCTTGACCTGTCTCTTGATTTCTGCCTAAACTGAAAGCATCGAGGGCCAGAAGCCGTCGATTTGTCCCTTGGGTGGGTCTGGGTGCTCATCCCAAACTTGATCCATGATAGAGATTACTTGTTCCTACAGGTGGCAAATAATCCTTAAAAAGAAAAAAGAGCTCCTTTAGCAGATGCATCTGATGCCATATGAGCAGAAGTCTTTCCTGACCTTGCAGCAGACCCATATGCTGCACAGCTAATGACAGCAAATTTCGCTGTGTAGGTGGAGTGGAACAGGGCGTACAGTCTTCAGCTTCAAAAGTGTAGGGCTCTTCAGAGTGAGGCCCTGATCTGTCTGTGAGAGCTGATTCTTCTCTTCATCAACAGTGTCAAAGAGGAGTTGTCAGAGACTGTCATCCTTATGTCATCCTTATGTCTTATGAGGAATGACTGAGGGAACTGGGGTTGTTTAGCCTGGAGAAGAGGAGGCTCAGGGGAGACCTTATCACCCTCTACAACTACCTGAAAGGAGGTTGTAGAGAGGTGGGGGCTGACCTCTTCTCCCTGGCGACAAGTGATAGGATGAGAGGAAATGGGTTCAAGTTATGTCAGGGGAGGTTTAGATTGGATATTAGGAAAAAAAAAATTCACTGAAAGGGTTATTAAACATTGGAATAGGCTGCCCAGGGAGGTGGTGGATTTGCCATCCCAGGAGGTGTTTAAAAAAAGGGTAGACATGGTACTTGGGGACATGGTTTAGAAGTGGTTTTTGTCAGGGTAGGTTAATGGTTGGACTTGATAATCTTAAAGGTCCCTTCCAACTTCAGCAATTCTATGATTCTATGATCCTTACGCATGCACTGAGAAGTGCTTATACTGGGTCTGGCTAGGATGAAGTTAACTTTGTTCCTAGCAGCCCATAAGGTGCTGAGTTGTGGATTCGTGGCTAGAACAGTGTTGAAAACACACTAATATTTTTGGGTGTTGCTGAGCAGTGCTTGCACAGCACCAAGGCTCTCTCTTTTACCTGCTCTGCTCCCCCAGTGAGCAGGTTGGGGGCAAGGAAAAAGCTGGGAGGGGACACAGCCAGGACAGCTGACCCTCAGCTGGTGGAAGGGATAGTCCATAGCATATATTGTGATGCTCAGCAATAAAAACTGGGGTAGAGGAAAAAAGAGGTGGGTGCTCAGATACTAGCTGAGCCTCTTGAGGTCTGCTTGGGGGACTGAGTGCCTTTGCATCACTTGTCTTTTTCTCTTTCCTTCCCTTATTAAGCTGTCTTTACCTCAACCCAGGAGTTTTCTCTCTTTTTCTCTTCCTATTATCTCCCCGCTCCTGCTGTGGGAGAGAGGGAGTGAGCAAGCAGCTGTGGGAGTGCTTGGCTGCTGGCTGGGGTCAACCCACGAAAATGTCTTTTTAAATATTTTTTGAATACTGTCAGGAGACATTGCCAGACTCCAGAATAGATCTCTTGGGCAGGGTTTCAAATGAAAAAGGAGTTAGTACTGGAATGTTGAAGAAAATTACTTACCTTAGCAAAGTTAAGGACTTTTGAATGTATGACTTCTGACTTCTCATTAACTAATCAGATAAGAAAGCAACAATTACTAACCAGGGCAGGGCTAGGTTATAATTGGATTAATTTTTAAGAAACAGATTCTGAAAGAAAGTTACTTAGAGCTAGTTAGCATAGCAGATCTAACCACCACCCACTTTTCAATGACAAGGTGGTTTTCTATGACTTTGCCTTCTCTAATATAATGAATAATATCACATATGTTTTCTTTCTTCCTATAATGCAAAGAACAAAATATTTTGTCCTACAAAACAAGACATACTTCACACCTGATAACCATGATGCCTGAGGATAGGATGAGGCAACAATCAATAAATAACATATGCCAGCCACAGTGTGATTTTGAGGCAGCTACCTTAGGTATTGCTCCCTGTGAGATACGCACTTTTCTCTGCCTTTGGTCCTTGGTACTGCTATAGGACGTGTACTCAGGTCTGTAGTGCAAAAGGGATATTGCAAATTGGATATTCTGTGGGCTAATGCATGGGGGGAAAGTGTAATACCTTTAGTCCTTTCCTTTACCACTGTACTCTTCTGTAAGAGGAACGGAGCCTTAACTCGATGCTTACCAAAAATGTTAAGAGAACTTATGCAAAACAAAATATTTAGTGCTGGTGTCTGCCATATGGTATCACACAGTTTCTACTACCATAGATAGCTATGAAGAAAACTAATGTATGCTGATTAATTTTTCATTTTCTAACATCATTTTCCAAACAGCAGTTTTGGCACCTCAAGCAAGTAATAACAGCCATTAGACTGCCTGGGAGCACATTTGGCTTTGACAGGACTGTTGGTTGCCAAAGTAGAGAGTATGTTTTGTCCCCAGTGATATCTGGGTTTTTGCTTTGCTCTTTGCCAGACATTAAAAGGGCAGATGCTTAAAATGTTGGATGATTTTTGGACTTGGACTGAATGCACCATGATGTTACTTTCTTTTAGAATTTATAAGCAAAGCAGATTAAAAACAAAAACACCTTAGTGACGCTTTATATAGCTAAAGCAGATGGAAGAAACGATGTGTGAACATTTTATTTATGCATTTTGAAAGGCATTAAAAAACCCTAATGTGTTGCTCTATACTAACCTAACAAGAAGAGAGAATTTCACTTCTCTACCATAAAATCTCTGCTAATTTCTTCTCTTAACAGTCTCTTCTCTTCCTTAATAGTAGAGACAAAGTTTCATTTGAAAAAAAAATAATGGGAAAAGAAGCATTTCAATGGAATTTCTCCGAAGAAATGCAATGAATGTTGCATTGTATTGACTCAACATGTGCTTCAAATGTTATATTTTATCAGTATTAATCAATACATCCAGGTCAACTGCTGTGTATTTCATGAAAATTGTTGTTGTTCATTCACACTTTTGGTCTTCTGAGAGATCAACTTATCTCAGCTTGCCAAGTATCTCACATCGCTCCTCAGTGTACCACGGCATTTCCCTCTGGTTGAGATAGGGGAGGATTTGATGTGGAATTAAAGTAAAGGTAATTAGTTTTGGTTATTTCTGTGGAATGGGATTTCCTTTTTTCAGTCACCTACAAACCCAGTCACTGTCTCCTCTGCATTTCTCCCTGGTCACATTTTGAGAAGGTAAATAACTTGATCAAGTTGCATAGCCAGATCTCAAGTGGTGAAAAATACTAGCGGAGAAAGTTAGCAGACTGAAAACATTGGAACTAGATTCCCAAGTACAAGAATCAGAGCTGTGTACGAATCCAGAAATTCCCATACCTTGCATGTTCCAGATGTCAAATTGTGCTCTGACCTCCAAGTACAGTTATCAGCATGGTTCTTTCCATGAAAGAGTAAGCTGCTTCCAGCCCTGATCCTTGCTCCTGTCCTACTGTCTTATTTATATATTGTGATCAACTGGAAGGGGAAATTCATGGCTGAAAATTAAACCAGCAGTGAAAAAAGGGCTATTTTTAACTCACCCTTGTTCCTTGGCTATCACACAGCTTCACAAACAGTTATAGTGGTGCAACTGAAGAGATGACACTGGAGCAGTAACTGACATGGCTGTTCAAAAAAATCTAAGTATAAACAAATGATTTTCCTTTGCTGTGATGAGCTGGGTACAAGTGCTTGTAAGTCTGCTTTCCCTTACTGAAATAATCCTTCTGAGAGCTGTGAACTGTCAATTAATTTTAATGAAACACCAACTCTGAAATGTAAAGATGTAAAGACGCTTCATCACTTATCATCCTAACAGAAGCAGGCAGCTAACATGATCCTCTCACAGTGCTGCATTTCCACTCCAAGCATTTGGAACCCAAACACACATAAGGAGTTCAACAAAACTAATAAAAAATTCTCAGGTCCCTGTTCCCTCACTCTACTTCTTTCCATGTATGTAACTGTTTGAACAACTGAAAATACAAACGTTTCCTTATATAGTATATTTGGTAAAATGGATGTTAATGTTGGTTCATGCTGGCTTCTCTCCCAAGCATATTTTTGTGCAAAGGTTATGGTTGAGTAGATGTTGTCCCATCTTGTCTTTCAAGAAATATGTAGTAAACTTACGAGTAATCCTTAATACCATGGTTTTACCTTGCTTAAAACCATAGTTTTCTTTCATTTTAATTTTCCCAGCCTTTCTGAAAATTCCATTTTTCCTGCTGTTTAATTGTCTTGAAGGCTCTGTATTTCAAAATAGCAGCAAGCTCCTGGCACCAAGTAAAAGATGGATAAAGAAGTTAAGAAGGTTTCTTTCTGCTCACACTAACTTGCAGCTCTAAGGTCCTCTCAAGCCTGCATAAAACACTCACTGGACGTATTCACCAGACACCAAGAAAATATGTGAATTCTTCACTAATATCACATAGTATATCTAATTGTTCTGAAGACATATTTCTTATTAAAAAAAAGTAAAAGCTGTTACTCAAAGAAAACCTTAAATACTTCCACTTTGAAAATCAGTTCCAACTGGAAATGGATAAGGTTCTCTTTTCAGTGGTCAGTAACTCAAAAAACGTCATTCAACTGACTTTCTGCTGTAAAATTTAGATTTAGGTAAATCATCAGTTTTATAACTATTAGATCAAATGTATACAGGAGTAGGACCACAGATTTTTAATTCTTTTTGACTGAGCAATTAGTTTTGAAGGAAAGAGGTCTGATTTGCTCATACAGAATGGATGTAACCATAACTCTCTTCAGTGATGATTTGCAAAAATTACTACATATTCGGATTGCCGTAGATGTATAGACTAACTCTTCTCTGCTTCTTCCACACTTGTCTCTCCTTCTGTCTGTGCTCCCTTCTGCAAGCTGTATATTACTACAGTATACAGTATATTCTCCTTATTTCTCAAAAATTGTCTCCCATTCAAAGTTTTGTTTTTTGTTTTTTTTTTTTTTTTTTAAAGGACAGGTTTGAAAATGCTTTTTCTGTGCATTTCTTTAATGCTAGAATTTGAAGGAGTATAATTACAGCTTTCTTTTTTGTTTAATAATAGTACCTTTAAATAAATGCATTTAGGAGGTTGATACAAGAAGCTATCCAAGAGGTTTTAGATATTAGTTAAAAACAACAGGGAAAGATCTTTTAAAAAATCTTTCCTCTTTTCAAAGTTTTTCTTTGTTTGTATCCAATCTATTTCCCAAAACTATATACATGGGAAGACAAAATCTTTTCAGACAAACATTTCTCAGCTGTTCCTTATTTTGACATCTCTAAACCCATTTGAGCATGACTTTCAATACAAACAAGTTATTTTCCACAGAGCTGAACTTTATTCACCTGTACTAGCGGCAGGGTGAATATATGGAGGGGAGGAAAACTATGCTTCTAAATGGATTTGGTACTCAGAGATGAAAAATGAAGATAGCCGGTTGACACATTTAGAGTTCAACTTTTTCATTTCTCATGATGTGGCTGCTTTTGAACTTGCCAGCTAGCTTTAGGTGCTTCCATGGAGGCAGCAATCTGGGAAGAGTTTAGCTATGGGCTTTAGGGGGTCTGTTTGCCTGATGCCATTTTCACAGGAAGGTTTCCACGTGCTAGTTGCTTTAGCACCAAAACTATTGCTGTTCCTTCCCCGTAATTTTAAGCGTTTCAGTAACTCAAGCATTTTTTTTCGATTTTTACACATTTTTCCTCATAGCTTGACAAGTCAACAGTTTGTATCTAATCAGTGAATGTGTCTTTTCTTCATACATCACATTATGTTTTTTGGTTTTCCATTACTGTGGTTTCATCTCCTGCAGGAAAGCAGGTTTTTTTGTTTTTTTTTTTTTGTTGGCACTGTTCCATGGTGCTACTGTTTGAATGAAAGGTTATTGCTACTGTTTGAATGAAAGGTTATTCAGGTTAACAACTGCTCGTGGTTGCTATACCAACCCAGCTGATGGTGTAGCCTCCTTGCTGAGCAGCTGGTTGGGTACAAGTAGAGGTTTTACAAGCTAAAATACAAGCAGCTGCCTTGGTTCAAATAGAGGTTTTACAAGACAATCCACAGCTCCTGAAGTCTGTGTCAATGCATTTGCTGAACTGTGAAGCAAGTGGTTAGAAATGCGTTGAGCTGTAACTCTAAAACTGTAGGTTCTTATTTTAATAGCATGATTTCTAGCCTCATGAAAAATAAGCTGTATTTATGAAATCTAGAAAACAAAATGCAAGTGTTCTGTAACCAAACTCCCTACTTTCATTGATTTTCATGACCCGTCAAGACACAGAGATTAAAATTAGAGTATTTTTACACATAATTTGGAGAAAAGTCTGATTGGCTCTTGCAAAATTCTCTGCTGTTCCATCACCCAGGAAATTATTTGGTAATCTGTCAGTACAGGAATGAGATACTATTTCTGAATCTCAGTCAGAGCTGATTTATTTAAACAAATGCAATATTTTCTTATTATCTTATTTCTTAATCAAATATTAGGCTTTATTACTGCTATGCAATAAAGGATGTGCAGTTCCCAATAAAAGTGCTATTTTCTGATGCAATTCATGTCATATGTGCATAGATATTTTTGTACTTAGGATCATTTTTAGATCATTCGCTCTATAAACTCTTTTCATCACAGATGTTAAATAATAATAACTAAAGCCTTCCTCTGAGAACACGGAAGGGCTGGAGATGAAGTCTTTTTCTTAATTCGTCCATTTGTTATCAATAATGTATTTTTGAGCAGGTCTGCCTAGAAGCCATTTCCCATCATATGACGAGCAAGCAGATGACCAGGAGTAGCTAGTAGGGCTTTCCCAATTCAGCTGTCCAACCTTCTGCACATTCGCAAGGAAGTGGCTGATTCTGTGAAGAAGGAATAAAACATTCAACTTCGTTTCCCTTGACTTTAGCCAGGCCTTCAACACCATCTGCCACAGCATCCTTACAGACAAACTGGAGGGAGAGGGTTTGGATAGGTGTACGTTAAGGCCAGCAGAAAATTGGTGGGACTTGCAGGCTCAAAGCAGAGTCCACAGTTTGCAGCCTGACTGTGGCTAGACCCAAGCACTGCCCACAGGAATCGATTCTGGAGCAGATATCGTTAATCACCTCCATTTATGACCTGAACGATGGGATACGCACAGTGCACCCTCAGCAAGCTTGCAGGTGGCACTGAATTGGAAAGAGCAGTCAATGTGCTGGCAGAAAGGGCTGCCTGTCAGAGGGGCTTTGACAGGCATGAGGAATAGGTTTCACAGGAGAAACCTCAGGAAGTTTAGCAAAGATAAAGGTGAAGTCCATCACCTGGGACACAATAGTCCCGTGCAACAGTAGAAGCTGGGCTCTGGCTGACTGGGGAGCAGCCCTACAGAAAATAGCCTGTGATGCTGGTAGACAAGAAGTTAGGTGACATGGCTGCATTAGCAAGAGTGTATCGAGAAGTCAAGGAAAGTGATTATTCCTTTCCAGCCAGCATTTGTAAGTCTGACCTGCTACATCTTCTTTTGTGTCCCCTTCCTCCCCAATACAAAAGAGAGATTGAGAAACTGGAGGAAGTCCAGCAGAAAGGCTCTAAGATCGTTAGGGTGCTGTAGCATAACATATGAGGAGAGGCTAAAGAAGGTGGCTTATTTCAGCCTGGAGAAGAGAAGACTAAAGGTGAGGGAGCATAATTGTAGTCTTCAGCTACCTAAGGGCAGACTATAGAAGACTAACTGCAGCTTCTCTGAGAAGTGTAGAAGATGACTGGCAACAGCCGCAAGCTGCATCAGAGGAAATTCTGACAGCTATAAGGAAAAAAAATAAAAATGAGAGTGGTTAAACACCAGTACATGTTGCTCAAAGATGTTGTGAAATCTACACCCTTGCAGATATCCAAAAGTTGAGTGGACAAGGCCTCGAGCAACCTTATCTAACGTTGATGTTGGCCCTGCAAGTTAGGCTGGGGAGGTGGGAGTAGATTGGATGCCAGACGGCCCTTCTAACCTAAATTATTCTGTGAATCTCAGCTCAAGTTAAACAGAGGGGATCTCTGTTCTTTCCCAGGAAAGTAATAAATAGCTATATTTAGCCCCTCTGATAAGGTCAATGAAAGCAACAAATGCCTTCTTAGAAGTGCTTAAAATGGATTAAACACTGCCTTCAGCTAACCCAGTGTTCGAGCTACCACAATCTGACTACTCTTTGCCATTCATTGCCCAGTGACACATTTTGGCAATGGTGATTTATTAGATAAATATAACAATTGCAGGGCTGAAACTTGTTCCATTTAGTGATACTCCCGTGAGCATCTGTATCATCCCTTTAGGCTTGCCCTATTGGCAATCCATGCACTATGCTTACAATTAGTCTGTTCCACAGTTGAACGGGTTTGTTCATCTCCTAAATTTTTAAAACTAACACAGGCACTATTGTACTGCGTTATACTATCATTTATGGATATAGGTGTTCATAAGATGTAATCTTGACCTTATTGAAACAAGTGGCTCATCCCCACTAACTGTACTTAGGACTCCACCCTAGTTTTTCAAGATTTACTGACACATTAACTCCCAAGATCTTGATGCTCGTTTGGTGACTATTCCAAATTAGGAGAACCAGAGGACCTTCTCTGATAAGAGAGAAAGAACTAATCAAAATGAGGGGCTTGTATATTTCCATGTCTCATGATCCTTCTGTCTTCTGACAGTTTTAAAAAAAGATACTCATACAGAAAAGAGAGGAGAGCAGGAATGGTATCTCAGAACTGATCTTCAGAAAGGTGATTTACAGAGAATTTAGCAAAGCATTTTGCTCTGTTGTCAAAGAACAAGGTTTCTGTGAAACTACACAGCTTGATGCATCCAAGTCCCTTTTTATTGACATTTAGAAGAACAATTAGAGAGTCCTTACTGGCACTGACCAGCACCAGGATGTGGGGATATATGCTGATGACATAACTGTGTTATCTGAAATATTTATGATTATATTAGTGTATTACTAAGCATCTTTGACTTTAATACACAGCATGAAAACCTATTTTATCAATTTATGCACGTTCAGAAAGTGAGAAACACACTATGCTTTCTCAGTCCTTTATGTGCTGGAAAGGCTGCCTTAGTGTTAAGATGCTTTCAGCATACTCATGTAACTGTTAGTAAGGCTAAGGTAATTCTCCAGCGAAAAGCAGTCAGATTCACATATCAGAAAGATAATAGATGCTGCCTCTCATATCCTACTGCTAGGAATGGTTTATGACTTCGGAGGTCAAGCATCAATAGTGAACTGAAAACAGGGTTCAGCTGTTGAGCTGTATTTTGTATTTTCCCTACAAGGTATAATTTGGACACCCAATCATCAACTCTAAAAACATCTAGGAGACAACATTAAATCCAAGAAACAAGTACCACACAAAGCAGAAGGTTTCAACCTCATTGTCAGAAATGTAATGAGAAACAGACCACAAGAGAAAACTGGATTAAGTGATTTTAGACTTTCCTACTTATCAAGAGTATTCAGTTCAGTTGTGATGCTAGTTCAGTATTCTTATACTGTTGAGTCCCTTATCGTTTTATTTTGTACTATTGAGTCCCTTATTCTTTTCATTTAACTGCCTTGACATCCTCTGTGGGAAAAGGAAAATATTGTGAATATTTAGGAACTTATCAACACCTTTCCTTTAATGGGCTTGAGAACTGGAGCAGGTAATGGGGTCTCAGATAGCTCCAGTGTGCTTATGAATGCACAGATCCTCTTCAGACCCAGGTGGAGGGCTACACTGGGAAAGCCTGGTCTCTATCTTGAGATTATCAGTGTTCAAGGACTCCACAAAACTGTTTTGCTTTCATCATTTCTTTACATGCATGCTTTTAAGTACTTTTTTCAAACTTAAGTTTGCTTTGATAGCCAGAGTACATAGGCCCAGGATACAGGACCCAGCCGAACTCCGTGCTGCAGCGAGCGCTGAGGTGCCGGCTTTGCGCTAGTAATGATGAAAGCTGTGGTCTGAAAACAACACTGATGAATTCTTTAGACCATGAATAATAAATAATGCCATGGTTATTAATTCAGCCATAGAAAATAAACATGCATGCCCTTAATCATACTGACTGGAATTATGTCAAGATCAAGATGTTTATTTTAGAGTTTTTGGTCATTTAATGCATTTGTTTTGACTGAATGTCAAATTAGAACTAATAATTCCCTCATTGTTAACTGTGACTCATGAAAATGTCTGGAGTGCTTCCAGATAATAGTTTACCGTTACAGTTTATAACAAGTGATGGAATTTAAATACCACACAAGCCACTGTTAAGACATACTTGCATGAATGCAGAGAAAATGGCTTCTGAACCTATTACTGTGTGGTATAATTACAGTGAAATGTTCAATGTCCTCTTTCCAATACAACATTACCATCTGTATGTTCACCTCAGAACGTTTCTTTCCTTTCATTGCAATCAGTATTAACTTCAATAAAATACCACAGCATCAATACACTTATAATGCGAAGTCTTTCCTCTTCCGATACAAAATGCTAATTTTATGGTAAGCTTTTTTTTGCTGACACATGTATTAGTTCTTAGGGGGAAAAAAAAAGTCCCTCTTGGCATTTAAAATATACATATATTCCTGGCTTATGAAATGTACTATATTTATCTTCTATCTATTAAAATCAATGGAATACTTCAGGCCTCTGAAAGGCTGCTAACATTTTCTTTAGTGACTGGATCAGATTAGTAGGCAATACAGGTTATTTGATTTAGACTGTACATTCAGATTTTAGATTATACTGATTAAATCCAGCATTTATATCTCTACACATTGTGTTACATCTATATTATTTCCATTACATCTTATCTACTATAAGATGAAATTTTTTAAGAATATGAGATGAATGGCAGGCATTTCCTGGAATATTTTATTCAATACAGGCTTATTCGGAAGACCATTTCTATTAATGTGTGGTTAGGAATAACTGCTGATGAATAAATTAGACAAATAAGACTTCTATGGGCATGCCTGTAAATCTCTCGCTACTTACATACAACTTCACAAAGCCTGTATCCAACTCAGCATAACTACACACCGTAATTTGAATTTCAAAATAAAAATTGACTCCTGCATCACAGAATTGTCAATAGCTGCTAATCTTGTATTTCACAATACTGTAACACATTTAAGGAGTTTGTAGAAAGGAAAATATTAACATTTCTGACCATCATGACGCTAAAAATCCATGTCCATGAGAGTCTTGTCCTCTCTTTATATACGAGTAGTTCAAGCAAGTTCTTGGCAGATTTGTCCCCTTAGAATTGAAATCTAGTGCGGTTGTGTGAAGCTTGACATGTATATGAAATTATAGGGTTTTTTTCACAAGCTTGCAGTAGTACTGCTTGGTCCAGATCCTTACTTAATTCTGACATTCAAGCACACCTGCCTTTGACAGCAGTAAGGGCAAAGACTGGTAAAACAAGAGAAACAAAACAGATATAGCTGTTTCTGCTTAATCTGAAAACCTACAACACTATCATTGCTCAGTTTGCAAAGTTCGAGTAATAGGTTGTATTGTGTAAATTAGAGAGAAAAACCCAACACTTTAGGCCAATTTCTTCAAAATAGTTCTTAGTTTCAGTTCTAAGCTGTAACAACTGTGGCACATCACAAATGTCTCATAGAAAAATATATGCAGCTAATAAAAATAATATGAATAGATGAAACCAAGAACAAATATTTTGACTGTGCACAAAGTTTGCTTTTTTTAGATTCCATATGGGTTAGAAATTTCAGTTCTCTTTTCATGGAAATGGTGGAGGAAGAAGAGTCTGGAAAGCAACACCCACAATGATTTCCAGCAGCCAAAATGAATGAATAAATGCTGCTTTCCCCAGTCATTTTTTCGACAGTAATGGCTGTAGCAGTTTTATAAATCAGACTCTGAAAACCTCTCTGAAAATGCACATTTGAGAAAATAATGTTACGGGAGACAGTGTTACTGTATCGTATGTCAGAAGTCGGAAAGCTCTTGCCCACAAAACTGTAGAAAGGAAAGGATGTATGTCCGTGCAATAGCAAGTTTTCTGTTCTGCCATCGGGAGACTATTAATGCTTTAAAATGTGTGGATTAAACCTAGTTTTGAGCTTAGCGTTATTTTATACATTGTCTATAAAACATTTATTGTTCTATATCTAACTTGCTCCTACACCTACAACGGCATTATGTCAGGTATGTCTTCACTTGAATCTTTACCAAATGATGACACAAACCAGCTGGACTGTATTTTCACCTCCCAGGGAATTTTTCCTGGTGCAAAGCACAACTCTGTTGAACAGTTTTAGGTTTTTCTTTTTAAGTCTATGATATAAAACTGAAGTTGAAAAGCAACATTTTGAGCAAAAGGCAATTAATCCCAAGCGAAAATCTCTGACACGAATTATTTGCTACCCAGCCGGTGATTGTGGCTGTAGGTAGCCCTGGAGCAACACTGTTTCAGCCTCAGCTCCCCTTGCTGCCCTGAGAGGAGGTTTAGGTGCTTCCCTGTTACGTGCACCATGAACAGCTTCATTCTTCAGCCTGACACCTTTAATGTAAAACTGAGTCACTCCTACACTGAAAAGAGTTGTTTTCTTCTAGGGTCCTAGGAAGGCAACCGGGAATGAGGAATGACAAATAGCTTCAAGAAAATATTTGTTTGCTATGGATACGCTGTGGCAGTTCTATCTCTAAAGCAGTGTGGAGGAGATGCACTTCTTATTTTGGGACCGATTTTTTCTCAAACTACCTACATGCTGGTTGGAGGTACTGAGGTCCAATTGACAGTGTCGCAGGGATGAACCTTCTCTTAAACAGGTACAAATCCTCTGCGTGATCTCCATTGCCTTCCATGGCTTGGTGTAAGGTTCTCTCTGAATACAGCCAGACCTTTGACACTACCTAGGAGGGCTTCTGTATGGACTCCTCACAGACTTGCAAAATAGAGTGCAGCTTGGAAAGATATCTCTGTGTTCGTTTACTTTCACATCCTTTTCAGAGGGAGAAATGCGGGAGAGTGCTCATTTGGTTTAACAGATTTAATTCTGCCTTAAAGTTTCTTTGACTGAAAATAATCAGGCCTCTCTTCAGCTTTTCTTCTAGCTGCATTTATAAATCAGCACTTTTATCAGAGTTTACTATTACATACCTGAGTGTGACAGTAATGAAGCAATTCACCCATCACTTCGGGATTATTTGTTGTGCTACAACAGGAACTTCTTGTCAAACATGAAAAGCTCTTTGCACTATCAAGACAACTCATACTGCTCTTTTGTACTCAATACACTACTCCACCAATTAAATCACATGCTATGTTAAAAAAAGGTATGCTTTCATTCATCTGTTCTTGATTTAGACTTACTGAAGAAATCTAAGGTAATTCTGCTGTTTGTCTTTGGCTCTAGATCACGTTTCATAAAAATCTCAGTATTGCTGGAGTATATCTTGGGTGTAAATCTATTACTTTTTGATAAGACAGGAAACTATTTCTAGCTTCCCCTTCACAGGCTAAATCCATCACCTACCTCTCAGAGGAAGTGTTCTGATATGGGACCTGGAAAAGCCTTTGTGAAGAAACCTCTGGTGTAGGTTGTCTTTGTCAGTGTCAACTATATGTTTGTAACAAAGATTGTTAATTTACACTGTGCTTTCCAAACACATTGTCTCCAGTTGCCGGAAAGCATAGTGATTTTTAAATTAAAATTCTGGTAGGATATCTCATCCATCTAAAATACAGTGTCTTGGGACCCATTCCTATAGATTTATATAAGTTTTCCATTTTTATTGTGAACAGCATATTTCTTTTATATCTGCCCTATTGCTCTTTTTGTTGTCCTTTGAAACACAAATATGTTGCCAGTTTGTTGGCTCTGCTGTATTTTTAACTACTGACCATCTTTATTTTGCTCTTTCAAGAGATGCTCATAAAAAAGTGTACTTTCACTCATTTATTATTACACCGGACGGAGTTATTGTTAATAGCACAAATAGCAATGGTTTAAGGCAAGAGTAATTCAGAAAAATGCTTTTTCAGTCTTCAGAGCTTTGCTGTATGTGAATTCATAGATAAAATACCTATTTTAATCTTAAGTTTTCAAAGTCCTTAATGATGAGACTGCTAGTGATGCGAAATTTTGTTTTCTTTCCTTACATACACAATGGAACATTTTTTTAGGCCTGAAGATCTACAGATAAAGAGTTCAAAAGCAGAGTTCTTTTATTAGAGTATACTTTACATTTATCCAACTCTGTTAGGTGTGGCTGTGAGCTGGATGCGTGAAAAGAGAAATTGGAAATGACTGGATCGTACCTTATCAGGAACTGATGTAGACCATCAACATCTAAGATTCCAGATACTGGATCATTTCACAGACATGGACATCTAGTTTTAAAATAATCACAAGCCAAATCACTTTATTCAGAAGCTGTGATTTTCAGAAATACCCATAAGCAAAAATGTCTGGTCTTATAAAGATATGGTAACGAGGAATAAAAATAATGTTTCTTTAATATCCATGTAGATACTTCATTCTGTTATCAACCTCTTCTCTCAAGTCTAATACGAAATGAAATTGGAGTATGGGTCCTGCTGTTCTAGTGCAGTGATCCCATTATCGTTCTGTTGTACAAATTTGGCTTTTAGCTGTGTCAGAAAACCAGAAAAACCATCAATCTTTGAATTAAACACCACATAACCTTCTGAGAAAAGAAAGAAAATTGGGGCATTAGCATTCTAAATACTAAAACTAGAAGAAAATTAAGCCAAACTGGTAAGTTCAATAATATTCCCTTGTACATGCAAAATATCTAACTCCAGAAATAACATTAGTGGTGTACCATTGATCATAACATGTAAATTTCACTGAATATGTGTTTCCAATTATGTTCTACTTCAAAATTCTGTTTGCAATTACTATCTTCCACTGTCATCTAGCGTCCAAAAAACTTTCTGCAAGTGTGTGGTGATTACACAGAACAATTAAATATTTTTTCCCAACTTCATTTAGAAACTTTTAATCAGAAACTAACTGGAGTTTGGATATTCACGGTTTTCTTCTGTCTATATAGTTACTCAGCCTTCAAAAATTCTATGCAGCCGAACATGGATGTCCGGCAAGGAAATCCGAAATGGAGAGGAAATACAGAACTTTAACAAACAATACCATTAAAGAAGATGGTGGAAGGAACAGGGACTGTAGGTCCCAGTTGTGTCAGGGCTTTAAGGGAATTGTGGGCTTGAAGAAAGCACAGTCAAAATATCTCATTACAACTGAACAGAAGAAATAAGTAAATATATCTAGTGAAGAAAAACATTAGGACATATTGCTAAAAAAAAAAAAAAAAACAACCCAAATAAACAAAACCATCTAAAACTCTGAATTGCCAAAAAAAGAACATGCATTAAATATATTTCATACTTTCCCATGAATTGTCCCCCTTTCCTACATAATGTAACAAGAAAGCAAACATGACAGGTTTGTCATGGTCTCTAGGGCACTTTTAAAGTATTTCAGTGAGCAGAGTTTCAGCCTGCATAGTGAAGAACAGAGCCATATTCATAGCTATTATGTTTAAGCCTTATTCTTCATAAACACCCATGTTTATAATTTTGATTAGTAATATTGCACTGAGAATATCTGATCACCTTTTCAAGGAAACTTTTGTTAGTTTTCAAAGTGAAAGATCATATGAAACTATTGTTTCTACTTATATGTACTTACCACAGCCACATGATCAAATTCAGTTTTCGTTTCACAACATTCAAATACTGCACAAGATATTCTGAGAAAAGCAGGGACTATGCTTACATATCCATAAGCAAATAGGATTAAAACTAAACATCAATAACCTGAGATGTTGTTAATGCATTTAGCCCTGCTGAAATTAAGGAAGGAATTAATCAAGGAACCATGGCACCAGACTCTTAAAATGACAAACTTAACATGGCATTAATATCTGGTTTTGAATCTAAGGTTGCTGCCAAATGTAACTTATCTGTGTAATTCATAAATGTTATTCCAAGGGTAAAAGGTGGAATAGTGAAGCTAAATAACCCAAAATGATATAAGGGCAATTTATTAACATAAAACATATTAATCAAAGGGTAATTTAAAAAAAAAAAAAAAGTAAAAAGTTGTGTTTGAAAAAAAAAACAACAAAAAAATAGTTTATGTAGGTGAATCAGTAATTCAAATATAGAAACAACCTTAATTCCACCCTCCGATGGCCTATGAAAGATATGAAGGTTTTAAAAGAAACTTTCAATCTTTACAAATCAGACTCATGCCACCTGACTGCAAAAAAACCCAAAAACCACCTGATTAGAATATTACAATTCTTCTTTGAATAATAATAATTAAAGAACTGGTACACGTTGCACCCATTTAAAGGTTTAAAAAGAACAGATCCATATTCAACTGCTCATCCTTGCAACACATCAGCAATATTCTTGCATGATCAGGTGAAGGAATCTTGGTGTCCATACAATTTAAGAGTAAAAATAAGTTCACAAGAACTTAATTTTAAAATATTTATTTGGCAGTTATGGCAAGAGTGAAATAAACGTGCTGTTCTTAATTAAGGTAGATACTGAATTTAAGAGAGTAAGGGGAATAAAACTTTCAACCTGTTTAACAGGACTTTATAACCAAACACTTTTATCAGTTTTTAGTGACCAAAAGAAAGAACACAGTGTCATCCTCTTTCAATTGGCGGCGTACAGTAATGAGTCATGTAGTCTTGATGCTAGAATTCTGGGTAGTGTTAGAGTAAGATGAATGGGAAGTGATACGTAAGTCCCAGGATGTCCTCAGAAGTCCATATGGCAAATGCAAAGACATTTAGAACCAAATGAAATATATGCATTACTTATTATCCTGTCTATTGACCCACCTAGTAACTTACGAAATCTCAGCAGCTTGGGTTTCTGAAAGTATTTAAACTCGTTTTCTGTAAAGAAAACTATTTATTCTGCAAATTTGAATTATAAATCCCTTGCATTAAAGTTTGCTGAAAGAAAATCTGATAGTAACTTTGGAATTCAGTAGCAAATACGATACCAGAGATGACTGTCCCACCTGAAATTTTTCTTTAAGGAAACAAAAATTTTGTTCCAATAAGAAATTCTTTATTATGGTTATCTTCAATTATTGAACAGAGTAATTTTCAGTTGGAAGCCTCAGAACCCATCAAGCAGTTCCAATAGCATCAATCCTTTGGGAAATTAAGTCTACGAATCTAGTAAAATATCTAAGTATCAGTACTTAAATATTTGACCTGGAAATTTCTACTTGATTTTAAAGCAAGAGCATTAGAGCATTAGAAATATTCAAGAATATGCCTTTTTCCATATAGTAAAAGACTTTCAGACAACTTTGCAATCATTGGACTGTAAAAAAAAAAAAAAAAAACAACAAACAGAACAAAGATAAACTTTCTTTCTGAAAATTCTCCTAAGCTCACCAAGGATTCTACATACTATATTCTGCATCAGAATTTAGTATAAATTCCTAATATTGGCCTTTAATGAAAAATATCAAAAAGCAAATTAATCCTTGCTAAATGAGAGACTAGGGAAATAATTAAGAATCAATTAGAGAGTAAGAAATAAACAGCATAGGACTGACATGCAAGTTCCTAGACCAGTGTGTTGTTTTTAATGAATATATTCTCTTGTCTGTTCTGGGATTGCTGTATTATTCCTAAAAAAAGGTCCTTAAAAAATATAATAAAAAAAAATAAATCAAAACCTACTTCCTAAAAAAAAAAAATCTACAAAAAATCCAAAATGAAGTGTGAAAACCTATGAAACCTTAGATCAAGAGGGATTTGGATGCCAGACATACTCCACACCGTGTATGATTAAAGAAGGAAAAAAATAATTTCTCATTAAATTCCCAGAGTGCCAAAACTTACTTTCAGGCAGATTAAAAATTTAAAGACTAGCAATGACCTCTAGTGTTGCGTTTTAAGTACTGCAACGTAGTGTTAGCAATAAACCACAGCATCTATAAAAGAGCCAGGTAATGCTGGACTGTATTATTCAACTATGCGGTGTAACAAAGAAGAACCTCTTTTAAAGAAGAAAAAATGCTTTGTCTATTAACTAAAGCTAACAGCAGCAGGAATACTCTGCCACTTTCCTTAAAAGCTAGTAAAACCTAGTGGAATACTGTTTGGATTGATAGCATCTGTTACCAATAATAGCCAGGGGGGAACTTTGTTTATCCATCTTTGCACCTGGTTCAAGAACAAGGATTATGTATCAGATGAGATGCCACCCGAACTGGCTCGTATGCCTATGACAGGGGGAGCCAGATAACGTGTATTAAATCCTCAAAAGAAGAGCAAATGAGAGGCTATTATATTTCATACTATGGCTGGAAATGCATCCTTTGGACCATTTGTGGAGAAAGGATAGAGTAGTGTAGCTTTCTAAGACAACCTTCATGCAATGATAAGGCTATTACTGCCTCCTACACAAGCAAATGTCCCTGTTGCATATTGGCTTTATCAGCCATGAGAATGAACAGAACAAGCCTAGATACATAGGCGTGGTTTAAAAAAGAGAACTCTAGTACCTAAATCAACTGCCCATTTAGGCTTGAGAGGAAACATAATACTTCCCTTTGGTAAGACCACAGACATGCCAAGAATCCTTGACCTAACTCTTACAGCTCAGACCCTGCTTTTAGATTTCCCATGAAACTATTTGAGAAATGGGATCAATTTATTTCTCCTAAATATTATAAAAACCCGTCTAACAGCTTCAGCAAAATATGAAAAATTGTTTTTAAGGACAAATCACCGCAGCAGGATGGTTAAAAAGATCATATGAAATGTGCTGTGAAACCATAGCACAGCTTAGCTGAGGATTTAGAAGTACTTCAAAAACACAGTCAACTGAAATCACAAAATAATCTTACTAGGTTTTTCCAGGGCTTGCTTTGGTCACCAAGCACCAAAGCGTGTAACATTTCTGTGCCTAATGCCACTTTAGGATCTGACTTGCTCTCCCTTGCTCCTCACTTATTTTTCTTCTTAAGGTTTCTTCCTCTTTTTCTTTCTAATGACAATGTTAAGCACATCGCTAAGCTCTTCCTTACATCTGTACGAGTTTTCATGTGCTATTTAGTTCTTTGATTTTCTTTAATTGCCTCCATTTTATTGCTATTTGTTTTGTCAATGTGGATATGTCTTCTGCAGAGTACACCTGTGCAATCCTCTCGCCAATCTTTATCTGCAATTTGAGATAATTTTTATCACAGACTTTCAGAAATGTAACCCTGTAGTTAGAGGGCAAGTCACCATAAAACCTCTCATCAAAGGTTTGACTCTGCTAGCCCTAAACTGGTTGCAGCACTGCCAGTGCCGTAGTTGCAGCAACACAGAGCTTGGGCTGGATTAGCTGATTGGGAATTTCCCCTTCACTGGTTTTGCAGCCTTGGCTGAGCCATACGATGTTTCAGCTGTGCTGTCACTGATAAAAGAGACAGTTGCGTAAAGCAAGTTCCACTCCACTTCTACAATCTGAAATCCCATATAGCGCATTAGCACTGTGTGGTGATTCTAAGATTAGCCGTCTGCAGTAAAACCACAAAGCACCCTGATTCATGCTAGAATGTACGCAAAATATTAAGCAGCACAATGATCTTAGGGGGTCTGTGGAAAAGAAAGTTTTTTTGAGATAGTATCACAGAATCACAGAATTTTCAGAGTTGGAAGGGACCTCTAGAGATCATCTAGTCCAACTCCCCTGCTAAAGCAGGATTGCCCAGAGCACATTACTCAGGACTGCATCCAGGCGGGTCTTGACAACCTCCAGAGAAGGGGACTCCACAACCTCCCTGGGCAGCCTGTTCCAGTGCTCTGTCACCCTCACCGTAAAGAAGTGTTTCCGTGTATTTGAACGGAACTTCCTGTGTTCTAACTTGTGCCCATTGCCCCTCGTCCTGTCACTTGGAACCAATGAAAAGAGCCTGGCTCCATCCTCCTTCAACCCACCCTTTAGATACTTGTACGCCATAATAAGGTCTCCCCTCAGCCTTCTCTTCTCCAGGCTAAAGAGTCCCAGCTCTCTCAGCCTTTCTTCATAAGGCAGATGCTCCAATCCCTCAATCATCTTAGTTGCTCTTCGCTGGACTCGCTCCAGCAGTTCCCTGTCCCTCTTGAATTGGGGAGCCCAAAACTGGACACAGTATTCCAGTTGTGGCCTCACCAGTGCAGAGTAGAGGGGGAGAATGACCTCCCTCGACCTACTGGCCACACTCTTCCCTATGCAGCCCAGGATTCCATTGGCCTTTTTGGCAACAAGGGCACATTGCTGGGCCATGGATAATTTACTGTCTACCACGACCCCCAGATCCTTCTCCTCCGAGCTACTTCCCAGCAGGTCCACCCCTAACCTATACTGGTGCCTAGCATTCTTCCTCCCCAGGTGCAGGACCTTGCACTTGGTTTTGTTGAACCTCATTAGGTTCTTCTCTGCCCGGCTCTCCAGCCTGTCCAGGTCACGCTGGATGGCAGCACGGCCCTCTGGGGTGTCAGCCACCCCACCCAGTTTGGTATCATCAGCGAACTTGCTGAGGATACACTCTGTCCCCTCATCCAGGTCATTAATGAATATATTGAACAAAATTGGACCAAGTATTGACCCCTGGGGGACACCACTGGTTACAGGCCTCCAACTAGACTCTGTGCCTCTGATCACAACCCTCTGAGTTCTGTCCCGCAGCCAACTCTCAATCCACCTCACTGTCACCTCATCTAGCCCATACTTCCTCAGCTTCCTAATGAGGATGTCATGGGAGACAGTGTCAAAAGCCTTGCTAAAGTCAAGGTAGATGACATCCACGACTCTCTCCTCATCCAGCCAGCCAGTTATAACATCATAGAAAGCTATCAGATTGGTCTGGATTAGTCTGGATTATTTCTGAATTAAAGACGATTGTGGGAAATGCTTGAATTTCTGCATGTCTCTGGAGAGCATAATGCAAAAGCAAGCTTAAGCAGGCTCAGATTTTAAGAATTATTTGGGGCAGATATTTTGGGGTTCTCTTCTTCTGCATCCTAAGCAAACTCCAAAGTTGAGTTTGGGCTTGGAGAAATATTAAACAAAATTCTTTATGAAGTTTCTCCAGCTCTGTCTTTCAAAAATAATCTCTTATAACCAAACTGGAAAAAAACAATTCCTCCTGTAGATAAATCCAGATTAACTAATTCTTCAACTGGGATTTGTGACTGTTTAGTGGCCACCAATACTTTTTTTTCTTACATTCAGAACAGGTATATTTTGTTCATATTAGGGAGCGTGCATAAACTTGGCAATTCCTTTTGCCTAATTTTCCACGGGTAAAGCTAATGGGCAAAACTGATCTGAAAAGACACATAGAAAGAAAACCGTGGATGAAAATTGAGTATTCTTTCAAAGGATTTGATAAGCAGACAAAAAGCCCTGACTCTGCAACCTAGAGAGAGCTACTGCTAAGAGCCTGTCCAGATTCACCAGTTATATAAAAGACACAGTCTGAAATTAAACAAGAGCAGCAAAACCAAAACTAATCATAGCTATATAACACACTAGAGGAAAAGAGAAATAGATGGGAGCGATGTGAACTGCAAGCTATGAAACACAAAACACTGAAAAGCTAAAGTCCAGCCAGTCAAGGCAGGGGTCAGACGCTCTTTTATTCCCAAAGTCCTAGAACTAACACTGAGCCTGTAACAAGGTGCTGAAAATGTTAATAACGTGAAAATTGGCTATTGCTAACTAAGAAAGTTACCAGAAACTCACATAATTTAAGTGAGTAAGTCCAGGTAACTTGGGGTTGTACACTGTGGTCCACTGAAGTTAGTATTAATAAAAATGTGAAAATCAGGAAAACTTTGAAAGACTGAAAAAGTACTAATGTTAGGGCAATGTTCAAAAAAAGGCAAATAGATAAAATGGCTTAATCTATAGTTTGATGTGATGCCTATATCACCCTTTTTCTTTATGATGCCAACAGTTCAATTCAGTTAATACAGCTAAAAGGATCAGTTAATGCTGATCAGAACGGTTCTGTGAAAATGGATCCAAACCAGTAAATTTTAATTAACCGGGATTACGTATTTGAGGAAACAACATACATACTGCTTACTGAAGTTAGTTTCTTCACTGTTAAATCACAACTCTGCAAAACTTCAGGTATAAATCTGATTTTGCATGTATAGTGTAAAGAATGAAGAAAAGCAAAACCCCAAACCAGTCTTCCAGGAAAAAGTCCTCTCAACTGTGCGTGGGGGGGAGAGGAAGCATTACAGTTTTGACGTGTTTTTCTTTCTTTCCTGTGCCCAAATAATTATGCAGGTATTGATGTCTATTATCTCTAACTTGCTTGTGGAAAAAAAAAGAAAGTAATTTGTCATTAGTAGACATTTGTACATGTTAGTTTCCATTTTGGTGTCCTTCATACATTGGACTATAAAGACACTAAATGCAATCATTTCAGAAATACATTTTAGGAAGACGTATATTTAAGAGCTTTGTATAACCTCCATCACTTTAAACAATTCCCAGTCTACTCTGATTTGAACAATCTATACATGCTTTTAAAATGCATAGGGAACAGAAACGATGCAATCAAACCAGCAGTAATCTGAGTTGCTGTATTGGAAAGCTCAAATGCAGAGCAAATTCCAAAGCTGCAAAGCCTTGAAAGAGGATTCTACAAGCACCCACGCCTGATCTCATCAATGAATATAAAAAAGCTCCTAAGAATGAGTAATGAATGCAAGTGCACTTAGAATAGTCATATTTCTAAAAAAAAAAAAAAAAAAAAAAAGTATTTAGAACCTAATTTAAATTAGTCTAATCCTACAGTATCTTTTGAAATAATGTAACTAGGTACTTAGGAATGTTTGATAGGTGCAGTATCTTCTGGAGATGCAAAGAATCATCATTTCAGTTTACTTAGTTCATGATTTCAGTTTATTCAGTTAATTGAGGTCAATGACTAATTCTTTGAATGGAGACTCTGGGAGCTGGAAAAAAATGACGGTTTTGTTTCTATTCCATTCAGGAATAAAAATGAAACAAAAAGGGCTGGATGCTATGTTGCTAGAACAAAGAACTAAAACTTAATTCAACATGTTAATAGATGTTATTTTCATTTAACAACTCATCTTCATGTAAGCACAAAGTAAGTTTTATATATTTGGTTTAAGGCTCAATAGTTTATTTAAATGCAATTAATAAAATATATTAAATGGATAGTTTCTGCATCTTCGGTTTCCAGTTTGTGTTGATAGAAAGCTTGGGGAGGAAAGGGGAATTTATATGCTTATTTAAAAAGGCAATTAGTCCTTATTAACAAAATGTAAAAAAAAAAAGTCTCAATTAGCGACTTAGATTAAATGTAATCATACTTTTCTTGCCTTTAAAAAAATAGACTGCACATTAAAATCTAAATATAGAAGGAGTGGAAATAGTCTAGAAGCATCTGAGTCTGTCTCACTGGAGTGCCTGATGAGGTACATTTCCAGGCCAGCTGTACACTTCCATGTTGGCTGACTTGTGGCCTGGGGTTTCAGCTGGAGACGCCCAAAATCCCTGTTCCTGGAACAATACTGCCATTTGCAGGTGGCTTCCCGTACTGTTCCAGGGGTTATAGTGAGAGACAAAGTTCACTGCTGGGGCTAAAGGAGGAGCTGAAGCCTCACAGGTGTGCCTGCACCCCTTGGTTTATAAATTCTGTCTTTGCAGTTACCAAACTAGGAGAGTGACTGATGCAAATCATGAAAGGATCAGAGTGTGTTATCCGTGAACAGAAAGACCATTAGATATTTAGGATGTTATTTTGCAAATGGGGACAGTATATCCTGTGCCATAACTGTAAAAAGAAAAATAAATCAGGTTTCTAGCAATGTAGGCCAAATTAATTTTTGGTACAAGTTCTTCAACCAAAATAACTGCTTATGTAATTAATTTTATTGTTAGCAGGAATTAGACTTAACACTTAAAACTATGAACGTATATGTGAACATGACTTAAGTGCTTTAATATAAAAAACCAAATCTGCTACACAGTAAAAAAATGGGAACTCTATTCTCAGTAGCATTAAATATTCAGTAATGCTAATACAGCAACACCTTTCTATAAATGTAAGATTACTGTTGTTCCGTGTATTCTTCAGTGTATTACTTGTTTGGCCTTGTTACGTTCAGTATCATCTGTGTGCTGTGGAGAGGTGGTGGTGTAGGAAGGTCCAGTTGCTACATGTCACACTTGGGGTCTCGTATCAAAACACACAGCAGGCGATATAGAATGGTTTGGGTTGGAAGGGACTTAAAAATCATCTAGTTCCAAACCCCCTGCCATGGGCAGGGACACTTCCCACCAGACCAGGTTGCTCAAAGACCCATCCAGCCTGAACACTTCCATGGATGGGGCATCCACAACTTCCAAGGGCAGCCTGTTCCAGTGCCTCACCACCCTCATAGTGAAAAATTTCTTCCTAATATCTAATCTAAATCTCTTCTCTTCCAGTCTGAAACCATTCCCCCTCGTCCTATCACTACATGCCCTTGTAAAAACTCCCTCTCCAGCTTTCTTGCAGGCCCTCTGCTGATACTTGAAAACTGTTATACATTATTTATATAGATTATTCAGGCTGCCTGTTTTCCCTTGAGAGCTTCTGTTCTTAACTGTTTCTGAGGCTATGTCCATTACGACTATTTTAGCCGAGGTTTAAATATCCTTTGCATATTTCTGCCCAGGACCAAGAACTGATCTTATGACCTAGATGTTAAATTGAAGCTAACTATCCCCTTCCTGCAAGGAGCTCAGGCAATAAACAAGAAAAATCACTCATGAATTCAAAACCTGTGTAGTCAGAATTACTGAAACATATTGGGAAGCCACACAATGTTAAAATCACTGGTTAGGAATGATCCATAAAGGGGTCAGAGGGAGTGGTGTGCTTTCAAAAATGGCATCAGCTGCTCCTGAGTCATTGACCATTCAAAAACAAATTACTGAGAGCTTATGGACCAGTCAGTCTTCTAGAAAAGAAGCAAGAGATGAGATAGTAACTGATGTTTGTTATAGACTGCCAGGCTACATTAATGGATAAGAAGTTCTTGAAGTATCTCTCCCTAACATGCAGGAGAACTTGTGTTGTTGGAGACTGGTGTTTACTTTGTATATTCCAGTTCAGAACAGTAATATATACTTTGTGCTTTAAAAAATTACTATTTTTTTAAGTGATTAAAATGTTTAGTTGCAGGAAAAAGAATTACATTGAAAATGAATACTTGTTCAAGATTACTTTACAAGATGCCACAAAACCTCAATGGAGAAGGAAGGAACTTAGGCTTAAAACGTCATTCTGGTTTAGCAGGGAAATGAATGCAGCTGTTTCCAATATTAAAAAAAAAAAAAAAAGACAAGACAAAAGGAAGGGAAGTTGATGAAGACAGCAACTGTAGGGGAAGCAGAAGTACACAGGGAGAATTTATGGCAAGTAGAGCTAAAGAAAATGGGAAGATGTGGTTTTTCAAGTACATTTGGAACTAAATAAATACTGACAGTATTGGTCCATTACTGGCACAGTAGATTAAAATTGCACAGAAAGGCTGATATGCAACTTCTCTGTTTGATACTGAAATAATTTTTCTAACCTGGTGTTATCAGTTTAAGACGGGTACTTGATGGAGAAGATGAACTATGGGAACAAACTCTAAAGAGCAGAACTCAGGAAGCTTAGTTTATTTGGTGTCATGGAGAAAACAGAGGTGTTAAGGAACCACATATGAATAAACATCTCCAGAGAGAAACACATGACAAATTAAATGGCTGACAGTGAAACTGCCCAGCTGAGGTAATAGTGTGATGCTAATTAGCCACTGTAATCCTTGAAAGTTTAGATTCACACTCAACATCTTTCCTAAAACACATTGTAAATCAAACGGGAGTTTTCACAGTCTTGTCTCATTTGTTTTTGGAAGAAAATAGAATGCTCAGACTAACTCTCATCTAATTTTCTCCTAATTTTCTTTCAGAATTGAACAAACTCAATAATTTGTTTTGTTTTGTTTTGTCTAAAGCATCTCTCAAAACTCATTCTTGATTTCAAGAAATCCATCATCCCCACAGTTTGTAGTAGCAAATCAACAATGTTTCCAATTTTTTATATGTATAATTTTGTTTTACAATTGGAATTTTCAATTGTAAATCACATTTACAGTATCTGGTTTAATATACAAAATCTATTGAGAAGGGTATATTTAAATTAAAAGAAGCAGAGCCACTGCAGTAAGCCAAAAGGAGGCATGAATGCAACAGCTAAGGCAGAATTGACCACCATATTCAGGCATTAGGCTGGATATAATTTGACAATAGTTTGGGGAACAAATATTCGTAACAGATAAATCAATTTCGAGAGTGACTATAAGGAGATAGTAATCTGTAACAGAAATAGGTTTACCTGTTTATTTCACACCGGGCTCTGTATCTACACTATGTTTTAACTTTGCATATAAATCTACTCCCAGTCATGGCAGCTGACACAGCCCTGGAGGCACTAACAGGCTCTGTGAGCCCTTCTCCCCCTCTGAGGAGCCTGGCTGCCCCTGCTCGAGGCCAGGTCCAACACAGCGTGGCCATGCGACCTGCTTAGGCTGCTGTCAGAGTGCTGGGTGGGAGCTGCTTCCCTTTTGCTCAGGAGCTGCATTCAAGCTTCAGCCCTTGGCCTTGGCTCTTTCTTGAGCTAGGTTGCAGCTTGTGACCCCATTGATCCTGTTGCACTGTGCTGGCTCCACCCCAGACCTGCCTTCTCTCCATGGACTTGTCCATCAGTCAGCGAACAGGCGGCTGAACCGGGTTTTTGTCACCAGACCTCACTCTGGTACTGTGGGACTGCGCCCCTTGTCCATGACAGTGCCTCTGCCTGCCTTGCTGCCAGCCTTGGCTCCCAGCTTGCCTTCCCTTGCAGAGCAGCCTGCTCTTTTTGCTCCCTGACTACAGCTGCATAAACATGGAGTTTAAAAGAGCCACATTCTTTGGTATACTAAATTTAGCACCCAAAACTAATGGCACACAGTGAAAACCTCCTTCAATCTTCTTGTCTATTTTACGGAATGTGAAAAAAATATACAGGTGAATCCTAAACAGTATGTTGAAAGAATAATTACCTACATTTGGTACAGCACTTTAAAAATGTGAAGTTTTCAGCAACACTGATTTAATGCTTTCTTTTCATATATCCTGGAGCAAAATAATCTTCATAAAATATTGCTTTTTCAGGATAGAAGTGCTAGATATAATGTTAAACTTTTGTTTTTGTTCAGACAGGCTCTTGAAAACACCCTGTAATTAGTTGCTTGGCATGAAGTGGCTCTGGATCACTTTGAGAGGAAGCAACATAATGAAATGTTACATTAACCAGCCAGACCGACCTGCTCTGCTAGCAGCGCTTTGCTTACTCCCCGGTTCCTGCCTCAGTCCTGCCTGAGCTGTCTGTCAAATCAACAGTTGTCCCATACATGCTGTAAAAAAAGTGAACAGTGCTTAAGTGCCTGGAGCCTTGTTTTATGCAATTGCTGAGAGCTTGAGTGGCAGAGGTGCTTTGCCAGAAAACTACAAACCCTGTTGGCGCTGCAGTTTCAGTGTTTGAATAGTTGCTGCTGCTTCTCTTGCTGATCTCTCAGCAGCTCAAACTGCAAGAGGTCACTCTCAGTAGTATCTCCTCAAGACAAGTTTAATGAGGCTCACTGGTACTTCAGGCTTACTAAACCTCAAAGTTATTTTTTACCTCTGGCTTACCTCCCTGTTTACAGCGTGTATGGCACTTTTTTTATGAAGTTCTAGCTGTACGTCATTCCCTTCACCCTAAAGATTAATCCTTCATCACTTCAAAGAATTTATGAAGAAGACCATTTTAGTGGACGCAAAAAGCAGAAGCTGACATCTGAGGAACGAAAATAACACTTAACTTTGAGATAATCAGTGTTATATTACACAAAACTGCCTTGAATTGCTTTGTTAGAAACTTGTACTATGTTTCCCATTACATTATGTCTGTTCATCAGAGTATCGATGTCTCCTCAGTTCCATTCACTGTTGCAGCCTGAAGTGCCAAAGACGTCTTTCAGAATGTGGGTAAATAGGACATGTCTCCTAACAAGTTGCAAAATTGGAGAACGCTTGTTTAGCAGGTGCCACAAGGTGGCAACTGGGGGTAGTGAAGCAGTGTTTACTTTCAAAAGGCTATGGCAGTGGTGTTCTCCAAGAACAAATAACTGTCTGGACAGGCTGTGACAGTTCAACATTGTCTTTAACGTGACAGACAGTCAGGAAGCTCTTCAACCTGGCAGAAGTTGCTACTGAGTTTCCTGTGAAAACTGTAAGCCTGGTCCAACTTGTGAGAAGCAGTAGACTTACATGCTGGTGAACTAGAAGTAAAAAATAAAATTAGGTGAATGGCTGTGCATGAGTTTTAAACAGGCCTAAGAAGAAACTTTGGGTGAGGGGAAGAAAATGCTTTATATAATGAACCTAGCTATTTTACTGAATGCACCTGTTCTGTAGGCTGAAAACGTGATGCTCATGCTCTCTTCCAGATTCCTCTTCTGATGTGGTTGCTTCATATTCTGGCCGCGACATTGTGCTTTGAATTTCTTATCACCAGCTGCCTATAGCGTATGTTATGGAGGAAGGAGAGGTTACTGTAGGCAGCAGAGAAGCTACGACCCTGCGATATGCTGTGCTCAAGGGATCTTTGCTGGAGGATGTTTTTGTGGTTTGGGCTGGACCGGCCACCGAGGCAAACAACAGATGTCCTCAACCAGTTGTCGGCAACACCAACATCGTGACTCCCACCTGCAGTTCTGAGTGAAACATGCTGCTTCCTCACACCCCTCTCCAAGCTGCCCTTCTCCAATTTATATGGCTGTATTGCCACCTCAAAGAGAAGTTCAGTGGGGTAAACCTCAAAAGAACCTATAAGAGAAGCCTGGAAGTGACATATATGAGGTTCACTTTCATTTTCACAGGACAGAAAAAGAGGCTGGTTCCTACCCTACAACTTACGGCGTCCTCTGTGTCAAAAGCTCTGTGAGCCCCCACGGGGACCTGCCCTTCCCCAGGGCCCTGGCAGGGAGGCAGCAGCGAGAGGAGCCCGGCCTGGGCGGCGAGTACACCAGGAGCCGCCCTCTCCTGCTGGGGGAGGAATGAATTTAACGTTGGTTAAATGCGCCGGAGAGCTACTGCTCGCCTCGTTACCGGTGTTGCGGTAAGGCCTAGGCGGCCTTGTGGCCCCGAGCCGGGAAGGCCTCGGAACGGGCACCCCCACCGGCCGGTTAACGGCCGCCGGTCACATACGCCCCTCCATCCCCCCACCCCGCGCTTCAACGGTCTCCGGGGTCTCCCGGGGTGAGCGCGAGGGCGCGACTTCCGCCTCCCCCGGGCCCGCGCGCCGCCGCCATGGTCGCCGCTTCCGCCCGGCGGTTCCTCCTCCGGGCCGCCCTCTACCCGGCATGCACTCGCGCCGGAAGCGGCTGACGACAATAACAAACATCGGCGGCGGCGGCTGCGCCAGGACTCCCCGTCCCCGCGACCCTCCCCCCACGCCTCCCTCAGCCCGCTCCGCCGGCTCTGCCGGCCCCGCCGCCGCCTTCCCCGGCAGCCCACCGCTTCTCCCCGCCCCCGTCCGGGCGCGGTGACCGCTGAGGCGGCGCGTACCCCCGCTAAGCCGCCGGGCCCGGCCGCGCGGTGAGGGGGGGACGGGGAGACGGGGACAACGCGCCGCCGCCGGCCGCAGGATGCGCGGCGCTGCCGCGGGACCCTCGGGTGAGTGGCGCCGGCTGAGGCGCGGGCTCCCCCCGTGCCGCCCCGCTGCTCGTCTCGGCCCCTCTCAGCCGGGGGGGAGGGTTACCGGGAGGGCGGCCTTGGCGAGGGGCGGCGGTTCCGGCTGTGGACGCGGGGCTGCACCCGTGGGGTGGGTGACAAAGAGCTGTGAGGTGGTGTTGGGTGTGACGGGGTCGGGGAGGACCGTGATCCCGCTGCTGGCTCCGGTCCCGGGGTGGCGGGGTGACCCCGCGCAGCCCGGCGGGAAGAGGGGGGCTGGTGGTGGGCGGCGAGGCAGCGCCGGGCGGGCCGGGGTGCTGCCTCCCTGCCCAGGGCTCCGCTGCCAGGGCGAGGGAGTCGCGGTGAAGTTACTACAAGGAATGACTCAGCCTGGCTGCGCCTCCGTGCTCGCCGTCGGCAGCGGTCGGACGAGCGCCGTGCAGAAGCGTGGTGTTTACAAACGTTGTTCTGCCTTTCCCTGGGTTGTTTACTTGCTTCTGCTCCCGAGGAAGCATATGTCGTGTGCCGAATTTTCCCATCGGTTTCTCGTTGTTGCTTTCGTGTATGCTTTCAGGCTGTTCTTGTGATCGGTGCTGGCGTTTCCCTCTCGGTGCCCCCCAAAGTTCTGGCTGACAGTGATCCAGAGGTAGAAATGCTAATATGAATGCTGGGAAAACTAAATGAACTCACTTTTTTCGTGTTTATTACTTAACTTCTAGAGATGAAAGAAAAAATAATCACATCTTAAACAGAGATACTTGGAAACAACCAACCCAGAAATTTTAGTTTGGTCCTCTTATAGCCATAGCTTGGTTTTTTGTCTGAAGTAGTTAAGTGGTATGTGCTGTCCGTGATCCATTCCCTGTGGTTTGTATGTAACAAACCTCTTGTCTTTGTTTCTTTGTGGGAGAGAATGAGGTGGTCAAGTATTTTTTTTTTTTTTTTTTTTGCCGCTTGCGTAAGTGTTCGTAAGTAGTTTAAGTCATTGGCTTTATGGAGGAACGTACACTTCTGAAGTTGCTTGGTTGACTGCAGGGTGAAAGATACCTGAGCAGTGCTGGAGAAATAACGAGAATGGAAAAACATGCTTCTTACAATTGAAGTTCATACAGCTGGGAAGTACTGTGATGAATACTAGATGCTATAAATCCTTCATAACAATAAAGAAACTTGTGCACTATTATGGTTGTTGTCAACTTAAAAAATGTTTAATATCTAGTACTTTTGGAAATTTTTAGAAGACAAAACACACGAAGAAAGGACTTCACTATTATCTAGTGTTTTAACATAAACTTTAGTGCCAAGAAACAAATATTAACCAGAAAGAAATTAGATGTTTAAACATCATGAAAATCTGTTTAAGTGGAAGTGTGGAGAGGATATATTTGTACTTACTTTAAATGCTGTCTGGAACTAAAAATGGTTTTATTTTATTATGTTGGGAGTAGTAAAGAAAATTACTGAAGAACGTGAAGTAAGGGACTTAAGCTGTGCCACTTATAGAGCAGGAAATACAATGTTTTTTGGGCTGATGGATTAGTGTGAAATAGACCTAATTACACTTTGGAAGTATATTATTGTTGTATACTTTGTATAAGTAGCTGTATATTTTGTAGATTTAAAAAAAAAAGGCAAACCTATCTTATACTGTATTGTGTTGATCTAGCCTTCTGCTCAGCACAGATTTGGGTTAGTAGTCTCTGAGATCATATTTGAGGGGCTGGCTCTCTCCCCATGTCGTGTTACCATATTTATAATTAGAAGCGTATGCAGTAGACTTGTGCTGTGACTGGAGAAGAGGGCAAGGGTTATTTTGAGGTCTTTGGTGTCTGTTTAAAACATTGTTTGTCCCTTGCATGTTGTCTGAACACAGCTAAGGTTACATAGTCTTGCAAAAATTGAGGTGAAAAACAGAATTTCTAAACTATCTGTACATTTCTCAGAATTTCAGTTATTCTGGTTAAGTAGGGGGTGAGTGTATGGTGGGGGAGGTAGGGGTAGCACATGTTGGTGTTGGTGTTTTTTTTTAATACGAGAGTGGCAGTTACAGTAGAATCATTTCAAAGAATTTTTCTGTATGTTATCCTATACGGTGGGTTATTATCAGTCTTCATTTGGTTTTAAGCTAGCAGTTAGTTTCTGTGGAATACTGGCTTGAGTGGTGTGAGAGTCTTGAGACTTTTATTGCACAGATAGGGTTCATTTGCATATTGTGGTAAAGTGAAGCGAGTCAAAATGAAAAACTATAGTATGCATACCTGGCTGTCACACGAGCTACTTAAGAGTCACTTGGACAGTGTCCAAGCAGTCATGCGTCCCCTTCTGCATTTGCATATTGCTCAAGAAAGTTATGCTGCTGATTTTGGTCCACAGCTCAATAACATTATATGAGAAGTTTCTGAAGGGGGGGGGGGGGGGGAAGTGGTTTTTAATACCCTACAACTTACAAGGACTCTACTAATACTTAGCATTCTGATACAAAGTTGATAATCAGTATTATTGAGAGATAATAATATTGTATTATACTGCAGGACCTGATTGAATGCACTGATACCAAGCAGGCAAAAAATGTATCACTAATACGTAAATTACTAATCTCATTGCTATAATTAAAAAATGTCTATTTTGTAGCTGATTTGTCAGAGTAATGCCTTCATTGTACAAGTTGAAAGATCCTGACATGAATTCTTTGTCGTAGAAGCCTACAGCATGCTTAATGGCAATAGAGAAATTTCTAATAATGATTTATTTTTTTTTTTTGTGAGCTAGTTAGGATTCTGTGGTTATTGTGACAGCCACTTGTTTGTTTATGAGTTAATTCATATTGCAGATCCACTTTTAATTTAGTTTTCAGTTCAGTTGAAAGAGAAGTTGGAAGACGTCATAGCAATGTATCAGTTATTTCTATCCCTAGTTGTAAGCAGCATTGGAAGTGGATATACTTTGATGTGTTTTCTAATGGGATTTGAACATAACTGAATTGTTAATAATAAATAATATCTAAATCCAAATTGTTGACACTTGTTGATAGAAATTTCAGAACAAATTTACTGATAGAAAATTTTCATTTGGAGATTCAGACTGACTACTGTTGACTGGTCAGGAGAACCATGTGGGGTGTCAGGGCAGTTCTTGCTTGTCTTCTGTCCATCTCCAGATGTGTATTTTCCTTTTGTTGTTCGGGTTTGCAGGCCATGGTTCCAGTGGGGTTCCGAGCTCAAAGTAGCAGCTCAAGCAACAGCTAGTGTAGCTTTTTTACATGTATCGGGACTGTTGGGAACTGTTGTTTTGGGACTGTTTTGGGAACAGAATTTGCAGCTGGGCCTGCTGTCTTTGTCACATCAAGGTGAAATGATTACAGTGTGCCATATATAAATCTCTAATAGCCTGCTTTCTATGTGAAATTACTTGTTTAAGTATTCTTTGAGTTTTTCTCTGACCTGTATTGATTACCTGTTGATTGAAAGTGAAGTGTAAAACTGCTTTGTTGACTAGTTGGGTTCCAAATGTCCTGCATCTGTCTTGCTGTGTAATGCCATAGGTCCAACAAGCAGACTGATGTGCAAATATTTGGAAGCCGCTCTGCTTAAGGAGTATTCTAATGGGTCTCTGAGTTCAGAACATGCTTTTATTTTCTTGTTATGAAATAACTTATATTTTCTTAACTCCTAACGCTCATTTTTGAAACTTTTTTTTTCTTTTTCAGGACAGTAGGAAAGTTTTGGTGGTGGGGAAATAGTGTGTTGAGTATTTCAGTTGCCTGTTCTTTTTATTTGGAGGGATTAGGTTAAACTAGTGTCTGTATGATAGAAACACAATACATCAATCTTCATTATTATTCTTGAAGATGTGTTTGAAGGGCCAGTATGCCATTGTCAGTTTGAACAGGTTGAAAGCAGTATCACGGAATCATGGAATCGCAGGATTTTCAGAGTTGGAAGGGACCTCTAGAGATCATCTAGTCCAACTCCCCGGCTAAAGCAGGATTGCCCAGAGCACATTACTCAGGACTGCATCCAGGCGGGTCTTGACAATCTCCAGAGAAGGGGACTCCACAACCTCCCTGGGCAGCCTGTTCCAGTGCTCTGTCAAATATGTATTTTTAGAGGTAGAAAGCAGCATTGAAAAACTAATTACAGGGAGAGTTTTACTTCTATCATGGATTCAAAAAATCAGACCACACTTAGCAAAGCTAAAATATAAATTCTGTTAAGAATGGTGCTTTGCTGAGAACTATTTCTGTGAACATTTGAGGTAGCTCCTCCTAAATTCTCAATTTTTATTTCAATTTAGTGTTCAGTTTCTCTTTTGTAACTGACTTACCTGCCACTTTTTTGTAGGACTGAATATATGTTCGTGCTATGTTGTGTAAAATATGCTCTTTTGTCTGTTATGTATATTGTAGATATGGCTGCAGCAATTTTTTTCTATCATTTGAATGGTGGTGTTTTCCTGATATTGCAGGGACTCTAAATTTCAATGGTTTACCTCAAATATTATTTGGTGTTTGATGCCAAGAAGCTGTGCAGGTATGTCAAAAGTGTGGATATTTGATCCCTCTTTAGTGTAGTTATGTCTAGGGTAGACAGTTCATACTGACAAATTGGTGCTTTTATTTATAGTTTTCCTTCCGTCCTCCAGAGTGTGTATTTTTATTAAATTCAGATGAAGTGGATATTCTTATATAAGAATATATTGTGTAACTGGACTAGCCGCTGTCTGCTAATGTATTATGCTTATGCTGTATTGCAAATATTCTGCTAGTAAACTCAAGGTGACTTATTTGTCTGCTGTAATGAAAAATATTCTTCACAAAGGCTTGTGTTGTCTACATATTGAAAGAGACTTGATTCAAACTCAGCGAATGCTTCTTTAAACAAAAAAGTGAAAATATGACTCAAAATTCTCAGTTCTGTCTGAATGAAAAGAGGGGGTGTAATATGTAAACTTATGTTATGCAAAACGCTCAGAGATACAATACCTATAAATTCCAAAAAGCAGATTTAATATAACAGCAATTTCACATTCATGTTATGGTTGCAAACAGCACAACCAGGGTTCAGTAAGGTAGGAATATAGTTTTGTAGTATTTCAACAGCTGTGGGTTGGGTTTTTTGTTTGGTGTTTTTTTTTTTTTTGTGAGGTTGCATAGTACCCAAGTTGGTAGTATTCCATAAAGGGATTTATTAGTGCACTTCGCTAGCTGTTTTAAACTACCAAAGATTTATCTCAGAAAGGTTAAGAAGGGCAGTTAAAAATTACTAAACACCTTTTTGAGATAAGATAAAATTTAATATTCTTCAAACCCATCCTGCAGCTTTTCTCATTTTTCAGTACTTTGCTGTTGTCTTCTTTCAGATTGATGCCAATAGAGACTGAAGGTGATTTGTAACTATGTAACATACAAATATAGTAGTAAGCTGATTTGCCAAAAACCTAGATATGATTTTTGAATATGTGTTCATAGGGAGGGTGGAGGTTATAGTGACTCTGCGTGTCACTGATAGTCCTTTACTTGTTTGTTTCAGATACCACTGAAAAAAAAAAAATCTTGATCAATAGGAGGAGGTTCATATGTGATATGAATTATAAGGAACTGAAAAATGAGAAATTAGATAAATTCCAACTTTGGAAGGTCATGAAAGGTCAAATGCTAAACTTATAAACATCTGTATGAGTAAGAAAAATTTGAAACAAATTTGGAAGTTGCTAATCATTTAAAAAGTTTACCAAGATGGTGGTGGATTTCCTTATTATAGGAAAACTTTAATATTATTTTTAAATATGATTGCTTATGAATATAAATTAATTAAGGAAGAACCTGTGACTTTTATGTAGGCAATCAGACTAAATCCCAAGGATCTTTACTTGTGTTACGTTTCATTATTGTCAGTCTGTTACTTTCTTTTATCTGTAGTGTTTTCATTCCTGTGAAATAAATGCCATTTAATCAGTTTTATTTTCTGTGCTTTCATCCTTTAAAGTAGGTCTGGGTGAGTTACCTTGTACTATCCACATAGAAGAAAAAACCTTGTGGAGTGACAACGGTGTATCATCTGGAGAGGGGAGCGCATAAGAAGTGGCCTCATATTTTGAGAAACTCTGTCCTCAATTACATCCATAGTAATTGCCCATTTTTGAGTTATCTTAGCCTGCTCTTTAAGAGGATACTGACTTTTTTTTTCAATAGGTTACCATTTATAAGAAGTTATGTATTAATTACTGATGATAGCATGGACACTTAGGAATGTGAATGATGCCTTCTGGAAATTCTCACTTGTCACCTTGGACAATGGTGCTGATGGTCGGTAACCCCCTGTATTCATCAGTCTCTTTCCAGCCTTGGTTGTAGTGTAACAGTTAATGAGGCTGTGTAGTGAACCAAATCATGGAACTAATTTGAGCTAGCAGTAACTTGGGGAAGTATGCTGTTTCTAACTTGTTACAGCAAAGTAATCTGGTTTACTCCATAGAAGTATGGAACGTTGCACCACTGAAGCTGCAGGGAGAGGAGCAGAAGAAGAACTGGCTGAGGAAAGGGATTTGTAAGTCTGGTGCTCTTACTGTAACCAGTGTTTATGTGATTATGATCTTGGTTAACCAGAGAGAGAGTGTTAGTGAAAGAAGCATTGGTGCCGACTTGTCTGAGTTTGATGTAAGAAATAAAAAAAAAATGTTGGCTGCTTCTTGCAGAATTCCTTGCAAACACTGTAAGATTTTACATGCTAATTATTTTTAAAGAGTATGTCTACAGGGAGAACCTTCCCACCAGTATGGAGTCAGTCAGTAACTTGAATAAAACCACCTGAAGCTCCACATAGCCAAGAGCACTGTTCTTTGCAAAGTGAATGTATTAGTCTCTGTAACTGGAGGGGAACTTGTAGTCTGCAGATGTTTTTGAAATAGTGAAATTATACTTTAAAAAAAAAAAAAAAGCAGACAAAGCCTTCAGTTAACTTTGTCAAAGAGCAAGTTGCAGACAGCTGTGGAAAGACTGTTTCCATCACTTCAAAGCAAAAAAGAAAGAAAAAGGTTACTTCTACAGGCTGTGGGCTGTTTCCTAGCAATAAGAATGTCAGAAAATCTTGGTTTGTTTTCTGACTTGTACCTATTAACTGAGGCACTGAAATTTCACTGTCTGTCAGGTAAGAGATGTGGGTTTTTTGGTTGGTTTTTTTTTTTTTTCCTCTTTTTTTACTGTTGGAGGAGAAGAACTTTTGTCTGATCCATTATAGGGATTGTGTTTTGGCAAATCCTCAAGTCAGTGAAAAGAGCAGTGTAAGTAGATGCTAGCCCTCAGATCTGAAGCTTTGTGATGACATACATATGGAGTCATGACACAATGCCTAATAATGTTTATGATGTACAGCGTTGCCTCATGAACATGTTTGAAACTATTGCTTTCCTAGAACTCATGATATAAGTTGTGTCTGAACTTGTAGGAAGCTGTATTGGTTTGAGCCACACCAATTTCAAAGCTACTCTTTCATGCACAATGTTTTCTTACCTGCCCAGATGTGGTTGCTTTTGATCTCCTGCTGTTCCACTGTTGATGTTGTGGAGGATCTGTGAAGGTATTGCTACACCTGCTTTACTGAATAAGGAGCTTCCATGTAATTCAGAGTTGCAGGAACAACTCCGAATAAGGTGGTCAGATAATAACTCTTAAGTTGGTACTGTGTAAAATGATTCATCTTAAGGGGGGGGCAGGGGGATCCTCATGTGAATTTACTGTATCCTGAATTACTGAGTTTTGCAATTCCTCTTTAGTGAATTGGAAGTAGGGGCTTAGGCATGGCTCCTGGTTGTTCTGCAGAATTGCAGCTTCGTTCCTGTGTTGAGTGGAAAAGACTTGCTTTACTGACCAGCAGCTGAGTTTGAGAGCTGCTAACAACACAGTGACTGTTGGAGATGCTGTAATTAAGTAACCGCCTCTGTGCCTGATGCACATCTCAACAGAGTATAAATAGAGCTCCAGATGGCACCTTACAGATGTCAGGGATTGACAGCCTTTCTTTAAGACTACAGCGTGGCTTCAACATGAGGTTTATAGGCTTTAATATAAGATGGTAATGGGAGCTAGGGTCTCCACCTGGAATAATGTGTCTCAGTGATTAGATGTGGCCTTCTGGTTAAATTTATTTTGGAGGAGTGGGGGATGAAATTATTCTCTGCAACTGGGTCAGGAGGAGTCCTCCTGTTTATTCATCACAGCTTAAGATTTATTTAAAAAAAAAAAGTTTTACTTTAAATTTTAAGTGCCTTTTGAAGCATGTTTCCTTTCAGTACTCCAGATAAGGGTATGCATTTGCATTGTGTTTTAGAAACTAAGCCATTTCTGTTGCTAAAAGCATCAGTAAAGAATGTGTGCCCTCATAATGAGGTCATTCTGTCTGTTATTCTGGTGGTGGTAGTAGTCTTCTGCAAAATTCATGTATTTCTGGTTAGATGCATTGGTTGCAGTATTGAAGAAAGCTCCTTGAAGTCTGCCTCTAGAGATGATCTTACAACTAACATGAGGGAAGGGTTTGTTTCCTTAAATTCAGCTTCAGTCTCTGTGTTCATTTTCCTTTGATACTGGGTTTTATGTGCTATAAAATCTTTTGCTTACCAGGTGAGGTGTACAAGTTGGAGCAAGAGAGCATTTTTTTGAGAAGGACACCTGAAATAAAGGACACCTGTGGTAGAAGACAGGTTTGTAGAAGAAAACAAAATGAACTGGAAGGAGCGTTCTGTGCTAGTTTTGTACCTTTGTCTATTATAGAATTGCCTAAGTTAAAGTGAAACAAGAAATCCTGCTCTGAAAGGAGAGGAGAGAAAGGTGAAATCCCAGGAATTGCAGCATCTCAAACGCAGACCTTAAGATTTCCTGAATGGAAGTGAAGCACACCTTAATAAGATGTTAATGCACCCCAAAATTGGCTCTCCATCCCCAGGGGAGATGTTCTCCAGATAAGGTATTCAGTGAATGAGGAATAGCACTTGAGTCTTTTAAGCATGTGACAGACTTGTCAGCCTTTGCCTCAGATGAATTGACCTTTTGACAGGCAGGAATTCTGCAGTGATGTCCTGTGAGACGCCTGACCCATGTAATCAGGGGTGACATTTATGACTCATATTGGAGGCACTATCTGTTACCTGCAGTATACCCTGAGCTGGTCTGCAGTAAGAAGAGAAACATCCTTTATTAATAGCGTACAGATGATCTTCATACAGAGCTATGTGAATGTTTAATAATTAGCAATGTGGAATTGCAGGCTTCTGAGTGAACAGTGAGAGTCTTGCCTTGCTTAGGTAGTTAGGATAGTTCTGTCTGTCTGCTTTCAGAGTTGAGCCCCTTCAAACCTGGAGGTATACATAAAGGGGAAAGAGTTTGGGCCTCTTGGTCCTCTATGACCTGGGAGATGAACCATTGATAAGTATGGCGCAGATATGAAGCGGTTCCTCCCCAGGCACAAAAAGCAAGGTAGCTTATACTGCTGGTGTGTTGCTGTTCTAGAAGATGGAATTTTAAACCACTGGCTTTAAAGGAAAGCCATGACTTTGGCATACTTCAGTTTAAATTCCACGGAGTTAAAGAAAAATGTGTTAATAACTTTGCTTAAGTTCAGTTTATAATCCAAAGTTTATAAAGGAAGCATGGGAAATGAGATGCCAAAAACATGTACGTGAACTTAAATATTGGGATATCGTAGAGGAAACTTAATGAATTTAAAGCAAAGTTGATAATGCCCCTTTAAACCCAAACGGCATAAATGCTGATTTCTGTCTTTGTCCTACCCTGAATACCATATTTCAGTGCTTGAGTTTGTGAAGTTGGAAAGAATTGTACCATGAAACAATGGAACAGTCAGAATTGGATAATGGAGCAGGGCAACCAGAAATGGTTGGTTAGTGTAGCCATAGGATTATTTGTGGAATGCTGTGAAACCCATGATGCCTGTACTGTAATTAGAAAGAGGAAAGGTCTGTAAACAGACGTTTATTGCCTTTTACAGATGTAACAATGAGTATGTTCTGAACTAAATAAGATACATTTCAAGACTTTTAAACAACATATATTGAAAGTAGTGATCAACACAGACTACAGAAGTACTCTGTTGTTGAAGAGTTTATGTTGGCTAGGAAAAGCTTACGGTACTTTCATGAAGTGAGGCAGATGTAGTAATTGCATTGCAATGTAAACACAATGTAGAGCAGTGAAATAAATGTTATAACCAGCATAACGTGTTCATGGCTGCTTTTGGTGTTTTGTTACCTAGTGTAAGAAAATATACATCTTCTGAATTAATTCTGGAAGCTTTTTCTACTTCGTGCTATTCTTTCTTTCATTTTTGTCATCTCACTCTTTTTCTTATGTTTGTGTCTGTCTTCTGTCCTCTGTCAGTTGGTACAGAAATTTCCTTTTCAAATTTCCAGCTATTTTTTTTAATGGTGTTACTGAAAATTCATGGGTGTTGATCATACAAGCTTCCATCCCATAATTTGAAGGATCTAGTTTATATGATAGCATGGATCTAATACTACAGGTCACGCAGTTCAAGTAAATAATCTGTGTGGATTAGTTGTTTTGTCTCTGTCTTCAGTAATTGCTGAACTTTGTAATTGTTCAACCTCTATTAAAATGAATTAATATCATTTCAGCAACATAACACTAAAAAGCTTGAAACCTGTAACCTATGTAACAGTGTACTGTTGAAAAAGCTCGAAATTCTCCTAATGGCCTTTTGAAGTAATACAAACAGAAGAATAATAGAATGTATCTTTTTCTTAAAAGAGTAACTTAATACCAATTTGTCCTGCCTGTGTGAGTGTAGTTCTGTTTTACCAGAACTGTTTGTCAGAATGTTGGGTGGAAGAAACAATACTTGTGTTTTGACTTCATATTGGTTGCAAAGGAATTAGAAGAATAGAGATTATAGTGTTGTGATCCTACTTTGTGGCACAAGTGTTTCAATAGTTTCTTGTTATTCATGGTAATATGCATTACTTTGATCTAAAGCAAGTATTCATGAATTTATTTTGCTCAAGTACAACTACTGACTGCTGATAGCTAAAGTGAAAGAGGACAGTTCAGCTACTGGTTTTCCAATGGTAATACTTAAACACATCGCTTTTTTCCTTTTATCGCACCTTTGCTTCTGTGACAAGGTGATGAGTGTGCATTTTGCATAGGAGAAAAGAGGGAGTGGACAGGAGGGAGGAAAATAATAGCTCAAATAACAGCCTAACAAAGTTCCATGCACATAAAATACATGTAATAGTTATGTAACTTTTTCCTTTATCATAATGTTTTCAAATTTGGGATGAAGTGGTTTTGATTTACTGTTGTAGCATGAGTTGTATAAAATGATTTACACATTCTAATGGTTTTCAGGCTTCAGCAAACCTATTTTTAGTGATGGATTATCACCCTTTATAGTGCCTGATCATCTTCTTAGAAAGCTTGCTAGAGCATTAACATGATAGAAATAATGTTTGTTTGCAGTTTGGAGTTTGATTGTGGGCTTGCCTGACTGCCCTGAGCCCAACTGCTCATCACCACCTTCCTTGCCAAGGGCTCCTTCTCCTTCAGCACTGCTACTTCACTGACAACAGTTAAAATGAACTAGCATAGCCTAAAAAGACCGCCTGTGCTGATATGGCTCACTTTGATTGTTGTAGTTTAAACAGCGGTTCTGGAAGAGGAAGCCCCTGGCAAGGATGCCAGTGACAATCAGCTGGGAATGTAACATCTTCAGTTTATTAAAAAAAATAAAACAAAATAAATAAACAAAAAACCCCAAACTCCCCCCCAAACCCCAAAATCTTACATGTTTTGAAAGTATGTGAATGACTTAACAAACAAGGTTACCTTGTTTCAGGTGAAGTTGAATCTGTTGGATACAGCTGCAGGATAAGGTTGTACATTCACCAGCAGTATTATGTGTGTCTTTTTACACTGCATTTTGTTATGACTTTCTGTATTTCTCTTAGCATCATCCTATCAGCATTCTGTACCAGTTCTGAAAAATACTTTCAGTTAATAGAAATACAAGCAGTTCTTCTTAGTGAACTAAATTTACTTCCTTGTAAATACTGAAGAATATGACTAACGGTTATTTTAAACCAAACTTATAGGCAAAAATATTCAGGTATGTAGCAGTTTTGAGCAGACTTGTAACTGGATAGCATTGTTAATGAAAAAAAAATACTACCACATAATTATTCTTTCTGGCATTGACATACACTGATTTCTGGGTTACATGCAATGATGGCTGTAAAATTCTGACATTTTAATAATACATGTAATTGCATTCTGTATCTTTTCTTTGCAGATCTTCTCTGGCTTTGAACAGTCATGCTACTCTGTTGCCAAAAATTAAGTAAAGCAAATGTGCGCATTTATTCTCCTCTTGAATTTGAAGAAGGTAGTAGCTTCGTATAGTGCCTGAAGGTAATTCTTTCTTTGCTTGAAGTTAAAAAGTTTGAGACTACTGATGCATGCGTGGCAGATGCGATCATAAATATTTTTGATCTTGATAATGTTTTTTCTTTTGAAATAGTTAGTTTTAGTGTTAAGGTACAGAGAGGGAAATATTTGATTTAAATTTCACTTTATGTCCATGAGGTTTCTGGACAGATTGTCTCTTAAATATCACTTCAGCTTGGAAAGTAATGTTTATATGAAAACTAGATACTATGCAAGCTTTTTAGTTTTCTGTTTCTGAAGCCTTGCTGTGAAAATGTTTTAACTAGTTTATGTACTGTAATTAATGCTTGAAAAGTGTGTGGAAAGCCACACTCTTGAAAGAAAGCTCTTTTGACTTTCTGGAATTATTCTTGTAAAACCTCTCCCCCTCTCCATTTTAATGGTGTTTTTGTTATTTTCCTCTATGGTTTGTCAGTTTTTTCTCTGTCTAGGCAAAGAGATAAATGCAAATTGAGACTCATTTTAGAATAATACAATTAGCTGCATAGACCTTGTTTGTGTCCTGTTCATATTTCAGGGAAAGAAGGACTTCTTGTGTTTCCTGTGAAGTAATTTAGTTCAAAAAGTAATTTTTATAATGATATAAAAATATTGTTGAATGGCTTAAACTTCCACAGCTTAACTTCTCGTAACTCCTTCCGATACCAAAAAATTTCAGGTCATTAGTGACTGCAGTGCTACTTGTACTTCTGCAGCAGCTTTGTTAGTGTGGAGGAAATTACTCATAAACTTCTGAGCTCCTATGGAGAAGAGGAAAAGGCTTGGAAGTATGGAGGTTTCAGTGATAAAATTTTAGATTAAATCTCAGTGTTTTACAAAGCAGTTCAAGGTTTTCATCTTTTACGGACACTGGAAAAACATATGCTTATAGTCACTCATCCAGATGCTTGCAGGGCACAAGACTGAAAAATGCATCCAGTGTGTTGGACTGCACTTTGTTGATTACTCTGTATTTGCTATTAGTTAGGAAGAAATTAGCTACCAATTTAGCTAGTGCTGGAAAAGGAGGAAAATACTTTTAAAAACCATTATTTAATAATGGAGAGGAAAGAAAAAAAGAAAATCTATATAATCTTAGCTTTTATTTTTAGCTAATGCTTCCACGTGTCTGAGTGAAAAAACTATGAAAAGGGATAGTAGTGAGCAGATAGACTTTGTAGCTGTAAGCTGAGGAGTTAATACTTGCAACGTAGATCATGCTGCTGTTTGTAAAATCTTGAAAAGATGTCTGTATCTAGGGCTTTTAAAGTGCATTTCATAATTGAGAAAAGCCAGGTAATGATCTGAGATGGTGGCCTCTAGAGCTGAAAATTTTCTTGTCTTTTCTTTTAAATTCTCCTCAGTGAATATTTTAATGTGTTCTCTTAACCATGTGCATATGCAGAGGCCTACCTTGCCCATGCCTCTAGTCAGAACAGCATCTGTATGTTTAGTAATGGATAAGGAACAGTGGAATATAAGAGCGTATGTATACACCAACTATATATCTAAAAGTATTTTTTCAAAAGCATGTATGTATCTTTTTCATAACTCATATGTGAAACTAACGCTTTGTTTTTTTATTTTTAGTTTCTAAATGATTATAGCAGTGGCAGTTATAAACTTCAGAGATCTAAAGAAATCATCATGAAGCTATATGTATTTCTGGTCAACACTGGAACTACCCTTACCTTTGACACAGAACTTGCTGTACAAAAGTAAGAAAGTAAATTATTTGCATATTGTTTGATTTTTAAATTAAAAAGAAATTAGTATATATACTTTTTCTATTCTGAGTTCTGGAGAGATGATACTCAGTTGGTTTTTAGTATGTCCATTTAGTTATCTTCTAGGTTTTTCATGTATTTGAGTGAATTTTGGGTGGGTGGTTGGTTTTTTTGGTGTTTTTTTTTTTTTTTTGATTTATGTTTTCAATGCCTTGCAGGTGGTTGTGTTTGTTTGAGGTCCCATGAAAGAGTGGAGAGGTTATTTACTTTCTGGGGCAGTGACAGAGGATGAGCTGCTCTTAGCTGAGTCTGGTGTTATGTTTGGTACTTTTTGGAAAAACTGTCAGAATGATTTCTGATCTTCTGTGACCTTTTATTGGATGGTGTTTTTATTTAGGATTCCTCTGTAAAAGGTTTATTTTTTACTGACTGGCATAATAGAAGAAATTTTACAGATTGCTTTCTGTTGTCAGTATATACTCATCCTGAAGAAAATGTGTGCTCTGTAGTATTTTTAGACTGGATGCTAAAGAGCTGGCATACAGGTTTTTGTCTCATGTCCAGGATGGGTAAAAGTTGATTCTGTTCTATGTTGTAAGGCTCCCAAATGTTTTACAGCATTCATATGTAAAACATGAACTTCTGAATGCCCAGCTACCTGAAACATGAGCAGTGTTACAGAATCACAGTTAAGTCCTAACAGCTTTGCTATTTGTATTTTTTTTCACTGCACATTAAAAGCATCTTGCAAAAGTGAAGATGCTTTTAGAGAGATGTAGATATACTGGATGTATTGTATCCTTTTCCCTTGTTCTCATGTGGGACTCAGATCTAATATGTAAATTGTGTATAGTGTCATGATAGGCCATACACCTTGGACCTAGCAAGAGCCAAGCTTACCTGCTGTCTTTATATTCTATCAGTGATGAATGAGCTGCAAGTAATTGTGCTTGAAAGACTTCTACCATGGATTTTGTGCTCAAATCCGTTGTTTCCTTTCTCCTGAATTCCTGTTTGTAATTTTTGTGACTCAACAAGTGGGTTTGGATTTTGAAACTTATTTGGGATTGAAGAGCCCTAAGACTGTCTACACTGATTGTTTTTGTATGCACTTCTGCAAAGCCTAGTGATGCTTAGGGTATTATTGAGTGTGTAATAGTGTGTCATCTCAGCCATTCTAGATCTGCTGGGTCATTTGCAGAGGTGTTAGCACCCCTGTATGCTGTCTGGTGCATTGAGAAATTCTGTTCCTAAATCATGGTGAGTGAGGTATGGCATCTGAACTGCCAGTCCAGGCACCTGATAGTCTAGCATGGGCTGAATTTTTTTCTCAGTTGGATAGTTCTTTGAGAAAGAAGCTTTCTAATGGCTGAACCACACAATCTAAGACTCTTCAGTTGAACAGTTTAACTTCTTAGTCTGTGTATCTGTATATATAGACTTGCCCTTTCTAGCAAGACTAACTCTCTTGGGTTCTTGGCCTATCTCCTTGTACGTGGCCAGGCCAAGCTATGTTACTAAAGACCATGGAGGTGATAGGTGAATGCTTAGTGTAACGCAATTGGCGAGTGCAAGCTTGTGCTCATGAGATGTTAGTCATTCATGATGTCATATTGAATCGTGGTTATTTTGGATAATTGATCTTTATTTTTCAAGTACCATGCAGCCAGTAACATTGCTATGGTCCCTGCGAGTTGTATCAAAACCATTGATGCTTATATTGATTATTCACTTGATACTCTGAAAGTTTTTAATACTTTTGCACAGGTACTACCCTGGTGTGTTAGTTAGATACTTACTGTATCATATTAGTAAATTCTTGTTTAGTTTGCTGTTTGCCTGTGCCTTCAAGACAAAGTCTCGAACAGTCTAAAATAAGCAGTAATGTGAAGATGTCATCAACCAGAATTTAAGGTATGAAAATGGTGAAGAAAAATGGGGATGGTTTATTGATTTACTGTGTCCACATTAAAAGTGGCTGTAATGTTTATACGAATTTCATGGAATCATGGAATTTTCAGAGTTGGAAGGGACCTCTAGAGATCATCTAGTCCAACTCCCCTGCTAAAGCAGGATTGCCTAGAGCACATTACTCAGGACTGCGTCCAGGCGTGTCGTGAAAATCTCCAGAGAAGGGGACTTCACAACCTCCTTGGGCAGCCTGTGCCAGTGCTCTGTCACCCTCACCGTAAAGAAGTTTTTCTGTGTATTTGAACGGAACTTCCTGTGTTCTAACTTGTGCCCATTACCCCTCGTCCTGTCACTTGGAACCATTGAAAAGAGCCTGGCTCCATCCTCCTTCAACCCACCCTTTAGATACTTGTAGGCCATAATAAGGTCTCCCCTCAGCCTTCTCTTCTCCAGGCTAAAGAGTCCCAGCTCTCTCAGCTTTTCCTCATAAGGCAGATGCTCCAATCCCTCAATCATCTTAGTTGCTCTTTGCTGGACTCGCTCCAGCAGTTCCCTGTCCCTCTTGAACTGGGGAGCCCAAAACTGGACACAGTATTCCAGTTGTGGCCTCACCAGTGCAGAGTAGAGGGGGAGAATGACCTCCCTCGACCTACTGGCCACACTCTTCCCTATGCAGCCCAGGATTCCATCGGCCTTTTTGGCAACAAGGGCACATTGCTGGGCCATGGATAATTTACTGTCTACCACGACCCCCAGATCCTTCTCCTCCGAGCTACTTCCCAGCAGGTCCGCCCCTAACCTATACTGGTGCCTAGCATTCTTCCTTCCCGGGTGCAGGACCTTGCACTTGCTTTTGTTGACCGTCATTAGGTTCTTCTCTACCCAGCTCTCCAGCCTGTCCAGGTCACGCTGGATGGCAGCACGGCCCTCTGGGGTGTCAGCCACCCCACCCAGTTTGGTATCATCAGCAAACTTGCTGAGGATACACTCTGTCCCCTCATCCAGGTCATTAATGAATATATTGAACAAAATTGGACCAAGTATTTACCCCTGGGGGACACCACTGGTTACAGGCCTCCAACTAGACTCTGTGCCTCTGATCACAACCCTCTGAGTTCTGTCCCGCAGCCAACTCTCAATCCACCTCACTGTCACCTCATCTAGCCCATACTTCCTCAGCTTCCTAATGAGGATGTCATGGGAGACAGTGTCAAAAGCCTTGCTAAAGTCAAGGTAGATGACATCCACAACTCTCCCCTCATCCAGCCAACCAGTTATAACATCATAGAAAGCTATCAGATTGGTCAAGCACGATCTACCCTTGGTAAATCCATGTTGACCACTTCCAATAACTTCCTGTTCCTCAACGTGTTTGGAGATGACATCCAGAATGAGTCGCTCCATTACCTTCCCAGGGACAGAGGTGAGACTAACTGGTCTGTAGTTCCCTGGGTCCTCCTTCTTGCCTTTTTTGAAGATTGGAGTGATGTCAGCCTTCCTCCAGTCCTCAGGCACCTCTCCTGTTCTCCATGACTGTTCAAAGATGATGGAGAGTGGGCTAGCAATAACATCCGCCAGCTCTATCCGCACTCGCGGATGCATGCCATCAGGGCCCATGGACTTGTGAATGTCCAGCTTGGCCAAGTGGTCTCTGACACAGTCCTCCTCAACTGAGGGAAAATCTTCCTCTCTCTAGACCTTCCCCTTTGCCTTCAGAGTATGGGATTCATGAGGGACAGCTTTAGCAGTGAAGACTGAAGAAAAGAAGGCATTCAGTAACTCTGCCTTCTCTGTGTCTTCCACCACTAGGGCACCTGTCTCATTCACCAGTGGGCCTACATTTTCCCTAGTCTTCCTTTTTCTATTGATATACTGAAAGAATCTCTTCTAATTGTCTTTAACTGCAGTGGCCAAGCTGAGTTCTGATTGAGCTTTGGCCCTTCTCATTTCCCCCCCTACATAGCTTTGTTATATCTTGATAATCCTTATAAGTTGCCAACCCCCTTTTCCAGAGAATGTAAACTTTCCTTTTTTTCCTGAGGTCCAGCCAAAGTTCTCTATTTAGCCAGGCTGGTTGTCTTCCCTGTCTGATCATTTTTCGAGACAAGGGGATGGCCTTCTCCTGCGCTTTTAAGAGCACCTGCTTGAAGTATGCCCAGCCTTCCTGGGCACCTTTGCTCTTCAAAACTGCCTCCCAAGGGACACTCTCGACCATGCTCCTAAACAGGCTGAAGTCTGCCCTTCGGAAATCCAAGGTGGCAGTTCTGCTGGCTCCCTGCCTTACTTGATCAAGAATTGAAAATTCTATCATTTCGTGATCACTCTGCCCAAGGCGACCTCCAACCTTTACATCCCCCACAAGACCTTCTCTGTTAACAAACAGTAGGTCCAGTAGGGCACTTCCCTGAGTTGGTTCCTTCACCAGCTGTGTTAGGAAGTTGTCTTCCACAGACTCCAGGAACCTCCATGACTGTTCCCTCTCTGCTGCGTAGTATTTCCAGCAGATGTCTGGGAAGTTGAAGTCCCCCACAAGAATAAGGGCAGATGATCGTGAGACCTCTGCCAGCTGCTTATAGAATACTACATCGGTTTCTACATCCTGATTGGGAGGTCTATAACAAACTCCCATCACGATGTCTGCCTTATTGGCCTTCCCCTTAATTCTTATCCATACACACTCAACACTGTCATCCACACTGTTAAGTTCCAGACATTCAAAACTGCCCCTAACATAGAGGGCCACCCTACCACCTCTCCTTCCTTGCCTATCCTTTCTGAAGAGTTGGTAGCCATCGATTACAGCACTCCACTTGTGTGTGTGCTCCCACCACGTTTCTGTGATGGCAACTATATCATAGCTTCCTTGCTGTACAATGGCCTCCAGCTCCTCCTGTTTATTTCCCATGCTGCGTGCATTAGTGTAGATGCACTTCAGCTGGGCTAATTGTCCTGCCACTTTCTTGGGGGGACAAGCCCTAATTCGCACCTGGTCATACTCAGACATTACTGTAGCTACCAAATTATCACTACCCCTCATGTCTTTTCTGTCACACAATTCACCATCCCCCACCATCACTGGGACAGGCTGCAAGACCTTGCTAACACTTTTACCCAGAAGCACTGGTACGCTTCTCCCAGGCACCACTTTTGTAATCCTGGTTTCATCCCCCTCCCCCTTCAAACCTAGTTTAAAGCCCTTTAGATGAGCCTTGCTAGCTCTTGTCCCAGGTTCTTTCTTCCTCTTCGGGTTAGGCTTCCCCCACCTGTTGCCAGCATGCCTGGTTTCCTGTAGATGAATCCATGATCAAAAAAGCCAAAGTTCTGCCGGATATACCAGTCTCGGAGCCAGGAGTTAATTTCCTGACTCCTCCTATTTATCCCCTCATCAACCCCTGCAAATGGGTGGGATAGAGGAGAACACTATTTGTGCTCCCGATCCCTTAACCAGCCGTCCCAGGGCCCTAAAGTCATTCTTCATTGCCCTTAGACTTCTGGTACCTACCTCATCACCACCTACCTGAAATATCAGTAGTGGGTAGTAATCTGATGTCTTAACCAGGGCAGGGAGTTTTCTCCTTATGTCCTTAATTCTGGCCCCAGGGAGGCAGCTGACTTCCCTGTGGGATGGGTCCGGTCTACAGATAGGGCCCTCTGTTCCCCTCAGAAGGCAGTCACCTACCACAATTACCTTCCTTTCTTTCTTGGTTGAGGAAGTCCTGAGGCGGCGGGGTGAGTGCCCAGCACTGGGCACCTCATTGGATGGATCATCCTTTCCATCCTCAGTTGCCTGGTCCTTGATTTCCAAAGCCCCATACCTATTCTGCAAGGGCAATTAGGATGGTGAGGGGGGCTGTGAGGGGTTCTGCTTGCCTCTCTGGGGAGGGATCTGACTCCACTCCCCCTTATCCCTTAAGTTCTCTCCTTCCGCCTGGTGACAGGAGGGAAGGGGATAATCCACTTCCGATGGAGCCTCTTCCTGCTGCCTTTGCCTCAGGGTATGGCTCCACCAGTCTATTTCATTTTCACAGTCTCTGATAGTTCTTAACCTTTCTACCTCTTCCTTCAGTTCGACCACCTGCCTGAGCAGATCATTTACTTGATCACACATTTGTTGCATATATAGTTTAATTTCCTGTTACTGTTAAGTGCTGTACTGCACTTTGTGTACAGTAAATCATTCAGAATTGACTAGGTGAAATTGTGCTTAATTATGCATAATGAAATGTGAATACTCGTTGTCACCTTCTAGGGTTTCAGTTAGACAGCTGTTTGTTCTTAAAGTATATATTGGAAGAATATAATATAACTCTTACAATTATTATCCTGAATGCTTGATGTGACTTAATCCAGAATTTCAGCATGCTATCACATCATCTTGGAAAAAGATTACTTACCAGTAATGCAGAGGCTTTTGCTTTTTTAGCTGATAACTTATTAGCTGGATATCCAGAATGCAACATGTTATAGCACTTGGAAAACTTAGAAATATGTCATTGTGCAGGAAAAAAAAAAAGTTATAGCTCTTTAAAAAAGTTCTGTTTTGACACAGACAGGTCACCTGTCTCTATTACAGGAATACTTAAAATTAGAGACACAAATATGCTGATAGTGTCATCTTCTCTTCCCTTTTATTTTTTTTTTTTTTCCAGTGTGGCTGATCTGAAACATGCAATTCAAACAAAGTATAAGATTGCCATTCAGCACCAAGTACTGGTTGTCAATGGAGGAGAGTGTATGGCACCAGACAGAAGAGTGTGTAGTTACAGTGCTGGAACAGTAAGTGCATATGACATTCTTTGTCTAAACTGTCATTTATGGGGAAGAAAAAGATGTTTAACTAAGGGATTTTTTAGTATTTTTCTGTAGTGTATTGTTTGCTGGATTTCTTCACTTTGAGAAACAGATGTTTATGTATTCAACCTATACATGCAGATTTTAATGTGTTCTTAAGACGTGTTAGCCACGTGATTAAATAATCAGTGATTGAAGAGTATGTTGCCTTTACTCAGTGTTTGGTTTCATTTTCTTTTTGAGTGTAGGATACCAACCCAATTTTTTTATTCAACAAAGAAATGATCTTGTGTGAACGTCCACCAGCTATCCCCAAAACCACATTTTCAGCAGAGAACGAGATGGAACTGAAAGTAGAAGAATCTCTCATGATGCCTGCAGTGTTTCATACGGTAGCATCACGGACACAACTTGCTGTGGTAAGTAAATTCTTACTGTACATGCACACTAAAGGAAAATAACCTTTTTGTATGTCGGAGAGGAAGCTTGATACAAATTATGAAATAGTTTGTTCAAAGTACAGTAAGAACGGCATATTAGTGATAGTGTATTCTTCAGAGCCTTTGTCTTGAAGTTTCAAGGTAGGTATTGAAATGTGCTTACTTGCTCAGCATGTTCAAAGCTTTCAAAAGCATATTGTAATACAGCTTTATGGATGTGTATGTTTACAGCATTTGCAAAATAAAAGCAATCTTAGTGCTTTGGACCCATGCCTGAATGCTCTGCCTCATTTTCAGTGTCTTCAGTCTGCCTCAACCTGAAAAAAAGGAAAGTTTGTTACTTTGGAAATGTTGTTAACCCAAGTAGAAAGTTAGCAGTATAATTTTCAAAAGCACCTTGCCAAGCTTCTGTTCCATCTTCTATGTCTAAACAACTGGTGAGGCGTTCATAAAAACTAAGCCTCCTTTTCTGAAAATGCGGGTCTTTCATTATTGAGTGCTGGCTTTTACTTGCATAGAAAGCAAACTTTTCAGAATTCCAATTTGATTACTTCTGTAATCTAACTTACTTTTGACAGGGAGAACTAGTTCCCTGCAACATGGTCAGTAAGATATCAAGTGTGCATGCAACAGAAATGGCTGCATGTTCGAGAGTGACACAATGTCTTCAGTAGCTGGACTGTTTGCTTTTCTTTGTGTTAGGAAATACTGCCTTCATTTGCCTTTTCAAATGTTGTGTTTAAATGCATGAAATATTTCTCATGTTTCTAAAGATTACATAAACTTCCAATGGCAGGGAGTGAGGTAATGGTTATGTTTAGCACTTAGAACAAAATGAATAGTAATACATGTTTTTAGCATGATGTCTTGGTAATAAAGTTTCTTCATTTCGGTGACAACTTTAATGCAGTCCATAAGAATATTTAGCATTTGAAGTGACTGGGTTTTCATACTGTACAGCTGAATTCAGAGAAAAGTGCTAAGTCTTGCATGTAGTACAAGGTTTTTTTGGTTTTCCCCCTTGGCGGGGGAGGGGGAAAATTAGCCTGAATAATCTGACCTTGACATACTGTCTGATTTAAGGCAAGGATTGAGTCCAGTAGACTTTCTTCCTCTCTCCACCATTGACAGTTACTGCTGACTTAGTAAATAGGACCTTGAGTTATTAGGGATCTGTGAATCATATGACTGTCATACGGAGAAGAGTGGATATTGATGTGAATTCAACTGGGAGTGGGAGGTTTTCATTTGTGCTTCTTGAAGAGTGTGAGGATTCTTGTTTTAGCAGCTGAAATGGGAAGTGCTTTAAAACCATTTTTTGTGAGGTGTTAAGAGGATCTTATAAAAGTCGGCAAGGGGGATACCTGTTAAATGCTTAACTTTGATTTCATGTGAAAGAGGGGGCTGTAGTAATTACTATGGTCTTCGTGTTTGTACTTAGGGTAATGGAAGTGAAAGATGGTGGTACCCAGTCTCACATTTTTCATTGTTGATATTTTACCTTCTTTCTTTATCCCATCCCTGATATTGTGGCCTTTAAGAGTCTTAATTTTGGTTTTGGTCTAGTGAAGTTAGTATACAGATAGAACAGATTTAATTCCTCTGGAGTAAGCTCTTTATCTTCTCTTCCCCCTTAATTCTGAAGGTTGTATTAATACACAGAGCAAGCAAGTTTATTGCAGCGTTTCTGCTTTTAAATTAATTATTTAGATCTTTACTGTCTCATTCTGGTGGCAAGACTTCTGTAAGGGAAGCCCATATTTCAGAAATACTCTTAAAAGTCTCTGCATGGAGTACAGCGATTATTGGCCAACTGAAGCTATAATATTTAGCTAGAGACTGAAAAGCTTATCTAGAGAGGGATTCTGAGTTGATTTGCAAGAAGAAAATAAATCTTTCCATACTCGATGGCACCTATTAATATTATGACGGGATGGGGAGGAATTTGGCATTTAAAGGTCTTCAAACACAGATCTAAATAGAATGGAGGATTTATTTTTAGCTTGCAGATTTTTCTTGAAAAATGTTATTGTTTCCCACTTTCTCCAGTCTTTCCCTGCTTGTAAAAAGACTGCAGTGATAGTAGAATATTTTGTGAAAAACTTAGAAATGTATTTAAAGATTAAATAGGTAGTAATATTCTTAAATCTGATATACGTTTTATACCCATAGTTAATTTTATCCAAGATTTTAAATCTTTCAAAACAATAAGCTCTGTGTTAGGCTGTGAAAGTACATTGGGTACTTCTTTGGGAGGTTGGGCAAATGACAAAACCATCATAGAGGGTGGAAGATTAGTAAATAGGCTATCATGACTTTAGATGCACCAAGGTGTGAAAACTGTATAAAGGAGTATAGCTGTATTGTTCTAAAGCAGTTTTTCATGATGCCTGCTTGAACCATATTGAGCAGTAATTCAGAAGAAACTAAGGGAGGACTGGGAATGTGGTTAGAACATTAATCTTCTTCAAGGTTCACCATAAGCCACTTGGCTGGGAGGAAGAGGGAACGTGGGACATTAATCCTTCTCAAAATTGATTAAGATCTGGGGAGGGCTTGAACCTCTGTAGTTGTGAGATTGATGCATCCAAAGCCACGTGGAGAATATTGTATGAGAGACTTCCTGCAAAATTGGCATGAAAAATCTGCCTTACAGTGATCCAAGTTTTGTCTTTTTATTAATTTTAGAGGAACAGTAATCTGCTTTACTAGGAAAGCAGAGTGGCAGTACTTGATGGAGAGGTTTGCCTGTTATAATTATTTAGGGTAATTTAATTAATTAAACTTAATATTTGCTACTAATACATGATAAAAATGTTTTGTATTAGGAAAATAAAAGGTACAATCTAAATTGTTGCTTATGATAGAAAGTCTTACCTATTCTTGTCAACAATAAGAAACAGTGATGTATAACTATGTAAAAGTAGGGGAGAATACTTGATAGCTACTAGTTTCTGTTTAATTTGGTATCTGTTCTGCTCAGAGGATGTACAGTATCATTTTAAAATCAGACCTGTTATGAAACTGTAAACAGCATATGAAATGGTAAAAGTTGCTCAGAAGATGGCTGCTAACTGCTTGTGCAAGAGCTCTTGGTTATCTCTTGTACTTCATGCCCTACATATACTTTATTAACTTCAAACTCATTGTACGTAAGATTATCAATATTTCAGGGTGTGAAGACTTTTATTTCTGTCTTGTTTCTCCCTCATTTTAAGTCTTCCTGAAAACTGTTGAATTTAATCACAGTTCAAGTCACAGATGCCAAAAATTTGGACTACTTTGCAACTATGCAGTAGAACTGTGTGAAAGGTGGTGGTTTTTTTTACCTCGCCTTATTTTGAACCTTATTTGTACTGTGGAGAAAGGTGGACAGATATTTCTGATTCACTTTTTCTGATCCATACTTTGTATACACTGGTATATGGCTTTTAACTTTTTTTCCACATTAACAAGTGGTTCTAGAGTCTTCTTTAACAAGTATTTCTATAATTGATGCCTTTATTTTCTCTCCATTGTTTTTGCCTGTCTAGAACTGACCATTATTGATTGCAATTCTGGTTTTGCTTTCTGCATTTTTTTCCATAATCTTCAGATATCTTTAATTACTATTCAGGTATAAATAAAAGTCATCTTTTAGTTCACAGTGGAGGCCCTGGCATTCTTATACCTATACCCTATACATACATGGACAAAAGGCTATATGTAAAAGGAGCCATTATTTTTTTTTTTTCCCCAATTGAAACTAATTTTGTTAACTTATATGTAACCTTTTTTAGATTTTAATACCTTCTAATAAAAAATAATTCATGTGGGAAACTTATTACCTCCTTTTCGGTTTTCTACGATACTGTGATTATCATATCAAGATACCTCAATTTTTTCTTTCTTTTTGCTTTCATGATTTTAACATCTATACAGATTTTCTTAAGTTCCTGTTGACTACCCAATATCTTGTTATAGAATTCACAGTGTAAAGCTTCAGTAGCTTAATAGAAGCTACATCTGTTACCTTAACTTGTTCCTTTACCAATTACACTGAAATTCTTGCCATAGGTTTTGTCATATGCAGTGTGATGTCTTTGTTTCATGAGCTTTTTTAATCAGTTCCTTTTTGGGCAGTTTTTATTGTATCTACTCATTGGCTTTTAACTCTCAGTTAAAGCAACTTTCTAAGCTTATTTTCATTTTATGTCTCGGTATCCTGGTTTCCCTTTGACTAAAAACTTTTGAGATCTGTGCCAAAAGGGTTACAGCTTGCCTTTTTACAACTAGCCTGGTTTCCCACCTCTCTTCCTGCTCAGCAGTTTGGCCTTGGGCTGCAGTATGTGGACAGTGAGGTGCACAGTTTGCAAAAAGTTACGTACACACCAGCTTAGGAGAAGACAAGCTGTTCTCTACACAGTGCATTGTGCAATAAACTGTTGTGTGCATCTTGTCTAATCTTGTGGTCTTTTAACACTACTGCTTAAAATAATTTCTGGTAGTTTAACCTTTAGGAAAGGAAGTTTCTTCTTTTTTCTTTTTTTTTTTTTTTTTCTTTTATTGGTCTAAGTGAAGTTCTCATGTTATTAGTCCCAGAAGGAGGATAGTGAAAACTTGGACTTCTTGTTAGTGGATATATTTCACGTTGCGTGTGATACTGTTGCTGCCATCATCAAACTGTTAATTGTGGTCGGTTTGTCTTTGAGAAATGGGAATGAGGATAAGAAACTGTGTGGTCATTTTGTTTGGTTGCATAAAACCATGGCTGCAGTCATAGTACCTAGATCATTCTTGGTTTAGTTCCAAATGCTTCACAATACTTAAGCCAAGAAGTATAATCATGCTTCCCGAAAGCTGCGTATCTACTATTTAGAGAAATGCTCTTTCACTAGAAAGCTGTTTAGAGACCCTCTGGAAAAGAGTTACAATGCCTTAAAGAGCATTAAAGTTTTAAAGTAATGTTTCTAGCAATTGTATTGCTAAAATAATGCTATCCATTCCTTTTGGCTAAATTACTAGACTAATAGCCAGACAAAATTCTAGCTCCTCCACAGAAGTCCAGTCATCTTTAACTCGGATTAGCAATTGATCTCATAATTCTTTTAAGTAATCGAGCTGTGTGGGGTTAAAATGCAGTAGATTTTAATTTACCCTAAGGTATATGAAAAGATACAGCATTTGTTTTGGTTGGTCTTTGTAACCAGAACTGTTAGATCGAGCTTTTAGAAAAATCACCAGAAGAAAAAGACTGGTGGCTTGGAATCAAGCTAGCAGAATTTATCACTTACCTTGTACCATGGTTTGATTCCCTGGCTGTGGTGGTTTATGTCAGCTTCTCAGTATTTTTTTTGGCAGTAAATTCTGTCACTTGACTTCTCCAAGCCTGCTTTTAGTGTCAGAGTGAAGAGCTAGTGAAAACAGTACTGAAGAAAAAGTCACTAAACTATGACTTGCAGAATAACTTATTTTGTATTATGCTGAAATAAATACTTTCTGAGTGTGTAATAAGCTGTGAACTGTGTGGACAAATGTCCAAAGGACACAGTCACCAAAAATGACCAATATTAAAGGACAAAGCAGTAATCAGCTGTTTAACGAAGGAGAGAAATTGCCATGAAATATCAGTCACAGTGAAGTTAACTGTTCCAATTACAGTCTTTAAAAGTTGAAACCTTGAAGGGGTTAATCCAGTAGCTTTACTGATGTTTTAGTTGGAGATGTATGAATTAGTCTTGGTTACTAATTTTGGTAAGCAAGATAACAGTTACCTTCTGTATAAGCATTTACCTGCTTTTATAGTCTATAGGCATGTGTAATTTCACTTTCAAGGATCTTTTTTGTTGGCCTGAGGTTGATTTTTTTAGGGTGACCGAAACCTGTAAGGAGTCCTTTTTGCAGGATTTCAGACACGTGGCAATAGAGGACTTTGATGACTTGTTTCCTTTTACCACAGGGTTGTAGAGAATGGAAAGAACCCTGCATTTCCTGAGAACTTTTGTTCTTTAGAGGTAAGTCCAAAACCCACTTAAGACAAACAGACCTTTCTCAGATTTTTTTCATTCAGATGAGCAGAATTACGACAGTAGGATGCATAGACAAAGTCTTGAAATTGAGGGGAAATATTTTACCTTTTAAATTTCTGTTTTAGGTGTTGCTTCTAATAATTTTGGTTGAAACATTCTAAATGGAAGTAATTACAGTCAGAAGAATCACCTAAATTTAAATTATGATGATCGAAGGAAATAATTCAAGTAAACATTCTGTTAAAGCACCCAGCCAAAGATAAAAGTCTTGTGGGCCTTTAAATTTCTTGACAAATTAGGAAGTGAAGATGCCTTTATTTACTCTTCAGCATAAAAGCAAGTTGAGATTAGCCTGGGTTTGTCTAGTCTTGTACTGGTAGTGGTGTTTCTTGAGGTCCATGTTCCAGTGGTATGGTGAAGCTGTCAGTGTTCTAGGTATGCTGGTATAGCTGAGTAAAATGGACGTAGCCCTACAAGGGAGCTGAAGTTAATTTTTATGCTCTGTGAACCATTGGGTGTCTGCCAATTACCCTTGAGTGGATCTGTGAAAAATCAATGACAAAAGCAAGCCTGTTGTTAGGCAGGCTTCATTTTCTTTGCTGGAGCTGGCAACTTTACTGAGAAGTGTTAAAACATATGTTGGATCGCAGACCTTTATTTATATGCCTGACACAATTCAGTTTTTAGACGTTATACATTTAGCAGAGAGCTGCTTTTCTGCATACAGACATACTGGTTATGTGAAATAGATTGGTCTTGATCCTGCTAAAGTAGCTTGAGGAGGTCTCCCCAGAAATCTTGTCTATGAAAATGGTAGGAAGCCAAACCACTTGAAGATGTATTTCAGTAGTGATGGAATGATAAGAAAGAAATATCTGTGTAGTTTTTACCTATTTTTAAGCTACCTAGATACTTCAAAGGAAGCAAAAAGCTTCACCGCTTTATTTTTTTGCTGCAAGCCCTCACATTTTGAGAACAGGGTTGTAGGATTGACTGAAACAATGTTTTCTTCTTGATCCCTCTGTGCAGCAGTAAAAAATAAAACAATGGTTTAACATAGTATTCTTGTTTCCTGCATTGGTATCTGCTTAGTATAGTCTAAGACCGAAACAGTTCTGATAGGTGGACAAATAGTTACTCCATGTGGTTTGAACTTTGTTAGAACCATTTACTTGCATCCCCTGAATTCAGAGTAATATTCCTTGCTATTTGAATGTAATGAGCTTATTTCATGATATTGCCTAAGGAACCAGCATCAGAAGCAGTAGTGGGGAACCCACTGTAATCGCGTTCATCCATGCAGACAGAATTTCATTGCTTGTCCCCTGACCACCCAGAGAGAATTTCTTCAGTACTTGGGATACGCATGTAAAAATAACTTTGGGAGGGTGATAATATGGCATGCTGTTGTAATAACTTGCATATGTGCCCTGAAACAGTCATGTCTCTGTTTAGTTTGTACAGTTTGACTTATAGTGTATTAGCTTGCAGGTTAACTTTGAAAACATATTATTTGAAAGAAACTCTAGATTGATTTTCAGGCTAATGAATTTTGAGCTCAGTGGGCTTTAAATAGCTCAGAAAAAAAAACTTTTGTCTCTCACTATTGTGTTTATGATTGCTTTCATAAGGGGATTTTTTTGTTTTAAGGTCCACGTCTCCTGCATATACAACAAGGAGCTGCAGTTCATCTGACAGTGAATGGCTAGTTGAATACTTAGATGGCATTGGGGATTTTTTATTATTATGTAACAGTTCCTTTGGACCTGTCTTTGTTATATGACAGATCCTGACACTTATTAGAATGCCCTTCTGTTATATGATTGCTAAAAAATAAAGAAATACTAATTTGCCACTCTGGGAAATACTGTTGTTTACTCTCACTTTTCCAGGAGTCAGACTGCTGGAACACAAGCTCCTGGTTTGGTTAAATTTGGGTAAATTGCCACAGGTTAGACTCCTTAGTTGCAGAGTGTCAGTGCTGGTCATAAGTAGTGTAACAAACTCTCAATTGTAATGACTTTTTTTTTTTTTTTTCCTTCCTACTAAAATTTGGTAACTTGTGACTTCTGTTTTGTCTTTGAAAGTGTTTTGCTGAGGAAACAACCGTGTTAAAACTAAAACCTTAGATTGACAACACTTAGGTTCTCAAGCGAGCATCAAGTATGACATATAATAAAGCTTCATAGGACAACACCAACTTGTAACTTGACTTTTGTTGTGAACACAAGAAATAGATGTAACTAAAAAAATAAACACTGGCCACTAGCTAAGAGTATGTTTTGGGGCAGAAACTGCAGTCATATCAAGCCTAGTGTATACATTTCCTTATTACACGTTTGAGTTGTGCCATGCTAAGTGAGTTTATCCAAAGGAAAATAGAACTAACAAAAGTATCTACCTGGGGCCTTTAAAGAAACATTTTGTTTGAAGGTAGAAGTCCAGTCTTTACTTTCCCTAGTAACTGTAATACTCGCTTGAAGCAACTGCATAAAAAGACTTTTATAATCTGTTTTGATTTTTGTAGCTGGCTTGTATTGTTGTAGTCTTCAAACTAACATGTAGTTCTGCATATGCTCTCACTTCTGGAATTATTGCCTGTAGTTTGGAGGAAGGTTGACTTTAGGAAGAGAATAGTGTTTGTGAGTTGAAAGTGAAATGCTTGTGTATGTTCCAAGGTCATATATTAGAACACAATGGGGGCATCCAGTTACCTTTTCAGCTTCATATATTTGGTGTATTTTGTAGTATACTTTTGGGTAAAACAGCCTGTTCTTTTCATTCTGAAAAGGATAATTGAGGAAGCATAACTCTGCTTTTTTATATGCTGTGGAATTTGCCTTTAAGTAGTTTGTATACAAAGTGAATTTAAGAAAATAATGAAAAATTGTTCAAGTTGTCAATCTTGCATTAGTCAGCTTATGTGAATACAAGTTACTTAGACAAGCTGGAGATAGTCTGACAAAAATGACTTGCAGATTTCATCACTATCTGGATGCTGTCCCAGTTGTGTTATCAGTTGATTTTGACTTGGGAACTGAGAGCTCATGCAGCAAATAAACTGTTCTTTTCAAACTGGAAATACATATTCTCATGTGCACAGGAAGTGGCCGAAGTTCGGAAAACAAGATGACAAATACAATCTTTACTACAAAGTGATAGAAATTTGTAATAGCTTTTGGTTTCCTTGGAGTTGCATATGTGTTTATATCAAAATTGTTAATCTGCTGATAGCTTAGCGATGATTTGAAGGACAGTGGAATTTTTTCATGCTGCTTGAGACAAGGCTTGGACTTCTAAAAAGGGGGTTGTGTATAACTTTCAGGTTTTGTCAATATTAATTCTGAAATGTTTCAATAAAATGGTCTGCAGTTTTGTGGTGTATTTCAGGAAGATAAGGGTTGGTGGGCTCAGTTTTTTCTGTGTATGCATATGTGCTGCTAAACGTGAGTTCAGTATATTTCAGAATGCATTTGCTGCTGATGTGCTAGGTTTTTAATACTGCGCTCTCACTGTATTTGTATAACTTGTTTCTCCATGCATGGTTTTCTTACATGTACTAGAGCAGAGTTATGTGTTCAGTCCTAGTTTAACAGTATGCTCAACCTGCAAAAAGTAGTCAGATTTTTTTCCTTGGAGGGTAAGTATATGTTAAAACCCAACATATAGGTATGCTCAGGAGAATATTTTCCATGTAGTATGTTACTGATAAAGTACTGAGCTAAAGGTTTGTTGTATGACTTTTGTTTTACTTTCTCATTCTGGTATTTGAGTAGTAGGCACTTTGTGCTGGACAGTCTGTTTTCTAAACTTGGTAACCTAAACTTGGTAACCTAAACTTGGTAACCTAAACTTGGTAACCTAAACTTGGTAACCTAAACTTGGTAACCTAAACTTGGTAACCTAAACTTGGTAACCGTATTAGTTACTAGGAGTTAAAATGTTGGAATTTAATATAGTAGTCATTGCTGCTAGTGCACTCTTAGTAAGGTAAAGGACTTGCCATGTGTAGATCGCTGTTTTAACTCTGCCAAGTTGAGTTGTTGTTAAATTCTCACCTTCTTATGGCAGTAAAATGCCTCTGTCATCCAGTTCTTTAACAGAAAAACTTCCACGTTGTTTTGCATATACCAGGTTTCGGGGTGTGTTTTAGTTTTGTGGACACTCTGCACTGCTGCTCCTCATGATGCATCTAGTTTAGTTAATTGAAGGCTTCTATTGATTAATATCTGCCCTTCTGTTTTCCTCGTGCATCTCTTCTTGCATCTGATGCACTTGTGCTTCTGCTGACTGATCCTGCAATTCATTTGTCTTGTTCTGAGCTTCTGCTTGGCTCATCAATAGTTTTCTCCTTAATTGACCTTGTTTGCCAGCTCTTTCTATCAGATTGGTACATGCATTATTATTCATGCATGTGTGCACCGAATATTTTAGATAAGCAGCATTTAATTAATTTTACAAGGCTTTTTGGAACTGCAGCTTTCACCTGCCTGTTCTGAAGATATTTCTCAGTAAATTGTCTATGCATTTTTTGTCATCAATTTTTTTTATTTAAGAATAGAGGAAGTTTTGTTGGTTAAAGTTTTAAGGTGTACAACTTTATAGCTATCAAAATTTAACACTTTTTATGTTAATATTTTCCAAATGTCTCGCATTACTGTGGTAACTATATAAAACAAATAACCTGAAGTGATTTGCATTTTTTGTTTGAATTTTTTTTTTTTTTTTCAGGAAATGTATGAGGTTGCCAAGAAACTTTGCTCCTTTTGTGAAGGTCTTGTACATGATGAACATCTTCAGCATCAAGGCTGGGCTGCAATAATGGCCAACTTGGAAGATTGTACATACTCTTACCAAAAACTACTTTTCAAGTTTGAAAATGTATACTCAAGCTACCTGCAGTCCATAGATGATATCAAGTTGAAACTTACACAGTAGGTTTGCCATTAAACTTCAGCCTCAATCTCCAAAGTTACTATATTTTAAACTTATTTTTTGTGTTGTATGTCTGTTCTAGCTCTAATTAATGAAGCCAGTATTTGTTTGATTATGTGTCATGGAGAACATTCTTTCTGTTCTATGCTAGTCAGTTTTTTAACTGACATTTTTCCCTGTACTCATCAGCATGCAGAAACCTGTATTGAATTATGTGGAAGATGCGCTTGTTAATGAACAGCTGTTTCAGAGCTGAAGTCCTTCCAAATATGCACTAGAAATAGCTAGATAATATAAACGTTAATCAACATTAAAATACATATTTGCACTTATGAATTAATTGCTTTTTAGTACACTTGAGCAGATACTAAGAATGATGATCTATGTTGAAACTATAAAGTTGTAGCACAATCTTTGGGTGTATATGTAAAACTTTGAGAGTGTGCGTGTGTGTATATATATATGTGTATGTATATTTGTATCCTCCAAACTCTGGATGTTACTTCAAGGAAAATCTTTGACATCTTTCTGAACATTATAGTATTATGATAATTCTATGAGTGCTTTAATAAAATAGTGCTTTTTAATAGTGCTTTTGCCTAATAGAACATATTAAAGAAATAAAGCATGACTATGTTTTAACTTAAAAAAAAAAAAAAGTAGAATTTTGTAGCTTTTACCAAATATATAGACAGTTTAATAAACTGTCCTTTTTTCATTACATTATAAGCATAAGCCTACTTGGAAGTTTGGTAGAGTTCATATTCAGCAGTGGAAGAAAGCAAAAATTGTAACTTCTTTAGCTGTCCTCCCATGATGTTGACACTGAACACAGTATTTTGAAAGGATATTTACCGAATTAATTCTGAATTCTGCTTCGATTCTAAAATAAATAATACTTTTTTATGTGTGGTTTGTATCTAAGTTTTTATGTCATATTGGCTTCTAGGTACTGATGTCTTTTTCTTTTCACCCTTTTTTCAAAAGCTTGGGTTCTGCTGTTTCTGTCATGGCCAAGATACCACTGCTGGAGTGCCTAACAAGACATAGTTACAGAGAATGTTTAGGAAGACTGGATTCTTCAGCTGAGCATGGAGGGGCAGAGAGTGAAGAAATTGAGGATGGGAAATCTGCTGAATCGGTGCTTTCTTCTGATATATCTAAAGTGAACAATAAATCAATGTTAGCCTCATTTTGCAAGTCAGTTGAACATTCAGCTTTGGAAGGCACAGATCCTGAAAATGTAAAAGGTGATAAGGAATCTGGTCAAAATGCTACTGTCCAGGACAATGAAACATCAGTAGAATTGAAAGACGATGATCAGCATTCCTTCAATGTGTCTTTGTTAGACTGGATAAATGTTCAAGATAGACCTAATGATGTTGAATCGCTGGTCAGAAAATGTTTTGATTCTATGAGCAGGGTAAGTTACCAATTCTTTAAAAATCAGTATATTGCATTGAATGTTGCTGGGGTGGCAATGGGGATGTGGGAAGTATTTTAAGAGTTCTTGAGTGTTAATAATTTGACCTTTAGGAAAATGTATAATTTCACAATGAATGCTTGTTATCTTGCTTGTTTCTCAAATAGCCGTTCCTGTTGGAAAGCCAATAGCTTCTTGTAGCGTACAAGCAAAGTGACTTTACTTCTATTCTTTCTTTGCCTTTTTCATAGAAATTGTTTTGGTAGTGAAAGTAAAGATTTTCTGAACCAAAGTTAATGTGCTTTGTGTTGAAAATACGGAAGCCTTCGTTCAAGTATGGGACAAATACATGTTAATTGTGATAAGTTTACATACTATGTATATGTGTTCTTTATTAGCTGATACAGATGCACTCAGAGAGCCAAACATGTCAGTTTGTATTTCTGCTGGTGGTAGAATAAAACATTGCTCACTTTCTTTACTTTCCAGATGATTATTTTAACCAGTGAGCATTATAACCTTTTAAAAACCTGTTGCCTTGAGATTTCCTTCTTTCTTTGATTTCACTTTAGCATATGTTCCTTACATTGTCTAGCCTTGTTTGCATATGTATAATTTTACACTATTACAACTCAATATATCTTGAACAAATAAAACGATTTCTGTTGTCTTTGACACTTTATTTTTTCCTTAAGGTAGGACTGGAAGACTCAGTTATGTCTAAACCCCATCTGCTTTAGGGATCGTTATGATGCAGTCAGTTCTGTACATTGATTTTTTCGATTCCGTCTTAAAAGTAGTTGGAGAATTTGACTTAAGATTAAGGGCTGCTTAAGATTTTGAGCTGTCTTAAATTTTAGTAGTACAGAAAAGGCTAAGGGGAAGATTAGATTTTACAAGTTTTTTCTTTAGCAAAAGAAATATTCAGTTTTGTTTGTGAAAAACTTCCTAATTGCTGAAGTCTGAGACAGTTCTCTGTCCTGTTCAGTAATGCTCCAAGGTACTTTCCTACTAGCCTAAAAACAAGAGTAACAAAACCCAGTAGTTCAGTTGTTAGAGATTAAATTCACTTTATACATAATATTAAAAGGGCACAAATGTAATGTCTCTTAAAAATGAATATTTTAAGGGCAGACATTAAACAGTTGCTTCCAAATAAACTATAGTGATACTAAAGATACAAAAAGGAAACAATAACCACTTTATTTATATACTTATTGTGCCTTTGTTGATCAGCTTGTAGTTGTCTGACATACATCACGTGTTTTAGAGAGGCTGTCTTGTAGTTGTGTGCTTTCTATCCTTGCCTCATCTAAGACTAGTCAGAAACCCTTTGTTTCAACTGTTGTAGTTGTTTTGTAACTTAAGCTGGTTTGTGTAGGGAAAAAATGTGATTGTTTCTGCAACAATGAAGTTTCTTTTTGTTTTCTTGACATAAGCAGATTTGGCAGGTAGGGAAAATGCTTTAGTCAGACTATTCTGGCCACTACCAGAACAACTGTAATTGATCAGTATTGATCTATTCTGGTTCACAAAAAATCCAAAGATTTGAAGTAATGGGATAGCTCCTGGTTTTCCTTAGGAAAACATTAATTTACCCTGTTTTGATAGCAGCACAAGCAAAGGATTGAATCTTTGCCTACCATTGATTTAGAATTAGTTTCAAAACAGAATTGGCCTGTAGCTGAAAAGGAGAAGAAAATGCTAAAGAAATATCTTGGAACATGATTGTTCTTTTAATATTTACTTGAGATGAACCTTTAACATTGCAAGCTAGAATAAAATGGCACTAATTTCTTTTTATTGCTTTTCCCACGTTCTTCCCATGCTCCTTCCTTCATGGAAACGTGAAACATACAAATGGTTTGTGAATGCAATTTTATTTTTTTTTTTTTAAACTCTGAATTTGGCTAAGATTTTCATGAAAGTGTAAAACATCAGAATATGAGCTTTTTACCTTTGATTCTGGTAGTCTTGGCAGAACTGGTGTGTTGTACAGAGTGCTGCTAGGTATCTGGTTCTCCTAGCCTCTAGGTGTTTCTGGAAAATTACACTTCTAACTGCAGAAACCTAGGCTGCAGCAAAAGCAGTGGTTAAGTAAGAAACAACCAGATGTTTCTGAAGTCTGTCTTTTCTAGTCTTTTAAGATGAGGTTAGCAATATTATCTAGCAGTGAAAGTAGAGCTGAGTGCTACAGATGCAATTAGGTCGAAGATGGGATAAAAAGAATGGATGGAGGAAATAAATTACAGGGTGGAATGAGGGGAATAGGCTCTTCTTTTGTAAGAAGATATAAAAATTAGTGTATGAAAGTAAAAAGAAAAAATAACCACACCATATTGTTCTTCAGTATTTTGTCTCTCAAGAAACCGTTTGGGATGTTGCAGTGGAGTAATTCTGAATAGGGTGGCAATGAAGATGATCCTATAAAACCAGTCTGGTTTAATCCCAGAGACTATTTTTATAACTGGTTCTTGAAAATAGACAACTCATTTGAGAAAGGCCAAGATTCATGAGACCATTCATAACATACCAAAAATAGACCTTTGCATTTTTCAGTAAACTTTGATGTATTGTGTCACACTAATAGTAACTGTAGTTGTTTATTCTGAAAAGTTCTGGGCTAATTACCAGTTTATAGTACTTCCCTTATGGTCTTGTTTGGTTTTGTTTGTGTGTGTATGTTTTGGGGTTGTTTTGTTTCAAGAGAATGAAAGATGTATTCTTTGTAGTGGCTCCTTAATTTGTAATGTTTTTCCTCTTCAGTTTCCTCAGTCTAAAACCTAGAAAGGTGCTTCCAGAATGAAAAAGTGCTGTGTATGAAGGCTTTTATTCAGTTAAATAATAGATTAAGGGGAAAATAGTACTTTTATTTATGCTAATATTAATTCATAAATGGCTTCTTTTCTGAGGGTTAATTTGTTTGCTCTGTGATGTGACTGACATTAACCCTGCATGTCGTCAAAAGAAGCCTGTATTGTCACAACTAGTGTGACCTCACAGGATAGTATCCTTGCCACTAGATTCTCATATATTAGCATGCCATAACCATTTTGGATAAATTTGCATACATTTGTTCATATTCTGCTAACATCTAGTGACTCTTAGGTTATTTTCCTAACTAATTTTTTCCAGGTTTAGACTAAACTGTCCTATATAAGCTACTGCAATTACCTATGTTGTTTTTAGAACTAAGGAAATAGAGACTAATATATTTTACTGCTTGTATAGTGAAACTTGCAAGAGTCACCCTTAATATCTGTGGACATTGGTAGCCTCTTCACATTTCAAACACTTTTTTTCTGCATAATGGCCTGTGAAAGGAATATGATGGAATAATTTTAAAAAATGTGTTTTTACTAGGAAAACCATTAGCAAAAAAAGTATTACAAATATATTATCTTTCCATAGCTTGTTTTCCAGTTACTTAGAACTGATCTGCTTGTCTAAGGAATCAATTAAAACATTTAGTGGGAAAAGGCTAATGGGTCTTCCAGCTTTTTTCCACCACCCTTGCTACTGCACTTTCCGCCGAGTCATATTAATCACTTGTTTTGATTGTAGCTTTATGAACTCTGTTCCAGTGTAGACTGTGTCCATTATCTTTAAACTGCCTCTTCCTCCCGTAACCCTGCCCTGTGCCCTCAACTAATGTTCCTTCCCCTTGTAAAGGATCCTGATTTGTATGATGGTCTGGTTGGAGTACTGCAAAGACATTCATGCTGTGATATAAAATCCACAGACTCATTAACTTAGAATTCTGAAACAGATGACAGATGTAGACATACATTAGATTTAAAAAAAAAAAAAAATCAAGGTTATAAAAACTCACGTAGCTAGCTTATGTCACCTTTCAATGTGTCAACTGCTAATAAAACTTTCTTTTTTTTTTTTTTTTTTTTTTTTTTTTCAGCTTGATCCAGGGATTATCCAACCCTTTCTGGCAGAATGTCGACAAACTATTGCCAAACTAGATAATCAGAACATGAAGGCTATTAAAGGCCTTGAGGATAGGCTCTATGCATTGGACCAGATGATAGCAAGCTGCAGCAGACTGGTGAATGAACAAAAAGAACTTGCTCAGGTAATACACATTTGTGTGTGTAACATTGGAAGGTGGTAGATTTTTGATATGTCTGTGCTGTTAAAGATTACAATAAAAAAATTACATGTCTTAAGGCAAGATCGTTTTCAATTTATCACACTGGAGATGCTCACAGAGGTGCTATATTCGTAATAATTTATTTAAATATTGGTGGTTTTACATCTTGTGGCCATGTTTTCAGCTCATAACTCCAACTACCACATTAACTTAAATACTTTTTAAAACCATCAAACTAGTTGAAAATGCAACAGTGGGTGGAGGACAGTAGCGGAACTTAAATATAGGGCTTATATTTATGCTTCATCTATATTGGAGAAAAAGTCACTCTACAAAACAAAAATGTCTTACTTAAAATATCCTAGTTATTGCGCTAGGAATATGCAGAGCTATAGTTCACTGCAACTTTGTCAACTGCTTATTAAGCTGCATATTTTTATGGCTGAAGTATTTCTGTCAACATTCTCTTGGTTACAACTGGGAAAAATATATTTACTTCCAATTCAGTCAGTTAGCATTCTCATCAAAGCACTGGTGTAAAATTGCTGGCTTCTGAGATACATCAGTATATGGTATTGTTTCTGGAGTAGAATACATCTAGTTTATTTTTATTTTAGAAATTAGATTTCTTCTGGATGTGCAAGAATCACTTAAAATATGGTAAAATTTTAAAATTTTGAAAATTCCTTTTAAGGTGTTTCTTGTGTTAAGGTCTATCTTGTTAAATCTAGTGAATGGTTTAAAAATAGGTTGCGCTGTATTTGCGTAACATTTTGCACATTAATGTACAAAGCTGCTAATAAAAATAGGATCTGATGAAGATGCCTAACAGCTATAAACTTTGTAGTTACTTATGTTTAAAGCTTATTTGAAAATTGATGGTTTCAATGAGTATTCTTAGCCTAAGGAAAAGAAAACATCTGGCTCTAACTATTATCTTAGTATCTGCCCATATATATCTCTCTCATAGAACCATAGAATCATAGAGTTGGAAGGGACCTCTGGAGATCATCTAGTCCAACCCCCCTGCCAGAGCAGGGACACCTTAGAGCAGGTTGCACAGGAACACGTCCAGGCGGGTTTTGAATGTCTCCAGAGATGGAGACTCCACCACCTCCCTGGGCAGCCTGTTCCAGTGCTCTACCACCCTCAAGGTAAAGAAGTTCCTCCTCATGTTTAGGTGGAACTTCCTATACTCAAGTTTGTGCCTGTTACCTCTTGTCCTGTCACTGGGCACCACCGAAAAGAGCCTGGCCCCATCCTCCTGGCACCCACCCTTTAAGTATTTATAAGCATGGATCAGGTCCCCCCTCAACTGTCTTTTTTCCAGACTAGAGAGACCCGATTCCCTCAGTCTTTCTTCATAAGAGAGGTGTTCCAGTCCCCTAATCATCTTGGTAGCCCTGTCAAATCTGTCTAAATTCCACCGGGTTTACAGCTGCATTTAAGAGTAGACAACTCTGCCAATGGTAGACAGTCAAAGATAGCCTGTAGTTTGCAATTGCTTGTATGCAACCTAGAGACCAGGATGCTATGAATTGATTCATTTTTACTAGTTCATCCAGTCTCTCATTAAACGGAAGACAGAAATGGAAAAAAACTCAATGCAAAAGGGAAAATGATGCATGAAATCTGCATCATGTCCAGGTGGCATGTGCTGAGCGCTTTCTGTCACACAGGGTTGTTGGTTTGTTTTTAACATGTTGTGGTCTTCTGACCTTCAGCTAGTTCTGGAGTCAAATAAGTGCAACCAGAAAATTGGTGTGCTGCTTCACTGTCCTTTATCCTTTTTCCTGGTAATGTTATGCAGCTCATGTGCCACTCCATGTAGTGGAGGCATGTTGTTTGATTTTTCTGAGCTGAAAAGGAGTTACGACCCTGCTGTGTTAGCTGCATTATATACTTCAGGAGTTAGAAACAGTCAAGGGACCTTCAGGTTTGAGTTGTGGAGAGATTTTCTGTTACCCTTATGGTCTACAAACAGAAAGACAATTAGAAAATCAGAACTTCAGTTGGAGATAGGGAATAAGAGATAAGCAGGTTAAACTTAATTTTTAAGGGAAATACTGAGTCCTTAGTATCTGGTTACTGAATGATTGATCAGTTGATCACAAAGCTCATAGTGAGGAGGGAGTATTGTGCCTGCATTAGACAGTGTCACTTGAAGGGATAAGAAATTTGATTAAAGACTATTTAAAATGTAAAATATATAGCTGCTATATTTTTTAAGCATTTCAGTGCCATAGTCAAGCTTCTTTATTGAATACGGTTTCCGTGAAGAGCTTGTTAACTTTATACCTAAGGTCGTACTTTATTACCTTGTTTGCAACTGAAAGTATATTAAAATCTATATGTGGTCATTACCTGGTGTTTAGATTTTACTGTTACATCAGAGCTGGGACCATGAAGAAAGGCAAATGTATGAGCTTCTTATTTCTGCTTGCACAGTGGTATATCATTTGTAGGAGTGAGTGAGCAACGTTGCCTCCCTATCTTGAGGTGGTTATAGCCCCCTTTTGAGGTGGGGGGGAACTGGGTGGACAGTCGTGTAGGACCCAGGCTTCCTGCTGTGTCTTCTGGCTGGTACGTAAAGGTGGGTGCTATCAGTACTTCTAGCAGCATTGTTTAAAAGTGGAGCCCGTCTTCAGATAATTTCGATGTAGAAGCCTAGAAGTAAGTTTGTGCTAAACCTCAGTCTTGCATAGGTGTTTATATTGTGGGCCAGTGCTAAATACAAGAGGATTTAGCATGATGGAAAAACTGCTTTTGCATCTGTATTCCTGGTTGCCCAGTTCTGTGAGTGGCAGTCTTAGCTATGTTTTCCCTCTTTACTTGAACGAACAGCCTACCTCAAGTTTACCAATCCCACTTTTGAGAGAGATGCCTAAAAGTCAATTGGAAAGGTACTTTGCCACCTTTCTTTAAATGCCTCTGTAAATCTTGAGTTTTTACCTTTTGAAGACTTACCAGAGACTTGTGACTTTCAAATTTTCATCTGTCTTCTTTTTATGAATTTTTTCTTCCTTTACTTATGATATAAGGGGTTGTAAGAACAGTCAGATTGTGGTGGAGTGTTTAGATTTTTTGTTGGGTTTTCTTGATGCTTCAGTTAATTGAATATTTGTGGTTAAGAAAATGATTAAACATTACTATTTATTTTCCTTATTTTTAATCCTGGGTTTTGAGCCTCAGGAAGTATTCTCATATTACTTTTAGCAATTGTTTGGAAAAAAAAAAAATAGATACTTGAGAGATATTAGCTGTAAGATACTAGAGCTGGTATTGTGTTACTCATTCAAATGATCGTCTGTGTAGAAATCTAAGAATGGCAAAGTGCAAGGGTTTAATTATATTTGAAAATATAGATGAGGACTTACGTATTTTTAAAGGTAGTGCTCACAACTTATGTCATAACTGTTAGCATTTGGTGTTACCTGAAAACACCACACATAATCTTCTTTCGTCACACCTTTCAGCATAAAAGCATTTTGTTTTATGTCACACCTTTCTATTCATAAAGAAATAAATGGATGTACTTTAAATAACAAGACAAGGAACGTATCAACAGCCATTCCATTGGCAGTGTATGTATTGGAAGCTGTAGGCTTATTTTCCCCAGGCCAGAAAAAGAGGGAGTTCTATCCAGAATTTGACGTGACTTTCTACTTCAGCCTCAGTTTCATTATAAAAATTCAAAGCAAACTTATCGCATGGAACAAAGTCAACTAAGCAATTAAGCCTTCTAGCAGCAGATAATTTGCTTGTTCTTGGACGTGCCTTAAGAGTTCTTTTGTTTTCAGTCAGCCTTTTAAATGAACCGACCATTAAACAGCCTCTTGAATATGAAAAATTACATCTTGAGTCATCTAGTTGAATAGTTGATCTCCAGCCCCAAACACTTAGTAAGGAAAGCTGCTTTGTTAAATTTGAAAACTATTTTTCTTTGTGGAAGCTGGGATTTGTGTCATAAGCTTGTAGAATTGCAGTCAGTGTACACCTCTAGAAAATGTGGAGCCTCTTTAATCTTTCAGCGTGATTCTGCCCAATAGCTTATCTTTTCCAACATTTTCTTGTGTTTGATTTTTTTTTTTCTTTAAATTCCCCTATTAGTAGTGTAGCTTTTCAAAACATTCTGCTACATCAAAATGAATTTTCATCAGTTAGGTTCATAGAAATGTTAGTCTTCTGTTAGCTCTGTCAGAGTCAAAACCCCTGGTTTGCAGATGGCCTCCTTGATTCTGGGTTTGTTCTCTTTCACTTGAAGTTTTTGGGAAAAGGACTTTGACTTAAAACAGGAAGAGTTATCCTTATTGTCACTATTGTATTCTGTGCTTTTATTTCCCTTCTGCTTCTTGTTACATCAAAGAAAACTTTAGTTAGATTTACAGGTTTATAGTGATGCAGGGTCATCTCAGCTGCTTAATACAATGCTGACCATCCCACTTCCCTGTTGATTGTTTGAACTTCAGTCTAAAATGTCTTTAAATATTCTTTATTTTTGATTCTTTGATTTGGAAATAGTCATTGGGGAAAAAAATCCATAAAGGCATTATCATACCTGTTTTTGAGGACCCTTCTTAGTTTGACTGTGATGCTTATGTTGTGAATCCTGTCATCTGATCAGGGCTAGAACGGCAAGAACTTGTGAGAACAATTGATTTAGATCTTGGATTTTTTCCTCAATTTATTGGGGCTCTCCCCCCACCATTTTTTTTTTTTTTTTAGTTTACTGCGGTTTTTCTTAACTGCCCTTTTTCTAGTATGCTGAGATTCTTTTTTTCTGATTTACATCCTAGGATAATTTTAGTTTAAATTTTATTTTAAAGATGGATCCACGGATACAGAAATGGCAAAAGATTTTTAAATTTATGAATAGCCTTTTGGAACTAAGAGTAAAGCTGGAAGGGATTTTCTAGCTCACTGCATGTACTTTTGTGTAACTTCAGGCTCTGTGCCATGTGATTCATTTAAAAAGCTTGCTGAGCTGCTATTTAAAAGCAATTATTTTCTTGACTTCTCTATTCCTGTTGCAAAGTTGTATACAATCTAATTGTCCTAATGTTTATAAACATCAGTTAATCTCAGATCTGAAAGTATTCAAATATATTTTCAAATCTATATGTTCTTGTGCCTATACTGCTTTTGCTTTTGGTGCCTGGTAGTTCCCAAATGATTAACACAGCATGTTTCTTCAATGTCTTTGTGTTCCTTGACGAAACAACACAAGTTCTTTTGATGGGGCTGTCCTCCTCTTTGTCTTTGTAACAGTTCTTCCCACCTTTTCTGGTTGCTGTTCACTTGGCTTGGATAATAGAGTGTTAAATGTTTGCAACCTGCTTTTGTTTCACAGAGGTTGCTTGCTCACTTGGCCCATAACTTGCTCGGAGTTCAATAAATGGTTGACTCTTCAGTATTCTCTTCCATCTTCGGCATGCAGCTTCTTCCTTTTCTTTTAATTACACTTAATATACTTGTTGGATACTTACTTTGATTTCTGTGCTGGTCTCACTAGGATATAGATATTTATTGCAGGCTTTGCAAATGTGTTTTATAGCATTTTATGACAAGGTTGCTTTACATTCAATAGCAAAGCAGCAATGACAGTGGTTTCATTTTTCAGCAGTTTTGTGTAAATGTCTATGGTTCACTGTTCTCATCAACCTCAGCTTCAAAAAGAAACATTTAAAACTATTGTCTGGTTTTGAATTCTTTATTAAGAAAGCAAAGGCTTAATAACCAAATTTGTAGAACCGTAATCAGCCATCTAAGTCATGTTTCTCTAAGGCAGTCCCATCTTCCCTGTTCTGCCCTCCCACATCTCAGGGTTGCCTATTGGCATCCACAACAGGTAATTCTTTGTCGTGCCCAACTCCTACATGCTAGGATGTCTAGCTGTGATCTTGGCTCTCAAGAAGAATGCTTCATGTATGAATTTCTTTATGCAGAAAACATATTCTGAAGCCTACAGTAGTACTGAATATGCTCTATGTTGATGTTAAGTCTTGCCTATACCAGAAGTTAACAAGCTGGTTGTTTGCAGAAATTAGAATGATGGTTGATTCCCTCCATCCTTGTAGCTTCTTTTCTGCTGCATTAACTTTTGTGATCTTTCACTAGTGTTGGTTAGTTGTGTATAGTTCTTATGGGGTTGTGTTGGTAACTGTTTGGAAGAGAAATAACCAGATTAACTTTATTTGGACTGAGTTATAGAATGAAAAGAAAGTAACTATGACAATTCTCTGTCTATGTAGCATTCTGTTATACTCCTGAATAGTTACAGTAAGTTTATTAAAATGCTTGTATTCTTACAGAGAAAATGGATCACTTCCATGCTTTTTGATTGTCTAGTCTAGCTTGTTTAACATTCGTGTCTCTTCCTCTAGGGATTTTTGGCTAATCAGAAGAGAGCTGAGAACTTGAAAGATCCTTCTGTGCTGCCTGATTTGTGTTTGAGTCATGCAAATCAGCTGATGATTATGTTAACTAATCACAGAAAACTGTTAGATATTAAACAGAAATGTACCACTGCCAAACAGGAGCTTGCAAATAATCTACAAGTCAGACTGAAGTAAGTTACAACCTTTCAACTTTATATTGCTTCCATTTGCATAAAGACTGTTTAAAGAATGCGTGGAATATTTGGTAATGCATAGAGTTTTTCTTAATGGGAGATAAAATAAAAGTTGGGTCACTTCAGTTTGTATACGAAGTTACTTGTAAGTCTGAAACAAGTGTGAAACAAAGAGAAATTGAGAAACAAAGAGAGTTTAAACAGTCTTCATATCAATAAAACAGTATCCAAGAACCTACAATCCCCTCTCCTCTCCTCAACCTCAGAAGCCATCAGTATCTTATTTAAAATTTGACTGGCAATTATATTGATGTTTTCAAAGGATTATAATAAGCATAAGTGAAACATACTTCAGTAGCTTGTGATCACATCAAAGCAGAAAAACATGCCAGTACTTTGTTTTACTTGTGGTTCGTGAAAAATAATTATATCCAGTCACAGCCAGTAAAAATAGCAATCTTTCACGTAAACATCATTACTGTATAACATGGAAGGCAGTAAGTATTCTATATTGTTCAGTGGGAAATAGTTTCTCACGTTACCGCACTTTTTAATTGAAAGCTTTAGATAATTTGTCATGTCAGATACATAGGAAAAGTATACAGAGTTTAATAATTCTTGGAAGGAAAAACGTTGTTTATGCTAGCAGCAAATAATTAGGCAATGTTGTGACCCTGTTAGACATTTTCTATATGTTAAAGCATTTTTGTAGTATACACTTAATTCATGAGTTTAGAGGAAAAGACTTGCATCACTTTGCATTTACTCTCTATACCTCACTAGCATATTTCTTGCTAAGAGGATAAATCTGAAGAGAAGAATAAAGTGCAGTTGTTTAAAAAAAAAAAAAAAACCAAACAACAAAAACAAACAAACAAACAAAAAAACAACAAAGCCCCACAAAAACACAAACAACCTGCCCCCACTTCTTCTCCCTTCCCCGCCCCCCAGAGAAAAAAAAAAAAAAACGAAAAAAAAAAAAAAAAAAACCAAACCAAAAAACCCAAAACCCACCAAACCACAAACATACAACAGCCACAAAACAAACCCACTGTATTTCGGGTCAAACCAAAGCCTCTGCTATCTTGTCTTCAGTAGCAGTTAGTAGCAAGTGACCATAATGGGAATCTAATAATGGAGACAGAACATAAGCTTCACTATATATAAATATTTTTAGAGAAGAATATTCTTATCTAATCTAGAAGCAGCTCTTCTGTGTTTAATTGCTGATTTATTTTTTTTTTCTGTGAGCTAGTCCAGCTTCTTTTGAATCCACAAACTCCTGTTTTTTGCAAGTTCTGCAACTTGACTATATGTCGTGTGAAAAATATACTTCCCTTTGTGTTTTGAACTGGCCACTTGTTGGCTTCATGTAATGCCCTCTTTTGTTTCTTACTACTCATTACTCTGAGAAAGTCAACAGTGGGTTTCTTGTAGTTTCTCCATTAGTATAAGTTCCTAGTTGCTTAATGTTGACTTCTTCTGTATTTGTTTCATTTTTACTTCACTTCTGTCAATAAAAACTTTTTTTTGTTACTTGCGGGGTATACCTCCACCTTATGCCTTCTGTGGGGGCAAAGTTGCTGTAAAGTTTCCCCTCAAACACAACACATACTCACCTTTTCAGTAGTTATCCTGCTATTTAGTTATGTTGGTAGCTGTGCTTGAAATTAATGTATTGATTGTATTAATAAGATAATTGAAGATGTGGTTGCAAGGTGTGAGAATTATTTGTAGTGCATGAGTCGATGGTGTGAACTTTTCAAAGTGTTTTGATCTTATTTCTGTGACGGTATCCCCACCCTTAATATTTCTTGTTAATGCTTTTCAATAAGTATTTTTAGGATTTATAAATAAAAAGCAGTTGCTCTGGATGTACCAGCTTTTTTTAATTCTTCTGGAGAAAGCTATGTTATCATTTCGTCTTAAGGTTATGTATGTTAAGAGCATTACTTGTCAAAACCAATACCTTAACTCAAATAATGGTAACTGTTCATTTTTTGAGCACTGATGTGGGTATCTTACTGTGAGAAATTAACAGGGAACTGCAGGATGACTACTGAATTCAGAATTGCTTGGTACATCCAGATAACCTGTTGTTGTCCCATGTAGAAAGATGTAATTTTTGAGTTCATGCAGACATGTTGCTAATTTTAGTGACATTTAAATGCAGAAAAGATGACTAAGTTGTTATCTTCTAAAGTGTAACCTACTTTTGTAGGTGGTGTTGTTTTGTAATGCTTCATGCTGACCAAGATGGAGAGAAACTACAAGCATTGCTACGTCTTGTAACAGAGCTCCTAGAAAGGGTCAAGGTTGTAGAGGCTCTCAGTACTGTTCCTCAAATGTACTGTCTAGCAGTTGTTGAGGTTGTGAGGAGAAAAATGTTCATAAAACACTACAGGGAGGTAAGTAGAACTTCAAGACCAAACCTTTGTGTCAATGTATAAATTAAGAACTAACGACATATTTTTTTCCCTTCCGCAGTGGGCAGGTGCTTTAATAAAAGATGGGAAACACCTGTATGAGGCTGAAAAGGCAAAAAGGGAATCTTTTGGCAAACTGTTCAGTAAGTACTTTCTGTTCTGTGAAATCAGAATCGCGGTTAAGTGATTTCTGTCCTTGTAGTTAAAATACTTTCATTATGTTGTTTACATACCTGTATAATTTTTTTACTTAAATAGGAAAAACATGCAGTGTGCCAGGTGGTCGTATTATGAACAAAATATTTTTCTATTAGTCAAATGAATGAACTGTTTCATACATATTACCCAAAATACTGTAAAAGTTCTAATTAGTTTAATGCTTATGAAAGGTAAGATTTCTAATTATTACATTTGAATGCATTTTCTGTTTGAACGTGTTCTGTGAGCTTTACTGTTCTTTTAAGTAACACTTTTTAAACCATTACTGAATATTTGAATACCACTACAACTTCCTCTGTACTGCTTCAGAAAAAAAACAATAATGAAAACCCGTGTCTAAAGAGCTTGACAAAAAGTTAAAAATTATGAAGTTGCTTGTAAAAGAAATCTGATTTCTTTTTTCTCTCTTCCTCTGCAAAGTCTGCAACTTCTGTTCTGAATGAACTGCTAAAATAAGAATATTGAGCAAAAGGTTATCAAAATTTTGGAAAGGAGATTAGCAAGTTTGCAATTAAAATTTGAAAAAGTAGAGGCTTTTGCAGGAGTGAACATTAAGCAAAAAGGCTTCAGTGAAGTGAGACATTCTACTTGGATGGTGGGTTTTGCATGAAGTTCTGTGGTCGCTTGCAATTTTATGTTATCAAGAAATGGCATCATTAGTAATGCGTTCAAATTTAATTCAGCTGTTAAAACTGCAGTAGCTCAACTGTTTTCTCTTGAGGCATTGTTTGTATGTTGCATTTCTTTCTTTTAAATAACCATTTTTTCTTTGCTTAGGGAAGTCTTTTCTAAGGAATCGTTTGTTTAGAGGACTTGACTCCTGGCCTCCATCCTTTTGTGTATGTACTCAATATATTTTGGCGTTTTATTTCATTTTTATGAAATTTCATAAATTTTAAAACCTAAGCTTAACTTATTCAAGCTATATGCCTGTCATGTTGCCCTGACATTGAAGAAGCTGGGAGCTAGTGTTCTTTGCTATTTCAGATGACCTGTATTAACATTGGTTCGTAACATGCAGTGTAGTGGGAGAGGAAATGTCAACTTGATATGCCTTTTTAACAAAGAGTCTGTGGTATTGAACAAAAACCTGCTATTAATGATCAGAAAAAAGAAGCCAGGAGGGATAATTTGATCATCTAATCCTCTCTTCTGAATAATATATCCATAAAATTAATCGCATGGTAAAAAAGTAAAAGGTTTTTGTGTTTTTCTATAGTTGCTGGATAAATGGGAAGGCATTTTCATCTCTTCATAGAGTCATAGAATGGTTTAATTTGGAAGGGACCTTGAAGATCATCTAGTTCCAAACCCCCTGCCATAGGCAGGGACACCTCCCACTAGACCAGATTGCTCAAAGCCCCATCCAGCCTGGCCTTGAACACCTCCAGGGATGGGGCATCCACAACTTCTCTGGGCTGTTGCCCAGACAAATTCTCATTGGCTGTTAACATGAAGGGGTGAAAAAGTATAGCTGTAATAAAGCATTGCCTGTTAACTTTGATTTCATACAGCTTGGTTAATTCGAGTAAGATAACTCTCCTTGATTCTGATGTTGCCATCTCACTTTGCCTTGATTAACCTTTTCAAGCTTTTCCTTTGCAGCTTTTTTTAAAGTATACTTGGAAAAATAAGAATGCTACTCACTTCAGTGTTTTGAATACTGAACTGAATTAATACTTGACTGTATGTTTAGCAGCACAGGAAAGAAAGCTTCAGTACCCTCCCTTATGCCTCAACTTTTTGAACACATCCTTAATGTTTATGAAGCTTGGTAATTGGGAGGAAGGTAGGCTAGATGATTGTTGAGGTTCCTTCCAACTGAAATATGGTATTCTACTGCTGCCTGAGGCACTGTGTATAGATTAATGACTATAAATGTGAATGATTTTTTGAAGGGTTGGGGGCAGGCATGGTTCCTTTAAAAAAAGTATGAAATTTTTGAGAGGGAGATAAGTTTAACACCAACTTTTATGTTATTAATTAAGCTCTTTTTTAATCCTTCCTTAGTTATCTTTGTATTATTTACCTTAACAACACAATGTGTAAATTAATTTCTTAATACAGACACGAAAACCTCGCAGATTTGACAGTGAGCTTCCAGATATCTCATTAAGTGACTTGCAGTTTTTGCAGTCTTTTTGTCCGTCAGAAGTACAGCCGTTACTCAGGTAAAGCACCTTTTTAAACTTCGTATGTTACGAAAGTAGCTTTCCCCTGCTCCTACCCCCTTTAACACACCCCGCCCCCCCCCCCCAAGTTCATTTTTCATAAGGAACAGGCAAGATGTTTTTTTTAACCGATATCATTCTTAAGCAGTGGTCTTCACTGACTTAATGGAGATACGTACTTTCTGTATGCTTCATGTACTTAAACTTGGATGATTTGAACACATGTATTCTGTATTGAGATATAAAGGATGTTGGACATTCCTTCTGAGCTGCCTTATAGCTAAAAACCAAAAAAACTTGTTGTCAGTTTTAAACTGAAATAAATTCATAACTTTGTTTTGTCAGATGAGAATTAGATTGATTTTTTTTTTTTATTATTTGCTCTTCATTAAGTGATATTCTGGAGGAAATAGAATAAATTTCTTTAGCCCAGCATGAGATCATAGAGATCTCCTGTATTCAATTACTGCTTTTTCTCTGACAGACTTATTTTACTAAACAGCATATTCTCTAAGTGCCTCTGCTGTCTATGGAAGTCCCTCACCGCATTGTAGTGACATAGCTTTCCACTTGATGGCAATAGAGGTGGGATTATGTCATGTTCCTCCTGGTTTCTGGGCTCAGGATTACATTTGATGGAAATATTGATCATAGTGGTGGACTTGCAACTTGAGTGGGCAGAGCTGTCACACACCTTTGTAGACACTGAACTTCAGAAGAAGCTTTAGAGCAGTACTTCCTGTGGTATTTTCATTTAACATCTGAAGAGCAAGCAATAGGCAAACTGAGACCCAGCACAAAATAATCTTCTGTCAGTACTGAAGTCCTGAGTTGCATAATTAAGATGGTGCTTCTATTTACTTACAATGCTTGTCTTCTGAAATTATGTTTGAACAATTACTGAAATCTTAATTCTACAAAAATACACTAGATACCACTTGCTATATATATAGAGAATGCAAAATACATTGAAGTGTAATCTGCTTTCATTATATTGTTAGTCTGTGTGAACTCCTGCTTCATGATTTCAGTGGAGCTATTCCTGAACAAATTAAAAATTATGGATATACAGACTCTCAAGACAAGTTAAAATTTGCATTTCCAGGGGTTTAGAAAATTTGCAATTGAAAGTTTACCTTGCAACACTTGCAATGTGATCATGACACATTAATCAGTCTTTTAATTTAGGTTACCTATCATTAAAATAAAATAGTAGAGAATTAATAGCTACTTCAGAGGAAGAGCTGGATTGGAGAGAATCCAACTGGAGAGAATAGAGTCATTTGCAAACATAAGTGCTTCAATTACAGATCTAATCATTATCAATTCTCTTCTGCTACTGTTATTTTTAACTGTAGGTACTACTGGTAAGTGTTTTCCTCAGAAGGAAAGACTGACATATTATTTCTCTATCATTGTGTTTATCATTATCTACTCCTCAAAAACTCTCAAGTTCTTAATTTAAAACACAAATACCAGGTGGTCTTAGTGGATTTTCCATGTGAAATAGATAGCATGAAGAAAGTACAAACCTTATCCAGAGGGAAGCTTAGTCTTGTTGGAATATATACATAATAATTTAATATATTGGAATATTAACCTAACAACGTGAAAAAAAATTTAATCCTGTACTGTTTTTAAGGGTTCCCATACTTTGTGACTTTGAACCTCTTCACCAGCATGTACGTGCTCTACATAACCTGGTAAAGGCAGCACAGAGTTTGGATGAAATGTCACAGACCATTACAGACCTGCTGAATGAACAAAAGGTATTTTTGTTTTTCTTTACCAAGAAAAGAGAATATTCTATTAAAACAGCATTATGAAAATACTCTTTATCAGCCACTTCAGAAGGAAACTTTATTTTTCCAGATGTAAAGATTAGTTGGTCTCATAACTGCATAATAATAGTTTCCTTTCTAATCACGTATTAGTAAATATTCTAAGAATTTTGAGCTCTTCAACAAGTGAGTCTATCTAGAGAATTGTCAAATGACAGTGAATACCTTCTTAACATTTAACAGATGCTTATATTCCACAGAAATTGTAGAAGTATTCTGTTAATATTTCTGTTTTCTGCCATTTTCTCAAGCTTCTGTGGGCAGTATATGTATATTTTGTCTTGTCTCTTGAAGTTGTTAATTCTAGATTTTTGCATTGCTGCTTAAGTCCTTTTGGCACAAGCAGTTAAGGATAGTTTAGCGCCTTGGTTGGTTGTCCCCATTAGCCTGAATATTGATGTGTCACCTACTCCTTTGTTGCAGTCCTGCTTTTGGGGAAGGGAAGAAATATGTGCAGTCTTTTTCTCTGAGTAAAGAAGGAACAGGTGGCAAAAAGATCTCTTCCTGGTTTCACTCTACCTGTCAAGCAGGTTCTTTCCCGTAGAAACACTATTTCTGCCAATCACTTTTGCTTCTGTCCGTTCAGCCTCTAACTTTCGTAATGTACCAAACAAGGTCCTTTTAGCTTCTGACTGTAGCCTGTTGCAGTGAAACTCTGGGTGAATTTAGCAATGCTTAAAACTTTATGTGAAGTTGACTGGTTCAAATTGGGTTTCTGTAGCAGTTTTAATATAGAAGAGTTGTCATTTTTGTGCGACTCCATCATCTACAGTGTAAGAGTTTGTATGCGCTTTGCTGACTAGAAGCATCTTCTATAACTGCCAAGGTTATGGGCATGTTCAATTTTGAATTAGCAAACTCCTGACATGAAGTTCTCTATCTTAGTTCTCTGGGACTTGAGCAAGAGATTTACTGGCAGTCTTTCATTTATGTAAAATATGATATCTGGGTTGCTCTTTGTTCTGTAATATAGAAAAGGTGTGTTATTACCTCTTTTCTCTCTTTATATGTTTTTTAAATGAACAGCCATTAAGAACCAGAGTGTTAGGGCCTGACAGCTGTATTAGCCAGTGGAATGGCTAGCAGTGGTGTAAATTTTGTGAGATCTGGGAGTTTTCTGAGCATGCTCTTCCAACAGACCGTGCTCTGAAATACAGACATTCGCCCCCAACTTGAAGCATCCTGGAATTTATCTCATTAGAAACCAGGATAGTGGCAGGTGTTCTAATGAATTATTTTTTCACTAAGGCTTGCAGTGTCAGAAGTGTGTGAAATAAATCAAAAGAGTAAGTTTTAATTAAATATACATAATATCAATAGAAAAATAAACAGGAAAGGTGCCTTACTTGTTCAAGTCTTAATGGCTTGCCCTTTTTGGTTCAGATTTGCTTGTCTGAGAAATGTTTATTGGTATCTGAGTGCACAAAAAAGATGTTTTCCAAATCAGGGGAATCTGTTCTTTCCACTCTTCTCTTATGCTGTGCTTTGACCAGTTGGGATTCTTGGCTGACTCAGAAATGTCAAGTGCTTAGACAGATTTAGATAATTGTCTCTTTCCTTAGAGTAAATTGCATTGCACAGGCAGAGCTGGGCCATTCATGATGTCATCTTGAAAACGCCCATTTCTGTGTGTAACTTCAATGATTCATTTGAACTCTTTTTTGGAATTGAAGCAAATAGATCTGTCAGATTTTTCTTTCTCAATGACAGTGCTTTTGTTATTACTTGATGAAAGATACTAGGTCTTTCTCTGTGTTGCTCCGTTCCACAGATGATCTAGAAGTGTTTTCTAAATTGTACTACTTTTGCCCATGTTCTTTTTCTGTGTAGAATTACTGAAATAATTTGGAAATGTTCCTTTCTTATCCTTAGTATTACTGGGGATTTACAGTATATAATTAGAAGGCTGAATAAACATTTAATAATAGTCCTGAAGATGCCTACAGCTTCATGCACCTACACATTCTGTTGGTGAACTGAGATATATTCCCAGCTTGGTGCAGGGTTGGCAATGATTGCAGACATTGTGTTGCCCATATAGCAGAATGTTGCTCTTGTACCCTCCCGAGGAGACACTTTTGATCCCAACCTCCCTTTCTATACAAGTGGCAGCAGAAGCCTGATTCTTTAAGATAGACTGGGATAGTTACTCCAGCTTGTTGGGAGTGCAGCAGTTTAGCTCTGTCTGGGTCAGGTGTGAGTTCATTCTACTGCATCAGCCACAGCAGCTGGTCTTTTGATAGTTGCATTAGAAAGGAGGGGAAGCTGTGGCTGCAGCCAAGTGAGCAAAGAGCAAGTCAGGGGGGAGTTCCAATACCTTACTGGGTATGTTAGTAGCATTTTGTAAGTGTCCCCGTAACTCTTATTACTTCAGCTTTCAAGTTCATAGAACGTTAATGATGATGTGCTCCTTTATCTGATATCCAATTTCTTTTTTAGTATTACTTCAGAGTAGTTAAAGAACACTGTTGTGCATTTTTAATTTATTACTACTTTGAAATGTTTTCCTTTTTAAAGCTTTCTGCTTATTCTTTGAAATTTAATGGTCTCACACCAAAGGTACTGCTGTGCCCTCTCATTTCCGTAATATAGATGAAGTTTAAGTAGATCAGTGATGGGGTTAAAGATGTCCAGGAGAAAGTTAAGGTACCTGTAGCAGTCAGGTAAAATGGTTAAGGTGTCTTCTCCATGGTCAGTAGGTGACTAACATATGTAGTCCTTTGGTATTAAAAGTTTCTCTTGTAAGAGAAGCTGGTTTTTCAAATCAGAATACGAAGCTACCATTTGTTGTAGTTGAGTTCAAAATTCAGACACTGTTTCTAATCCTTCCAAGAATTGTCCCATTCCCTGACTGTGTTTATCATAGCAACAGAACTAGAACAAGACATGTAGTCCAGCAACACCTGAGAACTTAAAAATTAACACTGCCTTTCTGTCTCTGCTTTCTATTTTTTCTCATGCTCTTGACTCCTTTTCCTTTTTCATCACAGAAATTAGTGTATGACATATGCATACATTGCTGCCTGTAGATTGTAAATAGACTAAATGGCAGGCATCAGCTTCTTAGGCAACAATAAACAGAGGCAATGATAAACTAAGTCTTCCATATAGTTTCAGCTGCTCAAAATGTGAGATTTAGCTCCTCACTAGGCAGTAAACAGGTACTCCAACTACAGACCCACCTCACAGTGCCCACTGCAGAGGCATGGAATTTGTTACAGCCCCAGGTCATGAGGAAACCAAGCTCGGTACAGTGTTGCTCCACACAGTGACAGTTTGGTTTTTTGTTTTCTTCTTCATGATATATCCTTACTCTTTACCTTCTAAGATGATTCTGCCAGAAGTAGATACCACCTTTCCTTTGCATGTGGCTTTCCGTAGGGCCTTCTAATATCCAAAGTCTTTGAAGTGCTCTTTCAGTATGTGCTTAACTGATTTCTGTGATGCTAGCTTTTATTACTGGTAAAATTCTGGTTTATCAATGTTAAATATTTGTCACTTAAAACATATGCTTTGAATCCAGGTGTGTATCAGCATATACAGTATCCTTCAATATTTATTTTTCTAAGTTTTCTTAGATAAACATCAAGCTGAAATTAAACCCAAAGGAAATGCTTAAACCTGGACTAACTGTACCTTTAACAAAAGGACTGTTTCCCTTTAAGTTTTTTTTTTGTCTATGTCCTATGTTCATTTTTATAAATAAAGACAATATGTTGTATATAATGAACCTAAGGGTTGTTTTTTTTTTTTTTTACAGTGGGTTTTAATCATTGGATTTCAAAATCATTGTATAATTTACTTTCATAGAGATGCAAAGGCAAATGGAGGTGGTGTAAATGCAGCTCTGCTAAATAGATGAGTGTCAGAGCTGGAAATATTCTTCCTACCTCTCAGTTCAGAATTCAGTTAGTCACATCACATCTCCATTAAGAGAACATTTACATGGTACTGAGAACAGGATCCCTTTTTGGGTAGCAGTGACTTGTAAAAGGAAGAGAAAAGAAAAATCGGCTATTTATACATCAGCAGCCGATATGTCACTTCTGTCTCGGGTTGTTTTGGTTTTGGTTTGGTTTTTTTTTTTTTTTTTGAGTTTTGTTGCTGATCACTTACTGCCCACCTTCACAAACTGACACCAGTCGAGTAGCTGAGTTCAATGCATAGCAAAAGTTTCTTCAATAAAGACTGACGTACTAAAGAATACCAGACACACAATTTAAATGCATGGAGACAGTGTTGGATGGTTTGGAAAAGAGGCCCAAGCAAGATTATCAGATGGAGATGTGTTGGCTTTTTGGAGAAGAGCACCATCCTGAAAGATCTCCAGCACTTTGAGACTGGACATCTTTATGGGAATTTCTTATTATAAATATTTCTGTGAGTCTTTAAGAACAGTTTCTTTTCAAGATGGTCACATTCCTCAGATGAATAAGATCAAACAAATCCTTCAAAGATGAAGGATGGAAAAGCAAGATAATGGTTGGGCTATGGTGGTACAGACAATGCATCTGAGATCTTTCAGAACACTGACCCATTAAAAAAACTCCACCTCTCTTCCAGTTTTTGATTCTGACAATCCTGCCCATGCCTCTTTGTCCTACATGTCACAGATACATAAGGAGAGTATTTTAACTGTGTGTATTTTGTTGTAATTTTCTTAGGAAAAATTGCTTCTCTATCCATCCTATTACAACCTTGTTCAGGAATGCATCCTTGTTGAATACTAATGCTATACGTTGCTTGTTGACTTCTAATGGGATGTGTTCTGCACCTGCTGAAGCTTAAAGTTTATAAGAATCTGCAGATGATATTATTGCTGGCATTAGGGCTTTATTCCCTGTTGTGTTTAATAGTATAAGATACTGCAGGTTTACCATTTGTTCCTAGTTCTGGTAGATGAGAAGATAGTAAAGGAAGCGGACGTTAATACACACTTGACTTATTCTGTCAAACAAAGCTGGCAAGCTGTAAATTTATTATGTTAAATCTATTAAATACATAGCAAAGATAAGAAAATCTATAACTGAAGTCTAATCTTGTAGATACATCATGCTGTAAGCAAAATTGAGTCTGTCACGTATAAAAAGCTTGAAAATCACAGAACACAGGCTGTTTAAACAGTCTCTAAGGCCTTGCTGAGGTTGATTATTTTTTAAAGCATTTCAAAACAGTGTTTTACTGAATTTCAGATGCATAGAAATAAGTGCATGTAACTTGGCCTGCAATTACAACTATTATAGCTAAGATAAATTAAACTTCAGCTGAATTCACTTAAAGTATATACTCAATGGCAGTATAGAAAAGTATGATGTCTTTGAAATAGCAAAGATTGGTTTTCAAAAACTGTACATGAATTTACACTTTACAGCAGAGTATGCACCGGAACTTGATATCTTGCTGTATAATTCATATAGTAATGAGGAAGAACTGATGATAATGAGATTTAAACATGTTGTTTAATCGCAATTAATTGGAAAATTGATTTGAAGGTAAGTTTTTAGCTTTTTAAGAATCAGAAGCACTGGAATTGATCAGAATTAGTTGGGAACAGCTCTGTGAAGGTGGAGAAGCTTTACTTAATTTTTATATTGGTTTACAAACTGCTGTTATCTATGGATGATTATGGGTGGTTATTCTACCTATTAGCTTTTCAGCTGAATACTGAAGGATCTGGTGCTACAGAATCAGGTTTAGTGGTATCCGAGGTCTAGAGACACAATGACAAAAATTGGGAGTGATAGGAGCAGCATGGAGGCAGGGATGGAGATCTATTCAGGCTGTGATGAAATTCATTCTGAAAAGTCAGAATGTTGCTCTTAATTAGAATGTGCCCTTCATTACACTGTACTACTTGTACACTCTCACATGCAGAACAATTCTCATGCTTGTTTTTGATACGTTAGTAGACAACAGTATTGTTGTAGTAAAGCTTTTTGTGAGCCTTCTTAGTTTAGTATATTAACAGTGACTGCATTACACTGATCTTTAATAGCAGTATTAGCAACAACAATTTTTGGTAACAAAATTATTAGGAAAACTGAAACCCATAAGCTGTTAGAAAGTAAAGCCTATTTCTGACTGGTTAATTCAGTTTTTTGTATCATCCAAACCTTTCAGCCCTTCCAAATACAAGTATTTGTGATCTATGTAGGACTTTTGGATAGATGAACATTTAATATTTATGTATTTGCAAATGGTGCTTTTTTGAAACTTACTGAAATTCTCTCAATTTCTGCAATTTTTACTTAAATTTTAGTTATATGTATTTTGGACTGTTATGGATAATAAGGCTGACTTTAGATTCTTGTTTTGCCTGGTAATTTTTAATCAATTTAAAATGTTCAACAGTTTTGCCTGTCACTTTGTTAAATGTTTTGTTTCATATTTTATAACCTATAGGCCTCCAATAGTCAAGCATCGCCACAATCTGCTACCACACCAAGGATGGAAAGTACAACAGCAACCGCAATTGCTACCTCTTCAAGAACTCCTCCATCACTCAGTCTTCAGGGTCCCCTCTGTCCTCCTGTGTGTCCCCCAGCTCCATTAGAAGAATTGTCTCCAGACAGCATTGATGCTCATACATTTGATTTTGAAACTATTGCCCATCCGAACTTGGAGCAAGCTCTTAAGCAAGGATCATTAGACTTGGATTCGTTAGCAGAAAGTCCAGAATCTGACTTTATGTCAGCAGTAAATGAGTTTGTAATAGAAGAAAATCCAGTATCTCCTAATGTAATAAGTGATCCACAAAGTCCAGAAATGATGGTGGAATCTCTTTATTCTTCAGTTATCAATGCAATAGACAGTAGACGTATGCAAGATACAAATTCTTGTGTAAAGGACGTTTCAGAAAAAGCATCTCTCAGTGCTTGCGTGGAGAAGTGTAGGGTTATTGCCCAAGACTCAAAGGTACATTTAAGAGGTATAAAAGATGATCTCTGCCACTTTAGAACACTTGTACAAAGAGAACAGTGTGACTTTTCTAATTCTTTAAAATGCACTTCATCAGAAATAGTAAATACCATTGAGAAGGTAAAACTTTCACTTGAAAAAACACTAAAAGATAAACATCAAAAAGAGTTACAGTCTTTGAAAAATGAATATGAAACTAAAATTAATAAATTAATGGAGGATGGTGAAGAAAATAAGAAGAAGATTAAAAAGTTAAAAGGTGACTTACTAGGCTTGGAGGAAGTTCTTCAGAATAAGAATGATGAATTTGCAATGGTGAAAAATGAGAAAGAAGCTGTAGTTTGCCTTCAGAATGAAAAAGACCAGAAATTACTTGAATTGGAATGCCAAATGGAGACACAGAATTGTGAAATTAAGGAACTGAGACAGTCACGTGAGGTAGTACTTGAAGACTTGAAAAAACTTCATGTTGAAAGCAACGAAAAACTACAACTCCTGAGGGCAGAACTCGAGAGTTTAGAGCAAAGCCATTTAAAAGAACTGGAAAACAACCTACAAGCCAGGCATTTACAGGAATTTGAGAAGGTACTAGCTGAGCACAAGGACTGTCTAGATAAATTAGAAAAAGAGAACCAGCATAGACTTGAACAAATGCAGGAATCTCATGCAGTAGTTGTGCAAGAGAAACAACAACAAGTAGAAGAGTTACAACTCAAGATTTCAGATCTGTCTGATTTGAGGTGCAAATTAGAAGTTGAACTTGCCCTGAAGGAGGCAGAAACTGATGAAATGAAGCTTCTTTTGGAAGAAAGCAGACACCAGCAACAAGAGACCTTAAAATCTCAGATTGATAAGGAAACAGAAAGCTTAAAAAAGGAGATAGATAAATTAAACAATACAATACAAATTAACAGTGACGAATACCAAGTGGGCTTGTCAGAACTAAGGACTCTGATGACAATTGAGAAAGATCAGTGCATTTCAGAGCTAGTAGACAGATATGAAGAAGAGTCAAATTTGCTTAGAACTGAACTAAATAAAGTAACACTTCTTCATCAAAAAACTTCTGAGGCAGAAAAAAGACTTTCGGAGCAAATAACAGAATTACAAAGTAAGTTAGAGTTGGAAGCGAATGCCCTAGAAAAGGCAAAAACAGAAAAATTGTCTCTCTGTGAGCAGCAGGAAAAATATGAAGCTATTATCCATAAGCTTAAGGAAGAGAAAGAACTGTTAGTATCTAACCAAGAACAAGACAGGCAGTTGCTCATTCAGAAGCTCAATTGTGAAAAAGAGGATGCAGTACAAACTGCTTGTAAAGAGTTTGAATTACAGAGGGAAGCTGCTGAAAAGGGGCTTTTGGAAAAAATACAACAACTTGAGATGCAAGTAAATCGGAGGTACTGTAAGAATTAAGTTGCTGTGTTTTCCTACTATTTTAATGTAATTAATATGGTATTTTCACGATGTACTGTGCAGTAAGTAACATTTCTATGCATTTGTAATAGTGTTTATCTGGGTTGGTTTCTATATTCAAGTTTCAAGTTACTTCCATTTTATAGGTAGTGATATTCCTGTGTCTGTCATCAGTCTTAAAGATTGTAAAATAACTTATACAATATTATTTCCAGACAGCAATGAAAGTTTTACATTTCAGTCTTGTAATGTTATTTTGAAGGAGTGTTTCCACAATAGTTTGCTGCTTGAAATTCTGATTTTGATGGTCTCAGCCTCTCTGTCCTTTCCCATCCTTTGCTCTGGTATTAGCACTGTGTGAGCATGCAGTGGCTAGCTTTTAGGCTGATAATTTTCTTTGATTGGCTAACTATACACTCTTGGTAATAATGGTGGCATGAAAAAGTGTGTGGGAATATATATGATTGACTGAGAACTGTCCCATGGCCACCTGGACAACCATTGCCTTTAGCTGCCACAGCTCGAGGTCTTCAGTTTGAACTTAATAATGAAACACATGAGGGCAACATCATTTTGAAGAACATCTAACATAATTATTTTTTATTGTTAGTTTCTGCAGTCTTTTTCTGGTTTAAAAAAACCCACATATTTTTATCTTGCCATAAATGCCTAAAATTACTCTTTCAGACTTCTATCTTACCTACTTACTAGTTCATAATGCCTCTCAGCAGAGTAGATTATGATATTGTGGAATGGAAATACTAGAATTTTTCTATGTTAGGGGATGTTATGCAGAGTCCAACAGACACACCAAATTCACATAGTGCAAGGGAAATCTGAACATCTGCTTGACTTGAATTATCCACTTCAGTCCTGTTACCTCAGGATTTTAATATGTGAACATATCCATCGTTAAATGATGTTGTATCAGTGTCTGTTTGTATGTCAGTGTACAAAAAATTATATCAAGGTTGTTTTTGAATTAATATTGTGATTGGGATATAATGAAATTAAGAACTGCTCTTAATTGAATGAAATAGTCTCTAAGTGAATTATGGTGAAATAAAAAAAAGATAAACTGTTCTTTTCCTTTTATATGTATTAATACAATGTAGAAGTTTTTAAAACTTGACTCAACAGGAAAAAGATGTAGTTGTCATCACTTTTTAAAAACTCAATTCTACAGTTAAATTTGAACAACTGAGCACAGCTGCGTGTTCTTACACAAACTAGATAAAACTGATAGTAATGTATTTCAAGGAAGTATCTGTTTCAGTCTAAAGAAGCATTAGTAGTTTGTTATGAGTTCTGTCAAGTAATTTAATTTTCAGTGTGATGTTAAAATATGTATTGCCTCCTAAGGCTGCTCTTTGTGTCTTTAATCTGCTGTTAGGCTTTTTCTCTAGAATAAAGACACGTTGTGTTTTATCTCCAGAGGACATATATGTTATGTGAATCTGTCTTAATATTTCAAAGTCACTGTCTAGCTGTTTGGTTTTTTTTTTTGAGTTCCTAAAACCCCAAGCTATGTCAATAATTTGAGTTGACTTGTTATCCTCACTCAGTCATTGTTTAGCAGTTAACTTGTACTGGTAGAAACCAACTTTTATTTGGTATGTGCCTATATGCCTGTCAGATAGTTGTCTTTTCTGCAAGAACAGTGTTAACTGGCTGTCTGGAAAACACAGACAGAGATATGAATTGTTAAATTTGACTTGGGTACTGCTCCGGTATCAGGAATTTAGGTTTTGAACTCAAATGAAAACTAACAAAAATATTTAGAAGTGACAAAGAAATGTTTGTGACCTATGTATTACCAACATATGAAAATCAATGTGTTTTGCTTATCATGTGCCTGAAATTCAAGTCAACATGATTAGGAAAGATAATAAAACTGCAAGGCATTTGTAAATCTCCTATTTAATCTTTCTACTGTGTGTAGTATGTACTAACCAAGATTAACTGAAAAAGACAGTTTCTGTAATGACTTTCATTGTTAAACAGTTTGCTGGTTAGTCAAAAGATTTATAACATTGTAAAGAATGTTAAAAATAGAATAGGAATCCCAACTGCTTTGAAAACTGAATTACAGCTTTGCTGTCTTCCAGCCTTGGTATTGTCCAGCCACTTCTATCAGACCATCAGTAGTAGTGGAGCTTCTCTGTATAGCACATGATCTCTCTCACAGCTAGGCTTAATTTAGAAATAAATGGAAGTTCAATCCAGCACAAAAATGCTTTCTCAATGGCATAAAAAAGATTTGCCCGAGTGTCTTATGACTTGCTTTGTTCTTTGCTTATTTTCCTCCTGATTTCTGGAATGGCAAAGGTTGTTTGCTACTCTGAGAACTTCAGTTGGCTTTCAGAGGTCTTTTATTGGCAACTTCTTAAGGGCTTTTTGAGTGCTTAGCTACTGCATAATAGTTTGTATCTTCAGTATATGACCACGTGGTAGAACAGTGGTAGTGTTGGTAAATACATCCTCTGTCATCTTAGACTGGTACAGTGTTTACTACTGTAAAGGAACCCCAGTCTCTGAAGGCATGTGCTTTTGGTATCTTGAAAACACTAAAAAAAAAAAAACTAGTTGTCACTATTGCCATAGTTGTCAAGACCTTTGAAGACTAAATATGTAAACCCAATACCTGATGTAGTAACAAGGTTGAAAAACTAGGAATGTATGTTAGCATCCTTTGCAGAATAACAATATCCTTTACTTGGGTGTCATTTGCAAACAGTCAGTAGTCCAGGCAGCCTATCTGAGAGGCAGTTGATACCTGCTCTGGTTCAGTGCAGCTAACAGCTTTGGGTTGAGGCCGATATGTTAACTTGGCATTTAGATAATGTGGAATAGTACGAGTGAATTTTTGTTGCTTGTAAAGTAAGGTGCAGGCGTACCTCCTCTTTACACTTCTCAGACAAACTTAGCCTGTGCTCTCTTAACTTGATAGGGAGAATTAATGGCAAAACAGATGTAGGTGAGTATGTGCTGGGTCGTATGGTAAAGCAAAGACTGTAGAAATGGCTGGTATTGGTCGTTTCATGGATGCCCAAACTCCCACCCAGTGTTCAGCAATCAATTTTAGGTTCCCTGCCTCCTCTGCAATTGAGCTTTCTTTCATATTCTCTGTGCTTAATCTTTCTGGTGTCTCTGGGTTTCTGTAGCCCTCAGTCTTAACAGAGCTTTGCATTATGAAGCAAGAAGAATTCTTGGAGCATTTTTAGTATTGGGAGTTCTGGTTGTGGGTGTTAGTATATTAGCACATGATGTTTTGCTTTCCCCACAGTTTGCCTAATATCAGGAGACCATACTCCAGGCTGCTCCGGCTAGAGAAAACCATTGACACATGTATATAGATGGCAAGTTAGGTTTGGGGTTTTTTCTTTATATTAAATATGATTCTGGTGTAGAGAAATAATAGAAATTTAAAATAATAGTTTTTCACAAATGTTGCCCAACAAAGGGATTTCTCTATCCCAATGTTTTTCAGTGATAGTTCTTGATAACTCAAGCCAAAATGCAGAAGAGCATAGTTAATGGTTTTGGTTTGGTAATGAAAAATATTTGGCCTATGTAACATTGCCTCTTTCATGAGCTGTTTAAGATCTTTATCGTTCCTGCCTCATTGACTGTTGATGCTTTCCTTTCTTTATGATCATTTCTACTGTTCTCCAAATTCTGCTAAGTTTCGCATCTGGATTCCTTAGCATCAGATTTATTGCTGAATTGCTTCAATCATGTGGAGGCTTTGTGTTTTAACATACTAAGAATCTTCAGGGAGTTGATCAGCGTTGTTCCTCTTTTTACTGCTTTCCATGCCTTCGGTTATGTTAGAAAAGTGAAAACAAGAACACCCCTCCCTCAACAAAACTTCAAAATTCGAGCCAGTGTAGTACACTAAAAACCGGAATGCCTAAGAGGAGTAAAATTTGGTGAGATGCTCATGATTAAAAAGTGGAATTGAAGATTAGTGGTGACTTAATTAGAATACAGTATTTATTAAATATTTCAGAAGAAATGTCTCAAAAGGAACTTCTGACTTTTTGTGTGTTTGCTTATTTCATGTATTCTGCGACTGTATATGCTGCAAATTTAAAGCGTAAACATTTTCTTTTAAGTCCTCCCACTGAATCATCTGCTGAATCAAGCTTGGTTGCTGAACTTCAAGAGAAGCTTCAGGAAGAAAAAATGAAGTTCTTGGAGCAACTTGAAGAACAAGAGAAAAGAAAGAATGAAGAAATGCAGAACATCAGAACATCGCTCACAGCAGAACAGCAGGTAAAGCCGATTCTTTTCTATTACTTTTGCTCCCACGACAATTATGTGCTCTTTTGCTGTTTGGAAGTTAAGGACATTTTTTTTCTTCTATACGACACTTTTATATACATTCTAAATGTGTGCTATTATCTGGTGCCAGGATATGATGTGTTAGTGGAATCCAACACTTAAGCAAAAAAAAACCAAACCAAAACAAAACCAACGAAAAACCACCCCCAAAAAAACCCCACCTTTAATACCTGTGAAACGGGCAATACGGATTCAACTTTTATGTTTATTCACTTTTGCTTCTGTTGTAAGCTAGTGCTGTAAATTTTTAATCCTTTAATCTACTGAACCCTAGAAAGATACCAGTTAAATATTGTTTAAGTTAGCAATACAATATCTGTGGACAGCACAAAATTAATTCTTGGAAATACTACTTGGTTTGGAATGCTACTTAATGGCTTTTTGAACTTTATTAGCCTGGGCAGGTGGTTTTTGAGGTTCAAAGCAAATGTTATATTTTACTTAATATACTTGGAAATACTATGTACTCCACACCTTGACACAAAATTATATTGCACCGCATATAATAATTACATATGTATCCACACATTTTTCCTTTCAAAACATCTTGAATCTGTCAGATTTTGTAGATGAGTCTTAAGTTCTTAAATTAAATCTCTCTTAGTAGCAGCTATTATCTACAGCTTTGTTGCATTTAAACACTAAGAAAGGATTTTCTGTTTTAAGTACCTCGCTATGGTAGGATCAAATAAGGACAAAGGGACAGTGTGGTGATCAGCCTTGATGAACGAATGCTATGAATCATTTGGTGCAGAGAGCAGAAAATCACAGTCAGTTATAAAGAAGGGAATAGTTTTGAACTGCAGGCATTAATACTGAAGTGAGCCTTACATAGCATACCTAATTGAAATATATATCACACAGGTAATCGTAAGATTTCTTTTTTTTCTTCAGAATCTGCCTTAATATGGCATTTTCCTCAGTGTCTAATAATTTTCTTCATTCATGAAGCAGACTGTGGAAGGAAGGGTTCTGAGGCATTATCAGCAAATTCCAGTGAAAGATGGAACTTTCTTTTTTTTATAAAAACAAACAAACAAAAAAAAAAAACACAAACCAAAAAGTAGGTGTACCAGTCAGTGCTGGAAGTGTACTGGACTAGCTCACTGAATATTGTGGGTATTAAACCTCACCCTCGATGCCATTTCTTTTTTTCCTTAGTAAAGTTATCTTAGAGTTGTTACTTTTACTGAATACTGCTGTGCACCACTATGTAAGGTGTGTAGCCCACTAAGTAGCTTGTATTTTAAGACTGAGAGTTGATAGTCATAGGTCATGACTGGATCTTAAAATTCACCAATAAATGAAATTGTAATTTAAAATATCCTTTTAAAACATGATTTTTGGTAGTTTTTGTCTGTCTCTTCAGCACAACTGTAGGAGTAGAAAGGGTGAGGGCTTAATGGTTATTAGAAGGATTCAAGAGGCACCTTGATACAGAAGGATACGCTGATACAGAAGGATACGCTAGCTTTATGTTCAGTTATTCAAGCAAATTAACCAGGATTCCTGTATGAGTTCTGCTTTAATTGTTCACTAAGGAATTAATGCAGGACTTGAAATCTATTTTTAACGGAGATTCTAGTATATTCTAGTGTCTTAATAATGATATTTTTCTTTTTTATTATGTGTAACGTATCTTGATGCAGTGCAGCTTTATCTTAATAACCATTTTAGTCCTTAAAGTAAATGTTTTTAAGGTAATACATGCAACTGTGGACATTAATTGGAATATAAAGTATTGTATTTAAAAAAAAATTAAATCATCATTAAATAAATAAATCATTTCTTTGTAATTTTACTACACTTGTATATTGGGGTTGGGGGAACAGGAGGGATAAAAATTTAAAAAAATTATTACAGAGAAACTTCAAAATAAAATGTTCAGACAAGTTATCTCTTCACCAAAGTAATATGTAAACAAATTTGCTTCTTGTTTAATTATAATTTAGGAAACTGAAATGAGTGATATATTTGGTACTTTTTTGTTCTACTGATGTATTTTGCATTACGTTTATACAGTACATATCTTTTTTCAGTAATACTTCTTTCTGTTTTCAGACCAACTTTAACACTGTTCTGGCAAGAGAGAAAATGAAAAAAGAGAACATAATTAATGATCTTAGTGACAAATTAAAAATGCTAACACAACAGCAAGAAAAAGACAAGGGTAAGCAAAGTTCTGAAGAAGTATTCATCTTTTGTAATAGGACAATTCCATTCACTACAGATTGGTTTTGATCCTTTGTGCTGCCATTATTAGGAGAATTTTTGTTTACTTGTGTCATAGATTTGATTGAAACACTTTCTGAAGATCGAGCTCGCTTACTTGAAGAGAAGAAAAAGCTTGAAGAAGAAGTTAATAAACTGAGAAGTAGTAATTTTTCTCCATCAACCTACTCAGTGGCGGCTTCAGAAGCCTGTGGAGCCTGCGCAGCTGATATTCCCACTGACACAGACAGATTGGTTGCTGACATTACAGCTGAAGGGAGACTGGACTCCACGATGGAAACCAGTATGATGGCTGTGCAGTAAGTGTGGGGTGTTGTAGGAGAAATACACGAAGCATGTTCTCGTTCTTTAAATATCTGCTGTTGGGTGTTTTGAAGTACAAATGAGTATGTTTAACACTCATTCTGCTTTGATGTTCTTGCTTAAAGTTTTCTTTTAAATGTATGCATACAATACAGTGTCACAGTCATCAGAAATACGTGTTTTTGATGACTTAGAAGTATGCAACTTACAGGTGAAACTTGGCCCTGCAATTATGAGATGAAAAAGTAGACCTAAGTGTATGAAATGTAAGTCAAACAGGAGAACAACAATTGCAGTAGTGGCCCAGGGTGAGCTGTGTGGCTGCAAGTTTTTGGCATATCTTTTGAACATTTAAAAAAATAAAACTTTTATTCTTGTTTGTGTACATGATGGCTGTAAGGTAGCATAATAACGTTCCTCGATAAAGGGCATGGGGTGATACCTATGCATGGTAGAAATAGGGCTGAATCCTCAGGATTTGAAACAAGTAATGGGAATGAGGCTGATTAAGTGGCCTTGGTAGATTGATGTTCCGTATTAGTGGCGAGAAAGACAGGTATTCAGCATCCGTTTGTATAACCTCTGAATCATCAGTAATGTCAGCTGTGATATACTACTGACTTACTAGAAGGCGTGATAGGACTGGGAAAAAAAATTCCAATAGTTTAAACTCTTGAGGAAAACAGCTAGGGCAAGCAATTTATGTACTTCAAACTAAACTTTTCCCTTAAAATTGGTTCTCATGTATTTGGATCTGGCTGATAATCTGGATTTACAGCCGATTCAAGTAACTTTATGTTGATACCACACACTCTTTTTGTATGGAGGTTTAATTAGGCAGGGGCTAGTTTGCAGGTAGGTATCTGAAGCTATGCTTGAAATATGGAGGTGATTATAGAGATCAGAGGGAACTTAACGGAGTTTTGTTGCGGTCATCAGCTTCCCTGTGTTCTCTGTTTTGGGTGCCCGACAATAGCAAGGTACTTCAGTATTGGCATATAATGCCTTGCCTATTAAGTTAAAAGTCTACGTGTAAAGCTGCTAGACTGTGATCTGGTCTCAGTACATGACTATGAAGTCTTCTGAATTAAAATAATTCTGACTGGTACAAATATGTCCTGTTACCTGTCAGAAGTCCAGCCTACTATAGATGTATTTTTCTGCATTTTTTTCAATACTGACTTCCATGAAAATGTACAGAGCCTGGATTTTTTTCTTTAAATGTACCTGAAGTAATTTTTTGAAGGTTTTTGAATAGTAAAGACTGATGCTCCAAGAAAAGTAGTTCTGCATGCAAATACCCTAATTTTTTTCAATTTTCTTAACGATTTTCATAAATTTCTCTTAACAAATATAGTGTCATACTTAAAAATTCTCTACTAAAATGAGCACATTCTGTTACATGTACTTTCTGAGTATAATCAGACAAAATGAATAGCACATGATATGGGTGCATTAAAGTAGGAGTCATTGCTAGAAGATACTCAGCTATTATCATGCTCAGTTCAGTATTATAATCCATTCAGAGTAGATTATTGGGAGAGAATTCAGGAAAAAAAAGGTGAAAAAGTTTTGTCCAGGGCATTCCAATTGTTTTTTTAACTCCATATAAAACCCAGGGAAAACTAGAAAAATTTTTTAAATCTACAGTATGATTATGTTTCTGCTGTAGCACCCTAAGAGAAAACTGAAATAGTCAACATATAGTACTTTTTACTAACTCGTGAGAACTGTATTTCGTGCTAATGCTTTATACCTCCTTGTGGTGGAATATTGCATTTCTTTAATTCTCTTATATTAGGAATATTAATTTTTTAAGATCCTTTCCTAAAGTGTCTAAGGTGCCTAAGGAAACTTGGGGTTGAATTAGAAGGCAATTCTAAATATTAGCAGTCACATGTAGTGATTTCTCTTATGCTGTTACACCTGCAGTAGGTTTTTATAGACTTCTAATACACTAGTTATGATCGCATTGTCAGGTTTCCTCTCTTCTCCTAATCCTCACATAGGCTTTCTAATTTGTGAAGTTGATAAATATCGTAGGCTGTGTCATGTTACTCTGAATAAAGAGCAAGCCTGCTTTGTTGTAGTAACCCCAATGGGGCATTTTGGGAAGACAGATCTCATCATCTTATTAAAAAGAAAAAAAGTTCTTATGTTCTTATTTCCCTCATTTCTGAGAGTTCTCAAAATATCATTTATGCTTCAGAACTGTACAGTATAATGTTTGTATTCATTTACATGAAAAAAAGCTCAGAACCCCACACTAACTTCATTATACCCTTAATATGACTAAAGGTTTCTTTTTGCTCATTAAGGACACTTACCTGAAGAAATTTGCTGCATCTTTGAATCACCCACTTGGTACAGCTTGCGAATTTTTAGTGTGTTGTTGAAAGGAAAACAACTGATTGTGAGCTCCTGGTTGCTACCCCTTTACCTAGAATCTTTGTGGAAGATCATTAAGAAATTGCAACCTATGCATTTTTTCACTTTTGTGCTACTAGCTTTTTGAACAATCTCAGACTACTTCTTACCTCTCTCAGAAGTAATGAACCTGACTGGAAAGCACACAAGTGGAATGAGGTTTTGCCAGAGAAGCAAAAGCAGAGTTGTTAGATTTACTTACATTCACTTTAATCAGTGCCCATCACAACCGATGCTGCCTAACCCTAATAATAATATACCCAGTGTACTAAATAACTTTGTGGAAGCAAGGATGAAAATAGTTGTTGCTTACCAAACTAAACTTGCACTGATAATCAGTAAAACATTGAAATGCCCCATCTTTAGAAGGAGAACTATTTCTTACAGTAATCATTCTAGTCCTTGAACTCTCAAGGCAGGTTTACAAAAAAAACTTGAAAAGGTAAGCCTGAGAACAAAAAATTTTGGCGTAATGTACTAAAAGTCAGGTAATAAATAGATTTGATATTTTCTTCCATATTAACCTGCCTTTAAAAATATATTTTAATTGTATTAGGAATTACTCTGTGTTCTTAGGAGGTTCCTTATTAGGACGTTAGCATTATCTTATCATGCCCCAGTGCTCAGTTTCTCTCTCAGGTAAATGCAGACAATCAGGGAGTTCACATTTGTATCGCTCTACCAGACAGTTCCAAGGCACAGACCCTTTAATCAACAAAGACTAGGAAAATACAACATTGTAGAGCTGAACCACAATATCAAGTGTTAACTGCTAAAGCATTTGGAGCTGTATCTTTCATCCTGATGTTTTGAAAATAATGTAAAATATGCAGAAATGGTCCCATGTAACTTAATAAACTAATCAATGACTGAAAACTCACTGGCTTGTTACAACAAAGAAGCTCCTTGGGATTACAGGGCCAGGGGAGGTGGGGTGGGAAGAAAAGGGAAAAAAACCAACACCCTAAAAACCTGCCAGAAATGTCAGTGCTGATTCATAGGGTGCTGTTCCCTCTGTGCTCGTAAAAACATGACTCTCATCACTTAGTGAAAATGAGGGAGTAGGAAAGATAATTTTTGATCATGGAAAAAAAAAATCATTTTTACCCTATCCATTTTCTTCTTTCTCTTTTAGTGAAAATGTCCATATGTCTGAAGAAAAACAGAGGATAATGTTGCTCGAAAGAGTGAGTAGATTGATTGGGAGGTTAAGCATTACAACTGAGTACTTGGAAATACATACATGTAAAGTTGTGCTGTGGTCAGTTATATACTCTGATGCAATATAGTATTGTAAGGCTTATAAATATAATTCCAGGGAGTGGTTTTTCATTGTACTCATTTCAGATCAGTATAATTTGTTGAATTCAAAATAAGTATTAATACATTATACTTGGCCTACCTCAAAGTTTTTTTTTATTCTGTTTATGTAGGCTGCAGTATGAATTGAGTCAGGTGTAATATTTCTTCTTAGGAGTGACATCTCATTGATCTAGGGTATTTCTGTAGCATGAAGAAAAGTTTTGATTATTTTTTCAAAATAAGGCATCCAAAGCAGCTGGACAGCAGTTAAGATTGATTTACCTGTTTCTTTTGGAAATGGATAATTTCTCTTCTTAGGCTGCTACTACTTAAATCATTTTTAATTCTACCTGGGATACACTGTAACCTTGGCAGTATAGTTTCTGTAAAAAGTGAAATAACACTTGTTATGAATGTGCTTAAAATTACAATTTTCTAAGTTATTGTCATGCTCCTACAGGCTAGAGTTGTAAGTTTATACCTCACCTCCCTTGCTTCTCCCAGGTACATACCTTTAAGTTTTTGCTTCTGTTGCAACTTTTATTTTGAGCATAGCTTTCAATGTGCACTGAGTAATTGAACCTTTTTGATGAAATAAACGTTGTTATTCTTGGTAAGATTAACCCTTAGTAGTTACATTCAAATCTTTCGGACTCTAGTAATTTTTAACTATGGAGTCATATCTAACTCCATTCCAGTTGCTTTTTCCATGCCTCTTCAAAGCAAAGTTGACCTTCAAAAAAAAAAAAAAAAAAAAAAAAAAACAAACAAAAAAAAACGCAAAGTCTTAAGCTTTCAGCTTTCTAGGATCACTTATACTAAAAGCTGTGATCAGATAGAAAACATGGATAGTGGCACTGAATGATGCAAGGAGCTGGATGTTTCTGACTAGGAGCACTTACATGCTTTATTCTGTCGTTTGCTTACAAAGGATTTTTCACGTGTGGAAGCTATAGAATAGTAACATTTTTGCTGTTCTATCAGTGAGATGTGTTTCTAACTTAAGGAGAAGGATGAGAAGGGAGATAAACATAGCTTAGCCGTGTGTTTTGTAGCACTGTGGTAATTGCTAGTCTTCAAACTTTTTTACATGTCTTTGTTCAGAAGATGTTTTGATATTGTTTTAAAACTGAAAGCTGTAGTAAATACATATATTGTGTAAGTAGTCTGGCTCTGGTCATATTAAAACTTTTTAAAAATGTTTATACTGTATAAGGTGTATTAATTAGTTAATTAGATAAGATATTCTTTCAGACTTTGCAGTTGAAAGAAGAGGAAAATAAGAGATTAAATCAAAGATTGGTAAGTATTTGTGCAATGCATGTTTTAAATCTCATGAAAAAATAAGCTTACAAATGTTCAGTTTGTTAAAATCTAAAAATGTGTTTTATTAACTTCAAAAATGGTGCTAAGGCAAGTGGCAAACAGGTAACAATAACCTTTCCAGAGGTACCTCAACGTAGCAGTCTTTTCATGGAAAAGATTCACAGTACTGGAGAGAGAGACTTCTTCCCAAAGAACACGGGCCATCCAGGCTTGGGGTAGAGGGTGTTAATTTCAGTGGCACCGTGGCACAGTTTTTGAACAACAGTAGATTGAAGGCCAGTGTACAAGAATATAAATGTGCCTGCACATTAAGCATAATCACGAGTATTAGCAATAACTTAGAGATTGTTTTTGGAAAACTGCACCTGTCATTTTTAGAAGGCGTGAAACTTTAATTCTGCGTATAAACAATCTTTGTCTTAAAACGCAACACTCAATAATGGACAGTGCCTATGGAAGGAAAAAGAATATAGTGGCAGAGTTCCCTTGATTCCTCTGCTATGAATCCTTCTTTTATTTGTCCACAGTTTAGCCTTGCTAGCAGGTTTCAACACTAAGTCTTAAAAAAAATTACTGTGTGTATGGGAAATAGACATGTCCTTTGATAGTTTATTGGTTGGACAGGCCATGGAGATCTCACTTTCTTTAAGTGACAGGTGGCATCTAGGAGTTTAGTAGGAACTAATATCTGTGTAGTTGCAATTTACATTTCATAGCAACAGTGTGTGTTGAGTTTCTCCAGTAGGAGCTGCCATTTTTCTGTATGGGATAAGGTTGAAATTTACTATATAATTTACTCCTGCTACATATTCAGGTATGAAATTGCTGGGTGTTTTTTTGTTTTTTTTTTTTTTCCCCCCAAACACTTTCCATTCCATATTAAAACCTGTCCATAATAACCCTGCTAGTGCAGGGCATAAGGAAGAATTGCAAAACATCTAAAAGCTTATTTTGTGAAAGAGGGTTTTCTTTTAATTTGGAATGCCAATGAATTGCACAAAAGTTGTAGTTGTAACACTGAAACTCAAACACACCGGACAGTCTTCCAAACCTCTCTGTAGATTTCCTGAATTAAACCCTTGATCTCTTGTCACCTCAGAGTAAAATGAAATTAAAGAAACCCTGGCATCATACAAGACAAATGCAAAATTCTTTTTTGTCATTATGATTAATACCAAGCTGCATAAGAGAAGAGAAATTTGCAGCTTGTTGGTGTCTAAAGAAATTCAAAATTGCTTTCTAAATGGGCATAGGAATTTAAAATATCTTTTCAATTTCTTACTTATAGATTGGTCATTTCATAGATAAAATCAACTATTTTTATTTCATGTCTCTTCATCCTCCCTTTCTCCACCCCCACTGCCCTGCCTCCCTTCCCAATACACTTCTAAAACAGAAATACACATCAACACTTAAATACCAATATTTATTTGTATCCAGCTACTTCAGATAAGGAACCCAGAAGGTGTTCTGCACAATAAAAGAAAATCTTTTCAGGTCACTGACTTTTGCAGCAAAACTTGTGGGTTATCTCTGCAAGCAATAAAAGATACAAAGGCGCTCCTTTTAATATGAGGAATGTTATTCCAGAATTTTTATTTTATATAAATTATTGAGAAAGGGACCCTTTTTTCTGTTTAAAAAACAAAAAAAAAATCTGAAGTTGGATTACATGAAGAAAACTGCTGAAAGTGTTATCTGAAGTTGAGAGCTTTTTTGTGTTGTACTGTATTCAATTTGGACTCATTCTTTGAAGGAATAAAGAAAACAAGCAGTGAATAGGCTTCAAGCTGGTATTAAGACAGGCTGATGCTGTTTCTGGGAACGTGGTGGAGGGAAGACTGTAGGTAACAATATTTGAGTTACAGCTGAAAAAACGTGCAGATCTTCAAGTATGAGTAATCTAGATCTGAATCACATGTATAAATGGTCAAGGAAGTAGGAACCTATGGAAAAACTGCAAGACCTCTAGTCAGAGTTTCTACAGAGCAATTATGAATTGTCTGCTGTGAGGAAGTTACCAAAAGGTAATGAAATGGACACGTTTACATTAGATCAGCATCTCTATCTACTTGCCTGCATGTGGGCTATGTATCCCTTAGTAGATACAAAGTAGGTACCCATTTTCATTTCTTAGTATCACAGTTACTGTAGAAAGTGTATGTACACTTATATTCATTTTTAGGTCTAGTTTGTCTAGTTTGTTGTTGTTGTTGGTTCATGTGCCCATATTAATTTAAACAGATTTAAAGACAAATATCAGGCATATAGGAGATAAGAATTATGTCCAAAACCTTACATAATTGAGCCTGTGTTTGGTCTGAGTAAATTTGACTCCAGTTTTATTCCAGGGAGTGCTTCTCTGTTTATTGCAGTAAACTTTAGATTATGTGACAGTCCTTAGTAAAACTTGAGAGACCACAGAGTTCAACATCCAGAGTTTAATTGCAGTAAACATATTTAACCTCCAGTGTTTTACCTTCGGCTTTTCTGAGAATGCCAGTGGCTTTTGTGTTAGCATGCATGGCTATATCGTAGGTCTTGGGTGTGCTCAGAACAAATCTTCGCTGGCAGTGATTTGGAAAGTACTTCTCAGGTTTAAATGAGGCAGAAGTAAATTATGTAAGAAATTTCATTATCAACGGTAGCTATTAAAAAAAATAAAAAAAAACCCAGAAAGAAACAAAAAAACAACCAAACGTGCTACACAACAGGACAACAGAAAGGTATGCTGTTTTCTTGAGTGAATATAAGATCTGCAAGAGTAGATGCTGTTTGAAATCAATTACAAGTAATTTATTTTCCTATCTTAACCGTATTGTTACCTGCAATGTACATCTCATCATAGGTTGCCAATACTTCATAATTTTTCTCTTTATAGATGTCCCAGAGCATGTCATCAGTATCCTCAAGACATTCTGAAAAAATAGCAATTAGAGAGTAAGTATGTGTTAATTTTCATATAAACAGATGGATATGCCTTCAATAAGTACGTAGTTAAAGAATGTCACAGTTGTGCTGTTCTTGCTCTGTGATGAAGGGATATATAGGTCATCTCTGTTGTTTAGCCGTCAGTTACTGAGCCATCCCAGTTAAGCATAAATCTAATTTTATAATCACTTCTTCTAAACAAGAAAGAAAAGGCCTTTCTGAAAAGTGTATGTCAGTGGCTTTCTTGAATTCTGTGCCTTTCTTTACATGGTTCATAAGGATAATACCTCATGGGATTTGTAGAACCCTCACAGAGTTTTCTTTTAGATTAGTTTTTGGGTCTCTGTAACCTTCTTGAAATCATGCTAAGAAAAAGTAGAAGGAGTCCTGTTCATCCTGAGTGTGTATAGTGCTCCATTATATTTCAAGAGAAATTTTACCTTCCTTAAGTTTTCAGTATTTTTGGCTTACCTTGACAGAATGCAATGATAGTAACTCAAATATTTTGTAAGATATTATCAATTTGTTAGCAGCTGCAGGTAGAATTGTTGCTGGAAAAAGTAGTATTAATTCTTGCCAAATATGAAAGCTACAGGCAGTTGTTCTAAAGTAATTTATCAGTCTAATATTGAGTAATATAAAAACTGCTTTCGGAAAGAAAACCACCACAGATTATTCTATTAATGCTTTCTGAATTCCACCAAATTGCCTTTTTTTTTTTTTTTTTTGTGACAATGTGCAGAGTCAGTTTTTCCTGTGAGCATGTGAATATTCTAAGAACTTTCTTTGTAGTCTCTGGTGAGGAAAATGTCATGAAAGAAGAATTCATCTGTCCAATAGAGAAGTCTTTACCTGAGTCGGTATAGTCTGTCTTCATAATAAACCCAGGCAGAAAAACCTGGAATAGTGTTTATTTGATCCAAAAGTGAGCTTTAAAGAAGATGAGCTAGATTTCTGTCTAGATTCACCTATCTCTGACTATGTATCTACGATCTCCTTTTATGGAGAAGAGTTTTCCCCTTTCTTTGCCACTTCCTCCTCTGTCCCCAGAGCAGTAGTAACATTCATTCTTAGAGCTCTGTCATGGTCTAATGCTTAATTTGTAGCTATTTTAGACTTCTTTTCATTCATGGGTAAATAATATACTTCTAACACATTTGTACTGTGAAACAGAAGTTTAAAGAGTTCTCTGAATTCTGTTACTGAAACTTGGCATGAGAACTTTGTGGCCTTTTGTTATCCTGGTGTTAGGAAGAAATATAGATTTTGGAAACTTTTTATGTAAAGTCACCATGGTGTTTCTTTGCTTTTAACCCTTTGATCAAAGTCAGATGACTACTTCATCCGTTCTTTGTCCTGTGTGCTTAAAATTTTAAGATTGAATATCTGCATAAATGTGGTGCTGTATTTTTCCGTGTTCAAGTTGGCTTCAGTTTAAAACATCAAAATAGTGTTTTTAAACACTGATACAGTGATCATTAACATAAGTAATGATGATTAAAAATAATATAAACTTGAAATGTTAGTATTTTGTTAGGTAAAAGCAAAACTGTCAGTTCTTCTGAAAACAGTAATTTGAGCTCATGGATGTAGAAAAAAAATTCAAAACCACTTGTTAAAAGGTAGTGGTTTTTGTTGACTTCAGAAAATATAAAATGTATATGAGCTGGAGTAACAAGTAGAAACATCTGTGCTGCTGTTCAACTAAGTCTCAGCCTGTGCAGTACTTGCAAAAAATTGCAGTCTAATTAATGTAGTTTTAAGCTTCTATACTTTTTTTTTTCCGTTAAGTTCCTTGATTGGTTTTTTTGTTTTTCCTCCAGTTTTCAAGTTGGCGATTTGGTTCTCATCATCTTGGATGAAAGGCATGACAACTACGTATTGTTTACTGTTAGTCCAACCTTGTATTTCTTGCACTCAGAATCTCTTGCTGCACTGGATCTCAAACCAGGTGAGTGTGGTAAGTGTCAGATTACTTCCAATTATTATCTATTCCTACAAATAACACTCCTAACTTTCTAACACTTAAGTGATTTCATAAATATGTAAGTCGTAAATGCGAAGCATGTAATATAGATAGCCACCAACTGTCTTTGTAGCTTTTGTTACTAGTTCTGATGCTAAATGTTTTTTCATGGCAGAACATTTTAAATCAAAAAAATTATATGGATATTAATGTCTTGGAAAATTAGGGGGAAATATCTGCATCTTTGAAGTAAGCTGTAAAACAAAACAAAACACAAACCCACCCACTCCCTGGAAAAAAGAGACAGAAAATGTCGATTTTTGTACACAATTAGTGTATGTTAATATGTCTTTGGGTAAAAAATTCCCATCAGGCCACTTTTTCAGTAGCATGAATAACAATGTATAACTGTGTAGTTCTTAGGCATATTTTTACATGGATTTATGTTTTCAGTGTCTCTCTTGATGAGGAAAGTAAATAGAAAACGCAAGGTAACATTTCTGTCAAAACTGCATGCTCGGTTCTTACTTTTTTAATAGCTGATTTTTATGATGTGCTTTGAAGATTGTCTTTGGGTAAAATTTGTTCTCTGTAGCTCATCTTCTGCAAAGTGACTGGAATTTATGAACCCAAATAGGTGTCTGGAATAACAAAATGTAGACCACAGTATATGGGCATTTGCGAGCAATATTTTTGATGATAAAGTTTTTCCACCCAATTGAAATGGTGTTTAGCAGGACTTAAAAGTTTTCCGAGAACAATTTCTGAATGTTTTGCTTATGTTCAAGTTGATGGCACATTTTCTTTTTTCCTCCCTAATCTTCGGGTTATTTGTTGGCTATTTTTGGCAGCTATGTAAACTTAAATTGAAGCATTAATCTTATTTAAATGAGGAAGAATAACAATGCTTTGCACTAAACTATGTGCTACAATAAATAGATTCATATAAACATCTTTAAACTGTCACATCTAGTACTTTTTGCAAACCCACCTGTGCTCCCAACTTTGTTGAAGAAATGTCTCGGAATATTTTGCATTAATTCTAATTTTTCAGTAGAAGTTTCTGTATGTTATTGCACATCAGAAGGTGTCAACATATTCTTAATGAGCAAACTTGTTGATTTCAATTATGATGAAAGATGATAGCTCTGAAACAATTGTGTAGTCTCCAGAAGACCACCAAGCTCTAGCTGCATTCTGACTGCTGAAGAATCTGTTCCCATAGTGTTGTGTGAAATGTACAGGAAGAACTCCTGTCTTACTTACGGATATAATAGATTCTGAACTATGGCATTAGTAGTGCGTACATAACTGCATGATATTTGATTTATTTGCTTTCTATTGGTTTACATCTATATGGTAAAAGACACATCAATTTGTATATCACTCTGAGTACACCCATTTTCAAATGGCCTTAGCTTGCTCCATTCCTTACCACTTGCCTAATCAGAGTTAGTCTCAAATTTGAGAAAACTGCGCATAAAACAAACACAAAGACTCACCACTTGCTTTAGGAACACATTTGTCTCTAGCTCAGTACTTCAGGAAACTGTGTCTTGATTCTATTTCTGCATCAGGGAAGTGGGGAAAAGGAAATCCAGAACACTAGTATTAATTGTAATAGATTAAAATTGGTGTGGACCTAGGTACTGCAAACTATTGTTTCACGGGCTGCCAAAATGTTGCATCCAAATCTGGCCTTTTGTAGCAACATGTATGAGTCAAGTTAGTAATTCTATATAGATCCACCTACAGTATTAAGCGTTAAGGGTTTAGGCTCTCGTGGGTTGTCTCTGCCTGCTTTAAGAGCACTTAGAATGCTATGACATCACTGAGATTGGTTGAGGACTGCATGGTTTCTGTGTTGTCCCTTATCTTCGGGATATGGAAGTTTTCATCTGCAAATGCAAGGAAAAAAAACCTGCATATTTCTCACTATCTTTGTTAGATCAATGATGTCTGTCAGACAAGCAAATTAAAAAAAAACTTAAGTTTTTTTTGTAATTTAAATATTAGTTGTAGAGCATTCAGGCTAGATATTAATACTTTACACTGATTTGTTAGAGTGTGGAGTAGAACAGAATCTCCTCTGTTGTCAATAGCAAGATCAATCTTGAAGGGCGAGATTAAAATTTCAAACTATGGTTCTTGAGTGACTCATGCTCTAGTCACCAGATCCAGTATCTCATAAATAGTCATGCTTAGGAAAGCATTGATTTTTAGTATTATGCAGAGCATATGTGAGCTGTTCCTTCCGTTTTGATGTTTTCTTCATGCTGTGATTAGTGATAGTTAGAAAAGAGCAAAGCAAGTAAAATGGGTATGATTTCTTGGGATACAAGATAAATGTGCATTTCCTTACTGTTACAGAAATGGATACAAGCTGAAAGTTGTTTTTTTTTATGCCCACTGTTGCTCTTTTGACCTGTCAGTTTATTACTGAGGTTTTTCATTTTTCTCCTTTCCAAACAGTATTGGGTACTCTCAGGCAGCTGCAACCAAAACTCACAGACCTGTAGGGCTTTAAAATTCTTATTTATGAGTAACTAATTTCCATCACTAATACAGAAAAATAATCAAATGTTTCAGTAAGGGCAATAAAAATAGCTGAGTACAGAAGACTTTCTATCCTTTGAAATATTTCAAGAAATTCTTTTTTGAAGAATTTCTGCTTTCAATTAAATAATTTTAGCAAATAATCTTTAACCCTGTTGAATGTAATATCCTGTTACCTGTAGCTGATTATCTAAAATAATAAATATATTGTCTCTTTAGCTTCAGGTGCGTCTAGGAGACCTTGGGTGCTAGGAAAAGTGATGGAAAAGGAATATTGCCAGGCAAAAAAGGTAAGGAAATCGTAATGGAAAATCATCTGATTAAATCTGATTCTTCTCCTCTATTCATTGTGTTTGTAACAATTGTTACACAGAGAGTACTTTTCACAAGTGAGATGAAAACAGTCCTAGATTCTGCCCTTCCTGCTCTTGTTTTTAATCAACGAATAGCAAGGGAAGGGGAACTAGAAAAAAGAGTAAGCAATCAGTGGCTTGGGTAGTTGTCCATACTGCCCAAAATTTGCCAGACTCCAAAGGGTCTCATGAATGCTAAAGGGTGGGAATCAGCTTCTGTTTAAAAATAAAAAAATCAGAATGATCCCACATTTCTAATGTAATTTGATTTTTTTTTTTTTTTTTTTTTTTTGTAGGCACAAAACAGATTCAAAGTTCCTTTGGGTACAAAATTCTACAGAGTGAAAGCAGTACCGTGGAACAAGAAAGTATAACACAAAAAAATTTTAGTTCATTCTGTCTCCATTCTTTTTTGACTTGTCCTTCAGTGCTCGTTCATCGCTCCAAATACCATACCAGGCCATCTTTTTATACTGAGGTCATGTGGCAAGATCCGTCATTGATGTACTGCTTTTACTTTTTAACAGGTCACATTTTAGAAACAAGAATTTCATCAAAAACTCTGGCCCTAACTGTTCCAATTTTTTTACCCAGCTAACTTTAGGAGTGTGGACCAAATGAGTTCATTTTCTCAAAGGGCAACCACATGAAACATGGTTTGCTAGCCATGTTAATTGCCTGCTAAATATACATTAGCTTGTATTTAGATGTTAAATGTTAGTTACCATTATTACCAGCATACGTCCTTTTGTGAAATCATTATCAAAGTACTTGCACTCTTTAACAGATTCTTTATATGTGTAAAATTCATCAACTATTTAAGGAGGAGTGTTCATTGCATGCAGATAATCATATAATTTTTCTTCAACATGAGTTTGCCTCAGTAGATGAATAAAAATAACTACTGCAACTTGTTTCATTACATGAAAATGCTCTTTAATGTTAAAAAAACCCTTGTAATTTGATAGACTGATTTTGAAAATCAGTCACAGTTAGATCTGCAATCTTCAAAAGCACTTTCGATGGATTGATCACACAGATTCTGAAGGGAAGACGTCTGTGCTGTTTGTTCAAAGTGAAGCACTTGTTCTTTCCAACAAAACAGAAATCTTGTATTAATCTATTTAGAAAAATCATATTGATGAAATTGTATTTCATGGTTGAGTTTCAGGAAAAAACTCATTGTACATTAACCATACAAGAGTCATTTAAGTAACAAATTATTGTAATTGTAAAAGACATGTAGAATTTTAAAACAATAAAGATTTGAAACTGTATGTGTTTGAAGTATTTGTGTGCCTTTTAAATACTATCTATAATATTTATTTCATGTTAATCTGTTGCAACTTCTCTCTGATTCCTCCAGCAGTTTCATTACATAGAAATACCTAAATTTTTTACAAGAGGCATTAATATTCAACAACATTCAGGAATTAAAGAATTACCTTGGAACAATAAAAAATAATTTAGGTAGAAATTAATTTTGTCAGCATATTAAATGGATATGTGACATTTTTCAAAGTAGTTATACTGGCTACACTTTACAAACGTAGTCTCGTTTATTTTATTTTTTTAATAACATTTTAAAAAGATGTACTATAAAGTGTAGCCAAAGGAAAGGCAGATTCTGGGTTCAACTATTAGCTTATGTCTAGGACTTAATCCATAGAGTTAATCAACTGTGATTTACCTTCGGAAGGTGTGAAGAGGAGGAGGAAAAGGGGTAAAGAAATGATCACATGAAAGTGTCAGTGCTTCTGCCCATATGTTGCAAATTGTATTCCTCCAGACTAACCAGTCCACTTGAATACCTAGAAACTTCTGTATATGCTTTATTTAAAACTTTGTTCCATAACAATTTTGAGTTCAGATTTTTATGAAATGCATGGGCTTGTAATTGTATAACACCTTTGACGAAATAAATCTAAGAATGTCATTTTGTCAAGTTGCTTTCTTACCTGATTGTTAAATTTGCTAGTTGATGTACTGACTTTTTTAAAATTACTTATCAAAAAAATGTACCTTGTACTTCATTATTACCATAATTAAGTACTGCCTGGTGTCAAATATGTAAATAACATAGATCTATAGAACAGATTTAAAGCAAAAAAAAAAAGCAACGATGCAATTTTTTTTTTTATCACTGAATTGTTGACTTTCAACTAAATGGGAATTCAGTTCTGTCTGTGATTTGGTGTAGTCTTGTTCCTTTAGTCAACTGAATGACAGGTGGTTTAAGAAGGTGCCTGTGTAGCACAGTTCATTCCTTCCAATATGCCAACTGTTTAGAAGCCTTGATATCTTTTACCCCACTGACAAAACTTTCCCAGCCTCAGATAATCTCCCTACTGCTGTGAATATTGTCCTTCAGGGACTAATTATCTTCCAGAAGCCACTAGGCTTAGCTAGGAGGCAGAGTCCTTCCATTTCTGGGAGGCCAGTTACGCTTTCAGTAGCAGCAATGGATCTGTGTGGCGACGTGCCATCCAGCATTACAATGTAAGACACAAATCTTTTATTGCATAATCTGCTTCAAAGATAAGTCAAAGGTCCCCCAGAATTTTGTCCATGGAGGAAAGTTTTGACAAAAATTGGTTTGTCAGATTCTTCCAAGTTGGTTGAAACTGCAGATTTGATGATGGCCCTACAGAACCATAAATCTATAAGCACCACTCTTTTTTGGGCATACAAAAATTAAACTTTTTCTGGTAACTCTAATCTCAATAAGCACTAAGGCCTGTCTGTCTTGCTGCTCTGTGTGGAAGTTTGTTGCAGGCTCTGGGATGGTGTCCTGAGCGCAGAAGCAAGGCGAGTACACTACTCCATGCTGAGAATTAAAAAAAAAAAAGTCAGAAATTCTTTCATCTGTGTCTGTAAAACAATCTGGGTTTTGTAGTCTGTTTGTTGCCCATATGAAAAAATATGTAAGCTTATGTGGACAGTAGCAGTGATTATTTATGATGCTATGAAAGTTGGCTTGATTTCTAGCTTAAGACAGGCAAAGACGTGTCTGACACTTACATAAATCAGAAACACATGAGCAATATAGGAAAGTGAACTTGTGAAGCACCTAAATAAATTGATTAAAATGAAGTACTGTAATGCAAACTATGAGGGAATAAAAAGTCCTTCCCTGTTGATATCTGCCACTTAAAAGAATACCAGGATGTGTCTGTTATTGTTACATGACATTGTATTTTTAAAACATAAATAACCAGCAATGGCTTTGGGTTTTAGGAATATTTGTCATGTGTTTCATTTTATAATCTTTATGTATATTCAAAATGGAAATTCTGTCAAACAAACTCCTAACATATTCAGTAATGATTCTGAACAGTCATTGAAAAAATGTAGTTTACATATTTTTTGTATGTCACAGCCTTACTAGTTCTTGAAACTATGCTTGTTATGCACCACCTATGTGTTTAATCTTGCTCCATAATAAAACTTTGTATACAGCTATATAATTTGGATGAGGAGCATGTTCAGAGGGGACGGGAGGAAGTTGGAGGATAGATCCGATGATCTGAGATATCTCTAATTCTTTTATGCAGCTGCACGTTGGAAACAATGATTAGGAAAAAAGTCTTGTGTGCTACTGCTGTTATCTGTTTATTCCATCAGTCTGGCTTTACACAAAGACAACTGTATTTTTGCAGTGCAAAAAGGAACATGAATGGCAGAGAAAGCTGATTGAAAGCAAATGTTATCCTGCAGACTTAACACAGAAAGGATGCAATAACTTAAAAGGGAGGGTTTTTTTTTCCAATGTTCTCGGAAGGCTGTATCTGAATACTCTGAGAAGCTCATGGCTTTTTGCACTGCTCTGCAGTAGGTCTCAAGTCAGGAGCTTGTGCTGTTTAGAATTCAGCTGTGGTTCATTTGTATCTTAAGGTGGCCTGTGAGTAGGACCAGTTTACACTTAAGTATACGTTTTTCCCTAAATATAGTTGTAATTACATATGTTGCACAGCAGGACTGGAAAGTCTGTCCTCTGCCCTACAAAATTATTCTGTGCCTTTTTGCAGCACAGGTTTTCTCCATGACCTAATAGTGCATTCTTTCTTGTTTTGTGGAGTTTTAGCTAGAAGCTCAATTGGCTGTAAACAGTTACAGCAAAAAAAAATTTAATAGTACTTTGTAATGCTTATTCATTCCTCTAAATTTTTCATTAATAAATTGTAATGCAGGGAATTATTTCTCTGTGCCAAACTGATAATTTTAGAAGTGTAGCATTTACCATACAAGAACCTTGTTGCCTTTTCAAGCTAATTTGGCTATTAAACTTCATTGAGCTATCTCAGAGTTGCATTTTAAGGTCGCTGATGTCTTTAGATCACTTTACAAGCCATTCTGCAGTCCTAAAGCAGTAATGATAAATGATAAACAGTTACTTCCTTTAACACTCACTGTATTAACAGCATCCACATATAGTACTGAGCAGCACAGGAAAATGTGGTGCCCACACTCCAAACACTGGCTGAGAATTTTCAGTGTTGTCACGCTCAAGCAGTGTCAAACTCGCAGAACAGTTGAGGTTGGAAGGGACCTCCCAAGGTCATCTTGTCCAACCCTCTGCTCAGGCTGAATTGCTGTGACTTTTTCACTAAAGGTCTTGAGTTTACAACTAATTTGGCAAACGTTCAGTTCAGTCCTTTGTTTTGAAGCCTAGGTTGAAACTTGAGTAATTTTAAAGGTTTTCCCCTCAAAAAAATTCTTTGTCTTAGATGAATGCTAGCTTTTAACATGCTTTTACTGTAAAATGTGTTGGTTTTTTTTTTATATATATTAAATGCAAGAAATGTGACAGCTGCCAGATTATTATTTCTATGGCTACTCCCAGCAAACGCACCAAATTTTTTGCTTTTAAAAAGGCTGTAGGCTGGAAATAACCTTTCTTGGTGTATACTAAGCTTTCTTGAATTGGACTGAAATAATTTTTTAGAGATTGTACCTTTAAGAGTATTTGATCAACAAAACAGCTAAGCAGTAAAATTCCTTCTTTTAATTTTAGACCTTGTAATGCTTACCGTATTTACAATCCTTCTGTTTTTAGCTCTTATAAGTGGCCTTTTGTAAGCACAAATAATTTGCCAGAGATATGATGTGTGCAGTTAAATGTGCTTCTGTTGACCTTCCAACAACACACTGTAGAGTTTGCAAAAAAATTCCAAATTAACAGTAAAGTACATATGTAGTGTTGTGTTTGATTTGTGGCTGGTCCAGAATACCAGATCTTTTGAAACCATCTTATGAAACCACGTTATGCATGTGTACTGTAATGGCATGTGCTTCAGTTTTTGCAATGATTAAGTTTTTAAGCACTGAAAAATTAGGAAATGTCAGCTTATGACTGCTTGTCAAACTTTGCTTTCATATGCATGAGGGTGCAGTTTTCAGTTAGCTAATTAGGTGCTCTTTTCCTGCTTTTTTGTCTCTTCCGCATCTGTTCTCACAGTTATCCATTGAAACCTTGCCTTGAACATATGATTGCATTCTTGTTCTTTTCATGGTGACGATTTCCAAGCAGAATTCTTGCTATGTGCCTCTTAAGTAAGACATGAGAGTCTCCAGATTATCCACCTTTTTTTTTTTTTTTTTTTTGGTACCTGAAAACCAGGGTGACCAATTTGAGGTACCTGGACCGCTGTTTCAGCACGTGGCAGTTTATGTCACAATTTGTGCCCTCTCCATTATGTGAGAAACTGCTATTCCAAAGTAAAACAGTGTGTGCAAAGGCACATAGCACCAGAAGTAAAAGTCGCATCCTGGCATCTGTGCCCTGCTTGGCACTTCTGGCACTCCTCTTGGGTACCTCTGGAAGCTGTGTGTTGGTAGTCTGTGTGGGTCAGGTCTTACTCTGTAATCCCGTTCCCTGTATAATACACAAGGCACACAGTTGTACTGTGCTGTATATCAAATCACAGACCCCTTTTAGAATTTATCTTTGAGTAAGACCTAATAAACACAATTAAAAAAAAAGAATTTTTACAATGGTTGATTTAAAAAGCTGTAGTTAATTTTCAGCTGGGTTTTGTAGGTTTCAATTTCTATCCATAGGGATCTTGTGCATTTTTTTGGCTTTGTATTAGACTTCCATAATGTGTGTGTTTGGGAAAAAGGAAGGAAAAATCAGTCTCAGTGCTGCTTCATCTGCCAAATTACTTCTTTCTTTCCTAATCTGCAAGTGTAATCTTGAACTTCCGATCTTTCTGTGCTAAGGAACTGTGATATAGTTCCTTAGCAATCATCTTGAGAAATTGTGTTAAACTTCTGACTCGATACAGCACAGGAAACTTAGGATGAGCCATGATTCTTATATAGTGCCTTTTGACTGTCTATGATAATCTTTTTTTCTGTCTTTTTAGTCTCGCTTTACTCTTTCCAGCTCTTCAGTGAGTTCGGAAAGAGGAGCTTACTGTTGACAAATCAAGTCCGTTTCTATACCCATGTATGGTTGAATGAAGCAAATGCATTTCTCTCATTGTGTAGATGAATCATATTTTCCTTTGCACGTACATAGTTTAACCTATCCACTGGTGACAAAAAATCGTGGATAAGCTTTAATGCCCTGTTGTACTTTTAAGCATAATGTAATCTAAATAAGAAGGAAATCTAAAGATGAGGTGGTTCAATCTTTGACCAGTAGATGTTCTTGGAAACCAGATTTAAAAGATGAGATGAGAAAAATGACAAATCTGCGATGTTGTGCTAATGGCTACGTTTCTCTTTTGCTGAACTTTACATGTTGATCAGTGTGAGAAGAGTATTCTTAAGAGTTTGCAGTTACCATCTTCACCGGTACTGAGAAACGAATTGGAAACGTGTAAAATGAAAATGAATTTTTACAGCCTAAAGAGCAGAGATCCTTGGGTGAGAGCTCTCACCCACGTGTGCTGAGTACAGGAACGCTGCTTAATGGCCAGTGGGGAGAAACCTATGCCAGTACAAAAAAGGAAAAATGGGAAAGAAACAGCAATCCTTTTACTTTCTACTTGTCACGGATTTTACACCGTCTTCCATAAATGCTCTTCCCCTGCTCTTCGTGTTTTTAGTTGCTCCATATTTGTTGTATTTAACTTGTTCATTATTTCCCTGGATTGGTGGGATTTTTATTTTTTCAATGGGGGATTTCTGCAGAAGCTAAATCCCTTTGCTACGGGCTGGATGCTCTTCTCCTTTATGGCCGTACCTTCTCATCTTCAGTAAATACGGTGTCAGACTCCCTGCATGCGCTGTTTATCCTTGTGATCCTCTTGCTGAATTTACAGGTAGGAAATTAACGGCGGCACCACTTTGCCGTAGACTGAGCGCGTTGGCTTCGGGCTGGGTTGTAACGGCTGTGATGGAAAGCCCCAGCGTAATGGTCTCAGCTCTCCGGCTGCTCCGCTCTCTGGTTTTATAGTGTTTTAGCTTTCTTCGTCAATGGCACCTTGTGCGCATTCCAGGGGAGCGACGCACCAGCTGTTTATGGCCAGTTCTGCTGCCTGGGTGATGTGTTTGATGTGTTCTCACAGCAGGTTATTAGTCAGACGTTGAGGTTGCCTGCTTCATACTGTAATCATTATCCCATCGCTTGCGTTAGCGTTGTGGTGAATTAAATATTTGTTTCTAACAGAACGCTCCTTCCCATATGATGCTTTAACACTCTGACCCACTTGCAAAATCCCGCTTTGTGGGTTCTGGAGTGAGTTAGTTTCCATATTACAAGTCTTATTCCCTGTTCCTATAACCTCTCAGTGAAGGTGATGCAGGCGGTTTAGAGGAGTGAAGGAGGGAGTGGATGTTTGAATAAGTGCTGAGGAGCAGTAGACCATGCGGAGACCAGAGCTCTGACTCTGCTGTTGGCCTGTGACCGTATTCATGATGCAGGATCAACAGGGGCAGGTTCTTTAGGATGATTTGCCCCCTGCCTTTGCTTGCATCAAGTCAGGCTGCTGCTGCAGCTGCGTTAACCCCTGGATGTAGGTGTGAGGAAGAGGAGGGCAGTGGGGGATTGAAGGAGCCCTGCTAGAAGCTTCCTGTGATTCCTCTTGACGTAAATCCCAGGAATCAGTACTCAGATGGTCCAGACCATTTTAGTACAGGTTTTAGCTCCTTGGCCAGCAGAACAAAAAGCCATTTCTGAAATTGTTCTTCAAGTTTAACATTTCAGCTGAGTGCTAAGGGTGTCTCTGTAGGATCAGTGGTGAAGCAGTTCTGTGCATGTTGTTCTCAAAGAAACTAAACCCAGGATACTGTTTGGAACTTACCTCCTTTTCTGCGAAGTGTGATGCCGAAAGAGGTAGTCATTTGCAGCCCCCCCCCCCCAGAAATAAAGTCCATTGCCCTGCCAGCAATAACTCTTCCCAATCACAAATATTCAAACCACTTGCAGTTGTGGCATTTATATATATTTAATGCACTTCCAGAAAGTACAACTTCCATATTTTTAGCTTCTTACAATAGATGAATAGTTTCTACAGGACGTTGTCTGTCACTGTTGCATAACCTTCTTTGGGTTCTTTCTGAGAGAATATTTTTGTTAAGTCTATGAACACAGTTATTAGATAAATGACAGAGCACTAGTAACACTTCCATTTCTGCATGCTTAGTTATTCCTTTTTAAACAAGCATATGATTATAACATGGAAGTTGAAGTAGTTGACTTAGTTATTTTCATTTTAAATCCATTCTAGATGTGAAAAAAAAAAAAAGTGATGAAATTCCAATGCAGGGGAGGACTATTATTAAATTTTTGAAGGCATAAAATGGATCTTGATAAGTTACTATTTCAAGTGTGTGCCCGGAATCCAAGAGTCTTTTTATAACACAAAATCTGTGGGTTACTTCAATGAAAAGGGGGGAAAAAAAGCAACCTTATTATTCTCATACTTTTTTTTTTTTACATAGGTAATGTTTAAATCTATTTTTAAAGATACAGAATTAGATACTTTCTTATTTTAAAACCAGAGTTAAAAAAATAAGGTTCTCTTTTATCTACTATATGAACTATATCTAGTTATGTATGCAGGGTAGTTAAACAATTATTTTGTGGTTTTAAGATACTTTTTGTGCGTGTTTATTTGACGAATAATAAAAGTAGACAATAAATATGGTAACAGCTACAATGGAATTATTTGCTTTCTTCCCTCTGTGTTTCACCCTTTAGAAAAGTGTTGTGACTAGGGCAGTATACCTGAGCTGTTGGTGCCCTGCTCCTAATGTATGTTTCTATATAGGTTATGTAGCATGAAAACAGCATTTTCATTAGACCAGCTTCCTCTAGGCCTACTTTTAAAAGTTGCATCTGTTCAAGACAGGCATCAAAAAAGAATAATTTCCTGCGAGGTATTAGTTTGAGTAGCCTATTTCTCCTCTCTTTGACTAAGCTCTAGTTTTGATTTGTGAGTGAACATATCTCCTGTAAAAAAAAAAAAAAAAAAAAAAATATCTATAAGGGAAGCATGGGTCTGACCATACAGACTACATTTGTGCTTTCGAAGAAGCAAAACCTACAAATTTTAGACAAATAATGGAGTTTTAGAACAAGTCACGAAAGAAGAACTACACCTAATGGATAAATTAATTTGCTGACTATTGGACTAGAAAATACTTCCTTAAGGATAAATAACAATATTTTACTATATGGTAGTCCCACTTATTCTTAGTAATAGCAGCTGCTAATAATTCCACTCATTTCTCTGTAAAATGTTTTGGTAGATAGAAATAAGGATGTCAGTTGAGTTGCTTCTCCAGGTCCATGTTTCATGCAGAGTAAGCCTTACAACCTGCAGCTGCTCAGCATCTTATTCCTTTCCTCCCATTTGTGATGTCTTCCACTTTCTACATGGTATGTTTAGCCCTTGTGCTTTTCCTTGTCTCCTGATTTCTCGTCTCCTGATTTCTCATCTCCATTATGTGATACTATGGGAGAATATTATAGATTTTTTTTCTTTGAGAAGATTGCATCATTTTCTACCCCAAAGTCCTGAACTGCAAAAGAAGAGGAGTGGAGCAGTGCCATGCCGGGCAGATAAAGCCCAACTGTTGATAGTTCGTTTCTGACCTGATGACTTCACACTTTGAGTGCTTCTTAGATGGCAACTTTAAGGAGGGAATGGCTGCTTCCTTTTCAGGAAGATATTAAAACTATGAAGAAGCAAGAAACATTTTGTTGTCTTCAGGGTAGAAGAGAAAATTGATTATTCATGGTATTAGTTGCTTGGAAAAGCTTCAGTACTTGTAAGAAATAACAGAGGGGAAATGATGTTATTCAGGGTTGAAGTGGAAATTCGCAATGTGATGTAGATTCTAGAATAATCCTGAAAGGTCATAGATTAGATATTCTTGTAACAGAAATAGCTGTCGGCTTTGAAGGGGGGAGGAAATTTTGATTTATTTTGACGCAGCCGAAAGGATGACTGGGGGAAGATCACTGGGTTCAGGCTGCTGGGAAGAGCAGGCCCAGCAGTGGCTGTGGCCCCAGGGAAAGCCAGTGGGGCTTGGGGGGCCCAGTGACATCTGCAGAGCGGTGCCTGATGATGTGCATTTCCACACCGGTGAAAGGATTACGTGTGGGTGATGCCAGCCACGTACGCAGCCGTAGCGTGGCTCAGTGCAACCTGTGCTGAAGGTCATGGATGCTTTCTGAAGGTTCCTGTGTGCTTCATCAAATACTCCTATGGATCCTGGGTTTTCCAGTTTTGCTGGTTTTCTAGCATGGGAAAAGGTTCCCAAAATCGTCGCTGTTGATGCGAATATATGAAGTAGTCAATGAAAGACATCCGATCCTGCATGGGGCTGTATTTCCAGAGCAGAATGACAATCCCTCGTGTGTTACATAAAAGAATACATGGAAGCCTCGGACCAGGCCAGAGATCTGCGAAGTCCTTTTCATACTGCTTTGACTAGAGGTACTGGAGAAATGCTCAAGGCTCTGGTGTATATGCTAAAAATAAAGGCCAAGACAAGCAAGACACCCCAAGATGGCGGCTTAGGGAAGATCAAAGTTATTCTGACTGTTCTGCGTTACATGGGAGGAAAAAACAGGTACTTGCCTTACTTATGTTTTTACCCTTAATTTCTTATACCATTATCCTTGTTGAGGCTTCGCTGTGATGTTACATAGTATAAAGAAACATCTCGGGGGCTTCAGATGAAGGAAACCTGATAGTCTAATGTTTGTCATGAGCCACAGTTTGAGCGTGAGAGGCAGAGCTTTGCAGAAAAGGTCAGGCTTAGATATGTGATTCCATGTGTTTATTTTCCTCATCCTAAAGCACTGGGCAGGGGGGTATGGAAGGGAGATGATGCCCAAAGCTATCAAAGATCTCGGATCTATACTTTCAAGGTATTTTGCCACTTTCTGATTTGTTTAATAGAAAACTCAGAATAACTGTGTTAGATGCCTACCTATCTGCAGTTCCTGTAACACTGAAGTGTCCAAACAGACAATGGTTAAAAATAAAAATAAAACATTTTAAAAAATCTGTGGTTATTTAGGATGCCAACAGCTGACACTGCAGCGGTAGCATGATGTGTGCAGGGAGAAAGGTGGTTCTTTCTGATAACAGTATTTATGAATAAGATAATCTCGTCAGAAAATGAAGATATCTTCAGAGACGGGTAAATAGAAGATTAAGGGACTTCAAGACGTACACAAGAAAGTGAATTTAAAATGCCAGACCTTCCATCCTGCTGGAGGAAAACATCTCTCTTGCTTTGAGGCCCGTGATGCCAAGTGAAATTAATGTAATGCCTCCTGATTGCAGAGCAGTTCTATTGTAAAGGAAGATCCGCAAGTCCAGGCAACAGCAAAACATCACTTAGAATTTAGTGGACTGGTCCTAACCATTCAGAGTTTGGAATTCTTTTTGCTGATTTTTAGGAGGTGTACTTTTATTTTTTTTTTTTTTCCTTTTTTCTTTATGCCTGTGGTAGGAATTTGTAACTTTACACAACTGAGTTTCTTGACTAGCAGGAGAAAGGGGTAGAGATCTTTCTGCTGGAGAAAGCAATAGCAAATAGATGGGTATCCATCAGGAAAGTGGATATTTTTTTGGTACTTTCAATTCCTGAGTGTCACGGTCACAACAGTGGGAAATTCCCATGGAGTTATGAAACTAATAAAAAAACCTGCTGTTGCTTTGAAATTTTATTTTTTTTTTTCAAATTTGGAAAGAGTCATCTGTGACAGGAAATATGAGCCAAAAGACAACTGATGAATTGGCCTTTGATTTTTTTTTTATTATTCATGAGAAGCCTTATCTTTAGTAAGAATGGTTTCTATTAGCATCTTTCTGAGATGAACCTTTGACTCTTCTAGTATCTTCAATGCCGTGGACAAAGTAGTCCATTAACTGATATGGAGTGTTCTGCAGGAATTCAAGCAGTCCTAGATATTAAACACACCATGGGAGATGTTGCAGGATCATGCAGTGGCCAGCTTCATCAGAAAAATGCTTTTGGAGCCTTTCTCCAAAATCTTTAAAATAATAAAAGGAGTCAACAACTGTCTACAAAGAAATACGTGTGCCAAAGTAAAAATACACTTCACGAGAAAGGATGCCATCTGTGATTTTACTAAAGATATATAGATTTAATGGTATTTTTTTTAATCATGCATAAACTAAAGCTCTCAATATCTGTTCTATCTAGTTTAATGTTTGTTTTTTCAACCATTAAAAAAAAACTAATCTCACTTAAAATACTTTTTCACAGATTTATGCCAAATGTGTCCTTAAAAATGGTTCTGCACTTCTGATACTTGAGGAAAGTACAGGTATTGAAAAGAGGAGAGGGGGAAGGAAAGCGGGGGGAGGGGCAGTAAAATAAAAAAGCCAATGCTAATTTATCTTGGGAAAACGAAAATAGTCATGTTAAAAATCTCTTGGCATTGTGCTGTGAGACTAAGCAAATCTACATTCATTATAATGAGCTTAAACATCTGGGTAACTATTTTGGGAGTTGGCCCTTTAGAGTGGTCTTCCACTGCAAGCTAATTAGATGAAGTGCCTTAAAAAATGAAAACATCCATTGAGCTGTGAACTGTAGCTAGCAAGTACATTCTTAGAGTAATTTCCACGGTGAGAAAGTGTCTCAATTATGGATAAATATGAATTTCTTTCAAATAATTCAACAGAGGTCCTTAGATTAAAAAAGTAAATAATTGGGTTTTGTTTAGAATGATCTATCTCTACAGTGCTGAGGAAAGGCTTTCCCATAACTGCGTATTCAGCCAGCATGAGCAGCTCTTCTGTCTGCCAGAAGAGCTGGGGGTGACTTCGTTTGCTGTTCTACTGAGTGTTTTCATACGGTTTGGGGTTTTGTTTTGGTTTTGTTTAGTTTTGTTTTTGTTCTTTTTTCTTAATTTTATAGTATTTAAGTCAGAAAGCTGATTAGATAACTTAATTTGACCTTAGTTTGGCACACTATAGGCCATTATATTTTTTTTTTTTTTTTCCATTAGGACTGAATTGAACACAACCTCTGTTGCCTTTTTTCCCCATCCCTGGAGGTGTTCAAGGCCAGGCTGGATGTGGCCTTGGGCAACCTGGTCTAGCGATAGGTGTCCCTGCCTATGGCAGGGGATTTGGAACTCGATGATCTTCAAGGTCCCTTCCAACTTAAACCATTTTATGATTCTAAATAAAAGTAACTTACCACAAGCCTGTCTTCCACAGTGACACTAGGTCTTGATGTCAAGACTCCCACCTGTTTCTAACTGTTTGTCACAGTGATTAATCTTACTTTCTAAAAATAAGGATGAAAAAATGGGTCTGACTTCTAAACCTAATACATGTGGCTCAGTTTCCAGGTTGTGTTCTCGTTTTGCTGGTCTCTGGTGTGGGACACATTAGACAGGGCCCGGGGCTATGTTGCATGCAAAAATGCTTGAGTGACCCTGTGTCTGCTGGGCAGGAAAGCATCTTCCCCTCCTGAAGACACTTGCACCTTATTCTTCTTTTTGATTGACTGCATAGATTGATCTCTAGAAGCCTAAGAGTTTTGGAATGTTTTTTCCTGCCGATGGCAGGGTGGGCAGGTCTAAGGTACCTTCACAAAAATCTACCAACTAGACTGACTGCTCTAAGCAGATAACCTCCAAGGGCAAAGATTCCACATCTCTCAGGAGGGAGCATGTGGCCCAGTTCCTGTGTCCCTTGTGTGTATCTGTGCACATGGTACTCAGTGTTTGTCCAGTCTTCAGCTCTGTGACTAGAAATCCCAAAGCAGACTGTTATCCTGAGCGTGGATATCAAACTGTCGCTAGGACAGCTTTGCCTTGGCTGAGTGCTGTGTTGCCAGAGGAGAAAATGGCTGAAGGTGCTGTCATTGTGTTGGATGTGCAGGCATCACATTAAATATTTATCTAGAAATATTACAAACATTCAAAATTAGTCGCTATTACATTCAAAAACACTAACCAAAACCAGTGTGTTGAGCAAGTTCAATACTAATAAAAAGTGACTATGGGTGTTGGCACACAGAGAGACACAAAGGTGATTGACAAACCCCCCAGGAGATGATTCCCTTTAAGTCCTGTTAGATGTGATGGCAAAACATGCTCCAAATGGTGGAAGAGGTGAAGTTGAATCTCCTCAAGCAGGGACAGGAATTCTGCTTTGCCCCTTTGGGAAATTAATGGCTTAATTTTTATAAACAGAACTTTGGGCTGGATTTTTATATTAAGTTGTGAGGTTTTTGTGTGCCCCTTCTCCCTCCAGCTAAAATTAGCCAACCATTCAATTTATCTCTAGGCTTGTTCATGGCCAAGGTCTCCTTGAGGAATTTGATGTGCTGTCAGCGGTTGGTCTGTGATGGCCTTTCTTCTCAAAGGAATGGTAGGTTATTTTTCAGTAAGTAGTTCATAAAATACAATATTCAGGTCTCCTCAGGCACCAGAAAGAGCCAAATTCCGGTATCCTGTTACCAAGGACTGTGATTTAAGCCTCTGTACAGGAGGAGGGTAACACTTTCACTGTTGTTTTGTGAACAATTGGGTTTTTTTAGCTGTACTAACTCCCACAGAAATGGGAATAGTTGGTTGATGCGAGTCATTGGGAGAGATCCCAGGTTTGCCTAGCAGTGAGGCTGGGTGTTGCCTAAAGAAACCCAGTTCCCTGAGACCCACCATGCTTTTCCTTCACTCTTCCTTCTGAATGCATGCGGACCTCCACTTTGAGTTGGCTTCTGTGAATGTATCTCATACCTATGTCGCTGTCTGTCCTTAATGTTATTTAGGTTGCCAGGTGCTTAGCTTGCAACAACATCATTTTGAGAACTGTGCTGGTTTTGGCTGGGGTAGCGTTAATTTTCTTCATAGTAGTGAGTATGTGGCTATCTTTTGGATTTGTGCTGGAAACAGTGTTGGCAATACAGGGATGTTTTAGTACTGCTGAGCAGTGCTAACAGAGTCAAGCCCTTTTGCGCTCCTCACACTACCCCACCGGTGAGTAGGCTGCGGGTGCACAAGAAGTTGGGAGGGGACACTGCTGGGACATCTGACCCCAACTGACCAAAGAGATATTCCACACCATATGATGTCATGCTCAGCAATAAAATTAGGGGAAAGGTTGGCAGGGCTGCTGTTGCCTAGGGACTCACCGGGCATTTGTGCGTTGGTGGCAAGCAATTTTTTTTAATTTGCATCACTTGTCTTTCTTGGGTTTTATTTCTCTCTCTTTGTTATTTTCTTTATTATTTTATTTCAGTTGTTAAACTGGTCTTCTTTCAACCCACGAGTTTTCTCGCTTTTAGCCTTTTTAGCCAATTCTTTTCCCCCCATCCTGCTGGGGGGGAATGAGCGAGCAGCTGTGTGGTGCTTAGTTGCTGGCTGGGGTTAAACCATGACAGTCCTTTTTGGCTCTCAACATGGGGTATAGAAGGGTTTGAGATAACAGATTGACCAGAGCGTATTAGAAGGGATTTATATCTGTTAACAGTTGCAGGTCATAATATTGATTCATCTGTTCTCAATATTTGTTTATCTGATCTGCAGCATGCTTTTTTTTTGCTGTGGATGTCGAAAATTGGCATTGGCTTTTGCGGTTTGCTGTGCTCTGTAGTGATTAGTGATATTTTGCCTAGGAGATTTGTTATTAAAACACAGAGAGAGATGGGATATTGAGAGCAGTGGATGATGTCTTCCTCAACTACAGCAAGGCTTTTGACACTGTCTCCCGTAACATCCTCATAGGTAAACTTAGGAAGTCTGGGTTAGATGAGTGGACAGCGAGGTGGATCGAGAACTGGCTGAATGGCAGAGCTCAGAGAGTTGTGATCAGTGGCGCAGTCTAGTTGGAGGCCTGTGACTAGCAGTGTTCCCCAGGGGTCAGTACTGGGTCTGGTCTTATTCAACATATTCATCAATGACCTGCATGAGGGGACAGTGTACCATTAGCAAGTTTGCAGATCATACAAAACTGGGAGGGGTGGCTGACACACCAGGGGGCTGTGCTGCTGTTCAGTGAGACCTGGACAGGCTAGACAGTTGGGTGGAGAGGAACTTAATGAAGTTCAACAGAGGCAAGTGTAAGGTCCTGCACCTGGAGAGGAATAACCTCATGCACTGGTACAGGTTAGGGGTTGAGCTGCTGGAAAGTAGCTCTGCAGAGAAGGACCTGGGAGTCCTGGTGGACAACAAGTTGACCATGAAGCAGCAATGTGCCCTTGTGGCCAAGAAGGCCAATAGTATCCTGGGGTGCATTATAAAAAGCGTGGACTGCGGGTCTAGGGAGGTCATCCTCCCCCTCTACTTTGCCCTGGTGAGGCTGCATCTGCAATACTGTGTCCAGTTCTGGGCTCCCCAGTTCAAGACAGACAGGGAACTACTAGAGACAGTCCAGTGGAGGGCTACAAAGATGATTAAGGGCCTGGAACATCTTTATTATGAGGAAAGGCTGGGACACCTGGGTCTGTTTAGCCTAGAGAAGGGAAGACTGAGAGGGAATCTTATAAATATCTAAAAGGTCAGTGTCAAAAGGATGGGGCCAGACTTTTCAGTGGTGCCTGGTGACAGGACAAGGGGCAATGGGCACAAACTGGAACACAGGAAGTTCCATCTCCACGTAAGGAAAAACTTCTTTACTTTGAGGGTGCCAGAGCACCAGAACAGATTGCCCAGAGATGTGTGGAGTCGTCTTCTCTGGAGATATTCAGAACCCACCTGGATACAACCCTGTGCAACCTGCTTGAAGTGAACTTGTTTTAGCAGGAGGTGTGGACTAGATAATCTCTAGACATTCCTTCTAACCCTTACCATTCTGTGATTCTGTGACAGTAAACTTAATCTGGTATTTGGGTTCATACTGAAGCTATTACTGTACTTTGGGTACCATCTCATGGAGACAATTAACAATTATACCTCTTCCTCTGAGAGTTTTTTTGAGGAGGAAATATGGAATGGTACATTCACTACCTTCTTCTGTGATGTTTTCTCCCTCCTTACAATAACTTCTCAGTATCTTGAACATCCTTGGGTAGTTAAAATACTTCTGCTGGTATTTTTTAGGAATGTTGCTCTGGTTTTGTCTAAGGTTAACAAGCAACTCAAGAACATGACTCAGGCTCTGCGAGACTATGGTGATGGGTGGCAAGGCATGTGGAAGAGTATGGGCAGGTATCTGGAGAACCTCTTTCCTCCAATGGTCTGGAGCTTCACTTTCAAACAACTGCAATATCCTGATGAAGTGATAGAATGTTTGGGGGAAAAAAAAGAATATGTTGTGGCTATTCCAAAGAGGCCCAACTTACCATACTGTGGTGACCCCTGACCAACATCTACCAAACACTGCTCAATATTAAGCAGCACCCTCAGGAAGAAGAAAGGGAAAATTTACCAACAGACACTATGGCTAAAGCAGACACTATATCAGTCACCCTTATAACTAAAAAGAAACAATGGAAGCGGAAGTCAGCTCGTTCAGTGAGGGATGAAGAAGCTTCTTCAAGGGGGAGCAGGAGAAAAAATCAGAAGAGGCAGCCGATTCTGCAGCAGAGCAGACACAAAACCAGGAGGAGGAAGAGACTGAAATCATAAATAAGACAGAAACCATCCTATCCCAAAGTGAGCCGCAGGATATGCAAAAAGGTTTTAGCCATCAACCAGGTGAGCTAATTCTCAGCTGGTTACTCTGATGCTGGGATATTGGGGCCAGTAGTCATGAATTAGACGCTAAGCAAGCCCAGCAGCTAGGTTCCCTTGATAAGGATAAAGCCATTGACAAAGAGATTGGGAAAAAAGGCAGAAGTCCTCAGTCTTTGATGGCAACTCCTGTCAAGTGTGAAGGACGGATATCTCTTCAAGGAAGAACTTGTAAATTCCTAAAGCAAATGGACCAACATTAAAGGAGATATATCCAGTATCTGAGTGAATTAGCCGTGTTGGCGGTGATCTATAGCAACCTGGATGATGAGTAGGCATCCAAAGACCCAGATAAAATCCAGTGCATGCAACCCATGTGTTGAGAGTTTGTATGAAATGCACTGATGTCATACACCAGCACCCTGGTGATAATGAACTGGACAGACACAGCAGCACAACAGCCCCACGGGAGTATAAAGCTCTAGTGGACACTGGTGCAGAATATACTCTAATACCATGAGATTACAAATGGGCAGAATCCATCTGTATTTCTGGAGTGACAGGAGGATCCCAAGAATTGTCTGCGTTGGAGGCTGAGATAAGCCTAACTGGGAAGAAGTGGCAAAAGCATCCTGTTGTGACCAGTCTGGAGGCTCCATGTATCCTTGGCATAGGCTGCCTCAGGAGAGGGTACTTCAAAGACCCAAAAGGGTACCAGTGGGATTTTGGTATAGCTGCCTCGAGTATGGAGAAGATTAAACAGCAGTCTAACTTGCCTTGCCTGGTCTCTCAGAAGATCTGTCTGTTGTGGGGTTGATGTGGGTTAAAGAAGAGCAGGTGCCAATTGCTACCATGACAGTGTACCAGCAATAATATTGTGCTAATCAAGACTCCATGGTTCCCATCCATAAGTTTATCCAGCTACTGGAGAGTCAAGGAGTGATCAGTAAGATTCATTCACCTCTTAATAGTCCCATATGGCCAGTGCAAAATTCTAATGGAGATGGGAGTGGACTACTGTGGACTACTGAGGCCTGAGCAAAGTCACACCAACACTGACTGCTGCTTTACCAGACACGCTAGAACCCCAATATGAACTAGAATCAAAGGCTGCCAAGCGGTATGCAACAATTGGTACCACCAATGTGTTTTTCTCTATCCCTCTGGCAGCAGAGTGCAGGCCACAGTTTGCTTTTACACGGAGAGGTACCTGGTACACTCCCGCTGAAAAATAAGTATTATCAGCATATGAAGGAATTCGAGCCACTTCAGAAGTAGGTGGTACTGAAGTGCAGCTCATTTTGGCACTTGGATTGCCTGTGCTTGGCTGGATGTTCAAACGGAGGGTCCCCTCTATGCGTCATGCAACTGATGCTACATGGAGTAAGTTGGTCGCACTGACAACACAATGGGCTCAAAGGGGAAACCCGACCGCCCAGGAATTATGGAAGTGATCATGGACTGGCCAGAGGATCAAAACTTCGGAGTGCCACCAGAGGAAGTGACTCGTGCTGAAGAGGCCCCTCTGTATAATAAATCACCAGAAAATGAAAAGCAGTATGCCCTGTTTACAGATGGATCCTGTTGTATTGTGGGAAAACATCGGAAGTGGAAGGCTGCTGTGTGGAGTCCTACGTGACAAATTGCAGAAACTGCTGAAGGGCGAGGGGAATCAAGTCAGCTTGCATAAGTGAAAGCCAACCAGCCGGCTTTAGATATTGCTGAATGAGAAAAATGGCCAGTACTTTATCTCTATACTGACTCATGGATGAGCAAATGGGCTGTGGGGGTGGCTACAGCAATGGAAGCAGATCAGCTGCCCCATCTGGGCTGCTGAATTATGGCAAGACATTGCTGCTCAGGTAGAGAATCTGATTGTAAAAGTACGTTACGTAGATGCTCACATACCTAAGAGTTGGGCCACTGAAGAACATCGATACAAAGAGGAGGTGGATCAGGCCACTAAGATTGAAGTGGCTTAGGTGGATCTGGACTTGGAACATAAGGGTGAGCTATTTATAGCTTAATGGGCCCATGACAAGAACCTAGGTCCTACTGACAAATCTTGCTACCACATCCCACACTGGCATCTCATCTCAGTGAGGCGTTGTGACAAGTATACCTTTGCTAACTGGGTAGACTGACTGCTACTGTATCAAAGCTACAGAGACCAAAGGCCAGGCTAGTTTTTGGAGAACTGAGTCTCTGGTTTGCTCAGAAGAGAGAACAACGTAATGTTTAAAATCATATAAAGAGCAGTTATGCAGCCTTTCAAGGCCTTAGCAAGGGAGGCAACACAAGAGCAATCAAAGCAATCAAGGCAGTGACAGTTAATGGTAAGTATTGCTACTTGACTTATGCTTTTAGCATTCGTGTAGACATAACGGTTTTAATACATCTTCAGAGGCATTTGCTGCTGTTGGCTTAGTAAAGCAAAAACTGATTATGGTTTCCTCTTTCCAAACTCATTCAAAACTGTATTTAATAGTCTCTTCAGGCTGGCCTTCTTGAAATGTGATGGGCATGATGTGTTGGGTTTGTAGCCTTTTTTTTTCCCTTCAACTTGGTTTGAAGCCACTTTTAGACTTTTGATCTTTCTCTGATCTGGATTTGTTAAATAAAATTATTACCTAAACATTTAGATGGTATGGTAATATCAAGGTCTGTTCAAACACAAATGGTGTCCCTCTGACAGCTGCTCCTGGAAGCAGAGGCCCCTTGATAGCCGATGAATGGCAAGGCTTCCCACACCTTAGGATTTGTGCCTAAGCAGGACACGATGCCAATGCTGGGAATGAGCATTTCAGTGGAAGGTAATGTACTCCTTCTCTGTGAGCATCTCTTCAGCTGCTGCAGCTGCCAGATGTGGAGAGATTTGTGAGCAGGTTACATCTCCCGCAACACTCCTGCTGTGGGAGGTGGAAAACATCCAGCATACTCTGAAGGCCTCACAAGAGTCATGAAAGATAATAAACATGCCATTAAAAAAAAAAAAGCGCCTCTCAGATATTAATCTAGCCAGAGAATTTGTCACTGGGACAGCAACAGCCCTATTTAGTGAGATATAAACTTCCCTTTTTCCTAAACATCCCAGGCGTTATGGAATTCGCAGCTTAAACAGCTGAGAGGAGAGGAGCATAGTTGAAGTATTTGAGGAACCGCGTTGCATAGACAAGTAGGGTCACAACTTATTAAAACATTTGCAAAACACATTCCAGTGAGACGAAGTTAAGCAGCTAGAGCATCTTCCCACGTAAGAAAGGCATTGGGGAGCAGAATGGGTAATCATGGAAATCAGCTGCCCAGTCACATTCCTCAGATGGCTGAACTCACTTTTGATAACTCTGATCTCCCTATCATTGGCTTGTAGGGAAAATACAACTGGTATTACAGCGTAAGTGAAGCTGAAGCTTACGTAAGAATTTTTTCCTTCCTACGTCCCACTGTATTTCTAAGCTGTACGTGATCGTAGGCTGCCTTGCAAACATATGTTTGGGTCAGAAATAGAGTAGTGTGCAATATACTTTTTCCTGAAAATCTTGCATATAAATAGTATAGGTGGGAAAGATGAACTCAGTTGTCCTCCAGTTCAATGGCAGTTTGAAAACTCGTCTGGCTGTCCTAGTGAAGTGATGTCATATTGGCAGTGGTAACCAGGCATAGAGCCAGGGATGTCAAGTTCACGCACAGAGCTCCTATGCTGCTTCTCTGTGCCCCATTAGTGCAGCTGCATGGTCACGACTCTTTCCCCTCCCACCACTGTTAGCTCTTGTATTTTGAGGGGGCAGAGCACTGGATGGCATATCCTCTGAAGAAGAGGTAGACTAGGTGGGAAACATTCCCCCCATCACTTCCTAGGAAAACTGTGCAGCTACATGCAGTGAAGGTGCTTGCCACGAACATTTAATGGCAACCGTAACTTTAATAGTGATGCACAGACGTGTCCTGTTGATGAAGATGAGATGTTCTCTCTGAAATATATAAAAGGCAAAGCAGATACAAAAGTTTCTCAGAGGTCTTTGGTGAGCCGGAACCACAAATCCCTTCAGAAAGCTGCAGGGACTGTTCTGAGGGCCATAAGCATGTGTGCTAGAGAGGCTTTGGTCTATCTGTTTTGTGTTGCACTGTTGTTATGAGTATTAAATAATAATAATCACAATACCCAGGATGTGTCTATACTCTATATAGGATACTCTATATTCTCCACTATCAACCATTTAACAATGTGAAGAAAACCAACTGACATGCTGTTGTGGTTTAGGCCAAATCCACCACTGGGGACCCGAGGGACCCCAGATGGGACTGACAGATGCTCCCCTCTACAAAGAGAGAGGCAGAGGAGGAAAAAGAGACTTATGAGTTTAGAAGAAACTAAACTACTTTAATGAAATATTAATAATAAAATAAAAAGAAATAATGAAAAATATATACAAAACCGTATCAAGCTCCCGAGATGACAATCACATCACCGGCTGGCACTGGGGCAGTCCCAGGCTGGACTCAGTGATGGACGGGAACTGGATTCCGGATCTGGATTCCGGATCAGGATCACAGGCAGACAAACAGAGTCCTCCTCAGATGTCGGCCATTGAAGGAAGAGCCCGTGACCCTTTGATCTCTCAGCTTTTATACTGAGCATGAGGCAGATGGGATGGAATACCCTGTTGGTCAGTTTTGGGTCACCTGTCCTGTCCGCTCCTCCCTGCAGGTGGGACCCCACTATGCTTTTCCGCTTCCGACCCTCCAACGTGGCAAATAACAAAGTTGGTTGGCCTTGGGGGTTATAGCAATAAGTATAAGCAGGAGCCTCTCTCCATCCCATGCCTGGGCATCAGCTATAAACATTGGTCTTATCACTCTGAGAGAGTGAACATTTTCTGCACAATATGCAGTTAATTTCAGTAGTTAGAAGAGGCCCAGCTAAGAAGTGAAGTTACTGAAGAAAATCGGTTCTGTTTTACCTCAAACCAGGACACATGCTAACGGGAGAATTCAAGTGTATCATAGCTCGAAAACTTCTTTGAATAGTGCTTGCACATAATAATGGATAAAATCTGCAGATAAATCGATGAATGCTGTAACTGAAAGTCAACAATAAAGTGGAGATCATAGTTGTCGTTGGCCGGTTCCTTAATCAGACATGCAAATTTAGGATTAGTTATTCTTAAATCAGCAAGGGTGAGTGCTGAGAAACGTCACATGCTGTTGTATTAAGTGTGAAAAATTTATTGTTTTTCTGGCTCTAAGGCTAAATGTTATTAGCCCAAATGAGCTATCAAGGTGATATGATAAAGACCCTGTTGAATATTTATACAGAATTAAATTAAATACGCATGTGCCACTCGCTCTACAAAGTACATAAGGGAAAATATGACTAATACATAAGAGCAAAGATTAGTTTACTTGTCAGTTCATGATCATGATATAGATGGAATTTCCTTCCATAAAAACAGCATGACAAAGAGTTCATGAATATTTTCATCAGTAGCTAATGTTTCCATTCCCGGAGGAGAGCTCTGAGCACACAAACAAGAAAGGCTGGTACATTTAAGATTCAAGGGAATGTCATCACAAAATGTAAACTGACTGCAAGAAACTTTCAGCTTTGATAGTTTTATTGCATTAGGGACAAGTGCATCACAGCTGTGAAGCGCATCATAGCGCAGACATGACCTGTATTTACCGAAATCTTTGACTAATATAACATTTTGTTACATTAGAGATCTCTGCTGTAACAGCGCAGATTTGGGCTCCGCTGAGAGCAATGAGAGTTCGTAGGTGGAGGGCAGTATTATGTTTCCATTTTATCACTTTCAGGTGAAAGGTGAAGCTTGTCCACTTCTACAAGTGTAAGGGCGTATTTTCAAAGGATGCCATAATGAATTTATATACATTCACCGTCTGACATTTAAATTTGTTCATGAATGTAATACATTAAATTGCAGAGTACTAAGTAACATGTAGGAGCAGCATTTATACATTTTGAATATGGCTACATCATAGAAATTATTGGCCTTGTTTAATAGCTTGAAGACAATTCCCTCCTAGAATAATGGTAGTCCTTATAAGTGAGTATGACTTAGTTAAATACAGTCTGACTTTGAGGTCTTGTGTAAACAGTTTATGTGCTGAGCTGATTTGAAATAGCAATAGCAAGTATTTGGAGCTACGTTAAACTTCTCCCAAAATGAAATGTGTGCATCATTTCGGTTATTCTCGTGTACCTTTCTCAGTGTTTTTATCCTTTTTTGTCAAAACCGGGAGGCATAGGCAAATGAAATTGGTAGGAATATTACCCAAATATGGGTCATAAAAAAGCAGTGCTGCAGCAGATCTGCAGAAACTAATACAGAGGAGAAAGCAGCCCTAAATAGTAAATGAAGGGGAATAGTGAAGCTAAAGTTGGGACAATATTCTTAAAAGGGGATCCTTAGCAGAATGAGTTAGAGATGTCATAGGTGGGGGAAATATTTTCCAAAATGTATTATGGGAAAAGGCTTGCAGCCTTCAAAATGTGATAATTAGAAAATCAGCAAGTTTCTATAAAGGGAAAAATTTCACAACCGTCTAGAAATATTTTTATTTTCAGTTGAGCGCTATGACACCTTTTCCACAGAAGGAGTACAGAAATTCAGGAAGTTCTTATTATAGCTGTTGAACAAAAACAAATGGGCAAACACTTAATTTTTTCCAAGCGCGTGCAAGTTCTAATGGCAAACAGCAGAGTTCTATGAAAATGAGACAATTACATTACAGGATCACAGACGTTTACTTCTAAGGAAGTCTTAAAGAGCATTTTACTACATTTCTATTGTTTATATTATTTTAATGTGTCTACTTAAGAGACAGCTGGCCTATGTCTGTAGACCATGTAATAAAAAAAAAAAAAAAACCCAAACAAAACCAAAATGTGCAGTGTGGTTCAAGAAGCGGCCAGGATGTACCTGGAGTTGGGATAGCGAGCAATGTCTTTCAGTGCCGGAAAGAGTACCAGGGAAAGCAAGGAGTCTCTGGGCTCCATGCCTTCCTGATGCTCTGTGCTTAGGGTACGTGTGGACGCAAACCCTGCGCTGCGTTACAGAGTGAATCCATGGTACCAGGTACGTATGCGCTGTGCAGTGCGTTGTTGCGTGGGCAGTCACGATCCTGATGCCCACTGGCGTTGTGCCTATTTGTCCAGGATTCCCAGATGTCCACTGTCCTACACTACCGAATATCTGGAAACGCTAGCTGGTGGTCACTACAAGAAATACTACATCTCTCCAAGTAATAAATTTCTCAGTATTTTGCCCTCAATAACTGTTATATAAAGTATCAGTGAGGGAATATTCACATTAAGAGCAGTTTATTCTATTTTTCTGTATAACTTGCAGGCAGCTCCACATAAAAGTATCAGTGAGGGAATATTCACTTTAAGAGCAGTTTATTCTATTTTTCTGTATAACTCGAGGGCAGCTCTACATAATATTGTGTGAATAGTGAAGGCTATAGGAAGAAAAAAAGCATCCTTTTTTTGAGGGGGGGGAGGGGAAACAAGAAGGAAGTGGGAAATAGTAACAGGATGTTTGTTGTAGAGGGAAGGGAAGATACACAAAACAGCGAGTGGAACAGTATGTAAGGAACTTAACACAGAACTCAGGAAATTTAATGTTATGGAAAGATATCACAAAGGCAGGGACAGCATCTGTCCTTCTAATACCCCTTGTAGGAGAGCAAACTTTGTCTTGTTTAGGGGGTGGTCAGGCAAAAAATCTAGTGAGAAGCTGCCATGCTCCACAGGAAAGCAGTTTATTTTTGAAGAAAATGCCCTGAAAGCTCAGGAGTAAATCATCCTATTTTACAGGAAGACAGATAATTCTGGCAAAAGACCTACTTGGCTAAGCAAGGAGCTTTTTGATGAACTAAAAGGGAAAAAGGAAGCACATAAAAAGGGGAAACGATGACAGGCTGCAGAGCTGTAGTATAAAAACATTGCTTGGACACGTAGATATGACATTGGGAAGACCAAAGCCCAACTGGATCTGAGCACAGTAAGAGGCATAAAAGAAGCATTTTACAAGTTTGCTCACAGAGAAGCTCAGAGAAAATGTGGGCTTTGAGTGAATGGTGGCAGACAACTGAGGGAGGGATGACACAGAGAAGGCTGAAGTACTTAACACTTCTTTTTTTTTTCCTCTCCTCCCAGTCTTCACATGAAAACCAAACCCATCATGGTTTGGGAAGAAGAGGGAGAGCCACCACTGAGAGCAACAGGTGAGAGACTATGGAAGATGGATGGGAAAGGTAAACAGAGGATGAGGGGAGCTTTAGACTGCCTTGCCCCTGTTCCTGGAAACATCGTGGACCATGTGCCTCACACGATGAGGCAGAACATAACCCTCGGCAGATTTGAAGATGATACTGAATTAGGACAGACCTTGAGAAAACTGAAATTTGGGTTAAAAAAGACCATAATGTTTCAGCAGGGACATGTGCAAAAGCTCTGCTCCCCCAGACTTATACATCAGCACAGTCTGTGGCGCAACCAGCTGAATAGCTCTGATAAAAAAGGACCAGGTGTTACAGCAGAAAGCAGGCTAATAGGAGTCAACAGTGGTCTCTCATCAGCAGTAAGGCAAAACCCATGCTGGGCTACCTTGAATGAAACATGGCCAGCAGAAAGGTTTTCTTCTGTCTGCTTGACAGTGCTGAGGCTGCTGTAGTGTGTTCTCTTCTGGGTCCCTCGGTTCCAGAAGGATGTTGGAGTGAAAGAAGATCTAGCAGAGAGCTACCAAGATAGTCAGAGGTACCTGACTTGTGGGAAGGGGCTGAAAGGGTGATGAAAGACTATGGCAGGGAGGGATTGTTAATGGCAGCGTACAACTACTGGAGAGCAGGCCAACGGGGTACTTGGTGGCAGCCTCAGATTGCTTGAAGGGGAGTTCCAAGCACAGTAAAGCCAGGATTTTTTGGGCAGCGAAAGATGGTAAAGCATCACAACTTGGGAAGTCCAGAGTATCCTTTCTTGTCTAGAACAGGTTGCCAAAAAGAGCTGGGATTGGTGCTCTTGGAGGCTTTCAGGACTCTACTGGACAAAGCCATGGCTGACCTGCTCTAGTGCTGGACATGGTCCTCCCACTCAATCAGGGGTCTGGACTGGGTGGCTTCCAACCAGCAGTTCTATAATCCTGTGATTTGAGGACTTAAACGTTTTATACATATGGCTATATAGCAGCTATACTTTTCACAGTTAAAACTAAAGGGGAAAAAATAAAAACGCAAAAAACCAAAAGAAGACTCTAATCCTCCTGATTCAGAATACATCAGCTACCAGTAATAGAGAAGTTAGTGGATTCTCATAGGATGAGAGATGCATTTGCTTCCTCAGATATGTTACGTGTCAGATGCCCATGTTTGAATGTGGGAGGGAAACTGCTGGCCCTCACAGACCTCTGGCTTACAGACCAACTAGCAATGCCTATATCAACTTCAAGCATGGTCGTACCACTTTAGCAGAACTTTTGAACTCTTCCACAGAGCCATGTAACTTTTGAGCTATACTGCTTGTCCTGTACATATAGGACAAACCTGTGGTTTCATTAAAGACATAGATTAAGTTAGAATGGTATTAGAAAAGAAACATTTAAAACATGAAAATAACTTTAATGATCATCAAGGGAAATAACAATCATGACCAGAATAATAATCTCTGAGGACTTCTGGTCGGGTTCCTAGGTGTCAGTTGAAGTCTATTTTCTCTGTCTCAGACAGAGATATTTTGTTGCTAAATGGTGTGGTATTGTAGTGAGCAACAAGATCCAAAACCAGAAGACAAAAGAATTAATGCAGTTATTATGCATTAATACATCATGTATTAATATATTGTTCAAAATCAAATAATAGTAGTGGATTTATAGTTATATACAATTAATAATGACTTAAGGGCTAAAGCCTTAATTTTTTTTTAATATATGAGAAAGATGCTGCCTTTTGCCCTCTTGAGCAGCAAGAATGATCTAGGTCCACTGCAGTTTGGCCTGCTTTGTAAAGCCTGGGCACATGCAGCGGAAATACACTTTATTTACGGAATCTATAGCTGAAGCATCTACTGAGAAAAAGCAGAAACTATCTCTAAATGCTTTTTCTGCACTTCCTAGCCTAAACATACAGACTGTTGTCTTCATTGAGCAACAACATCTGTTATTCTGGAAAAAACAGATGTGTGAAGTATACTAGCAGTCAGGATGTATCAAAAAGGTGAAGATGAGTCTTCAGCAGCTCCAGAGGCAGTAAGGAAATTGGAGGAGAGGACAGATGCAATATGTGCTTACAAAAAGGATGTGCAAAAGAAGAAAAAAGATATCATGTGAATTGTTTAATTTGGAACGATAAAGAAAAACTCCAGGAAGAAAAGTGCAGTACTGTGAGGGCCTGCTTATGCTTTTGTTTTCTTTAAGCACATTCATATTTATAGCAGAGTTGATGACTTAGGGGTTTCCCAGGAATCCTTTCATAGTTCTGGATGCTGTTTTACACTGAATCTCATGGGCTTACTATCAAGGCGGTGCTGGATTAGTTGAACAATAGCTGAGTATAATTCTTGGCCACGTTATAACAATTCATGAGATGAAAGTCTGGCTCCAGGAGATCAAGTAGGAGTTTTTTATTTGATATCAGGACTTTGCCCTGTTTTTTCATTTTTTTTCACAGCTTGATCAGAGCAGAGGAAAAAAGAAAAAAGTGCTGGCATGCTGGCTGTTTTGTAGTGGCATTAGAACTGAGAACTCCCAGCCCTTGTAATCTTGTAATTATTTTTTTTTAAAGCCTTGAACCATGAAAGTTAATTATTTTTTAAAAATTCTGATGGTTTTAAGCCTATGAAGTGATACTTTCAGATCTGACATGTAGTACTGGAATGCTTAGAATAGCCAGTCGTGGATCTACCAAGGTTTCTCAAATCCTGATGTATTTCAAAACAACCTTCTTGACTCTGCAAAAGTTGGCTAGAGGTCTTTGCACTTTCCATCCAAGTCCAGCATGAAAAAAAGAAGAGTGGAGAAACAATAATAAATAGAAAAGTATAGTTCAGAGAAAACATTTGAACTTCTAAAAATTTTTGCTTAGTTTTGTGTTTTCCCTGAATGTTTGCTTCTTCCTTTGCAGTGTTCAGAATTAAGGAAATTAGGAGATATTTTGATAGTGTTTCTTTCTTAGGGAGAAGAATTAATTTCCTGACCCTTATATGAGGCACTGTGTCTTTGGGTGCCTTTGAGAGCATTTTAGTCTCAAGGTTGCAAGCTAAGGCAGATGCAGGCAACAGTTGTTTTGCTTCTGGACACCTTGAAGGGGGTTAGCAGAAAAGCTAAAAGTAGAATTGAGTAGGCATACAGGAAATACCACCCTGGATTAGGTCCAAAACTCCCCTAATCCCATACCAAGTCCCCAGCAATGATTAGTGTCATATACTTCAGACGAAAATGGGATTACGTGGCCTTTGCTCATCTACAGACATTTGAAGGCTTATTCTGAGTTGTAATCGTTTAAAACTGCCTTAAATCCTGAAGGCTGTTGTTTAACATCTCTTGCACTGAATCAGTTGTAAATAATTATGATACTGTGGATGTTCCTGTCATCCACAGAAATAACCACTCTCCTCAGACTTTGCAGATTTCTTGACCTTCACAGCTTTTCATGGCAGTATGTTATCCACCTTTAATTGCATTTGAGGTGAAAACAGCTTTGGAATTTTATTTTGTTCCTGTTTTAATAGGGACGGAGCACAGAAATTTCTTGTCTACATCCTCTGGAGCACTGGTTATTTCCATGACAGTTACTTCATATGCTGCCGTCACAGCACCAAGTTTTCGTCTCCTTTTCAGGTTACTTTTTGCAATCTCACTTCATATGATCGAGGTTTATTTTCATGTTTGATTATTCTCAGTGCATCTCTTAGACTTCCTATGTTTGGCTGTGACTCTGGCCCTGAGGTTCAGGGCTGCCTATGGCGGGAGGAATGTGTTAAGTGAGAAAGGCTGCAGAGAGATAGTAAATTCAGAGAAACTTCAAAGGCAGAGTAAGGGCTGATTTTTTAATTGAGGTTAAGAGCAGCAAAGAAAGCCTCGAAGAGGGAGATGGGAGAGTGTGAGGCAATTTTGACATTAACAAAAGCAGTGAGAAGGGCTCAGAAAGAACGTCTCAGGTGCTGGGAGGGACAGAGCAAGCAGGAAAATTTGCGGGCCCCTCATCCAGGATGAAATACTGAAATGTCTGAGAAGAAACTAGTATAAAGTGTGATGCTGAAATAAATTCTCATATACTTTCTTCCTCCTATAATTGTTTCCAATTTTGTAATAAAAATTTACACCCCTAGTTTTCCAGAAGCCGATAAACACTATAAGTAGTGTAATGTTTTAGACTGTTAACACAGTGTTAGATGACTAAAGATCACCATTAGAGAAAAAACTATTATAAAGCTACTGCATGAACTTTACTGCCATAGTTTTAATGGTATTGAGAGGATGCAATCACATTCCGTTGATTTGGAGGCATCCAATTCAGGAAATAGTAAATCGCATCTTCGTTATGAAGAACAGGGGTGTTTTGGGGAGCGCCTGCATGTTGGTCTGTGTCAAGTCCACCTATGTTGACTAAGTTGAATAAGAGTTTTTATTATCCGCTTTAAAACACAAAGAGCAGTTAACTAAAACCATGAAGGGATCGTGACTGCTTGGGAGACTGAGCGGAGAAATCTTGTCTTACTGGGCCTCGTAAGCTGTAAAGGTCTTGGACTGCTGCAGCTGCTGTGGGATTATGACTTGCTGGCTAGAGTTGCATGACCTGAAAGTACGAAGTAATATCCCTCATTCTGGATATCCTACAGTGTATCCGCACTGACAGTTTGGCAATGCTTTTATTGTTGTTTCAGCTGATGTCATAGTTATATCAAGACTTTTTTGCTTTGAAACCCTGATAGCCTGAGTATCCACGCAAGACAGAAGCATAAATAGGCAGGTGTTCATTTTAGTTGTGCCTAGTCTAACTATTTTTATGTCAGGGCACAGTTTAGTGTATCTGGGAGTTTGGGATAGAGAGGTCTGTTGTGCCTTTTGGCAATTCCTGCGGTTCTTGCCTTCCTTCCTCACTTCCCACTGATCGTCAATGAACCACAAGCTACCTGGTGGCTGATAAGTTACTGCTCAGTGCTAAACCTTCACTCCAACACGGCCAGCTCCATTTGCATGTCACTGCACAGCCACAGGCTTGCCATACTGCTTGTTTTTTAAAAGATTAATTTTGCTTTTGAGTGGAGTGAGTGCAGAGGAGGGCAACGAAGCTGGTGAAGGGCCTAGCAAACAAATCGTATGAAGAGCGGTTGAAGGAGCTGGGACTGTTTAGTTTGAGGAGGAGGAGGAGGCTGAGAGGAGACCTCATCACTCTCTACAACTATTTGAAAGGACACTGTAGAGAGGTTGGTGCTGGTCTCTTCTCACAGGTAATGAATGACAGAACAAGAGGGAATGTCTTCAAGCTCCAACAGGGTAGATTTAGACTGAACATTAGGAAAGAATTTTTCACGGAAAGAGTGGTCGGGCATTGGAATAGACTGCCGAGGGAGGTGGTTGAGTTACCATCCCTGGACGTGTTTAAGAGACATTTGGATGTGGTGTTGGGGGATATGGTGTAGGGGAAAACTTTGTAGAGTAGGCTAGATGGTTGGACTCGATGATCCCAAGGCTGTCTTCCAACCTGGACAATTCTATGATTCTATGATTCTATGATAAAAACCCATGTTTTTCAGACCGGTGTTAAAATCAACAATGATTACATATTCCTGGTCTAACCCATAGCCTGACTGCAACCATGTGTTAATCAATGATTTTGCTGCCATTTTGCCTCAGTGAGTTAGCTCTGAAACTTTTTACTGAGGTTCAGACACTCGCCATGGTGGTCAGGTCTGAGAGAGGTCCTAGGGCCAAGGGAGAGAAGTTCAGGGGCAAAATTCATAGTACCAAGCACCCCTTTGGATTACAGAAGAGGAAAGAATACCTGCGAAATGGAGAACTGAAATAATTTGAGAGTCTCTATTTCCTCAGGAGAGGCTTCAGGGTGAGAGACAGGGGTGGGGTGCAGCAGCAGCAAGAGCCACCTGAAGCTGGTATGGCACCTGGCAAGCTGTGCTGCCCGTGATGCCCCCCCATGATGATGCCAAGGCAGAGATTGGGTGAGGCACGGGCTGGGATGGGCAGAGTATCCTGTCACTGTGGGGCAGCACAACCACGTGCACTCCTGCACCACCCAGGGCTATGATATCCATTTCTAACCACAGTTCAGCCTCTCTTGCCTATTTTTGTATAACTGCAGCTAAGGGGCCAGGTATATGCTTGTAGGGTGTCTGCCCCTTTCAAAGGCTCGCACATGGGTATGTGGGATATCTGAAATGGGTTTTTAGAACATGTCAGGTTGTTTTGAATAATTTCTTTACTCTTTCACAGTAGGAGAAAGCTATTCTCAGCAATCCATTTTCTGTGTCTGAAACACTAGTCATGCCCGGCAAATGAGGCTAACTGCTTTGCAAGGCTGATTGCCTTGCAAACCATTATTACCAAACAGATGGGTGACTCCTTAGTGCCCAGTTGTGTGACGCTGTGATGGTGGGTGGGTGCAGCCTGTCACATCGTTTTTCTTCATAGAAGAGGTGAGGCAACCCAGGCAGCAAGTGTAAAGCAAAAGATAGTATGTTTTTTTTTACACAAAACATAACATTCACGTTGCTTACTGAAGTAAGATGTATCTGTACATGTAGGTACCAATGTAACTGCTGGCTCAGGAATTCTCTAAACCTTGGGGTGCTGGAAACTGGGCGCAGGTACTGTTCACACTCAAATTCCTTCCTTTTGCTTTTGTTGCTGGCCATCATGAGAACTAGCTGGGGCAGAGCACATGAGCTGAGGACCTTTGTCTGGACCATATGGTCATTCCCACTTTCTTAGCTTGAGAAGGTGGAGGTTTGCAGGAGTTTAATTATTTGGCACACAACAGTTCAAGAATTATTATTAATTACTCCAATTTTTTCACGTGTTCCACCAGCTAAGTGCCTGAGGTCCTGTATAAAGTAAGTTAAAACAACCAACCAAATGCCATCCTCCAAACCTGAATTTGCAACAGTACATTAAATATCTTCTAGCTTCTATTGTAGTGACACTACGGGCGCAAAAGCAACTGCTCATCTGACAATACCAGACTGAACACTGTTTTCAAAGTATGAAAACATCTGCGAGTAATAGAGGTGAAAAACGAGTACCTAAAGTATGTAATTTTTGTCAGGTACCCAATCAGGTACCACACTTTATCAGGAAACAATTCAGTTCCAAGTATTTTAAAGAGGAAACTTTTTTTTCCCCTTTAATATCCCTTAAAAAAAAAAAAAAAGAAGGGGGGGGGGGGAAAAGGAAATTGTTTAAACAGTAAATTACAATAAAGTGTGGGTTGGGTTGGATTGTTTTTTTGGTTTTTTTTTTTTCTTTTTTCTCTGATCTATTGCTTTTATGGCATTTTTCAACTGAGACTCAGTGTGAAAATTACTGCATCTATATGCTCATCAAATGTCTTGCTTTTACTTCAGAGTCAATCCTGGGGCAGCTAGAGCAATGGCACGCCTGTGGTGTATTCAGGACTTTCAGACAAATGTGGGTTTGATACTGTAAGGCTCCAGGCAGCAATGAGATGGGCTCAGTTTAGGTCTACCCAGTGAAACCAGTGTAAGCCAAGGGTTCTCGGATCATCAGCTGAGAAAGCCTTGAAGTTCCCATTGCACATGACCATTTCCCCTAAATCTTTAAAGAAAGAGAATAGATGTTGAATTTTTATTTATTTTTTTTTTTTTTTAATAAAAGCCCAAAGGCTTTTGGGCTCACATTAGAGAAGACTAATATTATATTGAAAGAACGAACATATATTAAACAGAGGTTTTTCTTAAGCTTTGCCGTCTTTCTTGTTCATCTCAATCATACTGATTCTTCAACACACAGAGATGACTTCTGAGGTATGGTAAATAGAATGCTAAAATTGTTGGATGATAAATGCTGGTATTCACCAGTTAGAAATGCTGAAATTGTTATTTACACACAAAAAACCTAAGAGCCTTTTATTTTTCAGTTGTGTTTTTTTTTTTTTTAATAACTTCTATTCTGATGTCTGTGAGTATTTTTGTCTACATGTTAGATCCTGTGGGCAGATTTTCAGGCCTTGGGCATTTGCAGACTCCTACTCCAGGGAGGGCTTCCCAGCACAGAAGGAAATGTTGGGGGGAGGTCAGACAGATGTTGCAGCATGAAGGCAAAATCAGCAACTCCACTTGACTTTCGTCCTGCAAACACTGTTAGCATGTTATTGTCCACAAAGCTATTACAATTTATTTGTGCTGAGAGGAACGGTGCTTAATTTCCATCTGCTTATCTTGGGAATGTAAAGAGAACTAAGATCCAACATGACAAAAGGCTGAAGAACATGCCAGGGGACAAAGTACACTTAGGTGGCCCTACTGATGACAGGGGTGAAACCAGGGAGTGTTTGTTCAGCTGAGGGCCAGTCTTCAACTTGCCTCAGTCAGTCTGGACCATGTGCACTGTTTCTCCCCGCTTGATATCAAATGTAGAAGCCATTTGTTCTACTGGCCCATGACTAGGAGGTGCCATGGTCTCCCTTGTAGAGTCCTGCCAGGAATTGTTCTGCACAACACCTGCCTCTGTGCACACCAAAAAAAAAAAAAAAAAAAAAAAGAAAAAAAAATGTTCAGAAGGGCCAAATGCAAGGCAGCGAGCACTGGCTGGTTTTGTTCTATTGAAGGTCCGCAGCTGCCCAGTGAATCCAGACTCATTGCTGGAAGCACTGGGATGGGGAGAGGAGCGCTGCAAAAATCAGGACCAGGCAAAGGCTTATACCCAGCAGTCCAGCATGAACTTGAAGCTCGGGATGGTGGGACTCAAAGTGGGAATGAGCTGTGGATTAAGACAACGGAGTTGGATGGGGAAACTCCAGTAAAGTGGATTCAGGAGAGCTTTTTGAAGAGAAACACCAAGACATATCCCAAGAAGTTTTATGCATACTTTTTCCCCATTCGTGAAAGCTTACCTCTGTGGTGGTCATAGTCTGACCAGTGGTGCTTGCAAATGGGACCTGCTACTAATATAGGACTCGGACCACAGTGAAATTTCTTTTGATATTTGCATGTGGCACAGGTTACTTCACTCAGTGTGATGAATTTGTTTCATTTGAGTGGAATTTATCTTTGCCTTGATTAAAATCTTCATGTCTTCTGTTTCCGGTGAACCTGCACAGGACAGTGAACAAACAGGTTGAAACAGGAGGAGAAAACTGGTCTGTAACTACTGTGGAGAGGGGTCCCTAGGTAGTACCGTTACTATTGATTTTTAAATGTTCTTACTCTCTTTAAATAGTTGTCTAAAATTATATTTTTGCACAGTCAAGTGTTCTTTTGTCTTAGTTATTCAAGTTACAGCATATAACCTGTGGCTTCTGACATTCAACATCCAACTCTGTTGTCTTCACCTGCAATTAAAGTTAACTCTGAAGTTACCCATTTGTCCTCATCCACAGCTCATTCCCGTTTTGAGTCCCACCATCCTGTCAGCCTGAGCTTCAAGTTCAACAAGGCCAAGTGCAGGGTCCTGCACCTGAGCCGGGGCAATCTCAAGCACAAATATAGGCTTGGTGGAGAATGGATTGAGAGCAGCCCTGAGGAGAAGGACTTCGGGGTATTGGTTGATAAGAAGCTCAACATGAGCCGGCAATGTGTGCTCACAGCCCAGAAATCCAGCAGCATCCTGGGCTGCATTAAAAAAGTGTGGCCAGCAGGTCAAGGGAGGTGATTCTGCTCCTCTGATATGCTCTTGTGAGACCCCACCTGGAATATTGCATCCAGCTCTGTAACCCCCAACATAAGAAGGACATGAACCTGTTGGAGTGAGCGCAGAGGAGGCCACAAAGATGATCAGAGGGCTGAAGCACTTCTATGAAGGCAGGCTGAGGGAGTTGTGGTTGCTCAGCCTGGAGAATAGGCTCCAGGGAGACTTTATAGCAGCCTTCCAGTACTTTAAGGGGCCTACAGGAAAGATGGGGAAGGACTCTTTATCAGAGAGTGTAGTGATAGGATGAGGGGTAATGGCTTCAAACTGGAATAGGGTAGATTTAGATTAGATATCAGGAAAAAAGATTTCATATGGGGTGGTGAGACACTGGAACAAACTGCCAAGGGAAGTTGTTGAGGCCCCATCCCTGGAAGTGTTCAAGGCCAGGCTGGATGGAGTTTTGAGTAACCTGGTCTAGTGGTAGGAGTCCCTGGTCATGGTAGGAGGGTTGGAATGATGATCTTTGAGGTCCCTTCAACCCAAACCATTCTATGATTCACTCAAGCAACTACTGAAACACTGGCAACCCTGTTAAGATGTGGGTCTGTGTTAGTGACCTCCTGGTTTCTCTACAGATTCTACTAAAATTACTTTTGGGACCACAAGGGGCTCATGAGGAAAAGACATTTGTATAGGCTTTTCTATTTTTACCCTGTGGGTGTATGTCTATCGAGATTGTGGGCCAGTTTATGCAAATAAAATAAATTGAGAAATCAGTATGTGCTAGACTGTTAAAATCTAAAGGACCTAGTGGTACCTGTAAGAATGCTTAACTTTTTATACTGTGTTCCCAGTATTATAAACCTAAACTTTATGGTAACAAAAAAAAAAAACCAACAAACCCAAGCTCAGAACAACTCTTTTAAGGTGCCTCCACACTTTAACACTGAGCAAACCTTTCCCTCTGAGAGAGCTCGACTTTTTAGAAAAAAAACAACACAAATGAAAGCAACTGTGTAATTGTTTGAGATCTTAAATACAACTTATACTGCTGTTTCATTAAGTGTTTAATATCCTTCTGTAGCTGGTTGCCTGTTTACTTGCTGTGATACAGCATTTTCTGTGGGACTGTTCAAGCTCTTCCATAAATGCAGTGCAGGTCCGATGCTTAAGCCTTATGATTTACAAATGGACTGACAAAACAGGAGGCACACAACCTCTAATTATTACCTTCTGGGCACTGCAGATGGTGTTTCAGAAGCTTGTGGGTTTGTTGCTCACCTTTAAACAGTGACTTAAGACTTTTTTATATTTGTACAAAGGATAGAATTAAACCTCTCAGTTCTGATTTAAATGTTTTTCAGCTGTAGTTGTATCAGACAGATCAGATTAAAATTCAGCTACATATTCTTAATTGAGTAAAAATCACTTTGCTTTTTTCACAAGATTTTTTTGGTGCTGTTGAAAACACCCCCCTCCTAATCACCTTAAACTGTTCTTCTAGGGGAATTCAAATATGTATTGACAGTGAGAATCAGAAATGTTATAATTAAATTGGGAGGGTGGAAAATCTTCAGAAATATTGGCTGGTTTTATGTAAAAGTGAAAAAAAAAAACACAAACAGGAACTTATGATTTACAGGAAAATAAAAAAAAAAAAAAACGTGAATGATTAAAAGAAGTTTAGTAGGAGTGATTCCAGCTGAGCTCTGGTACTTGCTCCTGATTGAAAAGACCTCCTTTCCCAGGCCAGTCCTTCAGTATTTCAATTCTTGTATCTCTCTTATAAATCATAACAAACTTGGTAATTTCCTGCGATAGTCTTGGTTGGTATAAGCTTCTGAGTTCTCTGGCTGTTAACTGAAGCAATTATATATTTTAGATCAATGGCTGAACTGACTAAATTGACATGTAAAAAATAAGTGTTTATTTTCATATGGGAGGCATTCAATTATTTATAATGTGTGTTTTTAAAGTTGTGTTTCTTTGAAGATAATATTTATCTTAACTGTTAGAATAAATAAAGTAGTAAGAGAACAGAAATATACAACCCCCTGCATTTTTAGCTATAGGAAAAAATCACCCCTTTCCACATATTAAAAATGAACAGAAAACAGAATGGGTTTTAACTGCTGTACCTGATGTTATTCAGCTTGGTGCTGCAGAAACCTACCTACTGTATGTGAATGGAATCTTGTTTTAAATCTACTAATGAAATATGCTTTGACAAGCAAAGAGTTTTTGGTGAAACTTCTGGTTTGGCCTTTTTGACAAGAAATTACATTTTATTCATACCATTTTTAATTTAACTGTTAGTCACCTTTTTAAAGAGTACATTGGATGATGAGGTCAGTTTGGAAATGAGACTGCAAAATTTCCTGGTTGGGGTATATAATACATACATCAGAGACACTTGGAGGCTACATTCTGCCTTAATTTCCAAAATGGTAATTATTACCTGACCTGGCTGCTGTAAGATCCAGAAGAAATAGTTTACAGGCTGATGACCTTTTTTTAGCTATTGTAGATAAGTCAGAGTGTAGCCAAATGTCTGAACTTCTCCAGTATTTGCAAACCAATCAAGTCTCTTCCAAAAAGAGTCCACACCCCACCCTGTTTTCAACATAAAAACATACTTTAGTCCCACTGGAAAAGTAACAAAAAGGAACCTATGAATTCTGGGAACTGCAACCCAGACTGTTCATTCATAGTAAGTTAAATCTTTATTTTTAAAGTTTATCTATCTTTTATTGGGTTTTTACCCCATACCAACATTGGTCTGGTCTCCTACTGTGGTAAACGTACACAAAGCAAGAGGTTCTGAGAATGATAAATCCTTCAGAAAGATTATCTTCCTGACTACACATATCTATTAGAAAAAGAAAACGCAAACCAAACTATTAGAATTTCTCTGTCTGTAAGACCCAGCATGGTACTAAATCAGAAAGACCAAATGGTGATGGTTTCTTTTGCTTTTGTTGCAAAAACTGCATTGGAGTAGGGTGCTACCTTCTCTGCTGTGCTTAAGAAACACTTTTACTGATGTGGAGCCTGGTATTGAAGATGAGAAAAGTGTGTCCAGTTGAACAGTCCTAAAGAAACTGCCTGGACTCCTAGCTGTGATTAAGTGTGTACCTGCTTTTGGGGTCCTCCTTGGAGGACATCTTTGTATTGTCCCTCTCAGTGGAGCTAGGAGGAGCCACTGGGATTGTGTTTATAACAGGGCTGGGCCACTTTGTTTATTTGGTGAAAGGAAGCATTTAATATTATTGACCTGATGTGGCAACAGAAGAAGATAAAGCATATAAACCAAAAGACAGTTTGACTTAAATATGAGAAATAATCTGAATTTTTATATATGATGGGTCTGTGAAGATTCTGTGGTGTGCGATATCAACAAATATGTATTTGAATACCTCTGGTCATCTGTTCTATCTCTATGGACAGACAAGCAGAGGAAAATGCATAGTTGCATTTTATCAAAGGAAAATTCATCAAAAAGCCAGAGCCATCAGCTCATCAAGAAATTGCCTGCCAAGAGTAGCGGGTGATAATGAGGTTTGAGGTCAGTCATGAAATCCTTTACACTGCATTTTGTTCCTGGAAGATGTGGGCTCATCCCGAGTTATACGCAACTTTCCGGTTGCTTTGTGACTGCAACCATGGAAAAAAAGGAAAAAGCAGTCCGTCTGCACAGTGCTCCCCATGTACTCGCAGCAGTTAACTAATCCTCATGTGATGACAGTGTTTTTTTTCAATTTACAACAAATGAAGCAGGGGAAAAAAATTTCAGAAAACCGTTTTTTGACAGAGCCTTTGGCTTCTCTGTCACTCTGCTGCCCATATAAGTAGAAATTGAAACAGCAATGATATGACAGCTTAATGATCCAAGTAACAAATCAATAGGGTATGTGTATATAGGTCTAGAAAGACCTCACGCATCCCAGTGGTAAATGAAAAATAAATAAAATCTGTATAGAAGATCAAATAATCAATAGCATATCAATAAATTGATATTTATCCCTTGGAGACCAGTTTTTTAGTACTGGGCACAGGTGAGAGGTTCTGTCCTGCTGAAGCTCCTGTTCTGTTTCCTGGGTAGGAAGGATTTTTTTGTTTCTACTGTCAATAATATTGCAGCCTTTTCAAGTACTGGCAGCTCATCCCGCTGTGGCTACTTTAGCCACAGGTGTTTTGATGACAGCGTTAGCACTACAAAAAGCCTAGATCTGTGTGTTAATGCTGAATTTTTCCAAAGTTAAAATGATAATAAATATTCCCTCCCCTCTGACCTATACCCCCCGCAGCACAGTAAACTCCAGCTTTGATATCTGTTTCTGAGACAATGCCTCCTGCTACATGGGGCAGTTGGGGTCAGGTACCGGCCGGTGGAGCGCTTGAACTAAAATTAATGGATCGTGCAATCAAATTGCTCTTTAGGTGAAATTATCATGGCTTATATTAAGGCAACCTGGGCTGCAATGGTTTTAGTAGAGTCAGGTCCAGAAAAAACTGCCGTTTCCACTAACTTTCAGAGCCATGCATGTTTTGTTCATTTTTATTTTCTGTAACTTCTCATCAGATGAGGGAATACTTTCACATCAAAGTGATGTGGTTTCAGCAGTGAAAACGTGTCACACATTTTGATCTATTTTGCCATGACTTTCTTTGCAAGACACTATTTTGCATGGTGGTTTGCAGCACGATGGTATGTTCTCTGCAGAGTTTTTCCTTTCTGCTCAGATTCTGGTATCTACCACAGAAAGAGTGAGAGGAAATCTAAGAGGATGCTCTTTAGAAGTGTTTATAGATCTGTGGTAAAACTGCTATGTGAAAATGTTTAATGTGAAGGAAAGTAGATCAGACCAAAAAGTCAGTACCTGAACAGTCAGATATCTAATAAGGAAGTCTGCTTTGCTGTTAAATATTTTCTCATCTGAGACACACACACACACAAAAATTAGTAAGAAATGGAAAGAAAAAAATGTGCATATAACCCTGATAATAAAATTTGATACATCTTTTCAAAGTAAAAATCTGAAAAATTGAAGTATTTCACATTAACAGCACAAGAACTCTAGGACTGTTAAATGCCATGAAAACCTCGTATACTTTACAGTTTACAATTTTATTTATCGGTATTGGAAAAAAAAAAAGTCTTTTTGATATGATCAAGGTTTTGCATATTAACACCGTAGAATAATAAAAAATTAGAATAGGCTCGTCATTAACATAGTATCACTTTTTTGTGACTTCAGTGACGCGGATGACAGTTCATCTCTGGCATGGTACATGTCAGAGTAGTTTACGCTAACTAGCCTACTTTTCCAAAAGTGAATTTAAATGTGAGCTTAATTGAGACTTTGGGTACTGAAAATTTAAGAGGACGGATCTATGACTTAAGTGAGGGCATTTTCGACCGCAGTTCTTGCTTGCTGCTGTGCTAAACGATTCACAGCTTTAATTTGGTTCATGATTTTGTTTGTAAGCTTTTAGCTCATTGGTAGTTATGGCTGAATGTATGTGTTGGTACCCAAGTTGCCTGCTAGCCCATGTGTGATTTAGTAAATAATTCTCTGTGTCTTAGGTAAGGAAATCATCTCTCCTCTGACACTGCCGTTACCGGGGATGTCTGTGAGTACCAGTGACCCAGGGAATGGGGTTGGTGTCCTCCTGCCCAGACATTCAGTAACCCACAGCAAACTGGTACACAACTGAAATATTTCCCATCTTAGCAGTTTTTAGCTTCAGCAGGAAATTGTGATGCAGACTGTTTTGGGGTTTTACCGACCCCTTAGTGAAACCGGGTGCTGCAAACTCAGGCAGTTCACAGAAAACAGGTGTATGTCTGGCAGCTTCCATGGAGAACCTGCAGAGGGGAAGAGATGAGTGGCAATTTCTTCCACTTTGCCCCATCACCCCTCTCCCAGAGAGTGAGGGCAATTAGCGTATTCAGCTGAGCGGAAGTGTGCTGGCATGAACACATCAGCTGTAACAAATGCTTTGAAATTACGTGCTGGCAGGCACAGTAGCTAAACAGCGGTGGCCTAGACCTTTCAGAGCTTCTTCGCCTTCATCAGTCAAGGTCAACAGAAATGCAAGAGTACGGTCTGCGAAACACCGTTCGGCAAGCAACAGCCACTTCCTTCTGGGAGGAATGCCACAAGCAAACGAAGGGTATTCTAAACAAAACTGGTTTTATGTGTTTGACATCAATGCCAATACTCTGGAAAAAAAAAAAAAAAAAGATTTTTTATTTAATTTTAGTTGCTTACGTTATTTGATTCTCTCTGGAGCGTTTAGCTGATAACTGTATGTTGCTGACAAAACAAACTGAATTTATGTTGCTGGAATCATCACAATGAGTCATTAAAATAATTAAAATGAGTCAATGAAATGAGTCATCAAGTGAGAGAGCGTTACACCTGCAACCAGCTCCTGTCCCTATGTTATGCAATTGAATTTTTGATGATGGGCTTAAAACTTCTGGCTGTCACATTGAAGTGTTTCTTAACAGCTCATACTGCAATCTGAGTTGTAATATTTAGTACTGCTGAATGAGTCGTTGTAATTGAATTAACTTCTTAGTCACAGAAAATAGAATCTGTTGCACAGAAAGGGAACATTGTTGCTTGAAAAGAAGTATTCCTTCAAAAAAGTTTTCATAAGCATATCATTGGACAGGAATATCAGGGTTAGCCTTCAAAACTAGTATATATTATGGAGATAGAGCCTGCATTCCAGCTTTGAGTTTATTTACACCTTTGTTCTTGCACTAGTAAAGTTTTCATTTATGTGAATTAAAATTATTTGAATTTGGGGGGGGGGGGAATAAATTATGTTTCACTGTGTAAATGAAGCACTCGAGCTTTTTAAGGAGGGGCATTACACATTATGGGTATCCATATAATGCCTGCCATACCTATTTCTCCCTATTATAGTTTGTGATTTAAAGAAAAAATACAAGTAGTATCCTTATTTATTATATATTGGGTATTATTTGCCAAATACTGAAGACAAGGAAATATTTCAGAATATTTCAGTGGTTGAAGATACTTCACTTATTTTGAGGAGAAATTTGGTGGGTTTATTATTGGTTTTATTCTGACTGTGAGATGCAGCAGTTGAAGCCCAACATTTGCAGACTTGGGTACCTAAATACTGACTTTAATTATTTTTCTCTTTTCAGATTTGTTGAACATTTTTCTTGATGTCGGGTACCTAAACATAACTTCTGTTGTCCACCTTTACAATACCATCCATGAAAACTTTGGCCCGAAGTATCGGTATCAGGTTTTAAGCAGGTTAGACTAGAAGAGAAAATTCGTCTTTTTTTGGCCACTCTTTTCTATGATTGTAGTAGTTTCTTTACAACTTTCCTAGTTAGTACTTCATGATATAAACAAGCTTGTAAGAAAACATATTTCCAGTTCTTAGCTGATTAAGAAGTTCAGAATGTTTTTCAGAAAGTACTACTACTACTAAATCCATAATTCAATAGCTGATTAATAATTCAGTATAAACCCACTGAGGTAGAATATTCCAAAATACTCTTATTCACCTCGTTAAAAAATTCATAATGTCATTGGCATATTATTAATCTTTATTCAATTTTTTTTATCATATATATTTTTCTGCTTTTGTTTCTGGACTAATGTTTCAGGTTGACGGGGCAAAAAAGCAACGTACTGAAGAGGAAGATGCTGGTTGTAACAGGTACCTGTACAGACAGTATCAAAGGGCCAGGGGACATTGGTGGCTTAGCTACTTACAACCCCTTTAATACACAGGGGTTTTGCATGTGTGGCCCAGGACTGGGCTGAGCACTCAGCTGCAGGTGGGACATGTGGGTCTTAGGGAACCCCTGGAGAAATGGCCCCTGCATCCCCTTTCCCAAGCACACTTTCTAATTGCAAGGCAATACATGGAAGAGAAGCAGCTGCTTTGGAGGGAAAAGAGGTTACAAACTGCATTTTTAAAGACACAAAATCATGGCGGTGTACGCTGAGCAGGCTGCTATGTTGACTGTTTCACAGCCCGTGAAGAACAAGACACGCAAGAGCTAGGTTCTGCTTCCCAGCAGGGCATAGGAAGATGGTGGTTCCCACCAGCGCTCCATCTCAGGAAATAGTCACAGAAGCCTTGTGGATCAATATGTTCCTTTCCAAGAGTCTGGGCTGTTTCATAAGAAGTGTAAGATGATGGAGGAGGAAAGTCACACCTCTCTCCTGCCTGCCCAGTGCTTTTTCTTGAGTAGGCTTAAGAAGTTCACTGAGGAATTGAGGGGTTTTAGTCTTTCTTACAGGTTATCCAGTAGAAATTTATACCATGGAACAAAATGCCTTTTCTAGACAGATTACACAAATTTGTTCCATGAGTCTATTTCATAATCTGTCAGCTCACAGAGAGGTACCAATGGGAACTGCCTTTTCTTCTGTGATAAGCTTCTATTTTAAAAGTGATTTACAATTTCCAGACAGAAAATCAGAGCAAAAGAGCTGTAAAATTTATTATTGTGATCGTATCACCCTTCTCTGTGGACTTCTGAGTATTTAGTAAGTAAAAGAGAGAAAATCCATTTTCTGTGGGTAGTACATCATCTACACAGTGACGGCAATCTTTCATTTCACTTTGGCTTGTAAGAATGGAGAGATACCATTTCTATGGGAAAACCTCAATCCTTTTCCTCTTACAGTGACAGAGATATCATTTGGAGCTTTCTAGAGAGAGCACTGCACTTTTAGTCTGTTTTTTTCAGCATACAGCAGAATGGGGGTTTGGTCACTAAGTGATGACTCTTTTTCTTCATATTTGTTTGCTACCCAAGTGTATTGTTTGTAGATGGACATGTACTGAAAGAGTTGTGCTTGGGATTGACATCTAATGCAGTTTGTACAGAAGAAGGAAGGAGAAGGAAGTGGATTTTGAGACACCTATGTTTCAGAGGAACCTATTCACTATGCTTGAGTCAGGTTTGTTAAACTAAGACAAAGCAACATTAAGAGCCCCAGATCTGTGAAAAAGCTGATACTTTTACAGTAAAAATCACTTTTTTTCTAACTGCTGGTGTCAGAATATTTCAAGTAAATACATCCTCCAAAAAATAATGCCTCCAGCTGAATTCACTGGCCTGCTTTATCTTTGCTTTCAAATTAAATAACACAAGATGAAAACAGAGAGTAGCTTTCTTCCTGTTCCTTTCTCAGTCTGAATGTTTCAAAAATCTTAAGGGAAATTCTCCAAGGACTCTAATAGGCAATTTCAGTAATGCAGCTATGCTATAGATTCTTGGCTTTTCTGTACGGTGGACTATGATTTAAGAGACAGATCTTTTTTTATTGGCCTTAGTCTTCTATTAAGGAGTTTCTGTCTTCCTGGAAAAATGCTTATTTGTATCATTGATCGATGTCTTCAGTGAACCACAGTTTAAAACTTGGTTCAAGGGTTAGGTAATTCTTAGTGATATGATTTAATATTTCCAGACAATATCTTTTGCCTTTAAAATCTAAAATAACAACATATTCCAGGAGATGATGTAGGCTGTGTTGTTGTACCAGCTATTCCAAGAGCCAAGCCGGGAGCAATGGTCAGGACAATTCTCTTGCAGGAGAAAAGAGTAAAAAGGCAGAAAGCTTCTCCTGGGCTTCTGCTATTCTATTGGCCCTCAGAAAAAAAATAATCAGCATGGTCACTAGTTTTCCCTAGAGATGGGTGTTACTTAAGGGAAGTGAAGGTTTGACAAAGATTTGGTAATTGTCTTCAATCATGTTAAGGGTAGACCTGGAAGAATAAGCACACTCACCCTGTTTTAAGTGGGACTAGGGATAATGAGTTTGTTATAATAAGTGACAATAAATTGTATGGGAAGAAAACTTTCTTATAGCATTGAAGTAGTTTGCTTATAGAGTTGGGAGAGTCTCCTTCCACCATAGGGTCTTCAGCATAGACAGGAGAAGCACCTGTCAAAAATGCCAATGGTGTGAGAAGGGTGAGAGACTAGATGGTCTGTGATAATCGCTTCCAGCTCTACTTTCCTGCAAGAAGAGGGAGCTTGAGAACTGTATGCAGAAAGAGTAATACTGATCTCCTCTAAAAGCAGACAGTGGAGAGTGAGCTTCCCATGGTGCCAACGCTGGACCATCAACCCATATATAAGGCAAGTAAGAGAATAGCAGTATGACCTGTAATGATGATGGGGAAGGCAGGGCTATCTCTCTGTTGTGCCTGCAAGGTGTAATCTCACCCTGCTTTCATCTTTGCTAATGGAAGAGGAAGCATTTACTAGCTGCAGGCTGCCTCCAGAGGAGACACTGACACAATTCCCGCACACGCAGTGTGATTCCTGCAGGCACCAGGCTCTGAGAGCTCAGCTGTTGCCACGGGCTTTCAGCAGTTACCGCTTAGCCTGAGCCTACAAGTACTGCACTTATATAAAGTCTCTCAGCTGACAATCTCAGGGTGCTACTCAAGCAATTCTACCCCATTTTGCAGATAAAGAAAATGGGTCACAGAGTAGCTGAGTGGCAGTTCAAGATCACACAAAAGCAGTCAGATACTCAGAGCTCCCTGTCAACCTTAGATAAAACATAGGAGTTTGCTCAGTAGTTCTTACCTGAATGAAACATGCTGTCATCCCTACTGCCGAATGGACAGGCGCTGTATTCCCAGGAGACCCTCAAAGAGAAACTTTGAGACTTCTTCATGTTTGAGCATTCCTCAGATGGGTCAATTAATTTCAGACCCAGTAAACTCAGAATAGTGAAAAGAGCTCTAGTAACCCTCCAGAAAGGGATACTCTGTCTCGACTATAAGCCACGATAGAGCATATGGCTAAAGGATCTTGCATTTGCCAACGTTTTCTTACTCTCAAAGTAACAAACTCAGCACAACTCCAGTCATACTTAGATTCTACTTACCAAAACCCACTGACCTGACCTCCTTATTCCATGTTCTGTTTCTCAGCCTGGTGGGTGACAAGCCAGAATGACACAAAAGGGAAACAGAAACACTGGAAAGAAACACATTAGTTGAAGCGTTTTCAGTTTCATGTCACCGTGAATAAGCCTGGGCAACAGCAAATCGTTCACAACCAAGGAAGAATATGACAACAGTAAAAGGCTGAGTACTCATCCCGGGGTGTAGCAGCTAACAGAAACAGTGACCATTTCGAAGCCTTATAACAAAAAATTATTTTAAAATCATCAAGTCATCAGCAAGTGAAAGAAAGTCTAATTACAATTACATAGCTAATATCCCAAGCTCATATGGGAAGTCTTCTCTAAATCACACATACTTAAAGAGAATTTGTCTTGAGAATATATTTACTCTATGAGGATCTGCAGTATCAGAGGGTACAGTCTTGGGGTAAGAATGTCATAAAGACTATTCTGTCAGTAGAAACACAAGAGAAAATTTTTTATATGGTAATCGCTTTTCATCATCAAATTGATGTTGCTTCACTTATTCATGGAGCTCTGAGATATTAGAGTGGTGGCCACTTTAGTGATAGAGTTAAAGTAGCTATGTGGAATTTTCTTTACACATTCTTTAAAGGATAATTATAGCAGTGACTATTTTTTCTGGTTGTAATACCAGGTTAACAGCAAATCAGCAGTTTCTGAAAGTGCATTCAGTTACAGGGGGTGAAAAATGCCTAATGAGTTATGAGACTGAATTTTTTTCTTTCTTATTATCTGTCTTGCACAACATGTGTGGATATTTTCCAATCCCTCCGACTGACAGATGACATCTTTCTACTCCTCAGAATGAGTGGGTTTTCTTCTCTGCTTGTTTTTGTATATGGTGGGTATATTTTATTCAACACACCAGTTGTGTCTCTTATCTTTGGCCAAGGTGACTCTGGCCTAGAAAATGATGAAGATGAAGACAGGTATTAATAATTGTGTATACATATATACATATATACATAAGTTTTATGCCTAGTGAGGAATGAAAAACTTAAATAATTATATTAGTAGCTTCAGTGATGGTACAAAGTAATCAAACCAAGTGGAGTTATACAGATTTAATGCAAAGAACTATTTTGTTCATTCAGATTATTGTTTTTTCATGATAGCAGGTGGATAATTGTCCATGAATTCTGTTCTGGTTTTGATTCCATTAATGACACCATAGCAGTGAAGCCAAACAAATGCCCATACTCTTTTCAAAGACACGTTAAAGAAGAATTCTGAAGACTCCATAACTGTTCAAATAATTTCCATCTCTTTTTGTTCAAGTGGATATCTTTGTTGCTATTTTGATCATCACATCAGTGCAAGCCCGTTTTCCAGCCCATGGAAATATGTTAATCTGTTACATCTTGTCAAGGATCATGTTGGCTGATTGGGGTTAATCTAGACAGACACTCTGTCCAAACTTAATCATATCACTAAAAATGCTGATGTAATAGAATTATTTTGAGACATGTTTAAACCAGCAATGGAACCACAATAAAATCAGAGAAAATGGGTGATTTTATTTCAGTAAGTACTGAGTACAATGGAGTGATATGGCTATAATTTTGAGAGATTAAATTCGTGCATAAATGTTTCACAGCCATGCTTCTCCCCTTGTATAATCCATTGGTCCCTCATTGCCTTGTTCCATATCCACTTGGATTTACGTTAACGGTAGTGGACTTCATCCAGTAAAACGTGTAAATTAGGATTAATGTCACCTAAAGCTAGAGCTGCATTAAAAGTTTTTGATGAAATTGAAAATTAAGAGGTTTACAGAAAAGTTCACTCTGAATCCAGACAGAAGTTAAAGTTTAAATTGGCACAAATTGAAGAAGTGTGGCCAGGAGGTCAAGGGAAGTGATTCTGCCTCTCTACTCTACTCTGGTGAGACCCCACCTGGTGTACTGCATCCAGCTCTGGAACCCTCAACATACGAAGGACATGGACCTGTTGGAGCAGGTCCAGAGGAGGGCCACGAAGATGACCAGAGGGGTGGAGCACCTCTCCTATGAGGAGAGGCTGAAAGAGTTGGGGTTGTTCAGCCTGGAGAAGAGAAGGCTTCGGAGAGACCTTATAGTAATCTTCCAGTACCTAAAGGGGGTCTACAGGAGAGCTGGGGAAGAACTTTTTCTGAGGGCATGTAGTGATAGGACAAGGGGGGATGGCTTCAGACTGGGAGAAAGTATGTTTAGATTAGATATTAGGAAGAAATTTTTTGCTTTGAGGGTGGTAAGGCACTGGAACAGGTGGCCGAGAGAAGTTGTGGAAGCTCCATCCCTGGAGGTGTTCAAGGCCAGGCTGGAGGGGGCTTTGAGCAACCTGGTCTAGTGGGAGATGTCCCTGCCTATGGCAGGGGGGTTGAACTAGGTGATCTTCAAGGTCCCTTCCAACCCAAACCATTCTATGACTCTATGAAATCCCATTTTTTTTCCTTAGGCCTTACTGCAGATGCCTTCTTTTACTAGGTGAATGGAACCTCTGTTTCATTAGCTACCAGCTGCTTGTGTTAGCTCTGTGCCTCGCAGTCAGTGCAACAGGTAGTTAAATAGGTGTAAAGCCTTTCCTGTTCTTGATTTTTATGTTTCTCTACTGATTACGATGGATAACTGCTGAGAAGACCTGTGACAGCTCCCTTCAGGAAGAAAAGTGCCAAGAGAAGTGAGTCAGAGGGAATGGGAGGGTTGTGAAACTTATTTTCCCAGCATCTCATTCCTGAAATGAAGATCGTTGGACTTGACCACCGTCTTGATCGAATTGAGTTCAAAAGGAAGTGGATCGGGGATGTTGTGTCTCAAAGAAAATACACATACTGCCTACTAGGGAACTACTTTTTCTCCAAAAGTCCTATTTAGGGCATTTGGCTTCCCAAGTGAATGTTGGTATGTCAGCCATGTAAACCAGTCTTTTTTTTTTTTTTGCCACAAGTTGTATATCTCTAAGATCTGTGTCTGTAGCTTTACTCTTTTCACCACCTTTTATCTCTTTGCAGTGGCTCGTGCTCTTAATAACTTGATTAACTCTAGGTATAGTAATTTCAAAATTTAGTTAGTGCTGGTGATGAGTTATTTTTCTCAGTTGAGAATCTTGCCTTGGTAGTTTGCACTTTATTACATTTACCCTTTCTAAACTTTGTAGGTTAAAACTGTGCACAGTGTTTTAATAGAAAGCACTTTGAGTTTGTAGCCCTTCTTTATATGCCTGAGAGATTGTGTTGCATTTTAATACTTATGTGTTATTATGAAATATTTGGGTTTTACAAAAGAAACTTTTCTACTCAGCGTCATAGCTGAGAAAGGTATTATGTATCTGTCATGATTCAACAAATCTGTGTTATCACTCAGATAACTATTCCAGAATAGAGCCTTTACAACGGTTGCAAATTATGCATGTACCACTAAAATGCATTTGTTGCTTTATGGCATGTAGACTTTGATTTTTTACTTTAACATAGCCTTGCTTTTGAGATGAATACTTTTAAACCTAGACCCAAAGTCTTCTGCAAACTTTATTTTAGTTATGTCAGTGAGTGGGACAAAGCAGAGAGAAGGAATCTTAAACAATGCTGCCAGAGGAGTTAAACCACCCACAGTTAATAGGGTCAGCATCCACTGCAACTTCTGTGTCACCTGCAAATAATTGTTTGACACCTGGGCTCAGTAAATCAACAATCTTGATTTACTGTTATTTATTATGAATGGTTTGCTTCTAATATATTAAGTGCATTGTGAAATATGCTTGTTATAGATCTCAGTATGGAATTAAATATCAAATAACGTTTTCTCGTTTTTCCAAGAATTCAAAATAAAAACGTGTATTTTCAGCCTCTTAATGATTTCTATTCCTTTCAGAGTTATGTTTGAATCTGGCACTGTGATTTAGAAGTCAATACAACCATAAAAATTATTTTGAAACCAATTAGATGAAGAGATTAAATGTTTCAGAGCTACTGTAACAGATGGAAAAATGGATAGATTCTTATGTTTCTGAAATTAAAAACTAATGCAGATTTAAGGTAAGGAGTAAAGACTGGATTTATTCAGAAGTGAATGAAAAACCAATGAAAATCAAATAGCAGTAAGGTTGTTCTGACAACTCTTCTGGCACTGACTGGAGATGTGAGAAATCATCAAGGCAATTTGTAGCTGGAGTTTAGGAGTGAGAAGTCTGAACTCCTTTCTAAAAAGGTCGCAGAGAAATTCTTAACACCTATCAAGGCTCACATGAAAAAAGGCGTTCTGATCTGGGGAAAATTCCTGCTGCCTTGTCTTGGTGGCATTAAGTTCTGTGTCATAAATTACCTTATTTATGGATGTCAGGCACTGAGTCAGTTGTGAAAGTCTGGGCCACAACTGAGTCAAAGTTTTACACTGGAATAAAATCTAGTGAAATACATGCCAAAAAAAAGATCTATTCTTCTGGAGCCTAGGCTGATACTTTAGGCTCGAAGCAGAAAACAAATCTAGTGCCAAATTAAACACGTTTATATATGAAGAGAAACAAGGCAATATATTTTTATATATGAGGCAACTAACTTTTAAAACCTTCCTGTCTGATTAGTTTTGTAGGATAAGGCAGGAGGGCAGAGAAAATTCAGCTTATTTTCTTTGTCTCTTCTATTTCACATTCTATCCTTTTTTTTTTTTTTTTTCTCTTCTCCTTTTAAATAGTATTGAAAGGAGAATAATGCTGGATGGGATGTTATTGGTACCAGCTACCAAACAGGTGAAACAGAGGAATGAGGTATTACAAAGGACATTGGCTACAAGTTCCGTGTTTTGGGTTCGGATTTTGCCCAATTCAGCTGTGCATCTCATGTTGGAGTCATCCTAAAGAGGAAGATACGACAGACAATTTGCCATTTTCCTTTTGTCATACATGGGCTTTTTGTACCATGGTAATTATTAGTTATGCTGAGCATACCCATGCTAGACTAGCTTACATGCGAAATAATATAAAAAACACGCACCTAGATTTCAAGAGGGTTATGTAATTAAAAAGTTGCACCCACACCAAATTAACATTAGTCAACTTTAATTCAATCAATTAATTTATAGAGTCAGGATAATAAAACTACAAAAAGATGGTTGCTCCACTACTTATGTATACTACAAATATTCTATGTTCACTTGCTCACTTAATGTTAATTTTCAGAAGAAAATTTGAGCAGTACATTTTAGGTTGTTTTATTTGCTTTTTTTCAAATACAGAAGATTTCCATTTGTCTACTCATTAATATTCCACAGTATTTCTCTACATTTTGCTAGCCATAACATAAGCTAGGTTATTGTATGGGGACTTGTACATACCTGCTTGTACTTAAATGCCTCTTCCTGTTAAGATTAAGATTTACTTCTTCCTGGAAGTTACAATTCCTAATTCCACCAGAAAGCAGTCAGAGTTGAGCCAAGAGCTCTTATTTTCCTGAAAGATGGTAATGACAGACATAAACTTTCACCTATAAATAGTTACAGATTTGATTAAAGATGATGGACTTGAGAGGATAAGTTCTGTATTCCCCCATCTATCTTTATAGCATTTACTGAACATTCCCTGACATTTTTTTAGCAAATACGGTGTTTACAGGCTATTGTGTTATATGCAGAAACAAGGAAAATCATCTCATCAGAACCTCACCTCATACATCGTATGGGAGTTCCTGTGGTAGCTCTCCTTCCTCCACCATGATGGTCTGCACCATATTCCCAGCCACATAAGCTGTTGTCTTATGTACAGTGCTTTCTGCTAAGAGACAACCTCTTTGCTTTGTATGGAGGCCATCTTTATTTTTGCATTATACAGAGATAGTGTGGGTGATTGAGGACATCTGGGCTATTAGATTATGTCTGTTGCTTCTCGAAAACAGAGTTAGGGAGGTCCCTTTTCAAGTTCTTCAGTTCTGTATCACATTTTCTACCTTCACACTAAACTGTCACAGCTTTAATTTCATGATTTGGGCTGTAGTGAGAAAAAGAATAAAATGGTGTCGGTCTTAGTTTCTCTGAGCTGGGGAGATCTGAGGATAATTTTTAACTTTTGGCATATTTTATCATGTATCATAAAAAGTGAGCATTTATCACAAGGCAATGCATTTAATGCAAGGCAATTCTGCTATATTCACTGTTGTAACAGGATCTGGAGTCAGCCAAAGCCTGCCTGCACATTTCCTAGCATCGGTAAAGATAAAACTTTCAGAAGGTAACCTAGACAAACAGACAAAACTCAGGTAGATTAAGACCACGGTAAACTAACTTCTAAACACATCTTTCCATATTTGCTTTCTATCTTTGACAGGGGTGACTTATCTCCAGCCAAACTACTTTCAGTGATTTTCTGTACGACAAAACTCTCTTCAGTAAACAACCTCTGACTGCTTAAGAGATACTACTAAGGTATCCTTTACTCTCTGTCTGTCCCAGCTGGCCCTCTGCAGGGCCATATGGCTACTGTTGTCCATATAAAGGCATTATCTCCTCTGCATAAAAATACAAAAGTTTTTTTCCATAATTAATGATCAAAAACCCATCTACACTTAAAACTTCACGAAGATCAGATTTAAACTGAGGATAGCCTTAGTGCTAATATAGAGTTGGGAGCTTTGCTGAGACGGATAAATGCAGAGAATATGGCCGGCCCCACTTGGTGCTGTGCCAGATTTTCTACAACCTCACTTTAGTGGTGGCATTTCAGGGAATTCTGCCTTGTCTTCTTTGCATGCTTTCAGACAGCAGTGTGAAACCAAAGAGTATGACAAATCATAGTCACCCAAACCTGCCCCCACAATGAGCTAGTGACCTTTGGTATGTCTCTTTTCCAAAGAGACTTCTCTTTCCCCTCCTTGACCAGTCCACTGTCTTCAATACAAGGATGAAAGACAGACAAATCCTAAAATGTACTTTGCCCTTGCAAGGAGGAAGTAATCTTAATGGTATTTCTGGAAGATCATCTGTGATTCTCTCTTCACTTAGCCTGCAGGGAAAAATAGCTTGGGGAAAGGCTTCCTCCCATTGGGTTTTTGTGTTCTGCTGGCTGGTGTGTTTGTCCCTTTTTTCTTTGTTTATGTGCTGTTCCATAACTTCCTCAACCGAAGCACTCACTTGTGATTCTAATGTATAATGTAATGACTAACCCGCTAAAATTACTGCCATCACCATTTATGGCATTTTTTGTAGTCTTGGGGGAACTCTCAGGAGACAGGCTAGAGGTTAAAAATTAAAATTTGCAATTATTGTCAAAGAAAATAAAGAAGTCCTTGTTTAGATGCTTGCATTAGCTGCCATCATTTTTAGTTACCATTATTATACCAATCTCTCTGATTTGTCTTTTAAGTCTGTAAATTTGGTTCTAAGTCCAACCTCCTCTCCAGCAGCCTTCCTATGCAATTAGGGATGCTTACTTGTCTTAACTTCCACTGCAGTGTTGTCCCCACCCTTGTTCTCTGCCGCTGTTGACAATATTCCTTGCATTGTCCTTGGTCTCCGTCTGGCTGCAGTATCTTCCTTCTTCCTTGTATTTTCTGTTCAGAATGCATCCAACTCTTCCTATCTCTTCCTTTGTAAAGTGTTCAGAATTCCTGTTGATATTTCTGTCCCAACATTTTCAAATCCTCTTAATGGCTTTGGTCTCTCCTTTACAATGATGGTCCAGGCAAGACATGAACACTTCCAAGGTTTAGGTTAAGGGGTCACCGCAAAGTATGGAGTGGAGGCAGGACCACGGTACAAAAAAGCAAGAGGCAGGGATTCAACAAATCATAGAGCTGCCTCAGAAAGCTGCTAGAACAGTGCTAGAGAAAGCACAGGAACGGGGCGGGGGGGAAGGGGAATGAATGTAGCCCTAAGGCAATGCATTTAGCAGTTATCTTCTGTATGTAGGTCTTGCAATCCCCTACTGCTGTGGTGTGATGAAGGTCTGCAACGGCGTGTTATCAATGGGGCTACAGATGGCATAGACTGAATTTAAACCTCATAGCATTTCAAAGAAAACAAAAGATCTCCAGCCACCATTATCTTATATGTGTCAGATAACTACCAACATATTAAACACATGTTTATTTGTGTTTCCCTCTCCTCTTTTTAACATAAATTGAAACCAGATTTTCTTGAATGGGAACTTAATCTTTAGGTACAATTCTATGTTTCAATTTAAGGATGGAGGCAACCATGTTCAAAAATGTGAACCAAAGGTCAAACACATTCACACAAAGTGAACAATTCAACCTCTCTGCACTCATGAATTTGTAAACCTCTGGCTTATTTACCCATAATTTTCTCTTTTCCATATTAAAGAGTTCTTCTTTGGTCCTCAGGGTAGAAGCCGCTCCATACCTTTGACCAACCTGGTTGTCCATCTCTAAGTATTTTTTAAGTTTTACTTTGTCCTTTCTGAGAAGAGAGAACCAGAATACACACACTGTGCAAGTAAACTGAATATTTGTAGGTGGCAGAATGGTAATTTGTGCTCTATAGCTTTCTTCTCTATTCCTTTCCTACTAATTCCTAACAACTGGTTTGTGTTTTCTGTGACTGCTTCTGTGCTCTGAATTGCAGATTCATGAACTTATTATTCACAGCTCCAACATCTTACTCAGTGCTAACTGTCAGCTCAGAGGTTAATTTTATAAGTTAGAATTATTTTTCCCCATGTGAATCATCATTCATTTATTTACAATGAACTTCACCTGTCATTGAACTTCATCCAGTCATGTAGCCCCTCTGCAGTTCTTCACAGTTAGCCTTCATCTTTGCCATCTTAGATAACTTGATATCAATTCACCCAGATTTCCCGCTCACTTATAACAGGAATAATAACTTTGCTTCTCTTTCCAAGAAGAAATGTGAACGTGGTGACAAAGGAGGCAGAAGCAATGTTAAAGTTTCCTATACAACACACACGCTAGTTGACCAACATTAGCTATGTTCTACATACTCACAGCAGCCGCCATTTTGCAGGCTGCCTCGGGGCTCTGGCCTCACTCAGAAATATTTCACTGTAAGTGAGCATCTCCTGTGGCCTCATCTTCACAATCTTTAAGGCGGTGATATGGGACTTCAGAGACCTTAGATCGGTTTCTGTTGCTCCTATGGGCATAAGTAAACAAGCCATTTCATCTTTTTGTACCTCAGTGTCTCATCTGTAAGACAGAGATAGCAACACTTCCACCCTTTTTGTCTTGTCTATTTATATAGAGAATCCCTTTGGGCAAGATTTTGTTACCTGTGAAAGTGTCTAATACAAAAGGGCTCTTGCTTCACACGAGGAGTTCTTAATGCTACTAGAAAAAATAATAATAAAGAAAAAACACAGTTTTCTTGTATATGAATGCATTCACTGAATTAGGGGAAGCGGGAATATTCAAATCTTTCAACAAAAATGAACCAGGCATATTTTGCTTCCAGATGAGCACGTGAGTGCAACTGCTGAAATAGCAAGAGCAGGTGTTTTGGCAATATTTCTGATCTGAATGAAAAACCCACTCTGTCAGCTGGTGCATTACTGAGCCACACAGAGAAAATTACCATCTAAGTGTTTGTAATAATGCAGCAGAAGCTTGGTAGGTGGGGAACACCCATGCATCCCTACCGTTATCTGTCTTAAAATCCCAAGATATTTCCATCCTAAGATACTGTAACCAAAATAAGTAAATAGTTATTCTCGTATATTTACTGTTAATTTGTATGTTAATTTGTGCACTGCAGCTGAGATTTGGAGAATCTAGTCCTTTGAGTAGAGGAGACTTTTTCAAGCAGGGAAAATGTGTCGGACACAAATTCAGTCAGTTGTACTAGAAAGGAAGAGGAAATTCAAGTTGGTACTTGCAGTACTATAGGGGGACATCTCTTTTGTCTTTCTGTAAGGTCCTGACATGGATCTGCAGCCACGACCAGTTCCCCTAGGAAGTTAGGAGCTTAGCTCACGGCTGGAAAAAGGGTATTTCTTAGAGTGTTCATATCCATGACGCTTATCCTGTAGTTAGGAAAACCTTCATGAAATCCAAATGGTGGTGGGAAAGAGAAGAGGGGTGATGAATGAAGAAAATAAGCTAATGGCTGGAGAAGCTTTTAGGGAAGGGAAGGAAAGGAGTGGGCTCAGCCTCTGTTCCTGTAAATTTTCAGCTCTACAGCTGGAAACTTTCAAAACATTTTACAGCCTGGAGTTAGGGCATCCTCTTCAGAGTTATGGCCTGAACGGTTCTCAGGTAGAAAAGGGAGTTAGCCTTGATTTTCTCCATTCTAGGTGAATTTGTAACCACCGTGGTAATGAATAAAGACGTGCTGCCACTGGTGCTTTTCCTTTGAGGGGTGGGGGGGAGGAGGGGCATATGTGTGAATACTGTTGTGAGAGCTGCCTCAGCAAGGGAAGTCTTCATTCGTTAATCTTGCTGCAGCTTTGGTCCAGTGCTGATGCCTGGCTGATCATCAAATAATTAGAAGAGTCTACAGAAACACGAGTCCCTTTAGACTACAGATGGAACCATGATTAGGTGACAGATAAGTGTGATGTTTTGATGATCTACAGTTTGGACTTAAGTATTTAAAGCAGGGGTTAAATGTCTAAGTCCTTTAATGGATCCATGGTGACTGGTCAATTCAAAGACTCCTGAAAACTTGAGAAATGGTTGGGAAGGGTCCATTTTCCTTTAAGACAGTGGAAAGTAAATAACTGAGAGTGGCCATGCAAACAGTTAAAAAGTAGTTAACTTCTTTACCGAAGCTATGAGGTAGTTTGATATGGACTAAAATATGTCAGAGAAGGCACAGCTGTTGGAGACAAGATTAGAGCTGAAGTCACCTTGTGTCTTAGCAAGCTGTGCAAGTGCTGGAAGAGACAATTTTGAGTATGTTGCATATTTCACCATTTGCATACTCAGACCCTTCAAGGAGCTGGCTGATCTTTGCGAGGAGTGAACGTGAATGTTTGTGTGTTCTGAGTCACTCAGGAAAATACAACACCACTGCTGAGAGCTACAGAGGACTCAAGCCGAGTAAGCAGCATCTGGATCAGAAAAAGACTCACAGCAACTTGGTGAAGATTTGCTTTTTTCTTCTGTTGCTTTCAGGCTGATGGCACAACAATCCTAGCTGATTTCTGTTTTGCACACAGGAAGTGAAAGGAGACGTTTTTAATCTATTTCATACACCAGCTGAGGAGATTCTTTGCATCACCAGTGACACAAAACCATTTATTCAGACAATTTGCCATTCTCATCCACCTCAATTTATTTTCCATCAACTCTGCTTTTGAGTGTACCTTTCCAAATAGAGCTGCGACTGCCTGCTGACACACCATTGGTAGCTGCCCGTTAGCATGAGACACATGTCGGAAAGCAGAAAAGGAAAGCTGCAGAGGAAAGCCTACAAATCACGTAATACATCATAGAAAAGGAAGTACACTCGTCCACTTGCCTCCTGTGAAAGGATGAATCTCTCACTGGGAAAGCTTCAGTCCAGTAGGCTGATACCAGCACATGGAATTGGTTTTAAAGTAGGCATCAAAAGAGGTTTACTTAATCCAAAGACTACCTAATATGGGAACATATGAAAGTATAGTAATGTCCTGGTTGAAAGCACAATAATAATAACAATGACTCCAGGATTTACAGAAGGTTCTGCCTGAATACCTACCCATCTCCTGACACCTGACTTTTGTTCCACAATTTTTACTCCTGCAGGAAACTGAGTGATCACTGCCATCTATTGGCAACAAATAAGCTAACGTTACTGTCCCGCTAAGATAATGCACTAGAAATTACATAATTTACCTGAAATTGAACATGCTACACTGTTAAAGACGATGATATATCTTCTCGGCCTACTGAGTCTCATGGCATTTTTTTTTTTTTAAATGAGAACATTACACCACATGAAATGTGCACTCTTTATGCTAGCTTTAATTTATATTACTTAGATGTTGTCGTCTGTTAAAACACAGCTCTCCATTTCTATGATTCATTTGAGACTGCGCTCATATTTTCAACAGAAAACACCTGGCTGAAAGAGCTCCAGGGGATTAACAAATTGGAATTCCCAAGCATGAGATAACTTGGTTGCCTGAGGAAGAAATTCCTTGCTCATGGCACAAAACTTGTGAGAAGTATTGTGATACCTTCTCAATGAAAGATACCAATTGCCACATTTTTGTTTATCATTATCACATTGGCATTGGTAGAAAAAGCAAGGAAACAATTGCTGCGTGACAGTTCTACCCATTTAAACGGGCAAAGGAGAATTGTCCCTACCAGCACCCATGAAATTAATCAAAGGCAAAGCAAAATAAGTGACTAACCTCTTATTAATTTCTAAAACATTTATCTTCGATATCTGAGTAGCCTTTAATGAGGGAACTAAGTGTAACAAGTGTAATCATGCACTAAGTAATTTTCTTCATCATCTTTATTTTGATTATTCAGAGTTCAGAATATTTGCATACCTACAAATAAATAATTGAAAATTAGTTTTAAGCACATCTGCAATGGCTCAATGTCACTAACTTTATTAGAAGTTGTAGCTATTTATGCTAGAAAGATGACAGCACAAATTTACCATGAGTGATGCCATCATCGCAGCTGTATTATAACTAACACAAAATTAAATTGTTTTGCTGTGTGCAGCTTTATACTTTGATTACATTATTTGGACTGTAGATCAGGGAATTAGGCATAACAAATTTGGAAGAAAGAAAATTTTTTTCTCATATTTTAGTAAATGCCTTATATACCTTCCTAAACACGTTGAGAGAAGTCAGGTCTTCTTACAAATTAACTGATGTATTTTTTTCAGAAACCTCAAATTTCATCCATGATATTTGTGTTGTCAGTTATAGATTGGGATTTGAATTACTTCAACTGACAGCTTTTTCTCTAAATAATCACTGTATAGTCTAGATTCATGAAGTGAGATGAAAACTGATATTCTATGGAAAAAGAAGAATAGTGATTTAAATAGTCTAAAATTTCATTTCTTATTCATTAAAATGAACATTTCCTAGGTCCTCGGAGCGGTAAACAAAACTTTGGAAACTTGAACCCCCCCAAAAAATTAAGACCAAACATGAGAAATAAAATGTGCTGATTTACAGTTCAAAAAACTAAATGGATAAAAAAAAATGTTTCTGGCAGTATTAAGCTTCTATATGTCATAGGAACATATGGGGCATTATTAGGGAATATTTATTTTATTCTTTTTTATATAGGTGAGTCTCTTCAAAAAAACCCAACCCTAACAAGCTACTTCCATGTATTTGGGGCATGTTTGGCTCTTTTTTGTGTCCATGTAGAAGTGTGCTGAGCTCCTACCCGACTCTGGGAACCATGGTCAGCCTGGGGATGGGGACAGGGGTTGCTTGTTAGAGCTACAGGCTGAGGAGGGCTTGCACATCCACAGTGGCAAAACAAGCACAGGAGGTGATGTCATTCTCGCAGTTTAACAGAGCAAGAGATTTTGGCATCATCTCGCAACCGGCCTCGACTCTCCCCGGGAACTGCTACTCGCATCAGGAAACCGCTCAGCACAGACCAAGAATTTCAGAGTCGTGCGCCGTGGAAGTACAAGGCAAGCAAAGCGGCCTGACAAGCTTTAGGAACGTTTGTTTGAATTTTGTAAGAGAATATTTTCATAAAGTTGTAATCCTTTTATCTCAAAAGGATTGCTGCTTAAATTACTGTTAACAAAATCAAGAGTGGGAGGCAACAGAAGCCTGCCGGTATTAAGAAGATCAAAGCATGTTGGCATTGATAGCTATATTTATGTTGCAGGTTTACTGTATTAAATTATTTAGGTACTTTAGGAGAGAAGAAACATTTCACTATCAATACAAGAAATATTACATTGCTAACTTTAGTTTAGACTTATTTCTTGTTTTTCAGGAGAGTGTTTTTAATTTGCCATTCTCTAATCAATAAGATTTGAAAAGTTATTTCTTTAAAAGAAAAAAAAATGTGATGTTTTTCTGTACCTGTTTAAGGCTTAGGGGAAAAAGTGGTTTTCACATCCAAGACAACCAAATCTTGAAATGAGGAAGTTTCCTGCTTCTTTTATTCTTGACTTCTTTCTTGTAGTTTCCTGCTTCTTTTATTCTTGACTTCTTGTTAAAATTTCTCCTTGTCATACATACAAGGGGAGGAAAGTAGTTTTTAAAAAGCGTCGACTGTGGCTTTGTATTGTTTGTCCTTCTGGTCAGGCACCCAGGCCTTCAAGATACCTGTGCGTCTCTACTTCAGTCTTCCCTCTCTTCCCTACTCTGTACATTGGTCAGATGAAACTGCGAAGGTTGGTCCAGCCAGCCAGGACTGCATCCCTCAAAACACTACCTGACCAGCTGAGAGCAACATCCTCAGCAGATTCATGTGGCTCCATTGGCCAGCTCCTTCAAGAGCTGCAAAGACAGAGAGCTTTCCCCTCTCTCACCATTCCTTAATCTTTCCCTTAATTTGCCCTTTGGTTTAAAGGACCAGTATCAGAAAGTCCTCCAAAAGAGCTCAAGATCCTCTCAGCTCACATTTTAACTTTTTTCTGAAGATTGCCAAACTGAGGATTTTTTTTCTTGCAAAGAATAAGAGCAGGAGAAATGTAAGAACAAATATTGTTGACACAGAAGCCCTATTTCACATACATATATTTATAAATACAAATATATTACTTATATTTATTTCCTCTTGCCTTCCTGTCGTGGTTTAGGCCGAACTGGCCATCAGGTGAGCAACAGATGCTCCCCCCTACCCCTCTTCAAAGAGAGAGGCAGAGGAGGGAAAAAGAGACTTATGAGTTTAGAAGGAACTAAACTACTTTAATGAAGTATGAATAATAAAATAAAAAGAAAATAATGAAATATATATATAAACCGTATCAAGCTCCCAGGATGATGATCACATCACTGGCTGGCACTGAGGAAGTCCCAGACTGGACTCAGTGACGGATGGGAACTGGATTCCAGATCTGGATTCAGGATTGGTATCAAAGGCAGGTGAAGAGACAGAGTCCTCCTCAGACGTCGGCCATTGAAGAAAGAGAGATGACCCTTTGATCCCTCAGCTTTTATACTGAGCATGAAGCAGATGGGATGGAATACCCTGTTGGTCAGTTTTGGGTCACTTGTCCTGTCTGCTCCTCCCCGCAGGTGGGACCCCACTATGCTTTTCCACTTCGACCCTCCAATGGGGCACGTAACAAAGTTATATCTGCCCTGGGCTGTTATAGCAGTAAGTATAAGCAGGAGCCTCTCTGCATCCCATGCCTGGGCATCAGCTATAAACATCGGTCTTATCACTCTGAGAGTGAACAGTGTCTGTACAATACGCCGTTAATTTCAGTAGTTAGAAAAGGCCCAGCTAAAAAGTTAAATTTCTGAACAAAATTAGTCCTGGTTTACCTCAAACCAGGACACCTCCTGTTTTCCTCATACCTAAAAAAGCTTTCAAAAGCATTTAGTGATGATCGTTTAATGCAGGACTAAAAAAGCTACGCTCTCTTAGTTTAACCCTATCCCTTTATCATGTTTAATTGTAACAATGTGCAGTGACGATCTCATGACATTTCCTTTAATCAGCTGGGCTCCCTGAAATTAGCTCCCCTAATTTTTGGCATCTAGTTGCGTACTTAGAAACTTCAGGGCAGAGGACAGCAACAATTCAGTACAGCCAGCTGGAATAAGGATTTAGTTTCTCACAGGAAATAGCATTTTAAAATAGGTGGAGACATACATATAAATTACCTTTTTTTACATATCTATGGACACACATATGCGCACACGTGTATATATTTCCTCCTGGATCAAGATGAGAAGTCAGAATCTTGACACTTTTCATGGGAATGAGAACCCCCTAGTGCCAGCTGCCAAACTCTTTTGCTTCCCAGCCCTCTGATTGCTTTCCTGGATGCTCAGCTGCCCAGCTGCTGCGCTGGCTTGTTGGCTGCCCGAGGAGCCAGCTGCTCTGACAGGGAAGCGGAGGGTCCCAGGGAGCCGGCAACCTGCCCGCCCCGCTGCCAGCCAACTGGCTAGTGTCTTGTCAAGGCAGGCTGCCTGGAAGCCTGTATTATTTCTGTTGAATTTTTTGATGGACTCCTGCAGGATCCATATGTCCTGTTTAATCAGTACTCTCTGATGGAGCAGTGTACCTTCAGGGACAAAAATTAACGAGCTTCAGTGTTTCTGTAGTATGTAGAAGTGCTCTTCTCAAATGTGTCCTTTAGCTGCGACTGCGCTATTGCATGCTCAACACACTCAAGATGTGCAAATGTATCAGAGCAGTATTCAAACAGGGCTCAAGAAAAATCAAAAGAGAACCATGGAGGTACTGGAAGCTGACGACAGTGAAAGTACTACAAAAAAGGAGCAAGCAGGGCATTTCAGAAGGAAAGGAATTATCTAAGGGAATGAGGGGAATTTGGGGGGAATTCCTAACAAGCCGACGTCTTTAGCTTTCAGACGTTAGAAAGCTATGACTATGTCATGCCCCAGAAATGCTCAGAGTCAATTTCTAAAAGCTCAGGATTGTTGAATGAGTAGATAATAGCTAAAGAACATCATCTGTGGTTATGCAACAGCAAAGCCAAGCTCATCGTGTTTCACTTACCTCGGTAGCAAACCAAATGCCAGTATAATGCCCCATGCCAGAGGAAATGTTTTGCTTTGGGATTTTTTTCAGCTAGTAAGTAGCATAAAATCCAATTAACATACCAAGCAAAATCTATTTAAGACAATTCATATTTGAGAAGAGCATATGAAAGGTGTCTGACTTATTGTACGTGTTGCAGGCATGTATTTGGTGACATTTTGACGATGATCTTTCTCCAAAAATTATTATATTTAAAGCAGTATTTCTCTTGTAAATGCCCCTCCCCCAGTTTATAAAAGTTTGGATTTTTTTTTACTTCCCTTTTCTGTTGTTTAACTCCAACTTTAATTCTTCCTGTGGAAAGCCCCCTTCATTTTTGAAGAAAATAAGGTGAATATAAGATATAGACCCATACCTATATCCCTCAGCTTCTTGCCCTGCATATATCAAACACATATTCTTTACTTTTCCTAATTTTCCTCTCCTACCCCAGCTCACTATCCTTTTCTTCTTCTCTACCTAGTCTATTCCAATTCCTTCATTTCTTCTTCCTTTGCTTCAGTTTCTTCACATTATAGAAAAGGTGTAGGGTACAACTTCCTTCCTTCAGCCTTTTCAGGATTTTCTCTGTCCTTCCATTTCTTTCTCCTTGCCCTTCTGATTTCACTGTAAGAAAATTCTTCCTTCTTTTTAACATTCAACTTTTTGATTTCTTCTTAATCACCTCCTCCTACTCTGCACTGACTCAGACTTTCTTTTCCTCTTCTCTTAACCCTTCCATGCCTTGCATCCTTCCTCCTCCCTGCATCACGGCTTCTGCATTCACTCAACAGTCCTTTCAACAAAATTTTTCTACACCTCCTCCACTCAGCTTGTTATCTTTCCTACTTAAATTTTCTCCTTGACTCATTTAGTGTTATTATTGTTAATAATAATAGTAGAAAAGAAGGTTTCCACAGAGAGCAAAAGAGAAGGTCTCTGCCAATGAACTCAACAATATAAAAAGAGATTATAGAGAGAAAGGTGAGGTGAATAGTAATGAAAAAGGCAATGGCACCTAATAGGACAATGAAGTCCATGTTGTTTAGTTCTCCGTCATTTTGTTGTTTAAGTAATCTTCTACTAGATGAAAATTGAGCTAGGGATTAAAGTACCTGCCAAGCTCATTTTAGATAGGTAGCTGCTTTGGATAACTGAGTGGGAGTGCTTCGACTGTGTCACTGGAGCCGTTTGTCAGAGACATCTATATTATTCTTTCTTTTCCAGCATTGTCTGCAGTATTTATTCTTCTGCCCTACAGAGTTGACACTGTGTCATACAGAAGAAAAGGTGTGTGGGGGGGGTCAGTCTTTTTTTTTTTTTAATCTGAATTACTCTCCAAATATTTAGTAGGGCTTACATGCAAATAAGTTAAATCTGCTCAAATCAGATTTAGTAAAGGTCCATATGTTGCAGGCAGGCAGTGTGAGAGGCTATCCCTACTCTTAGTCTTCCTCCTCAAACAGCTAAGGGTCTATGGGCCAAGAAGATCTGCTTATCTTAGATCCACTAGCTTTAGCAACACATAGTGTTTTATAAACTCTCTAAAGCATCATGTCTGGCAGTGGAAATGTATTTTATAGTTTTTTTATTTAGAAGGGGAGGGAAGAAAGAGCTTGGGATATATAGCCTCTGCCTACCTTTCGGGCTGGTTTTGCACATTTTGGTGCTGCCTAAGAGGTGAGTGCTCGCACAGCTGCTGCAGGAGCCTTGTGCAGTTTGCTCAGCAACATATTCAAATTCCTGAGATGATAATGAAATGAGAATTGTGGAGGAGGGAAAATGGGAGATGAGACAGGAGAGATGGAGCAGTAGTGAACGCAGTACTGGGCCCACCTCCTGCTGAGTCACTTCTCTTTTGAACTCCTGGGAAGGAGGGCAGAAGAGCAGGGCATCCCTCGTAAAGATTTTTAGCTCCTATCACTCTCCATCCACTAATCAATTGCTCCTTTTGGCTTTTATGTTTAGAGAAACATGAGTAAATCTATCTGTTATTACACATCTGTCAACATTGTTGAAATGGCCAGTGCAGTCAAATGCTGTTAGGATGGGCAGAGGGCATCACGGTCTTGTTTGTAGCCACGTGTTTGCGAACACTGTAAGTCAGTATTGCTTCTGGAAGATGCAGTCCTGCCTCTCCCTTGCTACCAGCTCTTCACTGACATCTCCATGGCTTCTTCATATCTACAAGAGGAGCTGTGAGCCATACAGTGGGCTGCATGGGGAAACTAGCCATTAGGAACTAACTTCAGCTTGACCCAGTTCAGCGAGGAACCACCCGAACTCCTGTGCCAGCCTAAGAAAGATGGCAGCTCAAGAGCAGAAATTTGGTGGCCGGAGGCATGCAGTGTGTGGCATTGATTCTTTTGGCAGCCATTCCAAGTTACATTGGTTTAAATTGTGCATGAAGCTACAGACAAATAATGCAGTTAGGTGAGAATTCACTGCCTCAGGAAAACAGGCCAAACAAAGGAAGATTTTAACAAGGTATAATAAATGTTCATGTCACTTTCCAGTTATGAAGAGTGGAGTAGTGTTGAGAGGCAAAACTGGGCAGTGGGTAAATCACTGCAGGTGAACTTTGTATGCTGTCCTCTCTGTCCTTCAGGTCAAGCGTACAACTGTCATGGCCATTCTGGTAAAAAAGCCTCTCCAAATAGGCATTTACCATCCAAAATGCAGTCACCAACCAAACCCAATAAATACCCTTCCCCAGTGCCGTGCAATGTTCCCTTAGACAGGGCAAGCCTCTGTGCCTTTGATGCATCATTTGGGAATCAGATGCCCTGGCCGCTTGCCAGCGCCTGCATTTTGCTGCCTGTCAGAGCAGGGTCAGCAGCTTCCCCAAGGCTGGGAAGGGGCCGTATGTACCCTGACAGGCAATGCTGCTGCCGAGCAGCTGAGCGAGCATCTTGAGGGCTGCCTTACCAGTCCAGCATCACGGTGCGCCTTGTAGTAATCCTGCCAGTGATTGGGAAGGGTTGATACAGCTTTGGTTTTACTTTGTTTCTGCTCCATTTGGTCCTTTCTATACCAGCGTAGCTCTCTTTTTGTTACAGGATCCCCAGTTTTAATAAAGAGATGACACTGATGTAAAGTGGGTTACCTGAACTGGGGAGCCTCTTCAGTGGTGGACAGAAGGGGATCCAGTGGAAGCTATTAGATAGGCAAGCTTAGCTCCCACAGGGTCGCGCTGCAAGGATTTGTGGCAAAAGATGCAATAATTCAGAACAAGGAATGTACAACCTCAGCACAACTTCCAGCTTTAATATTGGTTTCAAATAAACTGAAAATAATCTCCAACAACAATACAGCATCTAATTAACACAGCTTGATTCTCTCAGTCAATCTTTATTCCCTTAAAAATGTCCGAGTCAGTTTGAAAAAAGAACTCCACAGAAAGAAGGAAAACCACCACCAATAACAATAAAAAAACACCATTAATAAAATTGAAACATAAAAAAATATAAAAAGGGTTACTTACCTTGTTTATTAAATTGTCACAGTTCAGGTACCAAGAAACAAATGTTTCACAGAAATTTTGTGTGTTTAATATGTTTTTTTTTCTTCTTTTCCTTGGCAACGAAGAACTTGGTATACGAATGTTAAAAATACAAGGGATGTGTAAAAAACTGCATGCGTGAACATGTTTGATATTTCAGCCACAGTGTCATGTGTCATTTTAAATGGGCCTGTTATGACAGGACAAGGGGTAATGGTTTTAAACTAAAAGAGGGCAGATTTAGATTAGATACAAGGAAGAAATTTTTTACAATTAGAGTGGTGAAACACTGGAATGGGTTAACCAGAGAGGTGGTAGATGCCCCGTCCCTGCAAACATTCAAGGTCAGGTTGGACAGGGCTCTGAGCAACCCGATCTAGTTGAAGATGTCCCTGCTCATTGCAGGGAGGCTGGACTAGATGACCTTTAAATGTCCCTTCCAACCCAAACCATTCTATGATTATATGAATGGCACGGGGGATGGATGGCTGAAAAGAGGAAGGCAGCATCAACCAGTGTGTACCAAGGAGAAACTGAGGCTGTTGAAGGAACAGGTAAGGTGAATATTTCGGATGTAGAACTACCATGATAGACAGGGAATAAGAAAAGAAGACAAAAAGAGACCCATTTGCAAAGAGTTAGGAAGATCTGGTTCATTATTTTGGGGGGGGGGGGGGGGCTATTATTTTGGAGCTGGGTTCTGCAATGATCCGGTCTTGCCATACAGGAGAAGGGAAAGCAAAATGAAATGCTTGTTATTTTCAAACTTATCAGAAAAAACATGTTTATATAATGTGTAATTTATTACTGCCACTCGTGATCATTAAAAGCTTCAGTTGCAATCAAGATTATAGCAAGGTCTTCAAAAGGATTTCAAACCTGATGTTAACAAATTAAACAGTGTATTCCTTTTGATTACAAGACCCAAAGACATTGATGTAATTTGTTATACCGTCATTTTCTCTCTCATTGGCTATAGACTTCTACAAGTTAACTTTCATTGAAGGATGGACATCTTAAAAATAGACAAAATCTACTATCAAGTATTCCTCCAAACTGTTATTTAATTTTGGACAATTAATAAGAAAGCTGGTGAAAAAAAAAAGATAAAGCTATTAGTCCCAGTGCCTCTGTTAACAGAACCATGCTGCACCTAGAAGTTGGCTATTAGGCATAACCAGCAGCTGTATCCAAATGAATTTGGAAGTTATAGCACTTCTGCTCACCTATTCCATTTCCATTGCTTTAATCCCATGTTTTCACTAGCCACCTGATGAAAATAGGGACCATTCCTTAGGCATCCCTTTGATGCCTCATTTTCTTCAGGAGGGAGAGAGGAGGAAAGGATTGGTATTTTTCCCTTCCTTTGAGTCACTGGAGACTTTCACAGCTGGAGACAGTATGTCAAAAAGACCCATTAGTAATTCACTAAATTCTCAGCTGCTTGGCTAGTGTATCATAATCACAGGCTCGGATATAAATCAGTCACCAGGGATGGAGTCATCATGAAATTTTTCCTCTAGGTCAGGTAGGCAAAAGCATTTCGACATTCATAGCAAGGGGATGACCTGCTTCCTCGGGTCAGTTTATTTAAAAAATTCCCTACTCCTGCAAGGCCTTAAGGCTTTGGCATTATTCTTGATTTTTTCCCTTATGTTCCTCCAGACATCATAGATTTGTCTTATGGCCTGTTACAGGCATTTTAAATTTGGTCTAGACTATTTAAAAATATTGTGTCATCCGAAGTCTGTAAGGGCATTTGGAGTGCATGTTTTATGCTCTGTTTGAAGTAGGTCTCTATTGCACTCTTACTGGTAATTTCAATTTTATAAACTGAATTACTATGGTGGTCTTTTCCAAATTCATGTTCCTAAATTAAAGAGTTCCCTAACGTCAAATTTCTGTTTTCTGAGTAGATATTTCTAGGCTAAACTCAAGGTTCTGTCTGATAAGCTTGAGCCTTTTGCTTTAACATATTTTTTCCAAACTAAAAAGCATATTCCTTATTTGTCTCCAGTTTTTGTTATTCTTCCTGAGGTGTGAATTGGTGATTCGAGTATAAGATTTGAGCAGCAGTCTGTCTCATCAGTGAGAAATAGAACTAGCGGATGTTCTTCTTTCTGGACATCTACAGCATTGCTTTGGCCAACTACAATTTTTTATTTTCAGAGCAACTTTTTTTTCAGGCAGGAATCCACCCTCAGATAGTTTCACTCCTTGCATCTGGCTGCACCTGATTGACTGTGCCCTCTTTGTCCCAGCACCCATATTGGCCTGCAACAGAGACCAGTTTTCTTTATCACTTGCCAGTCTAAAAATCAATTCCTGCTGAAAATCTCTCCCCAAATCAACACCGATGTGCGTGCTATTCGACTAAATGAGGTTATCCCACTAACATTTTTGTTATGAAGTTTATTGTTAATGCACTGGATTCAGCTTGTGTTAACTTTTGAAGTTCTTGGCTAACCTGTTATGTGGCGCAAAATCAAATGCTTCTTAGATATCTCTTGGACTAACACCATCTGTGTGTAGCAGGTGTGGAAACTTTGCCAGCCTACTGAGAAATCAGAGATCATCCACAAGAGACTACTGTGGAAATCAATCCTTGATGTAATACATCATCAGAAATTTTTTTTTGCTGCAGAAAATGACATTGAACGTCTGAACTTCCGCTCTAGAGGTGGCACGAACCTGAGCTGGCTGACTTTCTCATTTGGGGTGGTCCCTACAGTTCAGTTTTTCTAAAACTTTTCAAGCCTCCTCTTTCATCACTGACAGAACATTTCCAGCAAAATTTTCTTTCTTTTAAAGATGATTACTTCAGTAGAGGGGGTCAGTGAGCTCTAGAGTCAGGCCATTCTGATGCAGCACACCTCCAGTGACTCTCCAGCTGTGGTGATGGTTGCCATTGAACCTTTTACTCCAAAAATCCCTAGGTCCGGGTTCCCCTGATCGAGGGTTCTCTTTGTGAGAGGAAATAAACCACTTTTTTTCTGAATCAGAGACTCCAGGATTTGAATGCAAGGTCTTCTGCTTGATATTGCCCTAGCTGCCAAGCCCTGAAAATGCCACTCCATTTTTGGTTTTGTTGAAAGGAAACATACCTGTCTGTTTAGATGATGGCCCTCATGCTGGCCAGACAGAGCTCTTCAAGGAACCCATGTCACATGCACAGATATTCTGGTCACCAGTCTGCTTTTTGGTCGTAAGTTCCTGTCTGCTGTTATGAATCTGCTGTTATGAATCTGCTGTCACAAAGAGCGCATGGTGAAGATGTCTTCCGTGTCAAGCAAGAGATTTATTTTTGACCCACTGCATCTGTACATTAATTCTTTTAACAGCTATAATGACAGGTGTAACAAGCTGTCATTACCTTAGCATCAGGACTTTGTCTTCTGTGGTACATCTGACAGAGCTGAGAATCCAGGACTGTGTTTAAAAGAGAAAGACTCAAACCAGTGGGGCTTTCTGGCACCTATTTTTGATTTGATGATGGGGTAAGATAACAGCAGGTACCTGCTGCAGGACTCTTGGGGGGGTATGCTACTCCCTTCTTAAATGTAATTCTGGTCAAAATCAGAAGCTGACAATAACCAAGCAGCTATTGGAGATTTTCTAAGATAAGCTGTCAGTCTTCAGAGTCACGGTAGTACAAATAATTGCTTTCAAATCATCCATGTCTCAAGGTTTGTGAAGGACTGTAAGCAGTTCAAAAGGGTCTTTTGGGCAGACTGGTTATTGCTCAGCCCTTGAGACCTGTTGTCAGTACACCACTCCTGGGTCCTGCAAAATCTGTTGGGGTTCTAAAATACCTCCATTTTTCTTCTTTGGAAAGTTTGCAGAAGATCTTGTCCGGGGAAAAATTTAAAAGGCAAGCATTGTTCAATTCTTGCTATTAAGTTCCCGTTATCAATTGGCCTAAGAGGGAACCTGTTTGCATTAGATTATTGTGAAATACCATCTATGGACCCAGACTCTACTTTTGAAATTGGTGGTTTCTCCTGTATGCCTCCTTCAGCTAAACAGTCCCAGCTGCAGGCAGGCAGTCGGTGCAGGAACAAAACCTTCACTACTGGAGCTGTTTCAGGAAAAAATAAAAGGAGGAAGAAGGACTTATTTCACTCTTTTACCAGACTCTCCTCCTCCCGACTTTCTCCCCTATCCCCTCTTTGCTTCCTGCTGAACAACCTGTAGGTTAGTTTTCTGGTTTTGGCTTGAAATATCTCAGTCTGAAGCTGCTTCATGTTTCCAGCTGAGCCTTCCAGAGCACAGGGGTGCCAAAGTTCCTCCAAAAATTACTCCTTATGTCTTAATTGCAGGTGCAAAATGCCTCCCAAACCCAAATAGTGGTCACTTCAGGGTAGAATTTCTTAATGATAAAGCCAGTAAAGATCATCATAGCTATGTAGTAAAAATTTTTAGGTATGTTTGTAATAATAAAACTAATCTGCTATTTTTAATTGGAAAGACAATGATTTTTATTTCATGGAATAACTATTTGAAGCTGCTACCTAAAATTCAGTTAGGAACATCCCACAATTCTCTGCTGTGCTATTTCTACAAAAAAATGCTGAAAAAATAGCATCAAGTTACGAGAAGAACTCAGTTTTAAGTTAGGAGATATATATACGACACACTGATTCTCCCATCTCTTTTAGTAATACTGTTTTACTTATTTAACTGTATGGCCTTCCGCTGTCATTAGCATGTTGTGTACCTCAAAAGCTGCTTGCGAAAAAATCTGTGGATTCATAGAAATAAAGGACTGCAAAAGATATTCAAGAGGTCGTCCGATCAAGTCTCTGCACTGAGGCAGCATCCAGTAGATTTGTATGAGCCTCAGCAGGCACATATATATATATATGGCTGTTTAAAAACTCTGATTTTAAGGAAATAGTGTGATCTGAAAACCAGCTGGAATCCTCTGTTACTTATCAGAAATTACAGCAGCCATCTATAAATTACTGTCTTGGCCAACACATTCATATTTTTGAGGTAATTTTTCACTTCCTCACCTCTTCTTTAGTAACAACCCTGCATTAAATCCCAGCTCAACGAAGTCAACAGGAAAATTCCCATGGACTTCAACAGAACCAGATTTTCTCTCTGTTTTTCTTCTTGATTTAGCTGAGTGGCCACGGAAATCTTTGGCTGACAGATTTATTTAGAAACAGTGAGACACCTAAATTTTAAATCTTTGCTTTAGCCTGTATTTTATTTGAGTATGTGCTTTGGGAATACATTCAGATAATTTTTATATTTCAGTGTAAATCCCAAGGTAAAATGTCACTGCTAAACCAACATCTACCAATTGTTCATTTAACGGATTTGGGTTGAAGCATTGAGCTTGACGGGAAAAATGAAAAGTAAGGTTTCTTACTGAGCCCTGATGACATAGGTAGAGTTGGCTCTGCCTTGGGCAATGGAAAGCACTAGATCATCTCTCCAAGTCCCTGTCAGCCCTATGATACTTTGATTTAACTAGTTTGCTTTTAACTTCAATCAGACATAGACTTGTGGCTAAGGCAGATCAGAAAATAAAAAGAATATGCCACAGGAAACAAATGTGATGTGCTTGATTAAATCCATTGGCTACAAGAAGCAAATAACCAGACTTATTTAGGCTCACTATGAACAGGTTTTCTGTTCCTAAATAAGATACTGAGTGCAGTCTTAAGATGCTCTCTTTGATGTAAATCTCATACTGAGGTTCTTTCTCCATATAATGATGAGAAGGCACATTAGAACTGCTAACAAAAGGGCCAATGTAACTGTGACCGGAGAATGGGGTTTCAACCTGCCAGAATTGCCTGGGATTAGTAAAGCACTCATCTTCCTCTGGTTGCACTCTGGTTGCTGTTCTTTCAAGCACTCTCTGAAGAATTCAAATATCAAGACAATTTAAAAAGAGACAAGGCTTTGCACAATAATAGAAAACAAATCTTTTTTTTTTGTTGTTTTGTTTTTAAATAAGTCTTCAAGGTTCTTGGGCCTAGAAAGAATCTGAAAAAGCTACTTAAAACTTGTGATTTAGATGTGCTGTGGCTCTAATTGGTTCTTTTCATTTTAAGGCTTACTCCAACTCCTACAACAGTGAATGGCAGTAACTTCAGGGTCTGATAGATCTGCCTCTCAAGCTGCTCTGCAGGGACACCCACTCTTGTTTCCGTGACTTCTTGTTTATTCTTTTGAAAATACACAAAGGATAACATTAAAAAAAAGGGAAAAAGAAAAAAACAAAAAGTCGTGGTAACAAATGAAGCAACCAACCTGTCAGTTTGGTTTAATTTAAAACAGTAACTAAAAAAAAAAAGTTTATTGCCCTTTATTGCCCTGTGGATGGGTATAATGACAATCCAAGGAAAGAAGGATGCAGCTCTACCAAAGGAGGGAAACAAGTGACAGCAGAGGTAAAGGAGAAGGGTAAAACTGGTTGGCTCATAATGGTAAAGGGCCTAGTTGGGTGCCAATACAAAGCTTTAAAAGCCTATATCCTCAACAGTTAAATTAAAAAAAAAAAACAACCAAATTTAGTGGCCTTATTATTTGTAACGGTATTTGTATCTTAGAAACCTACTGAATGTGGGTGACATATTTGATAATCTGTGCTCAAGGAGTCACAAACTATCCCAGCTGCTCCAGGATGTTGTCCGAGATTGCATAGTCAGCCTTAGCAGTTTACAGACCTTTTAGGTCTTTTGGGGGGGATGTGGAGGAGAGAAGAGGGCCTATTTTCTTACCTTTTGCAATGTTGCTTTTAATTCTTTTGAGTATCCTGCTATCTGTCTCAAACAGACCCCCAAAAAAGACTTTGGTTTTTTTATGAGCAGAAAAATTATTCTGTCTTAACAGCGCCACATAGATTTCCCTCCAGTGTGACCTGCTCCCGGGGCTAGAACAAGATGTAAACTTAATCCGTGACTAGTTATGAAGGTGGGCAGAGAAGCTCGAGCCAAGGTAACACTTTGATAATTTCTAGAGAATTCAGTCCCATTCTGTGGTGGCAACATGTATCTCTGAGGACAAAATAAAAGCAAACAAACAAAAAGCAAATGGGAAGAAGCTTTGGGATTTGTTTTGGACCTAGTACATTAATGCGCTGCTTTATTTCTCAGCTTATCACCACTCTCTCCCTTTTCCTCATCACTCAAGCTACCTGTCAGCTTGACCAAAGAAAACTTGTATGCTCCTAATAAAGAGGTAAAAGCAGGAAATCATGTAGTGAGAAACAGATTGACACTTCTCTTCTGTTACCCTGGAAATCCACAGGTCAGACCGGTTTATCTAGTGCAGTACACTGACCTCTAAAAAAAAAATAATTGTGCGATAAACCCCTTTGTAACCCTTCATTGGTTAAATTTGGATTGATCCCTGATCTCTGTGGCATCATCTCCCCAAAGGTGAGTGAGGACGGCACAAGAGTAGGAGGACGTGGGGAAGAAGCTGGCTTCCCATCACCAATGATGATGCAGCCCCTGTGAGATAAAGCCCCGAGTGTGCTCGGCCTGAGATAATCAGAGACGGGCATGAGAGAGAGATTTGGGAAAGAGTGTGTAGGGAAATGCCATATGTCAGACAGATGCAGAATAGTTTAAATCTCTTTCATATCTAAATTCCCCATTTTCACATATTCAAGGATATCTCAAATCCTTTTTATTTTTCTCCCACTCTTATTAAGTAAATACCTCAGAGGTACATTCTGACAAAGGGTTATACTTGCAAATTCTGTCCTAATGTGAACTATTGTCTGGTATAATTTCAAAAATTTGTTTTGCTTTTCAATCTACACCCAGACCACCTGTATGCACTGCTCTCTGAAAGCTGAGATCTCATTCACTGATTATTTGCTTACATATTTATGGCTCTAGGAGGCAAGATTTTTAACCTGTGGGATTAACGCTTTCATCAGGTCAGTACTTTTTTTCTGCTAGCTTTTCATTAAGTCTCATTGTGAAAAATTAAAAAATCTGTTTTGGAGAAACTAAGTTTTACAAGGTCTCTAGACTATGAATTCACCCACCGAAGACAGTCTGCCACTTTCCTTGCCATCAAAACAGAATCAAATTTATACACACTTCAGACTTTGCTCACAGCTTCTTTGTTCAGCAAGAAAAAGGGGGGGGGGGAACAGTTGTCTTGCTGTATTCCCAAGGGAATCCCGCTAAGTTAAAGCACATTTTAATCTCTTGAGCCGGCAGCTTTATTAGTAAGCGTTCCTCAATCTTCAGGGAAATCTAATTTCACAAATAGATCAGAGGCACTTCAAACGCAGCTTTCAGTTGCCATCCACCGGGGGACAAACGGGGAGGGGGAAGTTTGTCAGAAAAGACCTTCTCTGAGCCCAAGAGTGATTACCAGAGGTGTCTCCATCGACTGCCACCCACCTAAAGTCGATAGTACTCAAATGAGTACGCCGGTGCGGACTATATAAGAGAAGCGCATGGCCCTGGAGGGCGCATCCCCCCTCTCCGGGCGCAGCACCGACCGCCCCGCTCCGCGCCCGGCGGAGCCTCCGCGGGGACACGGGCTCTGCGGCGACGCCAGAGGACGGCTCTCCCCAGCCCGCACGCATTCAGCCAGACTTGCCTCCGCTTGAAGGTAAGCAGCTCCGGAGGGGGACTTGAGCGTGCAGCGACGGGGTGTCGCTGTCCCTGCGTTCCCCGCTTACTCCCCGGGTTTGCCGTGCGCCCCGGCGGCGGCGGCGGAGGGAGGGAGAGAGGGAGGGAGGGAGGGAGGGAGAGCCCGGAGCCGTCGGGGACAGCCGGCTCCCTTGCGGCTCCCATTAACTCTTTCGCCCAAGGGGTTTTGCCAGGGAGGACAAGTATAAAACAGTTTGTAAATAACAGATTTTTTTTCTTCCCTCCCCCTTAATCCTAACCATTTGCTATAATTAGAATAGCTTACTTAGGGGGCATTAAGCGCTGCTCTCGGAGCCGCAGCCCGTTGTAATTGTTTTTGCCCTTTACTCCCCGATTTGCAGCGGTTCCCGCTCTAACTCATCCCTAACTGAACTCCGTCCACTTGCCCGTCCGTACGCTCTCCCCCGAAAACTCCCCGGGCTGCATTGCCCGGGCGAGCGGGCGGGCGAGCGGGTGGGCTGGCCAACGGGGGGTCCCCCGCCGCCCCGCTCCGCCGGCGGAGGTAACCGCAGGAACGCGGGAACGCCGAGGGCAAAGGGAGCCGAGCAAATCCCCCGCAAAGCCCTGGACCGCAGATATGTGCGGCGGCGTTAATACCCTTCCCCCTAATCCGTGTCTATAAATGCGCCCTCCGGGGAGCCGGGCGAGCGCGGCGGGGCTGCTCGGGGATTTGGCGGGGTGGCGCGGCGGGGCCGGCCGGTGGTGGCCCGTCGGGTCACCCCACCGTTTCGCCTCGCCTCGCCTCCGCCGCTCCGCGGGGCCGCGCCCGGGCCGGGCGTGCGGGAGCGGCGGGCGCGGACGCGCACCGCCTCCGCGGCCGCGGGGGTGCCCCCGGGCGGCACGGCATGGGGGGCGGGCGGGAGGGGTGCGGGCCGGGCCCTGCGCTGACCGCCTTCGCTCTCTGCCTCCTCCCAGCGCCGCAGAGATGCGAGGGGCGAAGAAACGCCAGGCGCTGCCCGCCATCGTGCTCCTGCTGCTGGCCTCGGCCCCACCGCCACCGGGCGCCGAGGGCAGGGACGTGCCCGCCGCCGGCGCCGAGGGGGGGGCGCTCCTCGACCTCCTCCTCCAAGCCCTGGGCGACAGCGGCCGCCCGCTGCCGCCCCGCCCGCCGCGGCGGGACCGGGTGATCTCCCGGCGGTACAGCAGCGGCGGCGGCGGCGCCCCGCCGCCCGATACGCGCCCCGTCGCCGCAGCCGCCGCCGCCGCCCCCCGGTCGCCCCCGGCCGTCGCCGCCGCCCCGCCGCCCCCACGGCTCTTCGCCGCTGCCCGCCACGGAGGTAAGAGCCACCGCGCTGCCCCGCGGAGATGCAGTCCCCTCCCGGTCCCCGTCCCTGCCGCCTCCTCCAGCGACCAAGCCCGACGGCGCCGCCGCCGGGGCAGCCCGCGGCAGGCGGGAGGGGGCGAGAGGAGAGGGAAGCGGGTGATGCGCTCCCCATCTCCGAGGCGGCAGCCCCCGGGGAGGTTTCTGCCGTTGCTGGGGTCGAGCCCCGCTGAGGGCAGCGCAGCCCGATCCCGCTGCCGTGAGGGACCCGGAACCGCAGGGGACGTGGAGGGGGAGCAGCGTGATGCCCCGGTCCTGCTCCCCGGCAGGAGTTCAGCCATGGGGGGCGGGGGTATCCGGGACACAAGGGAGAAGAGGGTCACTCGGGCTTCAGCAGCTTTTGCTGGGGAGTCAACTGTGGATACAGTTGATCTACAGCCTCCCTGAGAAAGCCTCCCGACTTCTCAGCATTACAGCGCAGCCAGCTCTGAGGAAGCCCCGTTTCTCCCCAAACTTAGGACGACCCCTCTGATTTAAATGCACAAAGAGGAGAAATGACTTGATCTAAGAGACAGATGTCTGAACTTACTCCTTTAAACTTCCTCTTCAACTTGACTGGTTCCCATGTGATGCGTTTTTGTAGGTTTGCTGGGGCAGGTGCGGGAGATCTGGATTGTGCTGGGCGTGAGGGCTTGTTTCACCTTCCGGAGGATGCTCAGGCTGGGGCAGGGTGCTGTCTCTCTGGTGCTGGCACGGGTCAGGCCTGGCTGCGATGAGCAGGGGCAGTTCAGGGCCAAGCACAGCTGTCTGGTGATGTTCACAGACTGTCCTCGGCCAGGAGACCGGCCAGCAGGTCACCTCTGCCACAGCTAGTTTTGGTGCAGAGCCACGCGAAACATTTCCTATTGGAGTGGAACTGCCTGAGGGGTTTGTGTGGGTTAGTTAGGATGGTGTACTTCAGCAAGAAGGAGATTATAGTGACTGTCCCACTAACTAAGTGGTTGTAGCCCACTAACATTTTTCTCTTGTTGCCTGCCAGAGACCCTACTGGAGAGAAACCAAGAGGAGGGAAACTAGGGAAGTTTGTTTTCTTGGGGATTTGTGTCCCTGGAGAGCGCCCTTGTGGCTGGTGGCTGGTAATAGGTGAAGTCGAGGTGCAGCCCTCCCCAAGTCACACCGGTAGAGTTGCTCTACTCTGTCCAGTGGTCTATTTTAAAGGAAATTAAACTCCATTTCAGAAAAACTTGAAGTTAGGTGACAAGTTCAGAAGTTAGTAGGCAAATAACTGGTTGATAGGGTAGGCACTTGCACAGTGAGATTGCTGCACAGTCTAAGGAAACTGGACTGAAAAAAGACAAATCGAGCAAAAAATAATTCATGTTCTGGCATGGAAGCTTCTGCTGAGTGTGGTCTGCCCCAAGTACTAAGTGGTCCATCAGTAAGGGGTTGTCGTGCCTCAGTGAACTTCCAGATATTCTTGCTTTTTCAGAGCATTAAGTCTCTGGTAGTTAAGGGAAAGCCAGCCCAAACCAGATTGCCATAGATTTGTTTGCTGACAGGAGAAGATGCTGCTGGTTATCAATATGACTGGTCATAAGTGATTACTTACTGTGGCTTCAATTCTTGATGTGCTGTGAGCAAACCTTCAGTGTACATTTTTCTAGGAAAAAATGTAAAAGGGTCTTTTTAAGGCAGAATACATGAAGCCTTACAGATGTCTTCTTTTCAAGAGAATGAAATATAAACTTGAGAGCAATAGTTACTAGTATGAGGTGGCTCGACGAGAAAGTCTGTTGTGGAGAACAGTATCTCCCATTTGAGATGTTTACTCCTAACTACATAATTGTATTGAACTATAAAATATAAAGCATAAATATTTCATAATATTTATGTAACTTTGAACAGGAGTTTTGTTGAATTCATAAGTATCAAACATAATAAGGCTTTGTTTTCTATTAATTGTTAGTTTTAGTAACTGCATTGTATACAGAAGGGGTGGAAATGCTGAAGATCCTTAGAGAAGTTCTCCAGTTGTCCCTGGTGTAGGTGCAGCCACAAAGGTAGCTGTCTCTCCAGCCTAGAAAGGGCAGATCTAAAGTTTAAATAATAGGCAAGTTTTCGTATTCATTCAATTTTTTAAGAACAAGCAGCAAGAATACAAACAAGTGCCTGTTGTCATGGTGTGTGTTTGTTTTTTGGAGTAGAGAACTGTGTCAAAGCTTTTCATACAAGTCATCAGCACATTAACAGCAGCTTTTTGCTCTGGCTGGTAGTACCTGGGTGTCAGCTGAAGAGAATGGCTCATCTTCCCATCAGTCAGGAAAGGTGTTGCATTCAGCTGAGTGCTCAGCCAGTCATTTAAAACCAGAGTTATATATTTGGATTGTCTGTTATTGCTGAAAATCAAGCCCAAGTGTCTGATCTAAGAGAAGATTGAGCAGCCCAATCGCTTCTTTTGTTTGAAAGACAAAGCATCCAGCACAGTGCCATATACAGAACAAAACATGCAAGAAGCATCATTTCTGTGTGGTTTTTTTTCTTTTCTGAGGATGCTACCCTGTATTATCAACGAGCTGAATAGCAGGAGGGCTGAATTGTGCTTCCCCTCCTGTTCTTCTACCTTTCCCTCACTCTCAGGACCGCTTTAGTCTAGCCGCACGATGAGCTAATTCAACCCATTGAGCAGCCCCTCCACAAGCACCTTTATTTTTTTTTTTTTTTTTTTCATTTGGGAGCTTGGTTAGCTGTTTGCATAGTGAGGAGAGCTGGCCAGAGTGTCACTGGGTGAATTTTAGGAACAACACAAGGCAAGTGGCTGGAGCACATGACCAGAGGTGAGGTTTGACAGGGGATGGGACCTCCTCCTTACTGACGTGGGGACCTGCTCATTCAGCTCAGGCCGTAACAGAAAAGCACAGCATCATAGGGTGTCTTCAGTGAGCCTGGAAAAAGAAAGGTGAGACACTAACTCAGACATCCTACATGTACCACTCAGTTATGGATACATAAATAAGATGTAAAAGCAAGAGTGGTTGGTCTGTGATGCCCCATCTGAATGTGGCTTGCAGGCGATTCGAGGGCACGTCCTGGGGTAGAGCTCTGTCATGGGAATAACAGCTGTGTTCTACTTCATGTGGGTTAATTGGGGGGGCACAGGGGCACGACAGTACTGAAATAGGTATTCAAATGTACCCTGCCATGTTGGGGCAGTGAGCTGCTGTGAGCTGCCTGGAAATGACTCTTTAGGTCTTTTTTCCCCCCTTAATAATCAGGAGTATATTCTGTGTCATGTGCTTCTTTGCCGTATGAGGATTTGTATCGTGTATCTTGTAGGACCCAGAAGGACACCCACATATGCAATAAAGATACCGGTTTCACCATCACTTTAGCTGTCTTAACTTCTTATCTCTTTTATCCCTACATGTTCAAAAGTCTTATCTCACACAGATCTGTCCCTGTTTTTCGTAGTGACCTGATTAACCAGAGTGAGCATTTACTCTGAAGAGTATATTCAGAAGAAATAATGTATTCCAAGTAACCAGAAAGCAAACTTCATCTTTTGCTAGAATTTCTGGTAGGATGTCACTAAAAATACAAGTTTTTCCTTTGAATCGTTATAGCTAGTGGGATTAAATTTTCTGTCACAACATCCTTTGCTTGCCTGATTTCCATGAAGTTTGCTTGAGTGGTTTTTGCACTAAGAAGCATCTCGTAAAGTTTTGAAGCTTAGTTATGAAAGGTCCCCAATGGGCTATCTTTTTCATAACTATCCCTTGTTTCTGATGTGTAACTGTGGTCAGGTTATTTTTATGAAGAACCCAGATACGTGTTTTCACAAAGAGAGGGTTCAGCATCAGGTTATTTTTAAATGTCACGTTGGGGGAACTAGAACAGTTCATCATTCTTTTCAGATTTTCTTTGTTACCTTTATCCAAACACTTTTGTCAGAACCGAAATAGCTTCCATGTAATTAGATTAAAAGAAGTCTCGGGAAATAAAAAAGTCTGTATTAACTGTTCTTTCTTATGTATTCCCCACGTTAGCGGAGAAATGAGATATCTAAGCGTACAAGGGGTAGGGGGCTGAAATTTGTCTTTGTGCTGGGAGACCAGCAAGGCATTTTAAAACATTTTGATTAGTTATTTTTCAAGCATGAAGGAATGAAGATAAATATTGCTCTCAGTTTACCAGTATGATCAAATTAGCCTCCTGAGCATATCTACTTCAGATTTAGAATAACGTATCAGAGAAGAGAATTTGGCCCTCAAACTATTTAAACTTTGAGGTTAAACTTAAGAGTTCAGTTTTATGCCAAAATTTCTTACACATCAGCAGAAAAAAACTGTAAGTCGTCCCAAGACATGGTGCTAATTTAACCATTATTCATAATGAGCTAGATTTGAAAGATATGTTTAAGGTTTATTTTAGTTTACGGTTGAACCAAAACCATGTGACTTTATCTAAGGCATAAGAAAATTTTTGTTCTTTTTCCTCACTCAAAAAATCTCCTGTAAGCGTAGTGGTAGTTACACCTGGAAGTCCCTAATTCTGCAAGATGTGCTGTGCCTAATACTAAACCACTTCAGTGAATGTAATTACAGATCTGGAATAAAAAGGAGACCACTGGGGACTGTAAACCTTGTCTCTAGGAAATTAAAATGTATGGTGCAGAGTAACAGAGTTCTTTGTAATACTTATGTCTTGTCCAATTATTATTCCTATTAATAAAATATATATATATTTAGTATATTGTGTTAATAGGAATTGCTGGGCATTCAGAAGGCTTAAAAGAAGATGAGAGTTAATAAAAATGATGTTCTCCAAAATCACATTTACCAAAACAGACTAAAACAGACATTACCTCAGAAATTAGCAGAATAGTGGATAAAATGGATTTAAAAGAAGAATAACTGCTACATTAAAAAATCAAACTAAATTTTGTTGTCTCATAGTAATTATTTCTGATTCCACATCTGAAGTTTTTAATAAATTATTTTTGCAGTGAAGTTGGTGGGTAGGCTTTTCCGGAACAGAACCAGGCAAATATATTCTGCTTTCAGAGGCTTAATATACTCCATATTCCAAATGGTAAAATGACTTATTTTTCTTTATCTTTATTGAGATGGACACGATAAGCAAATAAATTATAACTCTGCATGTTCAAGATGTAGTAGTTAAAAGAAAATATATTCTCATAAATTAACAAGCTAATGAATCATCAGGTATTATTGCTGTCAGCAGGACATCTATATGGCAGTCTCCATGGGAGCAACTAGCGTGGGTACTGGAAGCAGTATAGATGCCATAGGACAATATGCTGCCCAGGCCAATAGTTACTGAGCCAGGATCAGAGGGGCTGCTGCAAGGATGTCACCACACCAAGATGCAGAAATATGAACAGTCCCAATGAGTTCAGTGGAAATAACTATCATCTCTGCTTGTACCAAGATTAGGTGTCAATTCTATGCAAAAAATACAAGTAGGATACATTTTTGTCACATAGTATTTCATTTGGGTAAGGAGAAAGAATTGCTTTTCATTAAATACATTGATATCATTTTTATCTCAAAGCCATCCTCAAATTTTCCTTGATAAATTCTCCTAAACAAGTTGATATTGGCCAATTTTTAATGACCCATTACTTACTGTTTCCTGTAATAAATATATAGTTCCACAAAGCACTAGGTTTAATTCTGACAAGGGCATATTTGTAACTGTATTTGTATTCATAAGCATATTTTGTTTTTTTCCACCATTTTTGCTATTTTAAATGGAATGAGCCTTGACTTTACTGCCTTTTATTCAGGTCAGCTGTTGTTTATCACCAGCATTTCCTTCCAGAAAGTGTTACTTTTGTATTAGTTCCCCAAACGGTAAGATGTCTGTGATCTCAGTGTCTCTAGTTTGCGTTCTGACTTTCTTAGTTTCTAATTTTATTAAGTTCCAAATGCTGCAGAGAGTGTATATTCCTTCAGCCCTCGGTTCTGTGCAAGTGCTTGCATCTGTCATTGTGTCCAGCTCCTTCATGGGTATGATGCCTTTAGGACCTGTAGCCCGGCTGCTATGACTGCTTGGGTTTTTAGGTGGATGGTGCAATATGCCTTGTAATGGCGATATTGCGTGTTTGGCAAACACGACTGGCAGGCAGTAGAGCTAGGTCACTGAACAGAAGACATCTGAAACCTAGCATACGCCAGAAATCTTCCTTATTGCAGTGGAGAATGTCAAGCCCACGACCCATCCGTGACAGCTGATGAGTGAGTGAGCAAAGGCAAAACATAGTTGTTACGGATATGGAGGTTTAAAATATAATAAAGTCCATCAGAGTGGTCCCTCACGTGACACGGCTCTTCAAGGGGCTCTGCTCTCACTTCACGAATCACAGAGCAAACCGAGCGTGCTCGGTACCTTGCAGAATCGACCTGACGTTGCGCGCTCTCCAGGCACGTGAAGGGAGAAACCTTGTGGAACCGCACTACGCTGGGCAGCAAACAGTATGCCCTGCCTGCCAGAAGCAAGAGACAATGTCAGCATATGGAAAAGTTTTTTTGTTGAGCTATTGAATATAAAAAAAGTCAGCGACTTCTTCCTTATTCAGCATGTGGAGATCGTCTCGTTTTTGTTTTAGTTCTGTGACATATTTTGAAAAAAAAAAATAAAAAATGAATTTAGCGTAACAAGAGACACAATTACTCATGTACAGTTCTAGCTCCAGAAGAGTGACTGTCAAAATTTTCACTGAATTATGCCAGAATTGGGCCTGAAGTGCACCAAGACTCCCCCAATATGTAGGGAAGCAAATAATAAGTAAAACAGAAATTTCACTTCAAAGTAGGTCCGAGTGCACGCTTGTAACTCAGGAATGAACTATAGTATGCATTTGGAATTAGTCTAGCTTGGCCCTGAGCCTGTGAGCAAACTGAGGGGTTGATATATTTTTTTCATTTACTGTAGACATGAAGATTTGATTTCCTATCAAGAAACAATGGCAGGTCTCTGGGTTTCATTGGTTTGTTATTTTGGGTGTTAGAATCTGTCAGGGAAAGCCCCGGAGAGGTGGGAGACTGGTAGTACACAGGTGTAAGGCTTTGCAGTACATTTATTGTTTGGTAGATGGGCTTTAGCCTTGAAAATACACTGCATCATGCCTGGACATTATTTTGATTTTTAAATATGTATGTATACAGGGAGAAAGATTTAAAAAGACGAGAAGTGTAACTGTACATACATACATACATACATATATAGGCATACAGACTCATTTGTAATTCATGGATTTTGAGGGCGTTTTGAGGGAGAATGATGCCGTGTTTCGGACCTACACATGATTTGAAAGTCACAAAGTTGGCTTCTGAACGTAGACTGTATTTTCCAAAGTGCTTAAAACAGCGTAAAGATCATTGCATCATAGTAGCCACTGTGCAAAGCTGTAAGCAGAACCTCGGGATCAATGAGGGACCTGAGAAAGATGCACCATCTAGGAAAATAGCCACTGGAAGGCTGCAGGGAGAGGGGGGGGGCTGGTTCCATGTCTAAAGTATACATAGTGCCACTGTCCGCTTTGGGATTGTTTTACTCTTAAAGAAGATCTCTCCAAGTGACCTGGAAGTAGTTTGTGGGAGGGGGAAGGTATTAACACTTACCTTTTTTCTGGAGAACTAAAATTGTCAGAGGTGTTTATCTAGTACTTTTGACTAAAGTAAAAAAATTATTAACGGTGAGCAAATCTTATGTTAGTATTTTGTAAGACTTGTTTTAAAACATACCAATGAAGCGCACTTTAATAGCCATAGTAAATATCTTCCTTTTCAGTAAAAGCATTCAGCTTTAATAATTTGTTGCTTACATTTGGTTTTGACAGTGAGGGAGAATATTAAAGCAGACTACTTTAAAAAGATGTAATGGTTTGTGAGTGTGTGCACACATGAGCAGCGTTACACAGAGTGAGATACATTTTTTTTAGTCGGAAAAAAAATGTGTTCTCTGGGACTTTTTTTTGTTTGTTTTGACACTTAAGCAATTGCATATACTCTATGCCCATGAGACCACAACTGAAACTTAACTCTGGTGAAGACAATATACCAAAATGAAACTTGCAAAATGACCAGAAATCAGGACAAGATACATGATGGAAAGCGTTTTGCTAGAAAAAGCGCAGCTGATCTATTGTGTTAGCCTCAGTCGATGTTTAGGCTTTTCTATTCGATTTAAGGATGACTGCATCGTTTTGTCACTTGTGAATTAGAGGTTACTACTTTAGTGGAAGTCCTACAGGCTGTTCATTCGTGTTTTGGGCATTTTTAATGTCGGTCAATTGGAAAACAGTTGCTCCAGTGAGAGATTTGATTGAATATTGATTACATACCGAGGATGCAACTCTCTGTCTCTAGGGTATAAACAAGATGTAGCACATGAAGGATCCAATTATTTGATTGGTTAGTGGCCATTTTTATATTCTCCTATGTTTTATTATGTCTGCTGGGCAAAAAATCATTGATGTGCAATGCTCCACTGATTTTACTAAAACAGTGAATAAAAATGTGTTTGTTTAATACAGGCTTTAACACCAATGGAAAATACTGCTTCAGGTTACAAATTGTGGCTACTTTTTAATCGTAATATTTTGTTTTTAAAAATACAATTGAAATGGTTATGTAATCAAACCAAAACCGCTTAGGTTAAAGGCACAACTTTGTGTACTAAGAATATTTAAACTTTTTTTGTAAGGTTTTTAAGTCTATAAGGTCCTCCTTTGTCAATTCAAGGAAAATGGTTAGATTGCATTTTAGTACATGTTCTCGTACTACATGGTTTGAAATCTGCGTCTTTGGCTTGAAGAAAAGCATTTAAAGTTACATCAGTAACGCAGCTATTGTCATGCTCCTTGCAGATTTTGGACAACTTCAGGAGTAACATGGCACAAATCTAATTAAGGCTTTGCTACTTAAATTATGTTCTCCTTTTTACTTCAGCCTGTAAAATAAAGGTGAAAAGCAAAGTAAAACCCTACTGGAAAACAGTCAGACACCTTTTTTTCTTTAACCCTTACTGTTTATGATATCAAGCTGTATGTGATGAGTTTCAGTAGAAGCAACCTTTGAAATGAAATGTTAAGAAATGCATCCTCATGAGTAGATGTGGCAGTACTGGATATGTGCACTAAATTAGTGAGACACTCAAATCCCACTGGATTAAAATAGCAGAGGAGATAGCTGTGATGTTATTACTACGATCATGATAGAGAAATTACTACTTCCTTGTCTGTTAATGGCATAACATGCCTAACACACGAGAGACATCTATTTTGTAACTGAAATTTTAATTTAGGAAATTTAGGAAAAATATTTTCAGAACTCATCTTCTACACAGTGGACAAAGACTTATGGCCAAAACATACCAATATGAGGATTTCTTGTGGTCTCCGGATAAATATTCTGGGTCAGAAGACAATCTAGAGCAGGCTAATCACTTTCATTTTATGCTGTGGGCCTAATGTTTGAATGGACCTGTTGGTCAGTAATAGTTTAGCAAGATACTCCATCCAATTTGTGCTCCCCATCATTGTATGATCAAAGCCCAAGTTTGCATGTAAATTTAACATACGCAGATTTCTCCTCGGTATTCAGTAACAAGCCGGACATCAGGCAGTTTCCAGACGTTCAGAAAAGGTATTACTACGAAATACATCCTTTGTGTGGAATAAGACCTGCACGTACAGCAAACTTAACACCCAGCCGTACTGCTCGTGAACACGGTAACTCTGCATCCCCCGCGTGGTGGAGTCACTCTGTGTGTACGTATGTGATTCCGCTGCATGGGACTATAGGAGATCCCATATCTAAGCTGCTGTCAGGGCTTTCAAAATCCTTAAACCAGAGCCAAACTGCACATTTATACTGAAGTCCACTGACCCAGCACTGAGCAGCACCTCCAGAAAAGCCTTTCTTCACCTTCTTTACTTTTGTCTGGGATAGCTCTTCCTTTCCTGTCAGAGCAAGGAGTGTTACAAGGAATAAATCTGGAGATTAAATAATACTAACAACGTGTTATTTTAGAATAGTTAGAAAAACTCCTGAATTTCGAGGGTTCCTTTTCTCTGCAGTTTCACTCTCCATCCACCTCAGAGTACCAGAATATTGTAACAGTGAGAACAGTATTAAAAAACAGAGAAACATTAAACTTGCTCAGTCCCAGGATATGGAAAGTGTTTTCTGGTTTTTATTAAAGGCCGGCACTTTCTGCTCAACACATTTTGGCCCACTGAAATGTATGGTTTGCATGTATTTTACCCCGCTTATGATCCTCAAAGATAAGACCTCTGATATTGGTATGTCTAAATAGCTCACTACGTTTGATGCATTTATATGTAACACTCAAGTAAAATATTTTGATCCCAGTTATCATTTATAAGATGTCTTCTTATGTAACTGTGATAAGGTAAAATGACCTTAGCTTGAGTATAAACATGGCATATGTTCACTGGGAACACCTTTAAGACAGCAGTTTAGAATAAAGCACTTATAAGGGAGAAACCGTGGATTATTTATCTATTATGATGGTTCTCAATCTTTTCTAATTCAGAAAGAAATAGAAACATTTCTAAAATAAGCACAGAAAATGTAAAGTAAAGTTAAACATTGCCATTTGCACAGCAATCAGCCTGGAGCCTATTCATATTTCAAAAAAAAATCAGGGTCTAATTAAGCTCTGGCAAACTCAATTCTGTTTCCTTTCACTCTGACAGAGTTTGCCTGTTTGTCAGTGCAGAGTTTGGCTTGCATGCAGTTAAGCACATGTCATCAGCTTTCATTCAGATGATTCAACTAGTTCATATTTGCTTTTGATGTATTGCAGCTGTTCTTGTGTTTAATTTATGCAAATATTCTAGAATCTACATTTATTAGCAGCCATGGTAGCTAAAACAGAATACTTGCATAGAGTGCTGCGGAATTGCAAGACGTGAATTTCCTCTTCATATTTATCAATGTGTAGTCTTTATATCGCAGTCTAAGAGTGGTTCTGCCTTCAGTCAAGAGCTCTCCAATAACTTCCCAGGCATAATTTGGAGTCTCTGGATTCAGCTGAAATATCTGCCTTGATAGTTTAGTGATTTCAAATAGCTGATAAATGAATGAATGGAAATTGTTATCTGTTACAGAAAAAAAATTATGAATAGGAAAAGATAGCTTCAGTAAACTAATGCCTTGTATAGTTTGACCAGTCTTACCTATATGTCTCATTATTTTCAGTGAATTATCCTTTTATAGTTTAATGAACAATTAGTATTGTAATAAGTCTTTCCTCTCGGAAAGAGTGAAGTGCATATTCAGAGCTTAGTATTCAAAATAGCGAGAGTTTCATAATTCCATACATTTTCCCATTTGAATTGCTCAAGGCAGATCATAACCTGTTTATTAGGATATCTTCGAAACAAAGGGAGCTCTTTTGCATAAACTCATACATCAGATCTGTAATTGTTTAGAGATTTTTTCATTTACTTTTCAAAATAGGTATGTATTTCAGTGTTTTACATGTTCACATCTCTGACAGAGGAGAAAAGAAGAAAAAGGGTGCTTTTGAATTACACATGTAGGGCTTATCTGTAAGTGTGTGGTGCTGTTCAAGAGGCTTGCAATGCAAAATGTAGTTGCTGAATTCTTTTTTACATTTATTTTTCAGATGTAAAACTTGTCAGAATATGTTATTCTAGATCTATATCCATTCCAGTTCTGTTTTCTAGAGTGATCACTAATAGTAATAGCAGAAAAGTAATCGTATACACTACATTTGGCTTATTTCTTGATCCCGCAGCGTTTTCTCATGGAAACAGGGATTTACAGAGAGGAAAATAAACCAATCCATGCTTCTTAATGTTCTTTTGCCAAACAAATATAAAGGTCTCCGCAGGCAAGGATTAACTAATACAAATATGCTTTCTGAGCAGCTATTGAAGAATTACTAATAAACATCATTATAGCTCAGTTCAAGATATTCAACCTTGTAAATTTATCCTGTTATAATTTCGTTATGGTTGGCTAAAGCCCTAGGAGAAGCCAATGTTTCAACCTCTTTGTTCAAGTCTTAATGAATTATTGGAAAGTGGCTGATTAGAAAGCATGGAATCAGAAGGGGCCAATGCATTCTGAATGTTACTCTCTTTGATGTTGTTTACCTCCCAAGTTGACTCATTTGCTTGGCCAAAAATCTTGGTACGTGAAGCTGTGAGCCTACTTTGCTGGGCCATTATATCCCAGTGCATGTCTGGAAGTCAAATGTGGTGGGTAGCTATTTAGTGAACATTATAGGTGTTTATTGAAGCTCACACTTTCAAATAGGTTTCTGCCCAGCAATGGGGCACAACTGTATTGTAGCTAAAGGGGATACTAGGAAAGAAGTGGGATGCCCAAGTAGAAGTTTAATTTCTCCTTAGACTAGACACACTTTCCATACTTACTCCCCTACTTTTTTTTCTATTTGGTGGATCTTCTTGCTTCCTGCTTCCAGTTGCTTCTGTACTCAATACCTCTTCAGCTGTCCAAGGCAGAGTCTACACCGTAATGCAAAAATATCTGTTTGTGACACTCAGGCCACTGCACGCTGCTGGGTAAGAGCTTGGGCCTACATTATGTATCAGAATATACTCGAGCTTTGTCTTCTGGAGAGTTCCAGACTTCAGGTAATGAAACACACGCACTGACATAAGGGATTAGGGTGTGAGTGCATCTCATCTTGAGACTGGAGTCAGATCCTTGACTAATTCCTTGACAATGTAAACATATTCAGAGAGGTGGATGAAGTTGCAGTAATTGGTACTGTTTTCACAGTGGCTTAGAATTGTTCCACTGCTTCCCACAGTATATTTACGGAGTAGTCCCTCTGTGAGGATTCACATTTCCCAGCAGATCAGTTCCACAATGGGACGTTACCTAAAATAAACTCAAATTTTTTTTCATCTCTACTAAATTAGTCTCATTTAAAGTTTTTTTCACTGGGTACATCACCTAAAATCATGTGAAAGGAGCAGCCATTAAGCACAAGGTTCCCCACTTAGGCAATGGTCGACAAACACTCTGATCAAACCACGTTTTTTTCAGTTGAACCTGTCTTCGGGGCAGCCTTTAACGCAGCCTCTGCTCTCTTGTGCTGGAGAGGGGGGCTTAAAAAGTTGGCTTGCTTGGATTGAGAGTCTTTTCTTTAAGGATCACCTTGCAATATGATTAAATTCTTAAGCATGGCCTGCACAGATAGGAGTGACCTATAGTTTAAGGGTTCGGAGCTTTTGAGATGTCTCATTGGTAACATGCCTTGGACAGATCCCCAGTTGTGTATCTTCTGAAATGCCTCAGAGGGAGCATCACAGCAGACTGTGTTTTCCCTTTAGTTACAATTGCCTCTGGATTATTTAAAATTAACCTGATTGATAGCTTTCGTTTGAAGAGGCAAATATGCAGGCTAAGAATATTTGAAGCGCAGTATGAGGGATGTAGTCTGGCCTTTTTACTCTTTCGCATAAGAATATGGCGAAAGTTTAGAGGGTGCAAAGGAGAAGGAAGTAACATGAAACCTGGTTGTACCAGACAGGTAAGGACTTATTCATGCTGGGAGAATCTCCAGCTGGGAAAATCCACGGTTGTTATAGCCTTTGAGCCACCAGAATAGAAAAAAGGGTTGGCTCAGAGAAGAGAATCTGGCTCAAAGAACTTAAAATAAATATCAGATGTCAGAGCTGTGACTTAATTGTTTAGCTAAGTAGATCATGTGAATTACACACAGATTGAGGACCTGTTTTTGCTTCTGTTGAAATCAAGGAGAACAAAATCAGGCCATACTCTCCTTCCAGTGTCTTTCAGAGTACGACAGGTCCTAGAAGCATTTCTTGTACCAGTTGGGAATCTGGAGAGTTGCTAGTACGCAACTGCTTTGTGCTTTATTACTGTAGACATAAGCTAAGACTCTAAACAGAATGCATTTCCTTGGTTGCTGTTGGTTTTAATTTCAAAATTTGACATTCAAGCAACAGCTTCTGTGACTCTAACCATGGAAATTGGAACTCCAGGTTCAGACATTGGTTTCTGACAATAGTTAACTTCAAAGAGATACATCAAGACGTACATACATTTTCCTCCTTTTAATGCAGTCTCAGATTACAGCTCTGACAGTCTCAGCATTAGACCTGTGCCCCAAGTCAAAGACATTAGCTTATAAATATCCCTTTGAGAAACTGTAGTTCTGAAAGCCGTATAACTTTATCGTGAAAAATTTTTTTTTCTTCCACAGTGAACATATAAGAGATGTTTATTACCTTTATGAATAAAAGGCAGTAAAACTTTTTTTCTCTTATCATTACACTATTGCATGTTTCCTTTAGCATTTTAAAATTCTCTATTAAATAAAAAACTCCATGTTTTTTAATCATGAAGACTTTGCAGAAGTGAGGAAACTATCAGAAGAAAGGCAGTGGCAACTGAAAACTTGAAAGGATTGTTTAATTGTGACCAAAATGAAATTACCTGGAGCTGACTGACATTCTTACATTCAGGAGGAAGGGAAAGATTTTGGGAGAAGGCTTCACATGTGCAAGTGAATGTACATTGCCGTGACGTGGGTAAGAGCCTTCACATAGTTCTACTGACAGAGTGAAATATTGGCAGACAGGTGACAGAAAGAAAAATGTTTGGAAAGATCTTCAGCCAATTTGCAGACTGACATGTAGTTCTACAAATTCTGGCTGGATGATGAATGACTGTTGGTACAGCATGTAACTGATGACATTATAAATGAACGGAGCATAGAGAAATTACTTAGTATCATATTTCTGGACATACTTGTAAGATACTGTGGGAAATATTCTGATTCAGGTAGGGCAGATTTTAGGTGCCGGTTTCTGCATTCACACCACAGAGGACATCAGAGGGTGGCAAGCATCTCTTCCTGTGGCCAGCCAGGGTTCAGCCTCTCCAGGCTCATGATGATGATAAAACCATTACTGCAGTCCTTTAAGCAGCAACACGGTGTGATTTCTTTTTGTGGGAAATGAAAGTACAGTGTCTGAGCACTTAGTGAGCAATTACTTTCCCTTCACAAATGATGAGTTAAGCAAAGAAAAATCAAAGTTTGAGGGGGAGAGGAGGAACGTAATATTACCAGTGTTAAAAAACCCGCATAATTCATAGCAGGCAAAACTATCCTCCCCATTCCCTGTCCGCCTATCCTGACACTTCAGACATGTTTAAAAGCTTCTGTAGCTCGAATGAGTTAGCTCCCAGCCTCAGGTTATGTCCTTCCCACAGCTCAGTGCCCAGGCTTGGAGGAGCCAACTCTAGGGATAATCTGTTGCCCTTAAGAGGGTGTTGAACTGGAGGCTGGCAGCCCCTTTCAGGCTGTAAATAGTCATTGCTCTGCTGAGGTAGGAAGGCCTCTCTGGAATTACTGTTCATGCCGTTAGTTGTCTTCATAGCAACGATCACTGCTAACTATTCCTGTCACTCTGTTCCCACTCACAGCTCAGTGGACACCAGCCAAGGCAAGGAGGCCAAGCGAAGCACAAGGGAGGGGAGAACGCGAAGTGCAATGGCTGGGCAAGAGTAGGGCATGGGCAGGGAAGAGTGGAGACAGCGGCTGCTGGGTCCTTCTTGTGGATGTGAACAGGTCTTTGTCACCCTCCCATGACTGCAAGTCAACCTTTTCTGCTGCTAAGGCTACTGGAGGGACTTACTTAAAAATAGCTTTCCTCCATAGCTTTTGAGAATTGACCTAGGTATGGGTGCAGGTAGGAATGATGAAGTATGTGTCCTTCTCCTGTGCCTTGTATCTTGTGTAGAAGCTCCAAATGATACAAGGTGAACACCAAATGCTTCCATGCCTGTTTCTTCTACTTTTGTTCTCTTACTTCTGGATGTGTTTTCCAGCCTCCTCCCTTGTACTGTCACCGGTGCTTTCACTTTTGTATGATACAGTAATGTGGATCACAGGGAGGGGGAAACAGACAACATGAGCAGTTGTGGTGTCTCAAAGATGGTCCTGTAAGTTCAGGCCAGATAGTTGGGTTATAAAGGAAAGAACTTCTGTTTCCTTCCCAAGTAGCAGTATAATAAAATGAAAAAGCGCAAACTCAAGTGAAATTAGTATGTATTTGCTTTGTTTGCTCTTACTGTTTTGATTTAGTGAAAGTTTATGTTGAAGGACTGACTTCACCTAGAGCATAAAAACCCCAAAGTTTGTCTCAGAGGACTTTGTGTCACTTCACCTTTCTTCACTTGCATGAAAGAAGGCAGATCTCCCACAGGTTGTGCTTGGGAGGGACTGTGTTGGCAAAAGTGTCATACTGGCTGTAATAGCACAGGACTGTTGACCTGGGCACTCTGTCTTCATTACGTCCTGTGAGATCTAGTAGAAGGGTACAAGAATTATGGGACTAAAGGTCTTGCTTTCATAAAGAAGAGAACAAACTTCACTTTCGTTCACTTTCTACCACAGATGAACGGAGAGAAAACAGCAGCAATGAAGAAAATTTAGAATACAAATTTAGAATACAAATGAGCATATAATGTCTTCCGAGGCCACATCACAATTGTGGTTCCATCATTTTGGAAAGACAAACTTGAAAAAAGTGGACTGCTTTACAAGTTTAATTACTTTCATGAAAACAGCAGTGTTTTACGATCTGAAACATCCCAAAAGAAGCTAGATAATGGACATTCTTTTCATAAAAACTAGCTGAATCAGTAGGATGTTACTTATGGATTTACCCTGTGCTAGAAATGTGGCAAAGAGCATGTGTACTTCTTAGAGATGTTTAGATGTGGTGTTGGGGGATATGGTGTAGGGGAGAACTTTGTAGAGTAGGGTAGATGGTTGGACTCGATGATCCCAAGGGTCTCTTCCAACCTAGACAATTCTATGATTCTATGATTCTATGATTCTTTGTAATGTAGTAATAAATAAATTGAATTAATTCAGAAACTAACTCCATTTAATGATTTGCATCAAGCAAAGAATGACAGAGGTAGCAATAAAACACTATAGCAAACAAATGTATTTCTTTCGGGGTAAAAGAGCATGTTTTGTATGGCTCATCGTCGTATATTTACAAGCTTGCATAGTCTTTAGGTAAGACAGTATTTAATCAAAAGGACTCTATGGGAGCAGGAGTAGTAGGGATTCCAGGAGAAATTCCTCCCTCTTAGATGCTCACAGGCCATGACTCAATGGGGATAATAGCACATAGAACATAACTGAGATAGTTCTTTGTTGAATTAAAGCTAGTATTTCACACTTAGAATCATATGGTTGGAACCTATTGGATTTGTTAAACTCAGTCATCTGCTATTTCAGGCAACGTGTCCTAGAATCTTGCTCATAACCTTGTCATAGAACTGGGATTTGCCTAGCTAATGTACGACTTGTCCATTTATCAGTTAGCAGAGTGAAATAAATATCCCTTTCTTCTTGAAGAAAGGTCCAAGGCACATTAGCCTTGCTTTTTTGTGTTCCTATTTATATTATATTGTAGTATGTACAGAATCTTCCATACTAGTTATAACTGTTGCTAAAGCTTACTGCCTCATCACTCAAATAAAGGCTATACATCCAACTGAAATCAGGTGTCTGAAGTTAGTTCTCTGTTTTCTTGGTACCCACCTAAAGATCTCTGTAATAACAATACAGCTGAAAAATAATTGGGTCAAAACCCCTTCCATAATTCCCTTGCAGTTACATTAAAGGGGTGTCGATGAGTGAGGGGGACTATGCAGCCATCGGCGAGACTGGAATTTGACCCTGGTTGCTATAAAAAGGCAGCACTTCAAACTATTTCAAGACTATTTTAAGAAATCTTAAAAAAGATTCCATTCCAAACAAAGGGTGAAGCACTAGAAATTTGAAATACTTCAAATCTATGCCAAACTGTAGTGCACAGATGTCAATCCATCAAACAAGTGTTATGAGGACGTATAAACATATAGTTCTACAGACAAAAACAAGGCATGCTGAATTAGGAAAGCAGTATGCTTTTGCTCTTTATATATTTTTTAATGTGTTCATTTTCTCACTTTACTATGGCTCGTAGAAGTTGTCTTTATCTGTTTTTATCCTCAGTTTTAGGAATCCCTTTGAACTATACTTAACATTCTTTTAAATGTTCAGTATTTGCAATACTACAATTGTGGTAGAATCAAATAGGTTGCAGTTACTCCCCTGTGAATGCCCTATGAATATTAATACCCCTGGGTTTAAGGGAGCAACTGATGTAGATAAAGCTTACAAGGGTTAGTAAGAGAGATATGACATAGGTGAGTAGAGACTCTGTGACAAGAATGAATGATTGACACTACCCATGATGGATTGGCAGGGGGAAGAGTGGAAAAAAGTAGAAATTGTGACTAAATGCCAGACTCAGATTTCAGAAGCCGGTGCTTCCTTTTATACCCATCTTTAACACACTTAAGAATTACACTGATTTTTTTTAATGTAGTGGCCTTGCCAGTGTTTACTGACATGGTAAACTTTATCGGCTGTAATGAACGCAGACCCCATTAGGCTTTCTCTTTGCAGTCATATCATTGTCCTTCTAAACTGACTGATGTCACAGCCCACTTTATTGCTCAAGTTCCTGATGAATGTTACAGAATAAAGACTTTTAATTTCATATATGTAACATATTGTATTCATAACTAAAGTTGGGAGAATTTGAGGATATGTCAGTTACTCAGCATTTAAAAGGAGTATTATTTGCCATGCTCACATCAGAAAAATATTACTGCGATGAATATAAGGGGAAGTAAATGCTCAGTCACTGGTTTAAGTATCCTTAGAAGGACCATTTCAAACCTGGACAAGTAGATAAGCATGGAAGCATTTATTTGACAAGGGAGCAGAACTAGCATTTTAGGGCTTGACTAATGAGGTACAATCATATATCACAATGTGCAGTCCAAATATTCTCTATAAATAAAGTTGAAATCCCAAAGAAAGCAAATAAATCCAGAGAGATTACAATACTGTTTATGTCTACTCTTGGAGAAGCAGAAGATAAATTGACCAAGTCATTCATTATTAATTCTTAATTGCACTCTGTTTGTAACCCTTAAGCTCTAGAGTACGCTTTGTATTGTGAGAACTGAAAGAGCTCCCGTTAGACGGAGTAAATGGGAAGCCTAGTAAACTCCGCTCAGATCAGAGTGGTATGCATGAGTACATTCAGCATATTCTACGTTCAGTAGATGGCAGTGGTATGCAGTTGTAGATTAATTCAGGATTTTCTCTTGAGCAGACGGTCTTATCTCTGTGAATCCAAGCAGTGTTGATTTGGGGGTTTATTTGAGGCTTTTTTTTTCCCCAGAACATACTAAGATACCAGCTAATTTTTCCCCTGCTAGAGCAGACAGTGATAGACAATGCAAAAGATTTTGCTTATTTATTGTAATCTTCATTACAGAGCTCTTGGGAGAATCTAGTAAGTTTTGAATTTCAAACAGTGGTATTACATACAGAAAGGAATGCATCTGTCTGGAGCATTGACTCATTTTCCATCTATGCCCCGTGGAACTTAGTACATACACATCAAAGTCTCAAAATAAAAGTATTCAGTAAGTGGGAACTGTGCGTGTTACTTAACAGAACTAGTAACACGTTGACGTCTCAGAATACTGCTCACAGAAATAGATATTTTCCCTTGTCTAAAGGAATGAATTGCAGATCTACTGGGGGAAAGCAGGGTGGGTGTGTGTATAAGCAAACAAATTACTAAGACAATTAGATATTATTATTAAGCTTTTAATTATGGAAAACTGAAAGAAAAAGAACAAAATAAAAGCAGAAATACAGTTTATGTGGGAGAAACCACAGACGAGGAGGCTAAGAGAATTAAATTACATCATTTAAGTAGATATTTTCTCATATGGCAGTTATTTCTAACACAAATAACAGAAAATGTTTAATGATTTATGATTGTTAATGATGGAAGGAGTTGCCCCCTGTAGCACAAAGTTCTCCCTATGGGAAACTGCGATAGAACATGCATTAAAAACATCAGTCTGTGAACTGAGTTGTAACACAACCACAAATTTGTCCTAAGGATTTCGAGCACTCTTGGACAGACCCCAGAATCAACTGCTGGTCCCTGAGTAGGGAATACAAATGTCACACATTTTCAACAGAGAACTGCATACTCTGTTTCTCTGCTGTATCGGACACCACATGAGGATGGAGAGAAATATTTAAAAGTATATCAATATGGCTTTTGTTTGCAGAACAAAAATTAATACTGTTCTGGTAGCAATGGAATGGCAGCATAAAAAACCCAGCATTTCCAGCATAGCTAGAACTGCTGAAAATCTTCAGTTTTCAGCTAAGAACTTTGCCCAGCCATGGGCCCAGAAGTAAGAGTTCTGTGCAACCTGGTTGCAGCGAAAGCATAATGATGAAAGTAGGAAATTAAGACCTTTTAATTGGTCAGGGTACTGAAGAAAGAAATATATGTTAACTGATTCAACTCTGCTTAACGTCATCTGCTGCTGCGGGCTGTTTTAGGAGCCGTTTTCCGGAGCACCGTGAAACCGCGGTGGGGCAAATGCCCGAGCCAGGGAGTGGGATTGACGCCCTGTGGCAGCTGCCCACAGTGGTGACTACAATTTCTGTCTGTGTCTAACAGGAACACCTGGATCAGATCTCTAGGTGCGTTGTTCATGCTCCATTTATTCCCAGGGTATTTTACCATGTGATTCCCATGTATGACACTGTAAACAAACACTTACGCTTTATCTTTAGTACATCACAATGTACTCTTATCAAAATGAACGCTAACATTTTTTTTTCTCCACTAGGTTGTCTTATCTTTGTACTGTTTTCTATTTTAATTGTATATTTTGAGAAAAAGTTGTTTATTTGTTGTTTGTTTTTTGTTGTTGTTGTTTTTTTTTTTTTAAACTGAGGCTGTATATCTCCCTAACATTTGTAGAAATTACTAAATATGTAAGTGAAGGCATACAGAAGAAGGATGGTTTGGGTCATTAAGGTCTCTGATTAAGGTCTCTGAATATCTTTTGTGTTTGGTTGTTTGTTTTTTTTTTAAAGCACTGCTTTGTAAAGATTTCAGGTATTTTTAAGACAATCATGCTGAGCATAATTTCATCATGGCATTGCAATGTCATTGCATTCACTCATATTTCTAGTATATGGCTTTACTTGGGTATTTTTCTTTTGTTGCTGTCTAGTTTCATCTCTGCTGCTTAAGCTCTTCTGACAACTTCTCAATTTCCTTATGAATTTACATTTGAAAGATTTTACTATCACTTTTTATCACCATACATTCTATTTTTTCCATAAACTAAATCCATCTTGACATTGCTGAATGTACGCAAACCTGCTGCTACGGGTGTTTCATCTTGTAGTATTGTCACAGTAGACAAGGGTTACCGTCTTTAGGCACTAAGGGGAGTTTCTAGTAAAGAGAAGCTCCATCCAAATAAATGGGGCTTGTCTATTTTAACAAGTACTTGAGGCAGTTTTGCTGACAGTCTTCCAATATTTGTAGAAGCATGATATTTCAACCACTGCAAGACCTATTCCTCTACTATGAACGAATACAGCCTTTGTTTAAGTTGAAGCTTTGGAGAGTCTTGTCCATCTAAATGTCACTTTTAGTTAAAACTTTATTAACACATACTGTGTTGTAAGCAGGTTCATAACATGAAATGATCTTTTAAAAAAGATAAAAGAATCACATGCTATTTTCATGCCAAAACAGTGTTTTTAAAAGCCAGAATCTGGGTTTATAATAGAAGTCAGCTGCATCTCACTGCTGACAGTTTTCTTCCGCCATTTTACAGACAGAAAGGAGAAAATACACAATAAAACCTTTGTTTTCTAAAAGCCATAGTTATAAAATAACTTTAAACAAAATATGGGGAAAGTTTTTCGTAAGATTGTGTGTGTGATGGTTGTGCAAAATCTAAGTTAATCTCTATTAGACTACGAAAAATGGATTATAAGGTTGGTAATGCAAGACATCCTGCAATGCATTGCATAAATTTGACTTGTAAAGTCTTATAAAGTTAAAAAAGAATATTACTATGAATAGGAGTATAGAAGCAAAGAAGGAAGGGTAATTCTAAAGCATTGCCCTTTCTGAAGAACTGACAATTACATTAACTCAAAATGGCTTTACCAGAATGAATAAAAAACAGATCAGGGTCATATAACCATTATATGATATAGTAAGATGTATTACCATTGCTATTGACTATATCTAGGACTATGTATTATATTGGAAAAAAAATTCTGTGAGGTTATAATCATTTGAACTGCCCAACTCTGTCAAGTAACTTCCTGAAGTGCAGAACAACATAAAACCAAGAGATGCCTTTTATTCCGTCATGTGACATGTCATTTCAAGGAATGTTGTACAAAATAACAGTGGATATTATGAATTAAAGGGTATTCTGGAAAGCAGATAATTATTAATCCCGGCTAAGGATGCCAAGCTTTATATACTACTATTGAAGTGTTTTGTGGTGAGCACCTTCATGCAAATCTGATAAATATCATTTAGGTGGCAGACAAAGGTATAGTGACAACTGATGTCATTTCTGGTTTTATGTTCTGTTGGGTACGTTTACCTTTTCCTGAAACATCTACCTGCTATGGAGAAGTTTTCCACGAATTGTTCAAGAGTTGATTTTTTTTTTCTTTTTTCTTTTTTTTTTTTTTAGTAATTGAGGAAAAATTGCTTTGGATTTTATTGGTTTGGGTTTTTTTAATCCACGAATATTCTTACAAAAAATTAAGATAATGATTGTTGATGAAGACTTTTTTTCTTACATAGAAAAATAAGGTGACTTGGCCAATGAACTTCACATTTTCTGCGCTTGCCTACTGTACAGCCTGCAGTGAGACACTGTAGATACCCTTGATGTAGATCCAGAGAGGGCCAATATCTGGAGTAATTTTTGCTTTCTGAATTACACCGCTTCTCTGAATAAGCTAAAAATAAGCTAAGGCTGCCTCTTGGGAGCATAAACAAATTGAGATCTTGATTTTTTCTGCCAAGGTGATATCACCTACGGATGTGGAGTTTTCATGCCCTAAGCCAACAAACTGCTGTGTGGATTTGGCTTATTTCAGTGCTGTGAGCACAGCTCTTCTTGGTATTTATACTACAGCAGGACATGAATTTTCCAGGCACGATTCTGGTGACATGGTACTGGAGACAGTACAAACACATGGTAAAAAATCAGCACCTGCTGTCACAGCTTTGCAGTGTGAACAGGCAAAACAGAGAGAGAGACTGAAGGCACAGAAAAGAGAAAAGCCTGATCCAATGTGAAGAAACTATGTTTTATATTGCAGGTTAAACATATGCCTGAGCCCAGGGCTGTGGCTTATTCAGTCTTCTACCTCTCTGTAATCGTGTCCAAATTAGTGAAAAAATTAAACATTCACGTCAGCTACCAGGTGCTGAATAACAACTGAAAAGTGCACAGAAAGAATAATTTTCTAGGGAATTAGCTTAACAACAGTGGTTTAAATCAACTTTGGAAAGTTTACAATGAAATGAAAGTGTGGGGAGCTGAAGCAGCTGTTGCTCACGGCGTCTTACCTGAGACCTTGCTATCTCTCACCATCATCCCATTTATCCCAGCAAGGTGTAAAACTCTGGCAGATCCAGTCACCTTTTACCTGAAGCCCCAAGGCCTTCTGTGAGGTATCACAACTCAGATTGAGAAAATTAACAGTATGGATGGTTTAGAACTAAATTTGCTGTATAAACTTAAACATTCTGTCCGTGAAGCAGAGCTGGAAAACCCTCCCTAGATTTTTGCCATAAATGTCCTTAGCATTTTAGATAGCAGATCCAGTAGCAGGCATGTCCTAGCACCATTTAATAGTTGTCCATGGCCATTGCTGTCTGTGGAAGGGATGTAGGATGGGCAGCATTTTGCCCCAGATGATTAATTATCTAAGGACACGCATAGAGGTTCTAACGTAAATAAAACAGGAATCCTTGAATTAAGATTATTTATAATTATAAACTGAGATTATACCCGTGACGAAGCCAGGGTCAATAGCACAAATGCCTTGTAACTCAGATGTACTCTCTCTGGTGAGCAGAACAGGTTTTGTAAGCCTGGGCACAAGAATGCCACAGTCCGAATATTTTCCCAGCTGCTTAAAAACAGTCAGTTACTATATAACATGGGATATATACTGGCTGTATTTTACTAGATTCTAGATTTACTAGAATATTCTTCCAGCTGATGAAAAACAATCAGTTGCTGTATCACATGGGATATATACTGGCTGTATTTTACTAGACTGTGTAACATGTTCCTGAGGCAAGAATGGATTGAATAAACTCTCTCCACTCAATATTTCCTGTTCCTGTGGGTTTCACGCTTAAAGCATTACATTCTTTCATTTTCCTGTGTCTTTTGTGGTTTTGCCCAGTGTGACTTTCAAGTGTTTTGATTTTAGTAATGCTTTGCCAATCTATCATCATATTTGAGTGTCTTCATTTTCTTTGTGAAATTAATATGTCAAAGGAATTTAACTTGCATTGTGAGGATGTGAGCGTACATTGTGAGAATGGATATTAAGTTATCTGTCATAACAGGTGATAGATACCATATGAAATATAACTGGAGTAAATAAGAGCTTGTTAGAAGCCAAGAAGAGCTAGTGTAGAGGTTTTGTCATTGTGATTTTTTGGAGCTTTATAAAAGCATCCTGTATGGACTTGAGATCCTGCTTCTTAGCCTGGAGAAGAGAAGGCTGAGGGGACACCTTATTAATGCTTATAAGTATCTAAAGGGTGGGTTGAAGGAGGATGGAGCCAGGCTCTTTTCAATGGTTCCCAGTGACAGGACGAGGGGCAATGGGCACAAGTTAGAACACAGGAAGTTCCGTTCAAATACACGGAAAAACTTCTTTACGGTGAGGGTGACAGAGCACTGGCACAGGCTGCCCAGGGAGGTTGTGGAGTCCCCTTCTCTGGAGATTGTCAAGACCCGCCTGGATGCAGTCCTGAGTAATGTGCTGTGGGCAATCCTGCTTTAGCAGGGGAGTTGGACTAGATGATCTCTAGAGGTCCCTTCCAACTCTGAAACTCTGCGATTCCATGATTCTTGCTGCAGTGTGATCTGGTTGGGAGTCAGTGATACATATTCTGTTAAAAAAAAAGATGCTCATTAATTTGATGAAAATACTAAGTCCTTTGAGGACTCAGCCTCACAGTTGTGTACAGATAGGAGGGTTTGTCTATGCTGCTGGAGGGCAGAAGAAAATTCCTGCGCTTGTGTTGGGCAGAGTTACCCCAGCCATTAGAGGCAGTGGCCAGAAGTGTTCCAGTAACCTGTGCTGCCCGTAATTTTCATACAAATGAGCTTAGGTTGTCTTTGTGGAGTGCTAGGGGCTCACTGCTTGTGTTTTCCCAAGCAAATGGACTGTACTACGAAGAAAACGAACACTTGAAGAAAGCTGAAGCGTGGGCACATGTTGAAAAGCTGATTGCTGCCTGGAGGGACGGCAACCACAGCAGGGGAGGAGTCGGCACGCAATCAATGTCATTCATCCGCTTTCCAACACACGACTGACCTAGTTTTCCCTACTGGGACAGGCATAGCAGGGCTGGTATGAACCTTGGACCGATGTAGGTTACTCGTGGGAAGCCGACCCTGGAAGCTCTTCTCAGTCTCTTACCAGCACAGCTGCAGCTGCAATTTTATGCTTGCAATGCCCTAGCTCCTTGCCTGAGCATCAAATCCGTTATCCTGTTTTACCTTCTGTGCATTTAGGGGAGGGATTTCAGCTGTATACTGTATTACGGACTTTTCCTAAAGAATTTTATGGGGCAAAAGGCAGCTACTGTTCCCATAGCAAATTCTATAGACTTTGAAAGTATCTGGGTCTAAACATTCTTTGTCAGAGCAAGAATGACCTCTTCCTAGCCCAACCCTCACCAGGCTTTGGTTATTCATCAGTAGTGGTCCACTTGAGGCATCTCATTCAAAACTCACACAGATTGTTTCACTATTTTGGCTTTTCACATGCTTAATTCTGTGTAATTTTAAACTATCTGACATTTCATGTCAGTACAATTCTAAGTTTAATGGAGAAGGGGTGGTATTTCATTTGCAATAAGCAAAAAAGTTAAAACTGAGATTTTTGAGGAATCTTAAGTAAATGAGGTCCCCTAACCTTGCTGAGTTGCAGGCATTTTAGCTTAAAATCGCAGCCTAAAAATACATTCCTGTCACTTCTGAGAAACTGCCTAAAGCCGCTGGTAACAATTATTTGGGCAGATAACCAACATCTTCCTATAGTATGAAAAGAAACTCACCCTCTTCTGAGCTCGATGTTAATTCAGAGGGGGAACTGAAAAAAAATATAGGAGAAGACAAAGATTTATAATTACATTAGCAGTAAGGAAATATTTTTAGTGAAAAATTATGTTTAGCTGCAGGTCCTCATGCTGCGAGTTAATCATGTTCCTTGTATTAGCGCTAAGAAGAACATTTCTTCTGATTTTAATATAACGTGACTGTTATATACAGTCACTGTCTACAACAATAACTGCAGTTACCCAAAAATTTTTTAATATGTTTTTTTCAGTGGAAAATTTATGAGATTGAGGGGAAATGTACTAGTTCTGAGAATATTTACTTGCATCAAAACTTTATGCTGTAAGCCAGAGATAGCATCCCACTGAAAAAAGGAAGCGAGTTTTTAGGTTAGCTCCAATTTCTATCTTCTTCATTCTTTGACTGTTCTGAGACTTTTATTTGCTCTCATACTTTTTAGAAAAAATTCCATGTATGGAAATGGAATATTTTAAAATCCACAGCAATTTTCACATGAGGGGAGTACTATTATTTGACTAATAGTGCAATGAAAATATGCATGGCCCTTATCTATCTTAGATGGTCTGTAGGAGACTTTTCAGGTACCTGTTATTTCAAAACCCAAAATATGGTATTTAGTTTGCATTTATCTATGTATTTTACATAATTTGTCGAGGTACTCAAATACCTGTCATAACATAGTTATTTATATTATTTATATAAATATTTATAAAATTATAGCTCAAATCAGACCTAAGATGTGTAGAAATGATTGTCAGAAAATCTGGTATAGTCTGTTGTAGGATGGCCATCTGCTATTCATCTGTGAATTAGTGGAGACATTTCACAATGTTGTTTATACACACACATACAAAACTATGAAAATTAATTTCATAGATAATTTGGGAAGCTATTGGGTCTTGTCACAACAGACATATTATGCATATTATGCTTTCAGAGCTTTTATTGTAATTCCTATGTTACATACATTTGTGTTTTTTTTCTCTTCTCAGAAATTTTTCCAAGAGATTCCAGTCTAAAAGACAAATTCATAAAACATTTTACAGGTAAGGCATATGCTGGCTCTTGATTTACCTACATATGCATATTATAAGTAGCCACAAGATACACCATTAGATTTTTTGAGGTTCTGCACCAAGTTTAATATTTGTGAAGTTAAATATGCATTGTTTAGGACTAGATGTTTTTACAGAACTCTAATTACATTTAGGTTTGAGTCTCTCTTTGAATATTCTAGCCTAAAATATCTTTCAAAACATAGTCAGTTAAATTATTTAAAACCTCATGTTTAATTTTTATCATCCTATTGTTGCTTGTTGATTTGCAGCTACACTACAAGTTTAATAGTTGTAGGTACTGAATGTATACAGGTCTGTATGCTATAGATACTGCATTGTGTATCTACGTGCAAACAATTTGCAGTATGGTGTTAAAAATGTGATATGTGTGAGCATCTATCTGCTATCTCTGGCAAGTAATATTCTAATGAGAGAACTCAGCACATTTTTAATTTTAAATATATGTGCTTTTTCCATGTTTCTATATTTCCATTTTCCATATTTCCATTTTTCCATATTTTTCACATTTCCTTTTTTTCAGTCCTACCGTAGTTACTTTCAAGTTCACTGATTTTAAAACTTTTAATTGGACTGCATCTATCTTTCAGAAACAGATCTATGTGGCCATAAGTTTTCACTATATCAGGGAAACACATTTATGTCTTCTGTCTCATGATGTATACGTCTGGATGCTTATTTTAACAAGGCAAACAAATAGAACAGGGAAGGATTAAACAGTGTAAATGAATCAGAAAAATCATTTGCTATTTCAAACATGAACGCTTAATATGATTAGTCAAGTACTTGTACTTGAAAACTGAGATGGAGTTGTATAGTGCACTTACCTTTGGGATCCTATTTTGTAACTGGAAAAATACTGTACCCTTTGAATATAAGCAAAAAGAGTTGCCAACAGCAAGATGCTTGCACTGATTCTTTACTCTCCAGTTCCAAATGTTCTGTAATTCAGAAAAGTGACGGTCTCAGAGTATGTCACTGCAAATCTGTTGGTGATTTTCAACATTATTTGGATTAGTGAAACTAAAAACTAGAGAAATAGTTTACGGTTGGAACATGAAAAAGAGAATTGGAAATAATTATGCATTTCCTCTTTGCTGGCAATTTCAGCCAGTCCTTGGCAAGAAAGGAAAGAAGTCGTTGTCTCTTTTGCATGGGGGAGGTGTCCTCAAAACTTTAGGATAAGCACAGTTTTAAGGATCTTTCTGCTGGCTGCTGGCTGCAGCCTAACAACATCTACAGGAAACGTGCCACACCCAGCTGGCCCTTCACTCCTACTGTAAAAAAGAGTAATTATGAATCTCACTATTTTCAGTCCATATGAGAAAGAAATTAAAAGAACATAGAGATTCCGTCTATGGTATCCTATGTAGCACAGGATTACTGAAATTCCTCTCCTGGGTAGGACAGACAAGAAAGTTTTGCGTATATTAGTACTCAATCCATTTCCTTTTCATTTTTAACTTTGGAAACTGCTCAGCTACCATAAAAAAGCTCAACATAAGAATCTGGGGAAGCTAAATAATGAATACAGAACGAGTTGCATTACTCAAAAACAACAGTGAAAAACAACCATGAGTTTTACAGGAGGTGTTTCGAGAATACTAAATCAGAGAAAAGAAAAAGAGCAAAAAATACTTGAAAGCCTGTTTCTGGAGCCATTCATTAATAGCATTTTTCTGCATGAGTAGTTGCCATCAAAATTGCTGAAATAATTTGACTAACGTTAGCTGGAATGAATAAGGAAAGCAAGTTCATTCCAAAATTCTTGAAGTTTATTTCTTTGTTGGCTCAGAATTTCTGCCTACATTTTTTTTCTTTTTCTTTTTTTTTTTCAAATTATGCTCTGAAGATCTTCAGTGGGAGGTTCTTCTGCCTGTTTTTTTCTTTTCCACAGCTTTATTAGGTCCTGTAATCCACAGGTGTTTTCTTAAAATGCAGCCTAACTTTGTTTTTTCTTGATTGTGTTCAAATCATAATCCTTTTTCTCTCAACCTTAGTTAAGTAAACTGTTCAGGTATAGCCCTTACCAGTTCAAGAGTTAGAACATCCTAAACTGATGAAGTTGTGAAAAAGAGAAGGGGAAAACAACATTATCTTTACAGTCCAGTATCTTTACAATTTCAGGGTTAAGAAAATTATTGTACACGTCTAGTATGCCAAGAATAGTAGACACATTTTAAAGCCAAAGAAGAACCATATGTAACAGTCCTCGACTATAGGAAAAATCATAAATAATCTTGTGAGTCATAAAGCTATCTATCAATTCAGCATGAAAAACCAGCTGACACAGAGGGCTCTGTAAGGCACAAATAAAATTAACAGCCTATTTTTGATGGCAGGGAAGAGAGCTAGAAAGCCATATATTATCTGAAGGGACATGGAATTTATTTAGTGGCAAAAGCTGATGTTATCTCCATATATCTTGGATAATTTCAAATTGCATACTTTCTCTTGAGCCTAACTACTCACTCAGATAAAAGAAGGCAACAATCTTCCACTTCAAAGTTGCAAAGGCTGCTTTGTCAGTTTGTTGAAAAGCTTATTTGTGGCTAAAAAGTCTCATGAAATCTACATATTACTTCAAAATATATCTAATGTTCAAATGTGTTCACTGTCGGAGAGAGGACTCTTCTCTCAAGCTTGTGGTAGTTTGGCTCCACTATCCAGAAGGAATTGGCTTGATTTGTTTTACCGGGTTGATAAACCACCTTTCAAGTAGTGAAATAAATAGCATTTGCCCTGAAGTGCCTGCTGTCTTCCTCTGACAGGAAAGTTAGTCAACACAGCGTGCTTCATATGGATCCTTTTGTAGCATTGCTTGAAACAAGCTAGTCTTATTCAGGGTTCCTATTTGTGCTGAATTTAGAGGATACAAGTTAAATTTAGTCTTTAGCCTTGTTCAGTTAGTGTTAATTTATGTCAGTGTTTTCTGTCCAAATCACAGGAAACTCATCCCCAATTGTCAGTGGTAGTATTTCTAAGCAGGTTAAATGGTGCAAACACTACGTCTTTGCTCTGCTTTTCAACTCAGATGCCACCAGTGACACCTTCCCCAGGCCATCAGCAGTTATGGCAGGGCTTTTTGACAGCTTGTTACCTTTGAGCCATGTTTTGGAGACCAGTAGCTGTATATTCTTATCAAAGTGGGCAGATGACACCAATATCCAGAGAAGGGAGCACAGGCTGGAAGAACAAAGACAGAGCTTGCTACACCCTGGGCACACAAGGATTTGTCTCACTCAAACTTTGAAACGCATGCTGCCCTCTGCACGTCTGCACCTTTTCTTCCTGGGACTACTTTAACAGGAGATCAGGTTCCTAGATGCTATTCAGCTGTCTTTTTTTTTTTCCTCAACACCCACATTGTATATTAAGAACTCCATAAACGATCTGTGTGCAAATTAGAAGCATTAGTACATGAAACCACTTCATCTTTCCAGAGCTTAGAAACTCATATTTGCTTAAAATGTTGCTTTTATTTATCTTTAGAAATAATGTCTACATTCCATCTGTATTATTCCTTCTACATTAGCATACTGACTACTGAGCAAACGAAATTCCATTGCAGTTGCACCATTCTATTTTTCACCATATAAGAAATTTTACTGTTAATTTTGAATTACTGGAATTTCAAGGCTAAGCCAGTCCATCATTTCCAAAGGCCTTTTTTGTTATTCAGATCATGGGCATAACAGTTTAGCTAGCAATAGTATTTCTTTCTGTTATTTCAGTAGCATTGTTACACTTGTGTTGCATCATAATTGTTCAGGTGTAGTAAAAGACTAAATGTAAATTTGTCAAAACACATGGAAATTAATTCTGTGTGTTGACGTCATTCATTGAAGCTGCAAAGCAGTGACACTGAAAGCACGTGGTTAATTCCCGTTTATTCTCAAACAGGGCCAGTCACATTTTCGTCAGAGTGTAGCAAGCACTTTCATCGACTATATCACAACACAAGGGACTGCTCAACGCCAGCTTGTAAGTACTAATTAATTTACCTTAAAATGCTAGCTGAGACACTTGTTAAAAAGAAACCTGCTTTTTCTGCTAAGTGTTCCGTGTGCCGGACCTTTTGTAACTGTTGCTCTTTTCTTTAGCACTATAGTACAGAATATACCCAAGGTCTCATACACAAAAAAAATTCTATTAAAGTACTTGCAGTCAGCTACCTGTAATGGAGTTCCTTCAAAGTGAGACTGACATAAATGAAGTGAAAACTGCACTTTGAAAAACCAGTCAGGTGTGCCTATGCAGGGTGCAGATATGAAGCCATATTCTTCTTCCTGCTCCCTTTAGCTCTACTAAGTAATTTGTGCAATAAATTTAAATCTGAACAATTCCCTGCGTTCTCCTAACCCTCAATAGTATGGTTGTGTCTTGGTTTTGAGGATATTTCAGTTTGTAATGATAATTTTCTAACATACGCTCATTGTTAAAGAACAAAAAAAATCACTTATTTCATCATTTCTGTTATTGATACATGCAGTTCTTATCAAACAATATTCCAGTATGAGATCCACAGAAGTTTTGCTTTAACACAGCCTGAATCTAATTTTGTCAGAGAGATTGAAAAATAAAACTGTCCTAAGATGTTATAAAATGGATAAAACAAATGAAAACAAACAAACAAAAAAACCCAAACAAAATGGAATTCCCTTAAAAGAAGAAGTTACTTCAGTATTCTCTAGTACAATGGAAAATTCAAATAAAGTGAGTGGAAAATAAGCAATACCATTTAATTAGAGAAGGTGAATCTTATTAGTGATGTGTAAGCACACTGTGTGGACCAGGGTGCTTTGGAAATTTTTCAGGATTTAACATGAAAAAATAATGACACTTCTTGTTTGCATCACTTGGAAAGATGATAAGCACTTTTTATAAGCATGGTCTTTCACCAAAGCTCATCACCTCAGAGGATCTTAATTTTGAAAGGGGATGGAGCAGCTCTTGCCTCCATCTACCCTTACACTGAGCAGAAGTTGGAATGTAGAAATTCGTGACTGATCCTCAAAAGATATACAGAGAGCTTTGTGAGTAAAGATATGAGTAGGCTAGATATAAATCTATTACATGCTGTGTAACAAAAATATGATGCATGTTGTATATTGAATACCTAGAATACATGGTTCCACAGTATATGGGTATTATTTGGACACCCCTGTATTGCTTAAGTGCTTCACTTTATTTATGAAGAAACACGATCATAATACTTCTAATTAAATAGCTTTTCTCTAAAGTTAAAAACAATATTATGGTTAGGACTGTGTGAAGAACTGATTTTTAAGTTCAACAATCAAGACAAAACATAAAATAAAAAACGTGATTAAAACCAAAGCAGGATTGGGTTTTTTTTTCTCCTTTTTGTCAGGTAAACTCGAAGCAGACAATGAGTTTCATTCAACCTGAAATGTTCTGTTGATCTTAAAAGGAGAGTTAAATCCTCAGAACTGTCTTCAACTTATCCAGCACGCAGGGTTTAGAATAACTATCGAGGCTGATCATAGCCAGGATCTTTTTCTACTTCCCTTCTTTAGAGGGATTTGATATTTTCTTTCAGGGACACCTTAGCCACCATAGGAGGTCTTAGGATGAGTTACTTCTTCTCCTACTGACACAGTTATATTCTGTCCAAACATTCTGTGAAGCACTGAAGCCAGGTTAGCATTCAGTCTCTTGCTGTTTGGCACAGTTTTGATTAAGTTTTATTAAAATACTTAAGCAAGAGAAGAAAATTGCATCTAAGTATTACTTGTTACCAAGTAGTTAGATCTTTCCATCAGAAAGGGCGGCAGTAGCTCAGGGACCACTTGAACCAAGTGGTGGTTTGGACCAAGGACACCACAGAGATAGGTAGCAAGTAGGACACTAGTATCTCTAGTCTGATGATTAGGAGATTTACTTGAACATGGAAAATATGGATTCCTATCCCTGTTAATACTAAGTTGAACAATAAAAAAGTTTGAAAGACCCTGACCTCAAACTACCTCATAATCTGCTGGTTGGAATAGCCTCCCAGTTAATGAGTTCAATTCCTTCAAGTAAATTTGGGAGTTGAACCTGGTCTTCTACATCTTAGGAGGAAACCAGTAGAAAATGAATTGCTAACATCACCTACCTTTCCACTAGAGCCTTGTGTAGGATATGGTACAATCTGATTTTGCATCTTGCACACATAATTTCACGAATTTCCATCAGAGAATGATTTCACTGTATAGAGGGCCTGAAATTCTAGTATAAGTTCTATATTTAATTTTATGCAGTTTTTTGAGGGTATCTGGCAACTGAGATTCATTATTGATGTGGGTAATTTTGTTTTATAGATTATAAAAGGTGTGCAAGGTTGCTAACAAGATTAGCAATGAGCCCTTTGTGTACACAGTCCTAGGATGTTTGCTATGTAAGTATCATTTTTCCCACTCATTTTCTTATTTGTTGAATGGTCTAGTGATTTACTTCACACTTGTGCCTTGTTATCATACATGCATACTGAAATGTGGTATTAACAGAGTGCCTCAACATGCAGCTCTGGCGTTGCTATATGTATGCTACTGGCATTGCTATATATGCAACTGGTTCCTCATAGAAATACACAGAAGCACAAATACCCCTGATAAAGGACCCACTGTAATTTCCTATCAGTCACTTGTGGCACCATAGTCCATAATTATGCTTTGGGTGACCTCTTACTGTTCAAAATTTTGGTCTGGTTGGTGAAAGAGAAAAATTCATGAGGACTTCATCAGCACATTTATTTCAGGCCTTTCAGTAATAAAGCTTTGTTGTTAATCCGTTGAAGAAGCAGAATGTCTCGGTCTCAGGTCTACCAGTGCAATCTTCATAGATAACATATCACTTCATTCAACTTTGGGACCACTTTTCATTCCAAAATTGTCTCCTGAGAATTTTTCCAGTTAATATCACTTCATGGTGATGGAAGTAAAGGGAACATAAAAATGTGACAAAGCTAAAGGCTTCAAGTGACAGGCTGTGGAAGGAACCAGTCCATTCTTGCTTATGAATAGCATGTTAAATATGTTAATTAAACAGCATTACCACTGATAAAAGGAACATCTTCAAGTGAGCTGTTTTCTCCAGTTGATTCAGTATCAATAAGATGGTTACAATTCCAACAGTAATTTGACAAACTGCACTGGTGATTATTGACCAATAAAATATGTAAAATCAGTGAATTTAATTTATTTAAATTTCTTCAAAGATGGTTTCCTTTCATCACCTCCTCCTGACAAATACTGCAAGCTTTGAATTCGGGGGAGTTGTGTTTGTCACTTCTTCCTGCATCAAGACTTCAATTCATACTAATCAAGAATAAGAAAGGAAGAGTAGGATATGAGTCAGTGTTAGCTCATTTGATTTCCAAGTGGAGGTGGGATTCATTTTGGTGGCTGTGAGAAAATGCTTCGAAGAATATGGCAATATTTCAGTGCTGAGAAGAAATGACATCATTTCTTTCTCTTCTTCTTTTATTTTCTTAACTATTTTCAGTCTGTTTAGCCTGTCGCCTTCTAGGTCTTGCAGATGGTTTTGAATATATCAGGGGCACTGAACCAGAGACTGACTAGAGATCTTATTACTTTGCCTGGATCTCCTTTTCATGATTAAGGACAAGAATCCTTTTCTGAATGCCTTTTTTTTTTTTTTTTTAATAAATGTTTTTTTGAGGTGTTCCTGTTTGTTTGTTAGTGTTCTGTTTCAAATCTCAGCTTTCTAAAACATCCCAGCACTATCTCATTTTCTGCACTTTCACCTATTTAGTCTGTGTTTTCCCCTCATCTGTATCCCTTTACACCTCTGGGTTGATGGCTCAGGGCTTCCAAAAAGATTTCTGGGTGTTCCAATACATTTTTTTTGCTTTTCTTTCAAGACGAGGAGTCAAAGATCTGCCTCCATATCCACGGTACAGAAGTATCTATCCCATCCTATTTCCATCTTTAAAATACAAAAGGATTAAAAGTTTCTATGATTTGCAAATCCAGGTGTTCTAATTTTCCTGCCAAAAATACACTCAAAGAGATGACATGTGGGGAAGGGAGGGTTTAAATGGTAAGCAACATTCGCAGCTCATGTGCACTGTGTTCACTTAACGTTGTATCTAAGGTGACTTTGTCTCTACTTTGTTAAAAATAGGAAAAAGTAGACCTATGATCTGAGTGTTTCCTAGCTGCCTCTGTGCTCCCTCACTCTGTTCCTCCAGCAAGTAGAGATAAGACAGGCTCAGGTCTTCATGTTTACTCATTATCCACTATCTTGTTGGAATAGAAACATTTTCCTGAGAAGGATAAAGGGTGGCAGGAGTCGCTCTCTGTTTTCCCTCCAAATAGGTAGAGCAGCACAGGAGTTATAGATGTTCATCCCTCAATAACACTGCATTTCTAGCATGGTTCTGTGATTGCTTTTATTCCACCTTTTGGCATAGAGGATCTGTTTTCCTCACCACCCTCACACTAGCTTAGAGAGGACAGAGCTATAGTTCCTGTTTACTGTAAGGGAATTTGCTTTTGCTTTAACATCTGAGAGAATCTTGGAGATTCTTGGTTGCCTCGAAGAAGGAGGCTCTCCAACTCGAAGAACTGACGACTATTTTTAAGCATTTCTACTGCGTTTCCTAAAATAGGCTGCATTTTCCTCACAAAAAAAGGAAAAAGAACTGCAGTGCTATTATGCGAATATTTTCCTCCTTCTCCTGTAAGCTCCCGGGTGCAAAAAGGAGCCGCGGTTTTCTCCTGTTAGAAAGGAAGTTTTGGCTGGGAAAAGCTGATCTTCCCTCGGGAGTGGGTAGCGCGGGCCGGAGCGGCCGCGGGCCATTTCAGCACCATGGAGAGGGCCGCCGCGGGGGCGCGGCGCCGGGGCTGCGGTTCAACCCGCGCACTTCGGAGCGGTTACTCGCCCTTACGGCTTTCAGCGTTTTGTTTTTTTTTTGTTTTTTTTTTGTGTTTTTTTTTTGTTTGTTTTTTTGTTTTTTGTTGTTGTTGGTTTTTTTTGGGGGGGGGGGGGGGGGGGGGGGGAGGTGTTCTAATTCAGTTCCGTGCAGATGGAAGTAAAGCATTTGATGAAACCCAGAATCTGGAAAGGCGCATGGCTCTATGCGTGGGGAACTTCCTTGTAAGGCGCAGCAGCGTGGACCACTGTGTGTTAAACCTCTTAGCATCAACGCTGAGGATTTGCTGCGGCAAAACGTTATTTCACGGCAGGGCAAGACCCACTGGCATTCTGGAGTTAATCTTAAGATTTATACAATCCTCAGGAAACTGTGATTTATAAACAGAATTACACTAAGTGGTCTGCCTCTGTGTTTTAAAACGGGTTATTAAACGGCATGTCCTTTTCTCTTGCAGACTTTCTACTAAGGAGAGATTCTGATTTGCCAAGAAAGTGCCTTGAAATCTTCCAAGACAGAGAAGACATCTTTTACCTTTTTTTGATTTACAACGTTTTGTTACTAGATGCATTTTATTTTCATATGTTTGTTGGACATTCCATATTTGTGTGAAACATTATTTTATTTTAATTTGTAAATTTGTTGCCTATAGTTCAGACAAGCCAATTATTTAAATGCATTGTATATAAAAAATACTAATGATATACTGATTAAATGTTATAATCATATGCAGGGAGTTGGTAAAATTTTGCTGTTTCTCTTGTCCCATTGTATTTACATCATTCTGCTCAGGCTCTTACTTTCATTATTTGCACTAACTTGAAATGCAGAAGTCTATGTAACTGAAATCTGAATAAGCTCTAAGTGGGAAAGTTTTACTTGCCATGGAAGATATTTTATATTATGAAGCTTTGTTAATATATACATATATATTATTGTGCATCAGAAAAAAATTGCTCAGAAATGCACCTTGCTTTCAGGAACATTTGTATGACTATTCTGGATTTTCATCAGTTACATTTGTACTGGCACTTATGGAAAGAGTTGCAAATAATGTAAATATAAAGACTGGAAAACTGCAATGCAGTTTTGGTGGAATAAAGAACATAAACCCAAACTATTTTCCAGAAGGGGTTATTTAAATTTATTAAGAGGTTACTTATTTAATATATAAATTTAATTTATCTGGTGAACTTCAAAATTGTAGGTTTAGATTCTCAGAGCATTTCATTTTCAAGTGGTAAATTTTATTCAGATACTTATTCTTCAGGTGAATGAGGTGCAAACAAAAATGAATCATGTACCCACTGTGAACAACAGAAACCTGCTGTGGGGATGAAGTGAGGGTAATGAAATAATCCAGTAGATGAGAAAATATTTTAAAGTGTCATAAAACCAAGAGTCTAATGAATGAATTTGACTGGTGGCACATCAAGCTTAACTCTTTGGGAAGAATTCAAAGCACAATTGTTGCATCTTTCTTCTTTAAAATCAGATTGTGATGGTAACATTTGCTACCCATTTGTCTCAGCTCTTTTATTGCAAGCTTATATGATTGCTTACAAAGAACCTAGTATGAAGTGAGGCTTTTATGGTCAGGCCTAGAGTAATTGGCAACACACATTGATTACTGTGCCCGAATCACAATTCTTGTGATTAACTGGCCATTCAAACTAATCCCCTCAGATTATCAACCAATTATCAATTATCAATCTCTATTATTTCCCTCAGTGTAGTCTTCATGAGCCCCTTAACTTCTACAGCCAGTGCTTTTCCCTACACAGAATAGCAGGGAACCTCTGCCCTGGGATTCCTTGGCAAATAGCCAACAGCTGCCTTATTATCCAAAGGGGTTTTGTTTCTTCTTTCTACATAGTGCAGTGTGTTTCAGCACCAAAATTGTGCAGCGTCCTATGATGCACCAGTCAGCCCAGCTCACAGCTTCTGCAGGTACTGTCATGTTCTCTCTGGGCAAAAATACACTACTGCAGCTGTTTCTAAGCAGCTTCTTAGTCACAGCTGTTGAAGTAGTTCCTCCCTCTGTAGTCCTGGCTAGAAGGTTGTCCTATGCTGTTTGCATTTATGCTTAACACGGTCATTTCTCAATTTTTTTGCCATCATGTTCTTTTGATAAGAGCAGTTTTCAAGCCTCATCCTGATCCATGTTGGAGGCAGTAATCATACTGAAGATACAGTAGCATATGGGAAATCCTAGTGGCTGAATGGAGAGATGGATAACCTTGTTTCTCTGTGAGCAACGTATTTCATAGGAGGATTATTGGCCAAAACAGAAGCACTGCAGCCAGAGGAGAAAGGACGAGGCCCAGAACAGAGATCAGAGGCTCTGAGAAAAGCTTCTGTCTTTAGTCCTGCTTTTGTATTTCCAATCTGATTTGTTTTCTTCTTTTTTTTTTTTTTTTTTAGGTCCCTCTTTTCTCTCCTCAAAGGACTGAAAACAATGAAAGGAGAAGCAAAAAAAAAAAAAAACAACCCACATTTTGTATGACAATAACTTTTTGTGAAATGCGAGTTCCAATGCAAAAAACTATTTTTTTGAGTTATTAAATGTAATTTTGGGCTCAAATCTAATGTGCTAAATCAAGAGTTTCACCTTACTTTGTAAGAATAGAGTCATCCTCTTCCTGTTGATTAGATATATGGTCAACTCCCTGTCTTTGGGAAGATTCACAGATGGTATGAAGACTCTAAGCACAGATTAGTACGGCAAGTTAAAATGTTGGTGAAGAAAAAAAAAAGTGTGTGAAATGAGTAAGAAGCTAAAAAAACCTCAGTTCTAATTTCCCAGAAGTTGTATGGCTTAGGTTTTTTTTCTGGAGGTAAGTTATTCATTGAGACAGCTGTGGCATGGATTCCTTCTTTCCATTTTGCCCTAGAGACTTTTTGAAGCTCAGTATGCTCTGAATGGCTGGAATTAAAACCAGCTTTTCTGCACCCTTCCTCTACATGTTTTTATGTCACCATTCTTCCTCATGGTTTTTAGATGCAAAGCGACTAAAGTTAGTAGTATAAAAATCACAAAGTATCATAGAATAGTCACTTTACTATTTAACCTGAAACATACCATGTATTCCTTCTGTTCCAGAATTTGTTAATGGGCCTACATTTTAGGAATCAAGTCTAGAGGGTAGTTATTCGGAAACACAGTAAAGAACCAAGTGCCATAGAAGGTGAGAGGAGATGATATGCTTTTAAAGTAAGCTGTGTTTTTTTCTGAGTTAAAACAATTTCACACATGGTTGTTTTCTCTCCCAACTTTCCTTTAGTTTTTTTCCATATGATTAAATATTTTAGCTTCAGAAATAAGGTCTGCTTATAGCATAGCCAAGTTGTCCTTGCATATTTAAAAGCTTCTGTCTAATTTCTGTCCTGAGACAATGTTGGGTAGGGACAGGGCTTGCAGCTATAGGAGTGCCTCATTGCCATCTTTCACTCCAGTTAGGTGATCACCTTTCCCAAACAACTTCATTGCTCCAGACTTCTGAATTTGCAAAGAAAACCACTGTAGGCAAATGATATTGTTCCTCTGGCACATTGCAGAGGGATTCACAAGGCCACCAGAAATTTAACCTGATCTGGGTGAATGGAGACTATATAGCAAGGTTCAATTTTCTCCATTTATTGCTGAGACTATCTTAATTTTTTATCACAACACTGCAGAAGGGGTCCTAATCTGTGTTTCTGGTGCAAGTGTGGGACAAACAGCCTATTCTCATCTCAAAGAGCTTAAAGCCAGAGAGTAAAACAGTGTGAGTCAAGTGTATGTGGAAACAAAGACCTTGTGATGACCGGTGAGGTGGATAATGACTCCATTACGAGCTGTCTAAAGGCATCACTCAAAGTGAGATTTGACAGCAGAGAGCAAGACTGCCAAGCATAATTTTATAAGGAATTTTATAAACCCATGATGCGGGCTCTGATCAGAGAGGGGATTCTTGGAAGCTTTTCTAAAAAGCGAAAAAAAACAGCTCTAAACCCACATTATAAGGCTCAGAAACTGAGTTTTCAACATGGAATGAGATAGTAGTTTTAAAAAGAAAATGATAACCATTATGCTTTACTGGGTTCCTACTGTGATCTTTTTTTCACACCTCATCTTTCGTCATTTAAATTATCAACTGTTATTTGAGCAATTAAGAGTTTATGTTCCTATGGGTTTAAATCCGTAAAGCTGCAAGTTCTCAAGAGCTGGCCCTGGAGACTCATCAGCAAGCTGATACGTGTGTCCCGTGGAACTTTCTACCATGGCAGTGCCTGATAGCAAAGTTTCATTTACTTTGATTTTTATTTTTTTTTTTTAACTGGAGGATTGAAACATTTTATTGAACACTTGTGATGCAAAAGAAACAAAAGATTCAAAGCGGGCAAATGGAGGGATAAAACTTTTACTGCACCTCATAAGGCTGGGCTGGCTACCTTTTTGTAGCTCTGCGAGTTGTATATAATCATTGCAAACCTAAAGCTGCAAATTTTTTCTGGAAGTTAACCCTTGTCTCAGACCTTCTGTCTGTCTGATATACAGACACAGCTCGCTCTCTGTCTGGATCCATCAGCAGGACTTCACAGTCAAGAATGTTTCCAGTCACAGTAAAACTGAAGACATCCCCATTCCTGTATTTTATCGTTTCCATCTAAACTGTGCTTTAGCAGCAAAATTAGCAATATCTGTTCTAAAACACTGTAATTAAAAAATGAGACAGCTTATTTCAGGGATTTTTTATTTTCTATTTAAATCTGCTAGCTGTCTGCTTTTCCCAAATAGCTCTGCTAAGTACAGCTGAATACCTTGTTTCCAAACACTAAGAGGATACCCAGAAGTGCATAGGAGAGCTTTCACAGGGAGACAATTTCTCTTCACTTCAAAGTAAAATCCCCACTGAGCAAATAAGGTTGTATAAGCTGACTCAGTCTTGATGGTAGTGTATGTTTAGGAATATTTTCAAATAGAATCATAGAATCATAGAATCAGTGAGGTTGGAAGGGACCTTTAAGATCATCAAGTCCAACCATTAACCTACCCTGATAAAAACACCACCACTCCTAAACCATGTCCCTAAGCACCTCATCTACCCTTTTCTTAAACACCTCCAGGGATGGTGAATCCACCACCTCTCTGGGCAGCTTATTCCAATGTTTAATAACCCTTTCAGTGAAAAAATGCTTCCTAACATCTAATCTAAACCTGCCCTGACATAACTTGAACCCATTTCCTCTTGTCCTATCACTTGTCGCCAGGGAGAAGAGGTCAGCTCCCATCTCTCTAAAACCTCCTTTCAGGTAGTTGTAGAGGGTGATAAGGTCTCCCCTCAGCCTCCTCTTCTCCAGGCTAAACAACCCCAGATCCCTCAGTCGTTCCTCATAAGGTTTGTCCTCCATCAAAGTGTCTTCATCATTCCTCCCATCTGCTACATATATAAACATTTACCAAACAACCTACTGGTTTATATATGTGTACCTTATATACCTTATATCTTATTCTGTTGATCTTTACAATCTATAACTTCTACCTTTATCTTTTTAATCAATGCACTGATGTAATTATTGTCTCTTGATTTGTAAGTTAATTCTAAGGTTTTATTAGATATTGTTTTCCAACCAGGAGCCATTATTACTTTGTCTTTAATGATCTCCTTATCGTTCATTGGACACAATAAACTTACGTTATAGTGCTCTCACGAGAGCACTTTGAGCAGAACTTTTCTGTCTCCTTATGTAGTGGATGATGGAAGTCAATGTACTATATGAAAATGCTGCTTAGAGTTTTTGTATCTCTAAACTCCTGTGAACTTGAACTATTTAGCGGCTCGTATGGGAATCATAATTTGTCCCACTTCCCAACAAATCAATTCATAGTGAAAGGCAGAGAGAATGGATATTTCTTATACCCAAATATTTGTTGTAAGAATGCATTTGGAATTAAGCGTACACAATTGTACAGTGACATCTGAGTTTACTCACTTTTTCCAATGTGGCCAGGGATGTTTGAACATGAATTATGCAGGTGTTTAAGAGGAATCACAGAATCACAGAATCACAGAATTATCAGAGTTGGAAGGGACCTCTAGAGATCATCTAGTCCAACTCCCCTGCTAAAGCAGCATTGCCCAGAGCACATTACTCAGGACTGCATCCAGGCGGGTCTTGACAATCTCCAGAGAAGGGGACTCCACAACCTCCCTGGGCAGCCTGTGCCAGTGCTCTGTCACCCTCACCGTAAAGAAGTTTTTCCGTGTATTTGAACGGAACTTCCTGTGTTCTGACTTGTGCCCGTTACCCCTCGTCCTGTTACTTGGAACCATTGAAAAGAGCCTGGCTCCATCCTCCTTCAACCCACCCTTTAGATACTTGTATGCCATAATAAGGTCTCCCCTCAGCCTTCTCTTCTCCAGGCTAAAGAGTCCCAGCTCTCGCAGCCTTTCCTCATAAGGCAGATGCTCCAAGCCCTTAATCATCTTAGTTGCTCTTCGCTGGACTCACTCCAAAATGTTTTGAAATGTTTTGAAAATATATTGTAAAGTACCCTATTTATTTTTAAAGGTGTGATCCGTTCAAAGATGTCTTTCCAGGTAAAAACAGTCTAGATTAAGAGGTTTAAGTCTTTTTCCACGATTGCCAGTCATCTTGCTTTCTATATCCTCGCCTGTGAAATATGAAATGCTTGAACTTGCAAGTACGCAAGTATGTCCTAAGTATTCTTTTAGCAGGTTCTGGGGATGAGAGCTTGGAGCCAATTACACTAGATAGCTAGAGGAAATCACAATTTGCTTCCTGAGGTTTTCACCAAGACTAATAGATACTTCATGGGAAGTTTGGGGTTGTATATATCTTTTTAATAAAAACAGAACCAAACTGCCCCTTTCCATTCAGTGTTACTGGGATGAAAAAGGAGTCCATTGTACTAAAATGGATGTATCTTCTCTGGAGTGCTTTGGACTGTGTTTCTTATTAATCTCTACTTGTGCTCATACTAGTCATTTGATAGCATTGTAAATTTTGAAATATCGAATTAAACTGAATTTGTCCGTTTTCTTAGAAAGATACAGAACAGCAGCTAAATAAGTTCTATAAAAATGAGGAAGCTCTTCAATAATCACTTTCTTAAACAGTTTTAATACTCCAAACCTTTTATTTTTCTTTCTCAGCTCTGGTTCTATAAAGTAGCCTGTCTTTCAGCCACACAGAAGATCTTCATCCTCTGAACACCTTTTCTTCTATTGATATTTTATTTTAGCATTGATGTTTTAAAATATGCAGTCAAAAATAACCAAATAATTCCATGTACTTTAATTCTACAGTCCTTCAGGACTTATTTAATTTATTGATAGCATTGTACAGCTGAACCTGCAGGTCCAAGCAACTTATATTAACTGTTGAGGTTTTCTGGACTAAGTAGGTGAAGGCATTTTAGGGGCAGAGCACTGAGTTTAGTAGACTAGACTTTCACTTTCAAAAACATATCTCATAGTTGTCATGATATCACATGTGATCTCGACAACTTTATTGCAGTTCCCATATAATCTAAATCTCCTTGGCATAATTCACTGTCTGAAAAGTCTGTATGGTGATGTACTCGATAGGACTTGGCTTGACAAACTTCAGGATGATGTTTAGATCCTAATTTAACTGTCAGATTCTGAAAGACCCTTCTAATGGCAGATTTTAACACTTTTATGATGAGACTCAACATGTTTATGAATGAAAGCATCATAAGATACTTTTGTTATAGCTAAATAGCTATATTCTAGCTAAATTTTGTGTCTTGAGGTCTGTCCTGTTCCTATGCCACAAAGAAAGTCAAGAAATGAAAGTACTGACATGGGACTAATGTTTGCAAGATGAGGGAAAAAGGGTCTTAAACTTCAGTTGCTCTTAAAGAGTTCTTTCTTCGTTTCATACTCAGAGATTAATTTGCACCTTTCTTACACGAATTCTGCGGCTGCCACAGCATGTTAAGCAGGCTCACGGTGCATTTACAGGTGAAAACCAGGCACAAAGCATAGAAACACTGGTTCTGAACACTAGAGATTTGAACATGGCCAATCATGCACACACCCAGGGCACGTAGCAGACTGGCCCAGCAGTTATATCACTGACTTGTATTTAGTTGCCACCCGAATAAGAGGAATGTGCTTTTAAGTTTATACGAGGTTAAATTGTTCTTGGTGAGCCTGGACTTCAAAAGTTTGTAGAATTATATTGCATTTTCTCAAGCAAAACAAGTGTAACTGTGCTATTGCTCGAATTCTTGCAGTTAATCCATACACAGGCTCATGGCTGAAGGGTGACACCAAACTGAATGCCAGACTGCTGAGGGCACTAGCTTGTTCTCCACTGTGTGATATCCTCTGGCCGGGATGGATAGCAGTTCTTCAGGCTCAGTGCAAATGTAATGGAGAGTAGCAGTCATTGTCACTGCTTTGCTCAAAGAAGGCTTTGGATTGAAAGTTTTTTCTAGTCATTCTTCATTAAGACTTGAAGGCATTGTTAATAGTAACAATCTGAGAGAATTTTCTTTCCCATTTTAATTTTCATCCACTTTGAATAATAACAAGAAGCACTGTTTGAGTCACACTCTTTATCTCTTCATCATAATACTGATTTTTGGAAAAGAAGCAAGGAACTCAGAGTCTTACTAGCATAAGACAAAGCAGTGTATTTCAGGCATGGCTTCTAGTTTCACAGAATCACAGAATCACAGAATTTTCAGAGTTGGAAGGGACCTCTAGAGATCATCTAGTCCAACTCCCCTGCTAAAGCAGGATTGCCCACACCACATTACTCAGGACTGCATCCAGGTGGGTCTTGACAACCTCCAGAGAAGGGGACTCCACCACCTCCCTGGGCAGCCTGTGCCAGTGCTCTGTCACCCTCACCGTAAAGAACTGTTTCCGTGTATTTGAACAGAACTTCCTGTGTTCTAACTTGTGCCCATTACCCCTCGTCCTGTCACTGGGAACCATTGATTAGAGCCTGGCTCCATCCTCCTTCAACCCACCCTTTAGATACTTGTACGCCATAATAAGGTCTCCCCTCAGCCTTCTCTTCTCCAGGCTAAAGAGTCCCAGCTCTCGCAGCCTTTCCTCATAAGGCAGATGCTCCAAGCCCTTAATCATCTTAGTTGCCCTTCGCTGGACTCGCTCCAGCAGTTCCCTGTCCCTCTTGAACTGGGGAGCCCCAAACTGGACACAGTATTCCAGTTGTGGCCTCACCAGTGCCGAGTAGAGGGGGAGAATGACCTCCCTCGACCTACTGGCCACACTCTTCCCTATGCAGCCCAGGATTCCATTGGCCTTTTTGGCAACAAGGGCACATTGCTGGGCCATGGATAATTTACTGTCTACCACGACCCCCACATCCTTCTCCTCTGAGCTACTTCCCAGCAGGTCTGCCCCTAACCTATACTGGTGCCTAGCATTCTTCCTCCCCAGGTGCAGGACCTTGCACTTGCTTTTGTTGAACCTCATTAGGTTCTTCTCTGCCCAGCTCTCCAGCCTGTCCGGGTCACGCTGGATGGCAGTACGGCCCTCTAGGGTGTCAGCCACCCCACCCAGTTTGGTATCATCAGCAAACTTGCTGAGGATACACTCTGTCCCCTCATCCAGGTCATTAATGAATATATTAAACAAAATTAGACTGAGTATTGACCCCTGGGGGACACCACTGGTTACAGGCCTCCAACTAGACTCTGTGCCGCTGATCACAACCCTCTGACTTCTGTCCCACAGCCAACTCTCAATCCACCTCACTGTCACCTCATCTAGCCCATACTTCCTCAGCTTCCTAATGAGGATGTCATGGGAGACAGTGTCAAAAGCCTTGCTGAAGTCAAGGTAGATGACATCCACGACTCTCACCTCATCCAGCCAACCAGTTATAACATCATAGAAAGCTATCAGATTGGTCAAGCATGATTTACCCTTGGTAAATCCATGTTGACCACTTCCAATAACTTCCTGTTCCTCAACGTGTTTGGAGATGACATCCAGAATGAGTCACTCCATTACCTTCCCAGGGATAGAGATGAGACTAACTGGTCTGTAGTTCCCTGGGTCCTCCTTCTTGCCTTTTTTGAAGATGTAAGTTTGGTAACATGCATCCTATTTCGGTGAATAAAACACAGACCTTTTGGTTTGTTTTTATTTCAACTTTTCCAGCATAAAATAGTGAACTACGTTATGATTGAACATCAGTCATACATGCAGTGGGTGGACAGGGAAGAGCAGAGGAAAAGGTATGTAATATTTTCAGTAGACTTTCTGGTGGACTAGGGAATGCATATTCCAAGGCTTCTTTCCAGTTGGTGCTCTGCCCGGGATAGAAAACCCTAAACCAGAACAACAATATGTGAAGCTGCTTCAATAAATCTGGCTTACACAAGTGTTTAAGTTTATTAAGACTTCACTGTCTGAAAGCTACTTGGAGTTATTGCTACAGCTGGATTATAACATTCTCTCATTGGTCCTGTGTTCTTTCCTCCATGGAAATCTCATAACTTATGTCTACTCCATCATGATGATTGCTAGCTTTGAGCCAGAGGAGGCACATGTACGATAATATTTTTGCCATGTGGAATTTTTATTTTTAAATCAACATAAGGTCTAATAATAACTTGCAACATGATATTTGCAAAATGTCTCAAGGAAGAGGAGATCTAGTCAAAACTTCATCTAGAAGAAGCTGGTTTTATGCTAAATCTGTCATTGCTAAATAGAATTTCTGTCACTTGCTAACTAAAGAAAATGCAATGGTAATGAAAATACTTGGAGGTCACCTTCAGCCTTGACTCACTCTCTACAGGATTTAGCATTCTCCCTCACAGATAAAAGTTAGATTAATTTATTTAACCTTCTGGCATCTAATCATAGGAAATAAGGGACCTGGAGAATGTGGAGAAAATTATGAGATTTGCCTAGGCACAATAAAATCTGTAACATCGCAGCTTTTAACCAAGATACTCCAGTCCAACCATGTGTCTTGGAAAGGGCATTCTGGTATCAAGCTGCACTGTGTTTCTTTGGCTGTGGTCTTTGCTAAAAAATATATGCTCTCTACCTTTTTACTTTCTCCCAATGCAAACTCGGGGATGTGAATAAGTAGAGAAGAGCAGTTTGTATTAATATGCTGCCAGTCTGGAAAAACAGAAGATTAGGGAGGAGAGCATGTTTTCACTTCATTGCCTCAAAGTCTATGAGATCCTAACTAAAAATGATTGTATTAGGGGCACGCCATGAAGTACAGACTCTTACTGTTGTGTTTTGTTTTTTTTTTCCAAAATTTTAGACACATTTATCCATACAAGTTTTATGTGCTCGATTGGCTGAATTCAAGCTGTTCTTGAAGAAGGCAGTATGTGTTCTTTTCTCATTTTAATAAACTTTATCATTTCCATGATCTTGCTTATATTTGGTCTCCTGTGTTCTTATATTCTATATTTTGTCTGTGTAGAGTCCAAAGGCATATTTAGACAGGTTACAAATAGCTAACAGAATGATCTTAAAGAAATTGTCAATGGCAACTTGTTATTAATTGGAAGAGTTATTGAAAAGGGGCTACGCAGAAATTAATGCTTTTAAAGCCTATTAAATATTTTTGATTTATGATTTGGAAGTGTGAAGTTATTGCTGATAACAATTATGTTAAGTAATCAGAAAAATGGGGTAATCGCATAGCTTATTTGATGACCAGACCGATGTATAAGACAAACCTGCTTTAATATCGCTTTAATATTGCTTTAATATTGGCAAAACTAAGGCTACACATCTAGAAATACAGAATACAAATCATACATACAGAATAAAGGATTACATCCTGAAAACTCTGGGAAGAATCTTAGGTTCACATGAGGTGCACTAAGAAACTTTTTACTGGCAGACAAAAGTGGCACTGCCTTTGTAATATGTTGCATCACAGTGTTTATCTAATCTTTATAGCACCATATCAGTTTCTTATCTGCACAGCTCCGAGGTATGTAGATTTGTTGCATAAGTGGAGAGAGAGAGAAGGGAAGGAATACAAATGTCTGGGAGTTGGAAAGTATATGTTAGAATGACAGAATTAAAGGGCTCAGTCTGCCTAGTTGATTTTTAAAGGCTACCAAGTAATGAATAGATTTCCATGTTTAATTACTTTCCCAAGGGAAAGGCACAAAGGGACTTCATAAATTTGTATGGAGAGGTACAATAAAGACCAAAAGCTGGAAGCTAGTGTGCAGATTCAAATTTGGAATGGCCCTAAATCACTAATCATCTATTCAAAAAGTTAATCTATTGAGCTATGTCAGATTCTCCGGAAAAATCAGGAAAGAATTAAAAGCAGAACTTTTTCTAAAAAAAATGTACTAGATTAATTCATAAGTTATTAGGCTTAGTAAGGAGCTAAACATATTAAGATGTCTTGGCCTGCAACACAAAAAAGTTGGATAATCTGATGATCCTTTCTGGCCTTAACCCCTGTGCTTTTCACTCTGCCTGTTTCTTTCTAAATAGGACTTCAGGAGGAGATTGGCAATGGCTATACTCTATAATTAATTAGTATCGTAAAACATGATATGCCTGCCTTTTTCCACAAGAAAATGCAGTTTTATTGATAGTGTACGTAGACCATACAAATAAGCCTGATATATCTGAAATTTCAGATGCAAATACAATTCTGTCAGAAACCCCTTCGTTATTCCAAGGCAAAGAATAAAAACTGTTTTGATTAACACTTCTCCTCCCCTGTTCCCTAAACTATTCAAATTAAGGTCCTTTCTTGAAAACTTTGTTCTAGGCACAGAAGAGATACGAACAAGGCAAATATCCCTCTTATATGGCTGAGTTAATAGGTAATGACACATCATATAGTTTTGGCTTTCCCTTTTAGTGGCAGTGTATGTGACGGGAGATCAGAGAGAGGAAACAACTGTTCTGCGTAACTTAACTTCTTCTGAAGTTGACAGAACACAGTGAATGTTTCTTTTATATTTAAAAATATTTAAAACACTTCCATGTTTTCCCAAGATTATTCTAATGTTATACTTGATGCATTTTATATTTTTTTTGTGGTTGACTATAAGCCTCTATTTGAGCCCTGCACAATTGCTATGGAGAGAGAAATGGATAAGCCAATGTCTCTCTGGAGTGATCCAAACTACAAAACACTCAGGAATTCTTGCTGTACTTTCACATTAAATCGTCTGAGGATGAAAATCAGGTTATGATTAAAAGCTCCAACCCAATAATTTCGTAAAATACAAAGTCTTCTGTTATTTGAAAAGTGTTTTCTGGTTATTTTTTTTTCTCTGCCCCCTTCTCCTAATATAGCATACCTAAAAAAGAAATACGGAACTGTCTTTGGCCTAACTGGTCACTACAGGAGAGGATCACTGGCAACATTAAAGTATTGCCAATGAATAGCAATGTGGTATTTTATGCACTGAATTTATATATGCCACCATCACATGGGCAAGTGTTTCTGATGTCTAGTACAAAAATAGAGAATTAAGGGAGTCCTGCTAGCACTGTTTACTTTGGCTGTCATGGAATAGGCTATGCATCTTCTTCCATGCTGAACTACTTTTACATAAGGGTCTGCTAATGTCTAGAACAGTTCCCACAGTCTTGGCTTGTGATGAAAGTGACCTTCTCTCTGTGTCCTGCATGGCCTCCTTCCCATTTGGCCAAATCTGACTCGCTGCATGCCAGCGATATGCACCACATATCCTTTGTGTCTCTGAATCATGACAAGGATCAGCTGATATAAAACATGAGGAGAGACGTGAAGGCCATGTTTGCGAGAGCCTTGTGACTGCAGGGGGCAGATTTGCACTAATTCACATCAGTGGTGTGTGTCTTCAAAGACTGTGAAGCTACGGTTATGTGCAAAGACGATCACATTAGCATTACGTTTATGCCATCTGGCACTCAGCAGCACTTTTCCACGATGTTCACGGTGCCAGACCTATTCTGCAATAGCAACACATACATTGACCCTTTGATCTTAAGGGAAATTATATAGATCATCACTGAAGAAAATGTTCTATTCTTTAGCACAGATGTGATTTGAAAATCAATTACTCCAGTTACACAGATTACTCCAGTGCTCTGGGTCATCAGGGTTGACTGCATTGCCTTATGAACGATATTCTGACACCAGAAAACTGCAAGAACAGGTAGACAGTCTGAAAACAATAGCCTAGTGTGGATTTTAGCATATCATTAAACAACCCTCTGTGTAACACATGAGTAGTTCCATACACATCTTTTGGAAGTTGTGTTCTTCTGTTGTACTTGTGTCCTGTTGTGTGCTATTGCCAACCAGAACTCTCTGAGCACACTGTGCAGTGACAGTCTCATGTAAGGATCATTACTGGCCTTTTGCTACTGACAGTTCGTGTGATGTAAATTGTTTACTTTATCAGAATACGTAAATAAAATGCTAGTAAGCTTCTAGAAAGCATGTATAGTACATGAATTGAAGTCCTGTGTTTGTTCTATGTATACCCCCTTAGTTTTACTGGAAGGTTTTTCTTCTTCTGGTGTGACCAGGCAACGCTAATTGTTCTAGCTGCTATTTCCAAATAAAATTCTGTTGTCAGGCATGACTTGTCTTTCAAAGTAACCTAGATTTATCTGGTCAGCTCAGAGTACTTTCCTGCTATATCTTAGCAGAGATGGAAAGATTAGAGTCCACTTCTAAAATGGTAAGGAAGTTTAGGAAATTAACTTGTACAGTAGACAGAACATCCTGAGACTTTGTCTCCAGATATCTTTAATTAACTATAGGAGAGCTGAGTCCTATATGTGTAGGAGAGTTACTGTTCAGTATCAAAAAAGCACCTGAACATGGTCTGAAAATTTCTTTAATCTGCCAGTGTACCTAGAAATTATTGCCAGTTTAGTCCATGCTGTGAGTGCTCAAAAGGAAGCCAATTCTTTTGTAACTGATTTTCTGGAAAATCCTTTGTAGTCTTGTGAAAAAGTGGTGGCATTTGTTTCTTATATTTCTAATTCTCTCTATCCTTTCTAGTTCTCTACCTATGGACAATTTTTGAAATCACTTTTATTTTCTGTGCTGTGGGCTACAGAAATAATAAGCTTATGCAATCTGAGTGCTCTTTCTTGTTCTCTTACATCTTACTTTTTGGATAATTCATGATGATTTGCAAGACAGTAAAAGTACTGTTTCAAAAGTCTCTGGATGGTTTAGGTTAAACTTTCAGTAGTGTCACCTAACTTGTTGCCCATCTTGAGAAAACTGTTAATTCTGACAGCATTTAGTTATTTTTGTCACTGGCTGCTTTGCCCAAAATCAATTAGCATGGCTGGAAAAATAATTTGAGCAGTGCTTCTTTTGTTTATACTTCTATCCTCAAAAGCAATACTTCGAATTCTATACACTGAGATACTAATAAAGATTCTCTAAGTAACAGCATTGCTGGAGTTGATGAGTTTGCTCGTGGGATTTGGTCATGCATTTAGGGCTGAATGCATCCCATCTAAATTAAGAGTAAATTTTTCTGATTTCCCTGCATAGTAAAAGAAGGGAGAGAAGGGGAAACATTCCATGAGTCCACATAAACCCAAAATTTACCATCTAACTCTAACTGGAGAAGCTTGTTCTTTCCATTGATACGCAAGGAGTTTATAATGAAAATACTTTTCTCTCAAACTGATGAAGTCAGATAGATAAATCCTGGTGTTGATGATGAGATGAGATGAGAAACTACTGGTGTCACGAGGAAGATAAAAAAGGTGGAGGAAGGAGGATACAGATTTTGTGGGTTGCTGTGAAAGTGCTACTTCCTAAGTGAAGGAAGTAGGGGACAATATCAAGTGTTGTAAAATATGGAGCAATGCAGCAAATTGCTTCCATTTGTAAGGAGAAGGTTATGCTAACGCTGCTGTTTGATACAGTGGATGTATGTGTAAGGCACGTTCCATTTCGGTATTCATGGGGTTTCTTTGGTTTTTGGTTTTGTTTTGTTCTATTTTGTTTTGTTTTGTTGTTTTCTGAATAGAACAGCAACTTTCAAACAGGTGAGGAAGGGACAAATGTGGGGAAAGAGTGCATTGCCAGTGGGGTGGGAGGTAGGGCAAGCAGAAACTGTTTGGGACAGGAAGGAGACTAGGGCGTAGCTCAAGGATGGGGAAAGAGGAGCAGAGGACTGTGGCCATGGAACTTGCTGAATACACCTGGGAGGCCAGCCTGTAAGATAGAAGATAGTTTCACTATTTATGGTAAAGAGGAACTCTTAATGTAGACTTTTGGGTGAACAACTCAGAAAAGGGATCACTAGCTGTGCCCAGGCAAAACTCTTAACTGCTAAGCGAAAAATTCATGGCTGACGCATAATGATATTGGCAAAAAACAGCACTTTGCTAGATTAGAGTTGACATTAACGGAATCGGTGTTCTAGGTTAACTGATAAAATGGAAATAAAAGGTAGTGGATGGCTGCTTGTGCTAAGAGGGTAAGTAAAGCTCACAGAATTCCACAGAATTTGATTTTTCTAGCAGCCAAAAAAAGATGCATGGTGTGTCTTGATGCCATTTTAGCCTGGAATCTGCAAGTCCATCTCGTCTGGGTAAGTCTGTCCACACCAGAAGGTTAATTATTCCTTAAGGATGGAGTAGCTTAAAAATAAATATTGTTTGTGGTTTTTATTCCTATTTTTACCACCACAAGATGTACATGCCATTCTTGTGCCTGTCTGAAATTTAGTATTTCTTTCTTTCATAGTATTCACTAGTCTCCATCTTTTTTTGTATAACTTCATTCAAAAAATATATATATTTATATATATATATATAAAATGAGAAGTTTTGTTTTGGCTTCCTCAACCAAACAACTGACTTTACAGTCTCCTGAAGGAAAGCATCTGGGTTTTCCAGCATTCAGAATTTTTACGTGAGGACACTGCAAACAACCTTGGTCACATTTGGTCTTACTGAAATTGACAGTCTGCTGCTGTTAGTTCACGTAAAAGTTTGTGGGATCTCTTCTGACCAGGAGAACATTACTACAGCCTCTTGCAAACTACTGTATTGGGGCTGCAGGGCAGTGGCCAGGCTGCTAGAAGCAAAGCCAATTGAACAGGATATGAGAAACTACTGGCCGTGACGGACAAGATGACAAGCCAGGATAAGCTGCTGACAGCGCCACAAGGGAGGGCTCTTTTTCACAGGTGGTGAGGGGGGTGATGTGAGAACCATCTGAACCTACAGACAAGGCAAGGGGAGTGCTGAGGACTGGCCGGTGACAACAATTGTCAAGGTGACAAGCAGGACGTCCTGTCCAACCACCTCAGCCCATCTCAGCTTATGATGAAGCTGCGGAAATGTCCCTCTGCAGCACCGAGGGCTGTTCCCTCTTCCCATGGGAGCTGCATGGGTAGTAGCTGAAAAAATAGTCACGCCATCTCACTGCAGCAATAGCCTTCCAGACTACCTGGGCCTACAAGTTCACTTTGTATCCTAAGCATCCCCCATATTCTACTCCTTTCTCCTCTACTTGTTTCCTGTATATCTATCCATCAGTAATCTTGCAGGTATATGTACAAACGTAGATGGATATGTATACACATCTCCATGATCTAGATCTGACCTCTATATTTACAGGCCTGATTTAGTGTTGGCCATAGCCCAGCTCTGAGACATTGGACTAGACCTGCAGAATTTCCTTCCAGGTAATATTTCTGTTATTTTTACACTGTTATATGTAAATTGCTATACTCAGTTTTCATCTTGTAGGTATAACTTTGTATAGTATTTCCTGGCAGAAAGTCCAGCTACACACAAAGAAATGCAGTTAATATTTTTCATGTGAACAATCCAGCTTTCTTACTCAAAGTGCTTACTCATTACAAATCAAATTAAATGGAGAAGATAAAACTGAATCTATTGGCAGTACTTTGAAACATTAATTTTTTACTGTGGCATCTGACTGCTTCTCAGTTTTAAATTTATTCATCCTCACAATTAAATTTTGGAGGTAGAAAATCTGTGTTAACTGTATTATACCTCTAAGAAATGGAAATGAAGAGATAATGAGGACTTTGGGTCTTATATTTGATCCTTAGATCCTCAAAGTCACTTTTTGGCTGCTGCCAGTCCTGAAAATTAGTATATTTCTGAAGTACATAAAAATATCACCTCAATATTTCCATAGCCACCAAGACCTTATAGCATCTGTCCCATGAACGAAACCACATAATACTTATAATGAATCTGCTAAGCCTGGAAAAGGCCAAAATCCTAGTGTAATACCTGTAGCAAGCAATAATACTACTGCTCCATCAATGCTTTACGCATTATGCATTATGCATATGCTTTATGATCTGTGTTCAAACACAGAGATGGTCTGCACAACAGACCTGAAGCAATCTCTCCCACCTCCCTGGACCATGCTTTTGTCTCTAGGCTTTGCTGTACCTTGTATATGAAATTATCATTTAAGGAAGGACTAACCTCTGTTGTCTACCCAATGTAAGTGCCTCGACTGGAGTACTATGTCCAGTTCTGGGCTTCCCAGTTCAAGAAAGACAGGGACCCTCTGGAGAGGTCCAGCAAAGGGCTACGAAGATGATTAGGGGATTAGAACATCTCTCTTATGAGGAAAGACTGAGGGACTTGGGTCTTTTTAGTCTAGAGAAAAGAAGATTGAGGGGGGATCTTAATAATGCTTACAAGTACTTAAAGGGAGGGTGCCAGGGGGATGGGAACAGTCTTTTTTTCAGTGGTGCCCAGTGATAGGACAAGAGGTAACAGGCACAAACTTGAACATAGGAAGTTCCATCTTAACATGAGGAGGAACTTCTTTACTTTGAGGGTGGCAGAGCACTGGAACAGGCTACCCAGAGAGGTGGTGGAGGCTCCCGCATTCAAAACCCACTTGGACGCCGTCCTGCGCAATTTGCAGTAGGTGACCCTGCTCGGGTGGGGGGGTTGGACTAGGTGATCTCCAGAGGTCCCATCCAACCCTGACCATTCTGTGATTCTGTGATTCTGTGACTATTGCTCATTCTTATAGTTGCCTTTCTGTATCCTGAGGAACTATTTGAATTTATTGTGTAGTGAAATAACTTCAAACAGAGAGACAAAGCTACCTGCACTGAAGGATTCTTGTGAGCAATAGGTATGGATTCAAATCTAGTACAAAAAATTAAAGTGGTAATATAGACTTTTGCAGGGCTTGTGTGTAAAATAAAGCATATTTATCTACTGGAGCCTGATAAAATTGCATCATTTTCTTACCACCTTGTGCTTTGTAATGGAAAGGAATAGGCTGGTGGCAAAATCTGACTCCAGGATAGGGCTTGTGGTTTTGAGTTGCAATTGCAGGGGGGTGCCCAAGTCACCCTCCTCAGTGTGCATGTGTGTGTGTGGAGCGTTGCTGTTTGTTTGCTTGCGTTTGCTTGTTTTTTAACGAAATCCAGTTCTTCAGCGCTTAGCTTTACCGCTGTTTTGTAGGAATTTTTCGGGGAGTTTTTCTACTTCCTAACCTTTGATACCTGCCTTAGGTTCTCTTGGTGCTAAAGGGAGAAAGGTAAGTTATAGTGAATGTTGGTTTAGAGCACAGTTTCTCTCCATTTGCTGTAAAAGAAGTGTGAGGAGACTGGATTATTACATTCTCTGCCTAAAGTTATGAAGCAAACTGCTTGTGTGTCCCAATGACTTCACTTGAGAGGCATCAGGAAATGCTCCGCTACAGAGCAGTGGTGACTCATACTACTTGAATTTTTACTCAGCTAACATTTTGAAAAATTATATTTGGGAAAAGTTTAGAAACTACTATTGTAAAAACGTGGTTTTAAAAATATGTAAATTAAATAGTTCAGGGATAAAACAAACACATTTATTTAAACTTTGCACATACGGCTTTCTATGATGGATTTCAGTGAGTCAATGAAGTGAAAAAGCATGATGTTTCACTGGAAACTGAGATTGAACCCTGCTCAGATAGAGGGATGAAACACTTGAACTCCAGCTCCCAGGATGGAGACTGTCTGAAGCTCCCACTTTCCACAGAACTGGGTGCCGCTGTATGGATGGGTGGCCATGGAGCCATGCAATTGCTCCTCTCACACAGCTGAGCCATCCCCCATGTGACACTGCAGGAGGGAGGAGAGGGAAAAAGAAGAGAGAATATAGCTGTGATTAGTGAACACTGCTCTCAACAATACATCTCTACTGAACGAGAAATCCCTGTTCCTATATCTAAAAAGGTTAGTTTGCCACTCCAGGTACTTGAGCTTTATTTGAGCTCCTGGTATCTGAGCTTTGTTTCAATTACTAGGCAGAAGAAGAAATCGCATCACTTTAACTTTTCAGTTTACATTGTATTTTAGAACGGACACAGAATTTCTTTTCAATACTGTTAACAATATGGTAAATCTCAAGAGAAATCTGTATCGGCCAACAATACAACATGCATTATATAGAAGGAAAAACTTCCGTGTTATTGTCATAACTATTTTATGTGGTGGAAAAAGATATGAAGAGCTGATAATGCCACCTTTGTTTGTAAAGCACTCTTGTCTTCTGTGAAGTTTTTAAAGAGGATTATTATTTGGTGGAAGGAACATTTTCTCTGACAAATTTCAAAAGTATAGACCTGAATCTCAAATATCAAGTTTGGAATAGTCTCTGGTGAGGAAAGAAGTTTTGTGTTGGGTCAGCACTTTCCCAGGCCATGTGTAGGACTGTGTCAAATCAGACCTTTCCTGAAAGCCATGTGAAAGTCTGTTCTGGCCAGGTCAGGGAGGACCAGATCAGCCAGGCCCTAATTAGCTGCTGAAAACAGGAAAAACTGAAACTGAAAAGCAGTTTAGGTCTGTGAAACAGTAGTTAAGATTTCAGGATCTTTAAAAGTTGGGGGGTTTTAACTTTGAGGATAAATAGTTTTCAATTTATTTCCACAGTTTTCAAAATTAAACTGAAGCGTAAGAAAATAATATATCAATACACAATTTTAAAATTTGTACAGAGGAAAAAATTTAGGCTTTGATGCAAAACATAGTGTGTAGATATCAAAAGTGATTTGAACCAAAAGTCATTGGTTGCCTTTTCTTTTAATTCAGACACGGAAACCAGGTTTTTGAATTATTATTATAATTACTTTGGCAAGGATATAAATCGGAAATCTGCCTAAGTGCTGTAGGCTTTTCTTGTTTCTGAGGGGATTAATTATACCACAATAAACATTTGAGCATGGAATAAGTTAATAAGATGAAAATAGGGTAACAGTAGTATTTTCAAATATAATAAACCCAAGCTTTTTAATTGTCTTCCAGGGAAAAAGGTCCTCTTTTTAAGACATTCAAAAGGCACACAATATCATTCATAGAATCATAGAATCATAGAATTGCCTAGGTTGGAAGAGACCCTTGGGATCATCGAGTCCAACCATCTATTCAAAACAAATATAGTAAATCTGTGCAAATGATAACACATACAAGATAATGGTCTACTTTTAATTTTCCATCTCTTCTATGTATATTTACCCATCAGCGCTTTTCTTCATTTGTTGTCTTTAATATCATGTCACTAGTCCATATAACAGGATTTTCTAAAAGTGTTCTTTCCTTTTGTGTGGCTGATATGGGATTTTGCTTATGACAATTTCAAACAATTTGAAAATACAAACTATGAAGAATAGTAGAGGAATACATGCCAGCAACTTTGGCAGTGCTCTTTGCAGAGTAAGCTACATTTGCAACCAAAAGCAATCTTTGGTGCTGGGAAAGACAGCTGAAATTGTAACCTTACTAGGTGAAAAGAGTCTTGCTTGAAAAGTACAGAGAGAATTACACTGAATTTAGTCTTCCTTTTCTGTTTTTATGTAGTTATCTTTTTGCTTACACTATCATGGAGATGATAAGTGGGCACATATGCTGAAAAAGACACACTTGCTTCACTGTGAATAAGGAGCATGCAACATGTGTGTTTTTCCACAAGGAGTGAATATAAATATTTGGGTACATTCTGCTAAGGCCAACTTTTTTTCTGGCTTTTTATTTCAGTCTTTTCTCAGCTTCCCAGTTTCTCTGTTTTTCTGTATCCTTTCTACTTAGGACATCTACTTTGTTCCTTCTGTCTTATGCAGATGTGTATATCCCTACACATCTATCTGCGCAGGAAATATTACCATGTCAGAAGCAGACTTTCTAGGGAGAGTCATGTGTTAAATCTGGCCCTAGAAGTATTGACAGGAAGGTATAAAGAGGCCAAGAGGATTTTCTCTGTTTGGCATTCCTCAGCCTCTTTTTCCTGCCTTGCTTCTCTCTTCAGAAGCTGGCTTGGAGCTATGGTAGACTCTGAAGTGTTTTAAAAACAATATAGTGTTAAAACCATTGTATGATACAGCTGCCTCCTACATTTTTTAGCATTTGTATGAACAACTGTTGTTTCAAATTGGGGAATGAGGAAAAACATAAAAACTAAAGAAAAATCATGAATTGTGTTCATTCAAGTTTTCCTTTAGTAGAGATTTCTGTAGAATAATTTCCCAAGGAATACAGTGGAAGCCTTACTGCTTGAATATTTAAATGTTAATTGAACAAATACTTAGAAAAATATATTGTAGGGAACACTCCTGCTATCAAAAAATGGAAAACATGACCTAAAAGCCATTGCTTCTGAATTAGATTCTGCTCTCAGAAGCTCCCATCACCAACAAAATCTTGCAGAGCTTATCTCTGTTTGCTGCACCTGATCTGTGCAGTGGACTTGAGCTGGGTACGAGTCTATGATCTGAAGACTATTCAAAATAGTGCAGTATCAATACAATGTGTTATGTACAAAAAGGTCTGTATATGAGTTTATAAGGGATCCAATGGAATATGCATTCATTTCATCTAAATGTCTATTTTCTGTGTGATAATTCAACAACAGCAGCTGATGAGTGGGTGACATGCAATGTCAAAAAATAATCAAAGATAACACAAAGATGAGCGAGCCTAGGCGATTAGAACTTGAAAGGATAAATGTTATTAGTGTATTTATGATTTAAAGACAGATGGTGCAGAGTTGTGCTGAGAGAGACTGGAAAAACACAGTTGGCAAGCAATGTTTCTCTTTATTTTGGTTAATAAGACATTCAAGATTGCACATGCTTTTGCAGAGCTCACTTTGATTACATAAGAAATGTAGAAGACAGATAAGGTTAAGCTTTTGCACACACTGGACTCATTCCTCAGCTGTCTCCACAGAGGCCTGGAGATAGATGCCCTGCTCTCTTCCTTGGCCCAAGTCCTCTTCCCAATCCCTCCCCCAATCTCCTCTGGTCCATCTTCCCAATCTGCAGCAGAAATTGGAGCTAAAGAGTGATGACACTTGCATTCACTTGCTTAAGTGCAGGCTGATGAGATCACAGGACTCTCCCAAGATTTCCTGGCCACTCTTTCTTCCCTGCCCAAAATGCAAATATGGGTTTCAAGAAAATTCAGGGAGTAATGGCAGGAAGGAGAAACTGCTGTTCACTGCTCCAGGATCTTGCTTCACTCCTTGGAGCACTTTGTTTAGTTTCTGTTCTGTAATATGGTCCGTGCTTTGCCCAGAGTTGTAATCACTGCTTTTCTTCTAGGCTTACAACCATTGTCTCTAAAGTGCTCAATAGTAGAACAAAACCCTAAAATATCTCTGTATATCTCTGTGGTGGTGAATGGAGTTAAATCCAGTTTATGTCCAGTCACAAGTGTGTTCCCCAGGGTTCGGTGCTGGGGCCAGTTCTCTTTAATATCTTTATCAATGATCTGGATGAGGGGATCGAATGCACCCTCAGTAAGTTTGCAGATGACACTAAGCTGTGTGGGTGCTTTGATCTGCTTGAGGGCAGGATGGCTCTGCTGAGGGATCTGGACAGACTGGACCGATGGGCTGAGGCCAGTGGTATGAGGTTCAACAAGGCCAAGTGCTGGGTCCTGCACTTGGGTCACAACAACCCCATGCAGCGCTACAGGCTTGGGGAAGAGTGGCTGGAAAGCTGCCCGGCAGAAAAGGACCTGGGGATGTTGGTGGACGGCTGGCTGAATATGAGCCATCAGTGTGCCCAGGTGGCCAAGCGGGCCAATAGCATCCTAGCCTGTATCAGGAATAGTGTGGTGAGCAGGACTAGGGAAGTGATCATCCCCCTGTACTCAGCACTGGTGAGGCCTCACCTCCAGTACTGCATTCAGTTTTGGGCTTCTCACTACAAGAAGGACATTGAGGTGTTGGAGTGTGTCCAGAGAAGGGCTACAAAGCTGGTGAGGGGTCTGGAGGACAAATCTTATGAGGAACAACTGAAGGAACTGGGGTTGTTTAGCCTGGAGAAGAGGAGGCTGAGGGGAGATCTTATCTCCCTCTACAACTACCTGAAAGGATGTTGTAGAGAGGTGGGGGCTGACCTCTTCTCCCTGGTGACAAGTGATAGGATGAGAAGAAATGGGTTCAAGTTATGTCAGGGGAGGTTTAGATTGGATATTAGGGAACACTTTTTCACTGAAAGGGTTATTAAACATTGGAATACGCTGCCCAGGGAGGTGGTGGATTCGCCATCCCTGGAGGTGTTTAAAAAAAGGGTAGATGTGGCACTTTGGGATGTGGTTTAGAAGTTTTGTCAGGGTAGGTTAATGGTTTGACTTGATGACCTTAAAGGTCCCTTCCAACCTCAGCAATTCTATGATTCTATGCTTTGTATCTTTAAAAATGTATCCTTTTAAGCTCATAATAGCAAGGGAAAATAAGAAACAGTAGGAAGGCAATGCTTTCTGTGGTTCAGTAGGAACTTGTTCTTTGAGATATTAATTGCTCAATAATCTGTTTTGTTCTCTAAATAACCTTAAAGATCATCTAGTTCCAACTCACCTGCCATGGGCAGAGACACTCTTCACTAGACCAGGTTGCTCAAAGTCCCCATCCAGCCTGGCCTTGAACACCTCGAGCAATGGGCTGGGGTTATGTTCCTGAGTCTAAGTAGCAGTTTATTTTTAGTTGTATCTCTCTACTACTGATCTCCTGCAAAGTCATTGTCATATTTACCTTCTTAGACTGCCAATCGACTCAATCATTTTAGTGTTTCAAAGTCCAGTAGTCAAATCCCTGGGAACAGATATGTGAGTATTTTTTGGCCAGCTTGATAAAATGTTGGAACTGTATTTGTATCCACAAATGTTTATATTGTATTAAGCTTATTTGGCTAGAATAAAACAATCTGTACTCCAGAAACTTGACCACGAGTATGAGAGAAATATGACAGTAGAGTGGAAGTGGTAAAATGCCAGTGGAAATCAAGGTATATTGTTACTATGTTTGGGTATATGTTTATGGAAGGACAGCAGTTGGTTAGAAGGCTGGCAGCAGATAAAGTCACAGAATAATGTGTTTGTATTACGTGCAGAACACCTATCATTAAGGATTATTAAAATCCCATAAAAAATAATACCTTAGTCAAGATTGTGACAGAGACTTAAACACAAGCAGTGGCAAAGCTGAAGTTAATCTAATTACAATCAAGTATCCTGATTAAAGTGTGTTTTCATGCGTATGATCAGGGGCAGTAAAATATTCATGCACTTCCATGTATGACGAAAGAAGAAAGCAAAAATGCTTAAAATGAGCTCTTGGAGGGATTGTGTGAATTTTTGTTTTGTAAAGAAGAATTCCTACAACTTTTGTCTGTGTTTCCTCCATTTGTTTTTCAAATGACATTTTACCAAACCTACAGTTGTAACTTAAAAGCAACTGGCATTTTATAACTGGCTTTTCAATTTTTGTTTCATCAATACAATGAAAGAGAAGCTGTTGAGGCCCCATCTCTGGAGGTGTTCAAGGCCAGGCTGGATGTGGCCTTGGGCAACCTGGTCTAGTGGGAGGTGTCCCTGTCTGTGGCAGGGGGGTTGGAACTCGATGATCTTCAAGGTCCCTTCCAACCTAAACTATTCTATGATTCTATGAATATTATATAAGTATTTGGAGCAATCTCTTAAATACTGAGATATAATGATTTCTATACTGTTGTATATGATGCATGATTCCTCTTCCAGACCATGAAGAAGGTGACTCAGAGGTAGGAATCCCACATCTTTCTAGATGCTCTTGGTTATCCCATCTGGGCCCAAATCCGTGGACGTGATCATGTCATCCTCATGTCATCCAGGACATGAGGGTCCTTATAGGTCCTCTTTCATATTTGCCAGTCCAATGCATATCAGATACCTGTGGGAGTCTAAAACGGTACTACTCCTCCTATTGTTAAAACACTTCCTTGTTAGTGATACCAAGTTTGGATTAAAATCTGATTCAGTTACATAGATTTAGTTTAGTGATATGACTGGAATATCCTCACATAACCAAGATCAGTTTTGGCCCACTATATTGATTGCAGCTTGTCAAGTTCTGATGAAATTATGTCACATAGCTAAATCAAAATTATATTCATTCTCTTTTTTTTTTTTAATAAACAGAAATCGTATTTCATATTTGAGCAGGTTACCAGTGAAATAGTATGGAATTTTATGTTTTTATTGGGTTTGGACATGTATAGAACTGGAATCTCAGGTGTCTACATATACTGCTATGGCTAAATGATCCTGCCTAGTATTAAAGAATCCATATTCAGTAGCAACAAAATGAAAATGCATTTTTGAAAATTTAACAAAATTCCTTTGCACAGAAAGTTTTGGTTTTGTCAGCTGATCAGTCATGTTTTGACATTTAATTTGACATCTTAGGGCAACTAAGATGATTAAGGGATTAGGACAACTAAGATGATTAAGGACTTGGAGCATCTCCCTTATGAGGAAAGGCTGAGGGAGCTGGGACTCTTTAGCCTGGAGAAGAGAAGGCTGAGGGGAGACCTTATTATGGCATACAAGTATCTAAAGGGTGGGTTGAAGGAGGAAGGAGCCAGGCTCTTTTCAATGGTTCCAAGTAACAGGACGAGGGGCAATGGGCACAAGTTAGAACACAGGAAGTTCCGTTCAAATACACGGAAAGACTTCTTTACGGTGAGGGTGACAGAGCACTGGCACAGGCTGCCCAGGGAGGTTGTAGAGTCCCCTTCTCTGGAGATTGTCAAGACCCGCCTGGATGCAGTCCTGAGTAATGTGCTCTGGGCAATGCTGCTTTAGCAGTGGAGTTGGACTAGATGATCTCTAGAGCTCCCTTCCAACTCTGAAATGACATCCTTAAAGGTTATTCAAAATAGCAAAGGGATAATGACAGCAATAGCTAATATATCAATTATGGTGTAGTAGCAATTAGTCTGTTGGTTTTTTTTTCCTTAAACACAGCAATAAGAATGGCATGTGCACAGCTTAGATTACGAATGCTGTCTACTCAGACATCTGATATTTTCTGATACCCATCCAAACTTTAATCATGCCACACTGTTGCTACTGAATAAAATAATATACTTCTGTGATTTATTTCATTACTATCTTGTTAATATAATGTACCAAGTGAGAGTGTTTGATCCCATTCATAATATATATCAGGGCTGCAACGCTTCTGTATAGGCAAATAACATTCCAGAAGTCTAAGGTCCGTATGAAATGCCTGTGATCTAGTAAGAAATTACACTATCATTCAAGTATTTGCAGGCATTGTTCTTTGTTTTCATTCATCCACTTAAATTGTGAACAAATGAACTACTGCTTAATCTGGTCACTGACAGATTTGGACCTGAAACTCGCAATTAAACTCCCAGAATACTCAGTAGAACTGTCCCAGCCAGAAAATTAAACATTTAATTCTTGTCAGTTGTGTGACTAGGATAATGTGTTGGCTTGATGCAATTTTTCTAAAGTCAAAAGCAATAAATCTCCCCTCCCAACTTACTCTGTATTCAGAATTATTCAGACTGTGTATTGGAAACATCAGTTTGTCTTGTCTGGGAAGATTCTGAAAACCAAGGGCATTTCTACCATATGTAGTCTCTGAAGTATATGCAAGTTGTTGTGCACAAACTGGGTAGAAATAAAACAGTTTTCGTTTTGTCTAACAATTTGACATTTTCTCTAAATTTGCGTCATTAATATCCTAATTAAGCTGAGCAGAATAGACTAGTTTACACACTGTATAAATGGAATATTTAGTCTAAATGTTATTCAAGGTTATAATGCATTAATGTGCCTTTAATCTAAGGTTTTTCAGCTGCTTCGCAAGAAGGAGGCAAAGACGCTGTTGTCCTAAGCACTTGACTGGCACCCAAAACCTTTCCTATGCCTGGGGAAGACCACACTTCTCTGGGTATTAGAGTTTTCAGCAGACAGTTCTCAGGGGTGCCTGCCTATCTGTTGCTTGGCATGTACAGCGCTGTTGAAATCTTGACAGAACTGGTGCTAACTCCATTAGCCTAAAGAGTTGAGGGACTTGCAAACAGAGGTATGTCTCAAGGAAACACACTGGCAAGTGATCTTGTGCTGCCCATACTGCAACTGGCCGTGTTTCCCAGCTGCAATCCAGAAGCCATCTAGGCATTAACACAGCTCTGCCGAGGCAAGATGTTTTAGTTTGGGCACAGGGCCACGCTAAAATGGATCTATAGCTTCCAGGCCACAGCTGGCTTGTGTCTGTGAGCTCGGAGAGCTGGCAGAGGAACTCTTAGATGTCTTAGGCAACTGTGTGGGGTAGATTTATATATGTTTCTCCGGACCCTGCGGAGAAGAGAGGTACTCTTAGATAAGCACATAATGCTTATCCCCAAATAAAACACAGCAGGGGAGAAAAAAATAACCTCTTAGGTCAGTTCTGATCACTCTAAGGCCCAGTCTGAAATCCCTCAATTTCTTGGGATGATTCATACTCCTCGTTGCCAAATTCATACTCTTCATTGCCAAGTTAGAGGGAAAAGTTGTATGTGGAGAGGGTCTCTCAGCTCTTTCACTTGAAACGGTTCCATTTAGGGGTAGGCTAATTGCACAGAGAAAAACCAAACTCATTCACTGATGTAACACCAAGAGTTGCTGGTGTGGTGTGTTAGGTGTTTCACACACAGTGGGGCAGCTTCACTTAGAGATACGAATTAAGCCCCAACATGGAACGACTTGTAGATTTTAATAATCTGCACGTTTCTTCATATGACATGCAACAGTTGCAAAAAGGAATTTAAATGAAAAAGATGCTAGAAACCCACCTGTAATATTCTGTGTTGGTATAGGGCTTTCTTTTCATTTTAATCAAACAAAATACTGCATATGATTTTAGAAAAAATATTAAAAAGAGAAGCTCAGAAGTTATTTCGCTGCCACAGGTTTATGTAGCTGAGTGGTAAATCTGTTTCCTTCTGTTATGCCAACTCTAGTTAATTACCCAGGGTTAAATCCTGCAATAGATCTTTTAACTTATATCAGCTCAGCATTTTGCCCCAAGGCTTTCATGCAAATTTTCAGTATTTTGAGAACATTACGGGGACTGACTAAAAGCTCAATGTGGTCTTTATTAAACAATTTAATAGCAAATACCTACAAGAATGTTTGCTTTGAAACACTTCAATACAAAGAGCTCTCCAGCAGCCAACATGACAGGCCCAGTTCTACAAAGTCTTTAAGCTGGTCATCATGTCATTCCTACTGCCTTTCATAACATAAGGACAGCACGATCAACTCCTTTGTGAAACTGTCCATGAATATAAAGTACCTGACACTTCTGACATTTTCAAACTCTCCTATGGAGCTTAATACCCTGCAGCACCACTTAAAACTCGAGAGCTGTCATTCTTTTAGTCTCTTTCCCACCGTCAGGAAACTGTCTTTCGCATGCTTGTGTGGCCAATTCACAAGTTTCAAATGCAGCTTTGAAACACATGACAGATTGGACCTAAAGAGAACAGTGAACACTGAATGTACTTGGAGGAAAAGAAATGTTTCCTTTTGTTCAAGTGTTGAAAAAGAAAAAAAAAACAACCGTAGTTTCACATGAAAAATACTCTCAGGTGCCATTTGAGCATAGACCTAAGGTACTGTTGCAAAGTGATGTAAAAGTATCTTCGACAAAAGGATTTGTCTGCCCCTAGTTGCACACAAACACCTGAAGGAAGGGGAAGTGTTATGAAACCAAAAAATGGTATATCTTCACATTATGCAGCTCAACTGAACATTCTTTTTTCACTGTCATGGATCCATGCAGTCCTTTTCTCCTATGACATGCACTTATAGCTTTTTAGACATTAGACAGTCATCTATTTATGCTAAGCAGACATGACTCTGCAAGGCCACCATACAGTGTTTATAAAATATATGTGAATTAAGTGTCTGTTAAAGCAAGAAATCTGCAGGAAGAACTTGATGAGTCCTGGTTAGAAGAAAGTGAGTTTTTCTTTTCTTTCATAGTGTGTGGTGGCTGTCTGCTCTTGAAAGATCAAGGAAATCCAGCCAGCACATTCCAATAAAACAGATTTTTGAAAAACATATTAATTCTTGGAACCCCAGAAAGGTACATTCTAAACTTCTTGCTGTAAGGCAATGAAGTCTGTCTGGTAAGTGTAATTAATGGCAGAGGAAAACCAGAAACTATCATCTGCCTCAAGGTCCGTATCTCCGGCCCTCAGTAACACACTTGGCATTAGGGGCAATCCAGCCACCCACAGAAACAGAGACTCCATGTTCCTTTACATAGACTTGAGCTGTATCTTCTCGATGCAGGATGGAAGTAAACACCATGTTCCGGTGCTGCAACTCATAACTGACTTTTATAAAAGGCCGAGGATGTAGTTCAGGGGAAATGGATGCGCATTCAGGTAAAATCGGCACAGTAGTCCCAGATAGTACAATCAGACCGTGAACCTATAAAGTAAAACTTTAGCTGGATATTCAGATTTAGAGAGAATAAACAGTTAATAAATGGATTACTAATGGTGGAAAAAATCCAGAATATGTACTATCTGTATGAAAAATACTCTTTTACTACTTGCTCAAACTGCGAAGCTGCTCTCATTTTTGGACCATTTTTTTATGAGCATACAGTTTGGCTCCACAATTGTTACACAGGAAAGATAGGATTACTAAACTCTAGGAGGGCAAAAGCACCATGCTTCATACTGAAAAAAATTTTTGTCAAAGGGTAAAGTATAGCTTGGCTGAAAAATTCATATATAGAAGAAATGTGTAATTGCATTTTCCTAGAGATAGAAGAATAAGCTCGTTTGATTCAGTCGTAATCCACCTTTGATTTTCTGTTTCCTCAGGCAAACAAACTGGAGAGGAGATGTAGGTGTCCATGGGAACAGGTGAAATTTGGGATAAAGGAAATAAGTCATCCCTTGGTGTGTTCAGTAATCATTCAAATGAGATGCTTACCAGACTTTTTTATTTAGAATTTTTGTTTCAACTACTTCTGTGTTACAGAAGTAACACAGGGACTGGTTAACTATACCATTTTTCCATGTTTTAGAGTTTAATAAGATGATTATAAGCACTGTTTTTCAAGGTGTGAAATTTATTCATGTTTTCAGGATAGCTGAAGTTGGAAGGGACCTTTGGTGTCATATAGTCCAACTCACGGTTCTTCACTAACTGATTATAAAGACAGCAGGCAAGCAGGAAGAAATGATCAAAGTTAAGCAAGTGCATTAGGAATGTTAGTTAAGTTTGGGAGTAGGAAATGAACTAATCTATTGAAGTATCAATTTGCAAACATCATAGTATTTCTTACAATGGATAAGTAAGTGGGAAGCAGAGTTCGAAGGATAGAAAAGCACAGCTGACTGCCCCTCATAAAGGCTGCACTCTAAAGAGAGGAAAATCCTCTTCATAACAGAAATAGGCAATAGGCAGCTCTCAGAGCTTTTTGTGTTATGAGAGGAGAGAGAAGTGAGAAGTGAGGAAAGGTTAAAAAAGGTTAAACCTTTTTAAAAGGTTAAAAAAGGTTAAAAGCCTCACTTTTAGGCAAGATGATGAGGCTCTTCAAATAGCTGTGAACTGATAAACATAGTCTAGAATTGTGTTTTCTTGTCTTGTGTTTTTCTTTTGTAATTGTTTCCATTACAGGAATATAAAATTATCTCGGTAACCTGACAATATTCAGTGCCATTCCCACAGCAGCAGAGCAAACAATTAGGGTGCACTGGTTACTCCTGAATGACAGCCAACTCAGATCTAGGAGACCAAACAACCCATGGACCCCTTCTCTACTAAGCTGTTAAAATCTGCCTTTAAGCACTTAAATTGATTGTGCCAGTGTTATGGAGGGAAGACTCTCCCTTAGTCAAAGGAATTGTTGAGTTAGAGGAAAGCAAAGTGATTTTTTGAGGGTAAGGACAGGAGGAGTGTCTCTTTCCAAACTTTTTATGCATCATTCAGTAATTATGTGGCTGTTACCATTCAGGAAAAGGAGGGTATTTTTAAACTTGAGTATCAGATACTGAACTACCTGATTTAAAAAACAAACAAACAAAAAAAAAAACAAAAAACCAAACCAGCTTTTTCCTGTTCCTATGAAGAACACCTCCAAAATAATGATTTTATTGTCATATTTTCTTGAAACTGTGCATACCAACACTGCTGGCATTTGAAGGTTCTTCCAATGTGGTATGATATATTGCATTGTTTAGAGCTTTTCGGTATTTTAAGTATATTACCCATATGCCTCTCTTCTGTTGACTGTTGGTACAAGCATTTTCCTGTGTTTATTTCTATGGACTTGGTTTAGACAATTACGTTCATCAGTTCTTGTTAGCAAGTATTTTGGTTTATCACTCGTATCTTTGTCCCTAATACTACTAATTCCACTGAAATCGCATTATCAGTTGGATAAACTTTATTTATAGAATCATAGGATCATAGAATCATCTATGTTGGAAGGGACCTTGAAGATCATTGAGTCTAACCATCAATCTAACACTGCTAAAACCACCACTAAACCATGTTCCTAAGCACCACGTCTACCCATCTTTGAAATACCTCCAGGGATGGTGACTCAACCACTTCCCTGGGCAGCCTGTTCCAATGCTTGATAACCCTTTTGGTGAAGAACTTTTTTCCTAATATTCAATCTAAACCTCCCCTAGCACAAGTTGAAGCCATTTCCCCTTGTCCTATCTCTTGTTATGTGGGAGAAGAGACCAACCCCCACCTTGCTACAACCTCCTTTCAGGTAGTTGTAGAGAGAGATAAGGTACCCCCTGAGCCTCCTTGTCTCCAGACTAAACAACGCCAGTTCCCTCAGCCACTCCTCATAAGACTTGTTTTCCAGACCCCTCACCAGCTTCGTTGCCCTTCTCTGCACTTGCTCCAGCATCTCAATGTCTTTCTTGTAGTGAGGGACAAAAAACTGAACACAGTACTTGAGGTGGGGCCTCACCAGCACTGAGTACAGGGGGATGATCACTGCCCTAGTCCTGCTCACTGCACTATTCCTGATACAGGCCAGGATGCTGTTGGCCTTCTTGGCCACCTGAGCACACTGCTGGCTCATATTCTGTTGGCTGTCAACCAAGACCCCCAGGTTTTTTTCTGCCGGGCAGCTTTCCAGCCACTCTTCCCCAAGCCTGTAACGCTGCATGGGGTTGTTTTTGTTAAAGGTTTGAAAAGCTTTTGAATTTCATGTCTCGATATTTTTTGTAAGTACATACAAATATTTATTGTTAAAAATGTGTTGTTCACAAGTACGAGAGATTTCTCTAACTAACCTAATTGACACTTGTTTTGTATATATTGTATATATTTTTTTTCATATTATTATATTTTCTTTTTATTATTAATATTTCATTAAAGTAGTTTAGTTTCTTTTAAACTCATAAGTCTCTTTCTCTGTCATCCTTCTCTCCCTGAAGGGACAGGTAGGGGAGACCATCTGTCATTCGTTTCAGTGGTCAGTCCAGCCCAAAACTTAACAGGTTTTCATTTTAGATTTACTTTGATAAAATCATTTGAACAAAAAATTGTTGTCTTAAAGGTGTTCATTTTTCTAACCTGTGTGTTAGGTGGAGTAGATTGTGCTCCCATTTCTTTGAAGAACTTTTAAGGAGTGATGTAGACAAAATCACCAAGGTCAGCTCAATTTGATGATGTAAATAATAATAAAAAAAAAATTAACCTGGAGGATTTTGCCTAAAGAGATTACAAAGAGCTTACAGAACGCCTTTGTATATAGCAGAGGAGGGTTGGGAGGTGCGGGAAGAGGAGAGAAGCAACAAGCGTCTGGGGAATGTGCATTATACAAGCAACACAGCTGGACCTTGGAGAGGGTACGAGCCTACGGTGTGCTGGCTGGATCTGTGTGTGGCACATCCAGCAACAGCTGCTAAAGGTGCAACTACTGCCAGATGACACCACGGTCTAAGGAAACCGAATGTATGGGATAGGGGAACTACTGTAGGAGGGAAGCAAAACTGAGCAGCAGGAGAGTAGCTGTCTCTATACCCTGTTCCAGGAATAAATATTAGTTTTAATGAGCTCATTCCTATGTCACTATTCCAGGGAATTAAGTGCTAATCCACCAACAATTGACCCTTCAACTGCACAATATTTTTGTAGAATTGTATTTTGAGAATTGTAATACATTCTCGGAGGGAGACAGAACAAAGCCATGACTGAGTGCCACTTGTTGCCCCTCCATGCTGCCTTCTGCTTGCTGACCAGAAATATTTTTGTTACCTTGATCGTATAATGGATAGAACCAGACAGATAAAGACAGCCTAAATGGACCACTCAAACTCTGATGACCAGTGGCTGATTTACATGGGAGCATGTAGATGAGGAGTTAGTTTGCTTCCATGGTTTTGCAAATGTTATAGGGGCTGCAGTTAGGTTCTGAAGAACATTCCATGACTTTTCTCTTTTTTTTTAAATAGAATAATTTTGTTTCTAATTTAGTTTGTGAAGCAAGGACTGTACTTTGAATCATTTAAACAGCAAAATCCAGTGACTGATGGAACGTTATGAATTTGTCAATAAGAGATTGTCACGTGCAGTTTACAGTCTGACTGAAAAAGAAGCCATGTGTCACAAGGGGTACCATGATGTTTACTTGGCAGGCCTGTTTTCAGCACATTCCCTGCATAACTTAGCTGAATTAAATCTATTTCCAATCAAAATTGGTCTCTTCAAAACAGAATTAGAACCTAACCACTACTGGAAAGTGGGAGAAATCAAAAGCCTTACTATTGATGCCCATCACTAAAGACCAATAAGTATTCTCCAAACAAAGTAATCACTGAAATGAGAAATCATTAATAAACAGCTATGGAGGTTAAGGGGATATTTGTTTATACCAGTTCTGAGTCTTTTGAGATATTTATAAGAATAAGCCATAAAGCCAGTATTAAATTCGAGCATGCATTCTGACACCTGTAGGCCTTGGAAGAGATACAGTTTTACTGGGAACCTTTTGGTAAATCCTGGAGATCATAGAATCATAGAATTATAGAATGGTTTAGGTTGGAAGGGACCTTGAAGATCATTGAGTTCCAACCCCCCTGCCATAGACAGAGACACCTCCCACTAGACCAAGTTGCCCAAGGCCACGTCCAGCCTGGCCTTGAACACCTCCAGGGATGGGGCCTCAACAGCCTCTCCGGGCAACCTGTTCCTGTGCTTTACCACCCTCAAAGTGACAAATTTCTTCCTAATGTTTAATCTAAACCTGCCCTCTTCCAGTTTAAAGCCATTCCCCCTCATCCTATCTCTACATGTCTGAGTAAAAAGTCCTTCCCCAGCTCTCCTGTAGGCCTCCTTTTATGGGGGGAGATGTTTTAGCATTTCCCAGTAAAATCTGATAGGAAAACAGTATTTGGTAGTTGCTGGCCTACAGCATAGAACCATCTGTAAGTATTTGAAAAGTAGAATCAGTAAAGCTCATAAAGCTGGAAATAGCAGGGATAAATGGATTTGGTTTTTGTGTTAAAATTTACATCAAAACTTTTGACCTGCTATACTGAACAGCAAGAATGAGGGTAACGAGAGTGACTGAAGGAGAATAGGTTTGAGTTAAGAATAAGCAGATCTTTATTCTCAGTTTTCAGACTGCAAATGTGCTTGCCAAGAACACTGTAAATTCAGCAGGACATACACCTGAAGAAACGGTTTATTCAGCAGAGATGACTGTCACCTTGTGGCTTCAGTTGTTCTCTGTTTCATAAATGCCATGTTTTAATTTATTCCAATAACATTATGGTTGGTTTACAGGGTAGTTTTTGATTTACTGTTTGACATTTAAGCCTTAGACACAAGAAGCCAAAGATATAATACATTTAATCAATTTTCTGTTTTTATCAATATTACAAGTATGGATGATGATTTGTCATGGACTGGGAACAGAAGAGCAAGATCCTGTGCTTATATTCAAACAGCAGCTTTAGAAGTCCTGTGCGTAGAAGATGACTGAAAAAACACTAGGATGGAGAGAGCATCTCTGAGTGGTGAGGACACACCATTATTGATAGAATGCAAGTTGCAGTTGCATTTGGAAAATATTTATTACCTTTGAACATCTTAGAGTAGGAACCATAGTAGCCACATAGCACAGCCAGATATTGCTAACCCTAACTCTGTATTCTTAGTTTTAACTTGCTTATACAGTATGCTTGATAGACTGGGTAGAATTTTGCTTTTTTGGACCTAGAGATCTCTCTCAGGATAGTTAAGCTTTTGTATGTAGATTAATAGAAAAAAGAGACAGAGAGCAATTTCTTTGCTGTTTCTCTCTGTCTCTCAACGATAGTGTTTTCTTTTTTTTGTTGTTGTTCCATGTGTCTCGCAACCAGAAATGCTAAGCCAACATTAGCAGAGACATACAAAAATGCACTTCTGTAATTCAAGGCTTGATGAACCAATGAAAAGCCTTAAGTTTCTTAAGATAGATGGTATCTTGTTAATGAAGATCCTGATGTTATAATGATAAGAGACATATCAATTCTTAAATAGAATAAGAATCCAAATCAGTGTGGTTTGATTGTATCAAGACACTTAACTAAGTAAGTACTGACAAAGTAGACTAACACCAGATAACATATATTCTTTTGAAGCATCTCTGTATGATTCCCAGTATTCTGAAGCCGAAATATTAGCAAAAAGATGAATGTCTAGAGTTAACCGAAGGACATCAGAGATTAGAGGTTCTGAAACTGAACAGCTCATGATTTCTTTCTGCATTTTCAACTTTGTCAACTTTTCATAGAGTTAACAGGATAAGCTTAGTGCACTGGAGTTGTTTTGAGCGTGAATTTGCCTTATGAGCTGTATTGGGTTTGCATGCCAAGGTCTTGGTAGCGGAGGGACTACAGGGGTGGCTGCTGTGAGAAGCTGCTAGAAGCTTCCCTTATGTATGATAGAGCCAATGCCAGTCAACTCCAAGACAGTCAGCGCCATTGGTCAAGGCCAAGCCCATCCACAGCGGTGGTAGTGTCTCAGTGATAACATATTTAAGAAGGGGAGAAAAAACCCTGTGCAATCGCAGCCAAAGAGAGGACTGAGAATATGTGAGAAAAAAAAACTCTGCAGACACCAAGGTCAGTGGAGAAGGAGGGGAGAAGGCGCTCCAAGTACTGGAGCAGAGATTACCCTACAGCCCATGGTGAATACTATGGTGAGGCAGGCTGTCCCCCTGCAGCCCATGGAGGTTAACAATGGAGAAGATATCCACCTGCAGCCCATGAAGGACCCCACAATGGAATCTGTGGATGCCCGAAGGAGGTTGTGACACCATGGAAAGCCAGTGCTGGAGCAGGCTCCTGGCAGGACCTGAAGACCCATGGAGACAAGAGCCCGTGCTGGAGCAGGTTTACTGGCAGGACTTGTGACCCTGTGGGGGACCAACACTGGAGCAGTCTCCTGCTGAAGGACTGCACCGTGTGGAAGGGACCCATGCTGGAGCTGTTTGTGAAGAACTGTCGCCTGTGGGAAGGACTCACATTGGAGAAATTTGTTGAGGACTGTGTCCCATGGGAGGACCCCATGCTGGAGCAGGGGAAGTGTGAGGAGTCCACCCCCTGAGAAGGAAGGAGAGGCAGAGACAATGTATGATGAAGTGACCACAATACCCATTCCTTATCCTCCTGTGCCGCTCAGGGGGACGAGGTAGAGAAAATGGGAGTGAAGTTAAGCCTGGGAAGAAGGGAGGGGTGGGGGGAAGGTGTTTTAAGATTTAGTTTTTATTTCTCATTACCCTACTCTGATCTGATTGGTAGTAAATTAAATTCATTTTCCCCTAGTCAAGTCTGCAACTACTGAATGATCTCTCCTCGTCCTTATTTCAGCCCACAAGCCTGTAGTTATATTTTTCTCTCTCCTGTCCAGCTGAGGAAGGGGAGGGATGGAGTGGCTTTGATGGGTACCTGGCATGCAGCCAAGGTCAACCCACCACATAAGTATACTTGCAGATTGTACCCAGATGGTGGCATATTCAATCTACAGTCCAGTCCTTTGCTCCTTGATTTGCACCGGTTAGTAGTGGAGACATATCTACTTTCCAGTGTCACTAATTCTTACTGCAGTGTTTTACCCTCCTGTCCTGCTCACCAGCCTCTATCACACACTCACAAAAAAACTTTCTCCCTCTCTTTCGTCACTTCTTTCAAACACTTCTATGTGGTCATCTTCAGCAACTTGAAACAGAAATTCGTAAGTCAGTTTATCTTAAGGCATGTTTCACCTGCGCTTCTACAGACCATTGAAATGTGGTAAATTCCAGAGCAAATCCAAGGCACAACTTAGTGTGCAAATCAATTGCACAAGTCCAATCCTTCCTCCACACATAGCGTTAGTCAAACTTCAGAGCTCAACTGTGGTAGAGCTGCCCTCAGTGTACAGTGGCCATTCTTACTGCATCTCCACATATCCAGCACATCCTCCAAAGCAGATAATTAGTGTTTTTAGCAAACGGTTATTGAAATTGGTGAGAATGTCAGGCCTGATTTCAAGCTAAGAATGCTACACGATACGGACTATATTTAACAGCGCAATTTAGCACCTCTAGTAAATTTGAGAATTACTACATTTCTGCCTGACAGATGAGCCCTACTAGCTAACCCAGCGTGCATGCTTCATCAAAAGGAGTAGGTAAAATTTGTCAGCTTCAGTGTAAAATGACTCAATAAAACTTCCAAGCTAATGACTTTATCTGTTCTTTTCCCATGGGCTACATGTGTATTTATCATTTACTGTGGCTTGTGTAATGCACCGGAACATGATTATGCATCTTGGTCTTGAAGCTGCTGTTTTCCATTTAAATATCTAGTAAGAATGCAAAAGCTGAAACTTTGGGACATTTTTTTTGTTTGCCAAACAAGTCTTCTAGTGCTGCTTAATAAAAAAATTCAGGTCCCTGAAGTATTTGTTGCTAGACTACGTTTGCCTAATCTCATATTCTTTAGCCAGCCGAAGTGAGATATGTTCATATATACTAGTATTCAGGAGTATACCTCATAATACATTTCTTCCCTCAAGTATAACTTTTTCAAACAAAAAGACAAAAAGACGAGTCTTTTTGAGCATATTGTTAAAATATGATCATTTCCTCACAGGAATGCTTTGAAGTCAAGTGTTTATGCTTAGTTAGATTTACAAACGTCTAACACAAATACATCAGTTCCCAAGATGTATGTTATGCTTCAATAAAATGATTAGTTATGAAATTGTGCATTAATAAAAACAGTTGGTTCTCTTTGTAGCTCAACTCCCTTTGCCCTCACTCTATATACAATAATGTCAAATAGCTCTCTGCAGTACTTCTGAATGACTATAACTATACTATAATCATGATATGTGAATTTATGTTATGCATGAAAGGTCATGACCTATGAGGAAGTCAGTTTCTTTTCATGCATGTACTCCTTAAGAGTTAGCACTTACGGAAGTGAGGCAAAGGGAAAAAAAAACAGGCACTGCAAGGAGTGTGATCTAAAGCCTTGATCCTGTAAAAAAATCCCATATATAACAGGACATTTGGTGAATAATGGAAAACATACATAAAAGATTCTCATACATCAGGGAAAATGTGAATTCCAGTACCAAATAGAAGTCTGGATCTTGTAACCCAAATGAAAAAAAGAAGTATATCATACCTCTATGAGATTGCCCATGTCAGACGGCAGAATTTACCTCCTTTGTTACTAATGTAAGAGATGGAAAGATTTACATTTGCATCTCTTATTCAAAATACTTTAACATCAGAACACCATGGAACTTGTAAAGAAATAGCAGAGCCAGACAAGACAGTAATTTAAAGATTCTGGAGTGTTGTAAATAGTGTGATTTTAAGAGAAGTACTACTCCTCTTGATTTGAGATGTCAGATAAAAATTTTGTACCATGCATATTTCCAGTTTGGAAAAGGAAGTGATCATTGAGTTAAATACACAGGGTTTTGACAATGCTGTTTATTTACTAGCAATTCATTTACAACTATTCTGGACTTCCCCAAGCACTGAATGGATAAAAAAGGAGACAGAATCCCTATTCACAGCCACATGAATTCAGTACAGAGTTTAGCAAGGTCAGGTCCCCAAGAGTTGTTCTTATTGCCTCCACTTCCTAACAATGTGCCTTACTTTTTGTCATTCACAAGCCTTTGCAAAATAGCTATGGGAACCTCTGGATCAAAATGGCCCTTTCATTTACCTTTATTTCAGCAGTGACATGAGCCGGTGTTTGGAATAGGTTTTAGTACAGTTTTAAAAATTATTTGAAGTATTTTTAATTACAGAGCAGCAGTTTCACTCTTATGTATGACTACCAGTACCCTTTATCCTACTTAAAAGAACTTCCTTCCCAGACACAGTTTAAAGAGCTACAAGTTTTACAGATGTTATTGAATTAAATGTATGCTTTCATGTCATCCAGAAATGTCATCCAGTATGATTTTGTAGCAGCACAGCTACTACGTCTACTGTTGTAGATGTCACATCCCTGAAAACATTCAAGCTCAGGTTGGATGGGGCTCTGAGCAACCTGATCTAGCTGAAGATGTCCCTGCTCATTGCAAGGGGGATGTCCTTTAAAGGTCCCTTCCAACCCAAGCCATTCTATGATTTTATGATTTATAGGCCAGGAGGAAACTTTGCCAGAGGACATCCAGAGATGAGATTCTTCTGAACAATAACCTAAGACCTAGAGAACAGCTGTGTTCCTGGCAAAAGATATCCAGGTCAAAGCACTTGTGAAGACTGAAGTGACAGGGCAGTTGCAACTCTTTGAAATATTATGTGAGTCTCCATTGAACAACGTGTGTGATCACACCTAAATGTTTCTGGGTATCTGCAGGCAGGAGAACCACATACATAATCTGTAAGAAGTAGCTCATACGGAGGTCCTGAGCCCAAGATGGGGCTGGAAACCTTGTCTACCACATCTTGGAGAAGAACGGTACAGAACACCTATTAGCATTACCTGATGACGATTTTGTCTTTAACAGAGAAGAGCAGGTTGTTTTCTTTGGGCAGCTCTGCAGAATAGGATCTGTGGACTATGGACCTGCCATAAGCTGGAAACCAACTAGGGTGCTGGAGCCAGCCATGAAGGAGGTAGTGAAAATAGCACTGCTGGTGTCCACCTGTGGATAAACTCAGGAGTAAGCACTGGTATTTTGTGGGAGGAAGAAATACACCAACTCAAGTAGCTTGACTAACCCACCTCTAGTTTCTCCTGGAGACATCAGCATATTCTTGTGGCTTGCAGTCACTCTCAGGAGCCCAGACCTTTTGCCCAAGTATTGTTTTCCTAAGAAACCAAGGTTTCTTTCAAAATTTTATCTCCTGCCTAAAAATTTTTTTATCTAAGGGAGATATGCCTATCCCACTTATCTATAGCAACAGAGATTTGAACTGAGACACCTGCCCTTCACCCCTCATCTTCTTGAGACGTGTGGTCTTCATTTCACTCTTGTGGATCAGGCCTTCCTATCAGTTCAGCTGGTCTGTCATTTCCCTCCCATTTTTCAGGTCTTCAAGTCACCCAGTCCTTCTCCTGATCTTTTCCTCAACTGAGTGGTGTAAGATAGCTTTCATTATTCACCCTGCTTCCAGCCTTACTACACAACCATTTTTAACTTTTCATATTCTCTTCCCTACTCTTGTTCCCCATGTTGTCTCTTTCCATGGTTTGTGAAGCTTAAAAACCTCATCAAGCTTTCCCTGCATGACATACAGCAGGTCTGGGCAGTTGTTAGCCTCATACAATTGACTCATACGTGCTTTTCTAAATTCCTTGCAAACATCAACTATAAAAGGAATCATGTTTAAAAGCTGAAATGAGCACAGAACAAAAAGGGAAATAAAATTGAGTCCTGAGAAGGAATAGCCATCCACAGATCTCAAACAAACTACCAAAACTCACAGGCAGAAAATACATTAACACTTTTGCACAGTTGAATCACTTTTCCCTTTTGAGCCCGTATCTCAGTTTAACACATACTCTACAACTGCGTCAATGAAACAGTAGAAGAATTTGCAGCACCATGTCCCAAGATTCAGCAGAGGCTGGGAGAAACTGAAGGTGGAGGAGTCACTTTTGTGAAAGCCAGAGGGCATTGATTTTTTTATTCCCTGACAGCACAGCTCCTGAGTATTAAGGAAACACCTGTATTTCGTGCTTGCTCCTGACTTTTACTCACCTTCTTCAGCTGGCCTCACACCCTCTCCCAGGTTGCAGCTAAAGAGCTTAGAGAGGCAAAGGGCTTGGACTGGGCCTGCCCTTGCTGGGAAAGAGGCAGGACCAGGCTCATATTAGCTGACCGGTAGGATGCTGCTCTTCCTTCCTCTCCACACTGCATCGGCAGGAGCTAGACTGCAGAACCATCCAGGGTATCACCTTCTTGGTACCACCAGGAGAAGTAAATTCCCTGCTGCCCAGGTGGTTGCCTATTTCACCTATGTCTTCATGATCCTGTTAGTACTAGTCTTCAGGAATTTTGCAATGCACTGCCATGTTATGACTGTGAATTTGCAGTATTAAAAGAAGGTAAACTGTTTTTGTACGTTTTCTATGAGACAAAGGTTTCATTTTAGTTGGTGCTGGTGGTTTTTATACAATAACCTCAACAATGCATTGCTTTTTATGTTCTAACAATCCAAATTATTTTGTAAACTATCAGGATAGGAATATATGCATTTAAAACTAAGGAAGAGTTATTTTCCAATTATATAAAAATACATGCCCTCTTGATATTTTGAATCTCCAGGTCATAAAGTTTTCATTTCAAGCAATAACTGCTCTGGCACTCGCACTAATGTTTTAAACAAAACCATTAAAGTCAGGAAAGAAATAAATGAAGGAAGGAAGCAATCATATTTTTACAGGCAAATATCCATAGGTGCTAACTCCACAAAAATTAACTGGCATATTTTGGGTCTGCCTGTGACTGGAAATGTGCCAGATAGTTTGGCAGGTAATGTGTAGGAGCAGCACATCCTGCTAAGGAAGAGGTAAGTGATATTCTTTGGCTAAGGAACAGAAAATTCAGCTTGTAGCTAGTGTAAAAGCTTACAAGAAGAAACATTTTTACAATCATTTTATTTTTCAAAGCAAATGCATTTCAAAAGCTCACATTTTTGTGCATACATGAATGAATAGCTATTCAATCATTGTTGCAAATGCCTTTTGCTTTTTATCTTTAGATAAATAAAGATGGCAGTTTTTAAATCATGTTTTAGATAAACTTTAAATGTTCTTCCATTTGAAAGTTTATCAAAAGTAACCCATAATAGTAACTGAATTACAATGTTAACTAGTTTAACTAATGTTAAAATTCTGGTCAAAATTCAAAATACATTTCCATATTTTTCAGAATATGCTCTAGAATTTGTAAGTGTAATTGAATATTACAGAAATTGGAAATGGCTTCCCAAGGGACTCATACAAGGATGAAAACAGATGCGAGCTGTAGCTCCCCGGGCCCTTCTTCAGGACATATGTGAAGTCTACCTTTTTCAATCATCAGGAACCCGTCTGAATTACTCTGACCTCTTAAAGATGATAGAGGTACAGCAGCACCTGCCAGCTCCTCTGACACCCTTGGGTGCATGCTCATCTGGGTCCACAGACGTATTAAGTGATCTCTTTCTTCCTGTGGATACTGCTTCATTCCCTCAGATTCTCTGTGAGTCTCAAGCACCTGGGGGGCTGAGCACATGCCTTAACAGCAAAATTTGAGGCAAAGAAGGCACTGAGTGCTTCAGCCTTCTCCCAATCCCTTTTCATAAGGTCCCCTGCCCTATGAAGCAATGGACCTAAACTTTTCTTAGTGTTCCTTTTGCTAACAATGTAATTATAGAAACCTTTCTTGTTACCCTTCACCTCTCGCTCGTCTCAACTCCAGTTGAGTTTTAGCTTTTCTGACTCTATCACTAGACATGCGGGCGATGTCCTTGTATTCCTCCCGTAAAGCCTGTCACTGCTTCCACCTTCTGTGTACTTCCTTCTGGTGTTTGAGATCAGTGAGGAGCAACATTTTCATCTGTCCTTGCCTTCTCCCATGCTTACATGACTTTGCACACATTGGAATGGACTGTTCCTGTGCCCTGAGGAGGCTGTCCTTGAAGATTAGCGACCTCTTCTGACTAATCCCCTTTGCCCTCTAGGGCAAAGTTCCTGAAGTGGCAATAATCTGCTCTTTTGAAGTCCAGGCTTGCAATTCAGCTGCTTATCTTGCTCACTGCTCTCTGGATACCATGGCCTTGCAGTCATTGTATCCAAGGTTGCCTCATCCAACAGTTCTTCCTGGTTTTTGTATGGCAGGTACATCAGAGCATCTCCCCAGGTCTGGTCCTTCATCACTTTTTGTAAAAAAGTTTTAAATTTTGTAAATTTTTAAAAGTTTTTAAAAATTACTTTTCTTTGTATTAACACACAAGCAAAGATAATTGTTGATAAACAGGATTGCTTGCTGTTCATTCTTTCCATATTTAAAGAGATTCCTTCCTCAGACTGGAAAGTACAACATATGTGATGTGACACATAACCAGCTAGAGGCAATGAAGCTGAGAAGCGTGAGCTGAAAACTTAGGTGATCTCCAAGCAACTACAAATCATTAAGAGTAATTAGAAAATCTGTGCGTTCACAAACCCCATAATTAATTTGCAAGAAGCTAAACTACATTCATGAAGCATTACATTCAAAATAAACAAACTAAAAATCTCCCACATGTCCACATGTAACTGCTTCTGTCAAATAGAAAATTGAATAAGACGTATATTAAGTTTCACATTTGTTCTTCAGTTTCTCAATTCAATTTCAGCATGGTGGGTAGAATAGTGTGTGACTACTGCAGTCTTTGGATGTTCAGGAACAGTAGGTCAAACTAACCTTGTGAACTATTCCAAAAGTTTATAGCACTGAAGCAGAGAAAGCCAGCAGTGAAAGACCAAAACTTACATCCTCTTTTCGGAACACATTTGGCTAGCACCTCAGCTCGTCAAACAACTCTGAACTCCTACAGTTTAGTATCTCTTTTGAACAAGGTTCTGAATGACCTTCTCTTTCTCCTTTCACCAGAGAGAAGCATAACAAAAAAAAGTCTATTAAATCACAGCTTGTCCTTATGAATACCTCCATAAGTGAGTTACAACAAGGATTAGGCTTCCAAGGCATAAAGGCTGCCTCTGAAGAGGAAACTTGTGCTTCCAGCTTAAAGGGAACCATAAACTGAATATCCATGACTGTATGGATATGATAACGTGACCCAGCAATGCCAGTTTATATGGATAGCATGGTCTAAATAAACCACTGGAGCAATGAGATACAGCCTTTTAGATCATCTTCTAGGGAAGAGATTTGGTGAGATATTCAGGTAAAAGCTTTTGTACTATGGAAAGATTTCTAAGATGACCAAAAATGTTCTTCAGTAGTTGTTGTAGGGACGTCAGGTATTTATAAGATGAGCTAAGAAAGTCAAAAGAAAGGCTACACTAAAATACAAAATATTTATTATAAATAAAGTGAGTGAGTTTTTCCTTGAAAAGGGAAAAGTACTTCGCTTCTCTGTTCCTCGTGCCATGGTGCACAGTAGGGGCCCCATTTCAAGGGAATACACGTGTTTTTCCCTGTTCTGTGTGCTGGGGTAAGCTGTAGGGGCCCCATTTCAAGGGACTAAACTTTATCCTACTGAATTCACTCTCGAAATATGTCCTCCCTTTACTTCCATTTTCTTTTCTTTTTGTTCATTTGTTCACTGCCTCAATCACCAAAAACTGAAAAGTATAATAACTAAGAAGGCAAGAAGACCTCATAAATCATTTTGATCTAGCAAATAAGCATGTGAAAGATGTCCTTGCAATACCTAAGACCAGGACCAGTCTTTGGAATGAATAGGTAAAGTAGGGGGTTTGACCTAGAATTTAGGACTATACTATTGTTTCTTGTGACACCATGATAAAGTATGACTTAAAGTTAAACTTTACAATGACAATGACATGCTTGGCTTACCTTCTGGTCTTTCTACCATAAATGGGAGGAGTTCATAGCTCTTCAGACTGAGGCAGTTGAAAAGGTGAAAGGGAGATATGCTAAAAAAATCGTGAAGGAACTTTCCAGCTGGCAGTGCCAATATTCACCATCTTTCTCTGGCTCTGCTATATTAATGGAGGAGATAAAGGAAATTACCGCTTCTTGAATAGTGAAGTGTATAAAATTATCCTTGTTTTTCTTTTCCTTTGTAAGCTTTAAAGCCCCACTATAATGGTGCAAAAGCAATTACTTTCTACGTGATCTAGAGATCTTACAAGTAGTTAAGGAGGTCTTGTTAATATCACTTAACTTCTTTACGCTGCACATAATTATGGGGTAAAAAGTCTGATTTTTTTTTCCCTTTTCAATGTTCATAGACAATCTATACAAAAATTCAGGTCACAGAGATTTGTCTTTTTGGAAACTGTCGCAGAATACCTCCAACAGGCATCTTTCCCAGTCTGCTTAACAGTATAGCGATTCCCATACTTCTTGCATGGCACAGATATGAGTTGTTGGGGGTGGATTGTTGCTGAATTTTCTACTGTAGCACCTGCTTCCCACAACTTGAATATTTTATCTGCCTGTTAGGATGGGATGAGAATCTCATGTTCAAGCAGCTCTGTACTGTGTGGGAGCTCATTGAATGGTATTAAACACCAACCTGATACTCTTGCTTTCAGGCATGCAAATGAGACAAGTACAGTTATTTTCATTCTTATTTCTGCTTCCCCCACCCTCAACAATGCCTAAAGTTTGAGAAGGGGATCTATACACAGCAGTAGTCATAAATATATATATATATATATATAAAAATCTTAGTCTCAATTTATACAGTGTATTACTAAGCACGGTTGTGTTCGATATGCATGTTTTTGTTGGAAATCCTTGTGTTGATTGTTATCTGTCATCATTGGGTGAAGCGCTACTTATTTTTGGTCTCCAAAATTAATGTCTGTCAAATTCTCAGATGTTTTCTATATTTCTATCATAAAATAAAGACCTTTCATTACCCTACATTCTGTTTGAAAACTTTTTGAGAGTCCATATTAGTCAAATTAGTTATATAATCTGTCTGTGTACTCTCATTACTGCTCTCTTTCCTTAGAAATGCTTCATGTTGGGATGAAACTTGCTGTTGGTTTGCACTTCTTTCCTCTTCACTTCAATAATGTGTTTTTGGGAAAAACCACAGACTTCTGACAAGGAGTGGCAGTGGTGTTTACTAGTAGATTCTTTGTATCTACTTTTTTGTATCTCCTCCATTAGTTGTTTTGAGTATTGGTTTCATTTTGTTTTTTAATTGTTGTTACACAAATTTACTACAAGCAATACTGGAAAACAGATAGAAAACTAGAAAAAACATTTCAAACTAGCTAAACCTATCTGCACAAAGTCATTTTCAGGGAGGTTTTTAGTATGAAATTATAGTACTCTATCCTCTTTTTATTAAGAGATGAGCAAGGAGATTTTGTCTGCAGATATTAGCTTCATTGTTTCATCTTCATGTACGCAAATGAATGACAGCATGGCTTCCTAAAAAATTTCCCAAAGACGTGGAACCAACTAATTAAATCATTTACTTTCAAGCAATGCAGCCAAGTTTTTTATAATAGAAGACTTTAGATGATGAGGTTAAATTCCAAAGAAGTTTTCACTTCAAAACAATCTTGTTCTGTGGTTTGTTTGTTGGTTTTGCTTTTTGATGGTGCAAGAAGTACTCAAATTTCAACCCTAGTTAACATTTCTTGCCTCAAGAGGGACCGAATTACTAAAGCCTTGTTCATTACATGTTTAAGTATGTAAAAGACCTGGGAATACCACTTATACTAAAACATCTGTATTGATGAATGTTGTATCTGTTGGTTGACACTGATGAACAGTTTTATAGGTCAGATGGTCAGGCAGTTCTCTAATACCTGAGCATCACAGGGCATCTTTCTTGAAGTCTTTTTGCTACAGTTCAATCAAATGTAAAGATCTTAGCTTGGATTTCATTACATATAGATTCCTCTGCATGCTATGTGTGAGGTCTGATTCTCTTTACCTCTTCTCTCTCCTTGGTATTTTTTTTAAGCTTTTTTTCCTCTTTAATTCTTTTTTTTTTGTTGTTTTTAAGCTTGCTGCAGCTTATACTGAGTCATATATAACAGTCAAAACACAAAATCAGTAGTTCCTCTAGGTCAGGGCAACCTGTAGCAGAAACCAGAATCACAGAGTGGCTGAGGATGGGAGGAACTTCTGGAGACCAATCCACCTGCTCAAAACAGAGTCAACTAGAAGAGGTTGCCCAAGACTGTGTCCTGTTGGGTTGTGAATGTCTCCAAAGATGGAAACTCTACAGCCTCCCTGGGCAACCTGTTCCAGTGTTTGACCACCCTCACAATAAAGAATTTTTTTCTTATATTGAAAATGCATTTGCTGTATATCAATTTGTGCCTATTGTTTCTTGTTCTGTCACCAGCTACTACTTAGGATAGCTTTGCTCCATCTTCTTTACCTCTTCCCATCAGGTAGTTATACACATTGGTAAGATTCTTCCTGAGCCTTCTGTTCTCCAGGATAAACAATCCCAGTTGTCTCAGCCTTTTCTTGTTATAGCAGATGCTCTAATCCCCTCATTATCTGCATGTTCCTTCACTGGACTTGCTTCCATCTCTCTCTTGTCCTGGGGAGTTCAGAACTGAACACAGTACTGGTGTCTGGGGTGCAGTCCTCCCCAGGTGCAGGACTTTGAAGTTCCTTCTAGAACATTCCTATCAGTCCATTTCTCCAGCCTGTTGAGGTCTCTCTGAATGACAGCACATCCACCTGTTTTATCAACCACTTTTCCCAGTTTTGTATCATCTGCAAACTTGCTGAGGATGGACTCTGTCCCTCCATCCATGTCAATAATGAAGATGTAAACTGTTTTGAACCCAATTTAAACCCCTGTGGGACACTGTTATTGCTTGGCATCCAGCTGGACTTTGTGCTGTTGAACACAACCCTTTCAGCCTGGCATTTTTCAGTCCACCTCACTGTCTGCTTATCTAGTCTCTACTTCCTCAGTTTGTTTGTGAGGGTGTTATGGGAAACAGTGTTGAAAGCCTTACTAAAGTTGAAATAAGTAACAACGATGCTTTCCCCTCATTAACCAAGCCAGTAATCTTATTTTAGAAGGGAGAAAGTGTTCTGGGACAACTGGCTGTGGGAAAGAAACAACAGAATAAAAATCATCAGTGAAGTGTTTTGGCTCTTTTTTGTGTACTTTTCAAAAAAATGTGTCAAGAAGACAAGCTATTTGTGAATGCTAAGAATTATTGGCCGAATTCAGCAAAAGAATGCAAATTATTCTATTTTTAAATTGGTTTTAAGTCTCCACACTGAGCTATGGTTTTGTATTCGTGTAAACTCTTGCTGCTCACTGTTGGGAAATAAGCTACTGACTACTTTTAGTCTTTTCCTTCAAAGCATACTAGCAGTGTTTCTCCCAAAGCCTTTATAAATAGAGAAGGAAGAGAAAATATAAGCTTGATTTATTTTTTTTTTCTCTACAAGTGGCCTCTGGTGCAGTAGCACAGCATTTACGGACAGATTCTACTGCTTAACCAAACTTTTGGTTTCATGTGTTTTAATCTTACAGAAAAGCACTTTTAGAATGTTTTCCTTCTGTGCTTGTCCGCAAGGAGATTTTGCAACTTTTCTGAAGAGTGCACAGCTCCAAGAGGCAGGAAATGTGAATTCTGTAATGCTGAAGGGGAAAAATTGGATTCCACTGAAGTCGCTAGCTAAAAAAGGCAGTTTTGGATGTTGTTTGCCAACTAAAACTAGATCACTTAGAAAAACACTAAATGGAGAGAGTGATTAAACAAATTAAAACCAAACAAAATATCATATCTGAAAAGATTCGCCAATCTATCTTTTATCTATCTGCATTAAACACGCACAAATCAAATAAGAGAACCAGGTACTAATGTTTTTTGTTTATAAACCTTGACTAATGCTAGGAGCTCTGCAAACACCTTCCTGCCCTTTGCTTCCTACTCTCTGCTTTTACAGACTACAACAGAGGGCTGAAGCTATCAGAGCATATCAGGTTATTTGATGGCTGGCTGGTCAGTTTGCATTCCCTGAGTGACAATGTGTTGGCAGTTGTAGTCTGATCAGGAATGGATGAAACAAAAATATGCATTGATAGAAAGTTGCCCTGCTAAGCCATGTATGGTATAAGCCTGACTGTTTTCATGAAGAAAATAGAACTGATTAAAAACCTGACATCAATAACCCCCCTCCTTTCTGAATCTGTTTATAGTTATGCAGTCTGGAAGCATGCTAAGGACCTGATTTTTAGGTATAGTAGTTTATTGAGTGCCATTGGAACTGGCTATTAAACCTGCTAATTTCAAGGTCCCAGTTGTATCTCTGAATAGCTGCAGGATTCTCTGCATGTGGCAAGAAAGCTGTAGGAACACAGATTGCTTTATTGCTATGTGATGCATATGATACAGGAACAGGTTATAGATACAGTCTTATCTTCTTGTGAAGTTAAGGTTTTCTAATTTTGCAATTTAAAAATAGTTTTTATATCTAGTGGTAGTTGTATCACTGTTGCTTATTCCAGTGTAAAAGTGTTTAATGGAAACTTTATAGATGAATGTGGCTTAGAATTCTCTGGCATGTATTCACCAGAAAACGTACAACAATTTTGGGTAGACATCAGAGAGATAGATCTGCAAATAGTTTTGCAGACTTAACAGTTGTTTTCTCCTGTTGTACAGGAGAAAAAGTTCTTGAAATTTAAATGATAAACTTAAAGATATGCGAATTCTGAATTTCTGTCAGCATAATCACATCCATAAAAGAAAAATGAATTCTGATATTTGCTGGTGGTGCTGGGCTGCTTTTCTGGAGGTAATGCAAAGAACCTGGCAGTCAACACTATGAAATAGTCAAGCAGTCATACTGGAGTCTTGTCTTGGTAGAAAACATGGTTTTCTAGATAAGTAAACTATAGTGTTTTATTGATGGTTGTAGCAGTTGTATAAAAAGGACAGGTCATACAGACATAGGGTACATGGGAAGGAAGTAGCACAAACTTTAAAGAACAGGATAAAGAAGAAGGTAATTTTAAATATTATTTATGCTACATTAGCATCTTGGAACACCATTTCTTATCTTGTACCTTAGTATTATACTTGGTGTATACTCACGCTGCAAATACTTGGCCAAGGAATTGGGTTACCGAACCAGTCTAAATTGTCAGTATAAAACATAAAACTATGAATGGATCAGGACTGATGGGAAATTCCAGATCATAATGTTTGTCATTAAAATGGGTAGTTGTTTTCATATTTAAACCAGCACAAGTGTATACTGGGGGCAGTAACTTTTAGAGAGGTGGTCCCACCATCTGGTTAAGCTGTTGGCATTTGGTTATCATGGAGTGGGAAAGATGAAAACACAGTTTGTGCCCCCAGGAAATGATAAAGACATTTCTCCAAATCCAGATGAAAAATGTTGAAACTGTGTGATGCTTTGGTAGTCTGTATCGAGATCTAAGATTAAAAAATACATATCCTGTTACACCAGTACACATGTGAAAAACAGAAGTGCTACTTGTAACAGGAGCTAAAGAACAGCAGATATTAAACTGTAAGTGTGATGGAAGGATGATATTCATGTCTGTCCTATAACTACAGCTGTGGCACAGCTGAGTATAAGGGCTGTGCCTGAATATGCACCCTGTACCCTTAGGTTCTTAATTCCCCAGGTAGTCCATGAACTCCCCATCTAGTCATCACGTAGATGAGATACTAGACTGACTTGAGACAATCTGATTGACTGAACCTCTAGCCACTTTCACAAGAAACACTTGACTAATTGTTACTGGAACTCTCCAGGTGGGAATTTTGCGCAGTCCTGAAGATTCCCTTAGGCTACCCTGACAGGCCTTCCTTTATTCTTAAATAATGTAAAATAATGTTGACTGACATCCAGTGTGGAGAATCTGGCAGCCGCCAGCAACCCCTCCAGGTGGGTCCTGCTGACCAAACCGTACTTGTAAGTCATCAGTAAAAACTGTTCCTGCAGATGTAGAAATGGTCATGGAGGACAGTCTTTTGTACACTGGTAAGGTAATTAGAAGGTTTTTAATATATAGCTTAAGTTAAACGGTAGGTACAGATCATGAATTCATGGAGGACCACAGGTCAGCTGTGTGTAAGAACTGAGCAGAACAGCAATTTGGAGAGTCTCATCCAGTCCAGCTGAAGAGTAAGCTGTGAGGACCAGTGCAACGGAGGCTTTCCCAAAACCAGTGATTTCTATTTAGTCATCTGCTGATCTGATGACAGAACAAGAGGGAATGGCTTCAAGCTCCAACAGGGTAGGTTTAGACTGAACATTAGGAAAGAATTTTTCACAGAAAGGGTGGTCGGGCATTGGAATAGACTGCCCAGGGAGGTGGTTGAGTCACCATCCCTGGATGTGTTTAAGAGATGTTTGGATGTGGTGTTGGGGGATATGGTTTATAAATATATAAAGGGGGAATGTCATGAGGATGGAGCCAGGCTCTTCTCAGTGGCGACCAGTGATAGGACAAGGGGTAATGGATTCAAGCTGGAACACAAGAGGTTCCACTTAAATTTGAGAAGAAACTTCTTCTCAGTGAGGGTGACAGAGCACTGGAACAGGCTGCCCAGGGAGGTTGTGGAGTCTCCTTCTCTGGAGACATTCAAAACTCGCCTGGACACCTTCCTGTGCAACCTCGTCTAGGTGTTCCTGCTCCGACAGGGGGATTGGACTAGATGATCTTTTGAGGTCCCTTCCAATCCCTAGCATACTGTGATACTGTGATACTGTGATACTGTGATATGGTGTAGGGGAGAACTTTGTAGAGTAGGGTAGATGGGTGGACTCGATGATCCCAAGGGTCTCTTCCAACCTAGACAATTCTATGATTCTATGATTCTATGATTGTGATTGTCAAAGAATCAATGTGATTAGATATGATAATATAATGATGATTAAAACATCCTGTGCTGTTGGTTGTGAAGTATCTTCCAAAACAGTGATAGTGTGGCACATCTAGCTTTTAGTCAAATTGGCACTTCCTCCAGTATTTACAGGCAGATATGTGTCCCAAAATCATGCAAAATGAAACAGTAACTAGCTACACATTGCTGATTAGACTGCCAAAGCACATCTTTTTAGACACTGACTAAAGCTTCTCTGGCATTTGACAACTTTAAGAACCTAAAATGTAGAATTATCTAATGGATAGCATAACTGAAGAGGCGACTTCGCTCATCTGTATGTAATTTAGTTTCTTCCCTGAATCCTACTTCTGAAAAGAATTGAGCTTCCAGATAGTAACTGCTATTTCAATTTCCTGGTGCTGATGACATTAAAAGTTATCTTTATTGGCTTTCCTGGAGAACCAAGTTCCAGTCTTTGAGAAAGCACCGCAGGTTATTCAGGGTTCAAATTGGTCCTACTGTTCAGTTAAATACCTTCCTCTTTTCATGTGACAGATTTATTCTACCTGCATGTTATCTTTTTCATCTTCTTTTCTTGCATCTAACATAAGTGGCTTTTCAATAACTTCAAGATTTCTAGTTCAATTCTTTGAATAAGGCTAAGAAAGTGAGAGATGTGAAATAGCTTGCTCTCTGAGCAGTAGAGAAATACTTGCAGGTCTATCACTTTTGTCAAGCTGGAAAACAGATCTTCTACTTAATTTGCCTGGTAATCCCATTATCAAATACCCTTTAGTCCTAATACCATGTCTTCTTTGTAGACATACAAGCTGAGAATTAATTCTAATATATGTTTCTTAATCTCCTGATCTGTCAGCGATCTTCAATCTTTAACAGTCAGCCTGTCTGAGAACAAAACTAAATAGTAGCTCTGTGTGTGTTGTGTGTACGTCCTTGGAGACAGGGTTATCTCTAAGGACTCTCAAAGTGTAGTGCAAAGCATAGATTCAAAGCTTTTATGTGTACATCACTACAGGAATAAAAACAACTTTATAGAAAGCTAAAAATATTCATAGAAATGTTTTAAAGATTCAGCTGCCACACAGCTCCATCTAGCCCTTAATGTTGTTTTCCATACTGTCCAGTTTTTGATTCACAATATTTTAGTTGCTGGTTTGAGAACTGGACTAAGGTTTCTAAAGAATTGGTTGTGATGATTTCAAGACCTTCTTTTTAGTAGCTATATGTCTAGATAATGAATTCTAAATTGGGTGGTACGAAGCCTATATTTGGAGGGGTAAAGGGGTAGCATAGTTACGTTTCATTTTTTCTTGCTTTTTCTAATTTCTGTGAGAAACTTACAGGCTCTGCTACTCTGGTTTTATGAACCAGATCCTTTATCTATTGACTTTAGTATATAGGGTTAAAATAACAAAATAAAAGTAATGCAGATTAATATACCCATGAGGATACTTTCATATGGAGATAGGTGAAAATGAGCATTTTCAATAAAATTATTGAACAGAAACTTATTAAAAGGCAGCATGCTTTAACAAATGACTGATTTTCAAATCTTAAGAAAGTACACATAAGAAAACTACTAGTCTAAGCAACCGTTTGAATTATTCTACCTTGTTTTATCAATAAAATCGAGCTGGTGACAGAACTACATTCTTCTTGATTTTTAGGGATGAAGTATATTCCTTATTACATAGGTACAGTTGCTGTTGGAGGTCTGGCACTAGGAATCCCACAAAGAACACAGCAAACTATAACCGTGCTCGTCTGCTTTAGCTCAAATGTATGTGGATCCTTCTGCATCCACACTGCTAGAGATACTCTATTTAAGAGATCCACAGCATATCTCTGTTTAAAGAGATATTTCTGTCTCGCTGAGCTGAGTCCTTGGTTTTTTTTGTGCTCCCCTAAGGCAGTCCATTGATGTGAATACAGTGATAAGAATGCATAACATAAATTAATTTAGAGAATAACTGACAGTATACCCTATACCAAGGCCAGCCTTGTCAAAACCAGTCCTAATCATGGTATTGATGATGTAAGTATTGAAATAGTTAATAAATGCCCTAAGGTGTCACACTACATGATCTTTTCTATCTTATAAATAAAATACAATAATATGATAAATGTCAAGTAAAGTCTGGATTTCTTTAGCCAAACTGATTGGTGGGAGCATTCATTAGATGAACAATTGAGCTTTAATAAGCTACAGCTAAAATGTGATGCATGAAGGAAACCTGCAGACTTTTGGAACATGTTTACATTGTCAGCCTTCAAAACTGCATCTGATTCTTTACCTGGATGTAGATTTGCTGTGATATATATGAGAGCACCAATCCATAACAACCAGAGCTGAAGTAATTTTAAATTGCAAGGAAAGTAGATAGAAATATAGATTTTGATGATAACATTTAAATGTAAAAAGATAAGTTCTTTCTGAGGGGCCATATCTGTCTGTCTTCATTTGGTTTGTGTGCTATGGTTCTTCAGGGAAGGTCACTGGTCAGAGGTCCCCCCTTAGCCTTCATGAATTTATAGCTTTTCTGACCAGCTATGGGAAGCTTACTGTGAAAAACAAGTTTAAGCAGATGAATTTCAAACATAGTTGCCTTTGGATTCCCTCTCCACCTCTGAATGAAAGAATTTGTTTCTTTAGAAAAGAAAGTAAGATAAAACATACTGAATAACAACTTAAAAGAAGAAAATAAATCAATGAAAGAAATAACATCAAGAAAAAGTCAAGAAAAAGGAGGAATATTCGTTATAGCAATTTCTGTGATAGGTATGCATTCACAGACAAATTTTTAATGGCAGGTAAGTGGATTTATTTACTTGGATAATAGGTCATTTACTCCATTCCCAATTTTTTAACTAGCTCTTTATAACCATCTGTGTCTATACACACAGGCAATAAAGAACTAGTACCTGTTTTTTCATTTTATTCATGTTTGGGTTTGGGTTTTATTTTTTGGTGTTTTTTTTTGTTTGTTTTTTTATTTTATTTTATTTTATATACAGAGTTACCATTGAAAACTTTTATTTTTCATGCAGGGTCCAGGTACTAAATTTTGGATTGTATACCTCTGTACCAATTCGTCCAGTGGCTGAATATGGAGGTCTTATGAGTAACTTAGGTTTCTTTAAAGTCTGGAAAAACAACACTTACAACTACTTCAGCCTGACAATGAATGCTATTCTTAAGGGAGGATTTAACTCAAAGACAGTGGGCCAGATCCACAGCTGGAATTAATTAGAAATGGATTTGTGAGTGATTTGGCCAGATGAGTCTCAGATGAACTCTCCAGCTGAGGATGTTCCTCCACCTATAGCAATCCACCTACTCTTCACCAAAATGATCTAGTAACATAATTGGTATGTTCTAAATTTCTTTCAGCTTTTGCAATATGTAAGAGTCCCTTTTATCTTACATCTTTTTCATGGTAATTTTAGTCTTTCTTATATGTAGACCCTTGTGCAAACACAAATACCTTTTATGTTCCAACGGAAAACTTATTATGTTAAATCCTTTGTGAAGGGGTGGTGCTGCAGTTAGTGCTGGAAAATTAAAATATTGGTCTGGTTGGGTTTTGCCTGGTTTCCTACCTATGGAGTTCCCTAAATCTTTTGTGTATGGAGCTCTCCTGAAAGTTACATAGGACTGCATGTCTCATGCAAATTTTATCTTCAGCGACAACACAGGAGAGCTTTACGGTGTCTGTAAGGGATACTTTAATAGCCATTTATATTGCCGGTGTGTTTATGTAAGTTTAAATGACAACAGGGCAGTGTTCCTTAAGAAATAAAAAGCTTTAACATGTTCTCCATAGTGAACTGCACACTTGTGCAATGTTAAAATATTACAATGCATAATATGTGCCATATGCTTAAGCATTTACCAAGCAGCAACTAGTCCCTGACCAGGCCCCTCACGTCACCTTGGAACTGTTTTATTATTCTCTTAATTTTGTTCTCTTAATTATAGAGGACAAAATATGTAACACCGAAGTTGAACTCTGCTAGTTTAGATTAAAGCTAAAATATGTTAGAATAATATAAAATACGTGCTACTCTCCCAAATTAGTATAATCTCATATTATGAACTAAGACTCATAGCATGCTGTAGAGTTGTGAATTTCCAGCCTTTGAAAGCATCACATCATAGAGAACTATCCAGATTGTCTCGGTAGATGACCTTCTGATTTCAGAATGGTTTTAAGGACCTTTATTCAAGGCTATGAATATGTACCATTGGAACTCAGCAATTTGTTTCCACATGCTATTATCAGGTGCTCTTATTGAGCATTTCTATGTTTATAAAACAATGAAAAGTGCGTTACAGAGATTTTTAAGATATATTCCTTTCCCAGAACTTTAATGCTGTCAAGTGGATGGAATGGCATAAGAAATAAAAGAAGGGTAGGAAAATACCTTCTGATAATTAATTATTCTGTCTACATTTACTTCTGCCTGAATATTATACGTTCACAGGTTTTTCTGTTGTGTGGGCTTTTTCTAATGAATGAGGAGTTGCTAGCATGGCAACAAAAGGACAGCTATGACATATGGTGACAGTTCTTCATTAGATTTTCCTGAAATTTAAGGCTACTTAGGAATATATAAGGGGGTATTTTTTAATGTTCTTTTTTTCCATTAAAAATGTCAGTAGTACTCCTCTCAGATGGAATGAAACAGGTCAGAATTGTGGCCTTTGGAAAACAAGGATTGTATTTTTCCTTGAGATATGCTCAAACCAAACTCTCTAGCTGTACCTGAACTTGGGTAGGTGTACTCTGCAATCCAGATTCCCCATTTGGTACATGCCAAAGTGCAGTGTAGAGTGAGGTGTGCACTTTTGGGTGTCATCCTGAAGTGCAGTCCAGATACAATTAAGTTTTCAATCCAGACCCAAGACTCTAGCAAGTTCTGCTTAGTTCCTTGCTTAAATTTAGCTTAAATCTCTAGGGGACATTCCAGTTCTTCCTGGTCACCTCTGGAGTACCTAAGCACCAGAACAAAAGATAAAGTTGTACACTGTGCTCTTCTGAAAATTCTGTTGAACATAGCATTTGTATTTCACTTAGGTTAAGTGGTTATGCTTCCTGTTCCTTTTCCTGAAATGCTTTTCAATAACAGAAGCACCATTATATATGTTAAAGAAGTTTCTTCACCTTAGGTTTCCCATAGCAGACTCTCGGGCAATAATCCAAAGGAAAAAAAAAAAAATTATTCGAGTGGTACAGCAGCAAGGACAGCTTGAGCTGGGTGCCTCCAGAAATGGACCCAGAACCAAGAGATCCCTGGGCAATAATACCCTTACAATCTATGCATCCACCCCAGCTCACGCGTTCTTCATGCACCTTACAGACGCCACCTGGTCCATTGGCAATTTATGGTCTGGGGTCTTCTTATTCCTCACCGGATTCTTTCTTTGTCTCCAGGCGGGCCCTTAACTGTTCTTATCTTGACGACTTACATCCTCCCCTGATGGTAGCAGCTTCCTTATCTCCTGGTTTGTACCGTCTCAGGGCCTTCTTTTATGTGACTACATAGAAGTTCAAAACAAGTTCAATTTATCTAGGTGAAAGTTCACAGCTTGTGGCCTAAGGCTTCAGCAACTTTAGCTACTTATGCCAAGTGAGTTCTACATAAGTAGTACACCAATGCAGCCTAACACTAAATGATTAAGTGATTAATTTTATTTAAACTGAACCACTAATATTCCGTATGCCTTAACATATATAAAAAAAAGTTTAAACGTGCATTGAACTTTCTGTTTAAACAGAACATCAGCGTTTCAGAAGATCCTTTCACCAATTTATTTCTGCTGCAGATTTTGGGGGTTTCACTGACTTTGGGACCTTTCAGGACTTCCTACATCACAGCAAAGTGAAACCACATGATGTAATGTGGACACACATTGCAAAGGCAGAAGCCATTTCTTCAGCAGCCTCTGGTATGTTCCTAACTCTGCAATTTGCGGAGCTACTAAGCTATATGGGAGGCCTACAGGTGAGATCTGTCCTGTGGCAGGGTGGTGGAACAGCCCCTCTTCTCCTGCATGCTCTCTAAGCAAGTAAAAGGCATTCCCAGTGTAAGGGGAACAGAGGTAATCTCTCTCCATAGACCATACGTAGGGTAGAGTACCTTGTGGCTGTAGCTACAGTTTGAAAGGTCTTAAGTTAAATGCTTGATGTCTGCTGTGTCTATATATGCAAACAGCACACCTCAAAGCAAGGCCTGCTTCTGATAAATAGGTTCCCCGTCTTTAACCTACCTGGTGGAAACAGTCCAAATTTAACTGCATTCCAGACAGATTTATGGAGCAGCTTTTCTCACATAATGAATGTTACCTTACGTGGGACATTTGGATTGAATGATGCTACTTACACTTCCAGTATTTATTATAAATGGCTAATCCTAGCTCCAGCTTCTGTGACCATGATCAAAATGAAAGCTTTTTAATTCCAAATAAGAAACTTATTCCTTCCTCAGGCAATCAACTGTAATGAGTATTAGTGTACAGGAGTGTTGGTTTGGCATATCTCCATATGCTATTAATTTCCATAACTTTTATCCTAACAGCCTTGTTCTGTGTTCTAACCTCTTTCAGGTGCTAGGCTATCTTTCCAAAACTAATATCACAGAATCACAGAATCACAGAATCCATGTTAAGTGTAAGAAATGTATTGTGAATACTTAAACTGGATGCTAAAAATTAAAGATTTTTTTCCCAGCTTGAAAGGATGAAAAGATGTTTTAATTGGTTTATCGTTCTGAAATATGTATCATAACTTTTACATGGTATGTTTAAGTTAATAATAGACGTGTGATTTATGCAGTGTCCATATAAGACTGTAGCTAATCTTTAGACTTCCATCAGATACCCTTGTTTCCTCTTCAACTGAAATTAATACAAACAGTTTCTGAGGAAAAGACAGAAAATCTTCACAAAATACGTACCACCTAGTGTTTTCATATGTATTGGAAATGTGTGTATGTTTTTTTAAGTACGTATATGTATGCAGGGATGGGGCATCCACAACTTCTCTGGACAGCCTGTTCTGATGTCTCACCACCCTTATAGTGAAAAATTTCTTCCTGATATCTAATCTGAATCTACCTTCTTCCAGATTGAAGCCATTACCACTTGTCTTATCACTACATGCTCTTGTAAAAAGTCCCTCTCCAGCTTTCTTGTAGGCCCCCTTCAGATACTGGAAGGCCACTATAAGGTCTCCCCAGAGCCTTCTCTTCTCCAGGCTGACCAGGCTGGATGGGGCTTTGAGCAACCTGGTCTAGTGGGACGTGTCCCTGTCCATGGCAGGGGGATCGGAACTAGGTGATCTTTAAGGTCCATTCTAAAATAAACCATTCTTTGATTTTATAATTATGTATCCCAGCTACTTATAGAAGTTTTTGAAGTTAATGTCCTCTTGAATAAAATGCAAAATTTAATTTTTGATTAAATAAATATTTCATAGGCTATTCAGAATCTGATAATGAGTGGATGGAATTAGACTTACAGCAGCTTTTTCCTTTCCAAAGGGGGTCACTTTATGTATATAGTTGCTTTGCTTATAAGACGATGAGGGTGGTGAGGTACTGGAACAAGTTGCCCGGGGAAGTTGTGGAGGCCCCATCCCTGGAGGTGTTCAAGGCCAGGCTGGATGGGACTTTGAGCAACCTGGTCTAGTGGAAGGTGTCTCTGCCCATGGCAGGGGGGTTGGACTAGATGATCTTTAAGGTCCCTTCCAACCTAAACCATTCTAGGATTCTATGAATCTATGATTATATGATAATCAAATTATATGGATTTTTTTGCAGTTTTATTATATAGTATTAAAGAATAAAGGCTCCATTTCTAAGTGTATATTAAAGGACTCTGCTGTGTCTGTAGCCATATACCATATATTTGTGTGAATAAGACATAAAACATGCCACATACGGAGAAATCCCATCAGATTTAAGAATATCAAGCATTAAAGACTTCTCCAGACCCTACAGATCCTCTCCAAGTTTTTTGAGCAGTTAAAACTAGGTTCAATTGTTTAATAGAATTTTAAAGCAACTATGATAAAGTTCTCTCTAAGATAAATTGTATTATGTTTAATCCTTCTTAACTGATTGTCATTTTCCTTAATGATAAGAATTTTTGCAGTACTGTTTTTAGTGTTCTAATTCAGTCCAAAACTTCAATTTACTCTTGAAAAGCCTTTTGAAACTTCTCCAAACCAAGAATCCTGTGATTTAACTAGTTCTGGTTGGAGATCTCTCTGTAATATCAAACTTTAATCTCCTTTGTTGCAAATTTTGTAAATTGTTGCTTGCACTGTCTTTGGTGAACACAGATAACAGTTGATCATTGTCCTCTATGGAAAGGGCATTATACATATTTGAAGACTGTGATCATGTCCCAGTTCAGTCTTTATTCTTCTAGACTAAACAAGCTCCATTATTTCAACCTTTCCTCATAGGTCATTTTCTGCACCTCTTATCATTTTTATTACTCTTCTCTGGATTCTGTCCAGTTTGTTTACATCTTTTGTAAAGACTCAAGACTGGTCTGTGTCTGCTAACAGAACCACATTCTTCCTAATGTAGTTAAGACTTGGTTTTAAAACAAACAGTTAAGACTAAATGGCTTAATCACAAAGTGACTCAGGTGTAAAACACGTTTGTGTGAAAGCTCTCTCTTCCTTACTAGGCCTAAACCAATGCTTGTACAATTTTTGTAGCCAAGACAAAAAAAAAAAAAAAAAAAAGAAACATGGCTTGTAACATATGGGAGTGATTAAACTGATTTGGGAAAAATCGTGAGGTTCATCCTGTCATTTCTGACTACTGCTGTCAGACATGAGATGTCTACATGATTCACTTCTTTTTTGTGAAAAATGATTGATATGGTACTCCTGGCCTACTGCAATGCTTAGGATCTGCTGCTTAAATGCAGACACAAACAGTCATTGTCCAAACTTTACTTAAAGGGAGGGTGCTAGGGGGATGGGAACAGTCTTTTTTTAGTGGTGCCCAGTGATAGGACAAGAGGTAATGGGCACAAACTTGAACACAGGAAGTTCCATCTTAAAATGAGGAGGAACTTCTCTACTTTGAGGGTGGCAGAGCACTGGAACAGGCTGTCCAGAGAGGTGGTGGAGTCTCCCACTCTGGAGACATTCTAAACCCGCCTGGACGCCGTCCTGTGCAACTTGCTGTAGTAGATGACCCTTCTCAGGCAGGGCGGTTGGACGTGATGATCTCCAGAGGTCCCTTCCAACCTGACCACTCTGTGATTCTGTGATTCTGTTATAGCAATCACTTTTTAGTTCTAGAAAGTTATGCTTTGCTTTTTAAAAATTAAAAATCAAATTCTATTATAAACATTTAAAAACACTTATTGGTCCAGAATTTAGTACAAAATCAGAGACTTCACATTCATGCAAAGTTAAACATTGCCTTTGACCTAATATAAACGGTAAGTAAACAAAGTACAATTTGATCTGACTTTTGATATCTGTTCAGAAGAGTGAAATAACAAAATAAGGTGACTTGTGACTATAGAATAAGTCTTATGAGGAGTGGCTGAGGGGACTAGGGTTGTTTAGCCTGGAGAAAAGGAGGCTGAGGGGAGAACCTTATCACTCTCTACAACAAGCTTAGAGGAGGTTGTAGCAAGGTGGGAGTCAGGTCAGTCTCTTCTCCCACGTAACAAGAGATAGGACAAGATTAAATGGCCTCAAGTTGTGCTAGGGGAAATTTAGAATGAATATTACGAAAAAGTTCTTCACCAAAATGTTTATCAAACATTGGAACAGTCTACTCAGGGAAGTGGTTGAGTCACAATCCCTGGAGGTATTTAAAAGAATGGGTAGACATGGTGCTTAGGGACATGGTTCAGTGATGGACATGGCAGTGTTAGGTTTACAGTTGCACTCAATAATCTTAAAAGGTCTTTTCCAACCTAAATGATTCTATGATTCTATGAATATCATACTGCTGGTGCTCAAGAATGTACAAGACTTTTTGCTCTGAAATCAGGTGGTCCTTCAACTTTAAGTGTTATATATTTCTAGCTTCATTTTGTTCTTCTTGCGTGGAATTCAGTTCTACATGGAGGGATATTTTTCCCCTTGGTGTTCT